>NC_091950.1:110355496-110955496 GCF_031021105.1 Erythrolamprus reginae
TGTACACTTTTTGCACACTTCAAACTTGACAGCTTAAAGACTTTTGGACTTCAACTCCCAGAATTCCACCTCCAGTCAGGCTAGCTCAGGAATGGAAGTTGAAGTCCACAAGTCTTAAATAAGCTTGAAGATCCTTGCACCCCTTACTCCTAACCCAGGGGTCTTCAAGCTTGACAGCTTCAAAACTAGTGGACTTCAACTCCCAGAATCCCCCCTCCAATCATGCTAGATGGGGTAAATAGAAGGCAAAAACAGCCTTGTTTTTGCAAAAAAAAAAAGGATCATTTTTCACCCATTTTTTTCACAAAAATAGGGTGGACAAAGAGACTGGGAAGCTTGCAGAGAACCCCTGGGTGCTGGGGGATGGCAAAAATGCCCCCAATTTGTGAAAAAATGATAATTTTTGCTAGTTTTTCACAAAAATTGGACCATTTTTGCCATCCCCCAACACTCAGGAGCTCTCTGCAGCCTTCCCAGACCCTCTGTCCAAAAATGGGATGTGGGGGTGGGGCTTCAGAACAGCAAAAATAGTTGCATTTGGTATATAAGATGCACCAACATTTCCACCTTCTTCTAGAAGATGTGTCTTATCAGTGGTGGGCTGCTAGCCGGAACACCTAATTGGGCTCGCCTCTGCAGCTCTGGAGGTACCATGAGTTCGAATGGAACTATACTTCTGTGCCCATGCAGGTAGCAAAATCATGCACTGAAATTCATGTATGGAAGCAAAAAACCTTGCTGGAACAAGGATGCACCTGCACCTCCATGTGCAATATTGTTACCTGCATGGGTGCAGAAGCATAATTCTGCTCAAACTCACAGTACCACCAGAACTGTGGAAGCAAGCCCAATTAAGCATTCCAGCTAGCAGTCCACCACTGGATCTTATACTCCGAAAAATATGGTATTTCATAGGATGCTGTTTCAGTTGCTATCATAGGAATCCTCCAGACAGAGATGACATCTTAGTGAGGGAATGAGATGACCTGAGTTTCTCTGTTGATCAAACAATACTGTGATTGTCTTTTGGAGTTGGACTGATAATGCGTTCCAATAAATGAAAAAATACTAAAACAATTTAATACAGCAATAGCAAGTTTGATTGTGTGTGTGTGCGTCCATGCCTGTGCAAGTATAGAGATAGATGTAGTGACTGAAATTACAACAGCACAGAAAAAAGTGATTAATGATTGTTTTGAGCCATGGTGATGCAGTAGCTAGAATGCAATATTGCAAGGTGACTCTGCCTACTGCCAGGAATTTGATCCTGAACAGCCCAAGCTTGGCTCAGATTTAAATCCTTTCGAGGTCAGTAAAATGAGGACACAGATTGTTTTGAGCAACATGCTGCCTCTATAAACCACTTAGAGAGGGCTTTAAAGCACTGTGAAGCACTATAGAAGTCTAAGTGCTATTGCTATTTTCCCATTTAAGAAAGTTGCAACATCCCCATTGTCACAGGGTCAAATTTAGATGCTTGGCAACTGACTCATATTTATGATGGTTGCAGTGTACCGGCAATGGAAAGCCAGATTTGTTTAGCAGTCATGTAAGAAATGTATGGGAGAGAAACTGATCTTAGTTAATATCTACACCCCAAATCAAAAACAAAAACAAATTCTTGAAGAAAATACATAAAATTCTGGCTCATATAAACCCTAAAAATATTTGTATTGTTGGAGACTACAACGGAATAGTAAGTCCAAAAATGGATTATAATGCTGTCGGAAAAAATAAAACAAAAAGACCAGCCCTCCCTGATACCTTTAATTAATCATATGGTTGAAGAATTAGACTTAATGGATTTGTGGAGAACAAGATACCCAAATTTAAAACAATTTACATTTCATTCTAGACCGGATAACTGTTTCTCAAGAATAGATATGGCATGGATTAATAAAGGAATGTATAATAGAATAAAATCAGAACCAAACCTTTGGGCTGATCTCAACCCACTTTCAATAATATGGCAGAGTGAAAAGAAAAATTTCAGGAGATGGACCTTCAATACAAAACTACTCTCAGATGAAATTATGATAAAATGATCAATAAAGAAATAGAATTATTTTTTACTTGAAAACAAAAAAAACAACCTGCAACAACACAGATACTGTGGGACACTCTTAAGGCATACACCAGAGGTTTACCAATTTTCTACACACTTAAGAAAAATAGAGAGGAGAAGAAATAATATAACTATAATTTAAATAGAATTAAAAATTTAGAAATATCTCTCCAATAAGAACCTGAAAATAATAAAATTTTATACTCCTTGATGGAGACTAGACATTGACTAAATCTTTTATTGACCAGCAAGAATACACAAGGAACATAAAACAAACCGGACAAATATACTTTGAAGCGGCAAACAAACCGAGTAGATGGCTCTCCCAAAAAATCAAAAAGGAAAAAAGTGACAAAATAATCCATCTACTATCAGATAAAATGGTATACTATAACACTCTGAACAGGCAAAAAAAGAAACAATTCATGAATACTATAAAGAATTATACAAACAAAACCCCGTAGATACAATTAAAATCACAAACTACTTAAGGGATGGTAATCTCCCAATAATAGAAGAACAAGATAGATTTTTGATAAATGACAAGATAATGATTTAGGAACTTCAGCAGGCTTTTTAAAAAACAGAAAAATAATAAATTGCCGGGTCCAGATGGTTTCCTGGGAGAATTTTATAAAAAAATTAACAAAATATTTGAACCTATCCTCCAAGTAACATACAATGAAGTTTTCAAACAAACTAAAATACCAGAAACTTGGAGGGAATCCTACATCACCATAATCCCAAAAAAATGACAACGAGAAAGATAAGATTCAAAACTATAGACCTATTTCATTGCTTAATGTGGATTATAAAATTCTTATGACAATTCTTGGAGATAGAATAAATATATTAATGAATAAAATCATAAATCAGGACCAAAACTGCTTTCTCCCATTTCGACAGATCAAAAACTGCACCAGAACTGTAATAGACATACTGGAATTTGGTGAAGCACATCCAGGGAGGCAAGTAATCCTAGCCTTCCTGGATGCACAAAAGGCCTTTGACAACCTCAGTTGGCAATATCTCTTAGACTTTATCAAAAAATTAAATCTAGGAAGAAATTTTGAGAATCTAATCCAAAATATATACTTACCTCAATCGGCCAGGGTGATGATAAATGGAGATATGACCAACCAATTTCTTATTACTAAAGGAGTACATCAAGGATGCCCCATGTCACCTCTCCTTTTTATATTAGCACAGGAAATTTTGTTAAATAAGATCCAGAACAACAACGAAATAAGGGGTACTAAAATCAAAGATCAGGAATACAAAATGCAAGCATACGCAGATAACATAGTATTCTTTTTGGAAGATCCATTAGAATCAGGCCCAGAATTGTTCAGAGAGATATTTTCTGGGACAAATAGCAGTAATAAAAATGAGTATCCTCCTGAAATTCCTGTATCTATTCCAAACAGCCCCTATTTATTTAGATTCAAAATATTTTAGGGAATTGAATAAAAATATTACAAAATTCATTTGGCAAAAAAAGAAACCAAGAATTAAATTATCATACATACAAGATAGTAAACTAAGAGGAGGTTTAGGACTTCCTGATTTAAAACTTTATTACAAAGCTGCTTCTTTAACCTGGATCAAAGAATGGATTAATTTATCAAACAAAAGAATTCTGACATTAGAGGGACACGATTTGCAAATGGGCTGGCATGTGGAAAGATGAATTTAAAAAACAGAACACATTTAACAAGGAAATCCTTATTGAGAATTTGGCACGAAATAAAAAAGAAACATTACATCAAAATGCCTATGTGGCTATCAACAATGGAGGCCATTATTTCCCAAATTTAATCGATCCCACAAAAACCTTAAGTTATACAGATATCCTGTACCCAGATGGACTCCTAAAATCCAGAGAAGAATTATAACTTCAAAATTATAAGACGGGTTGATGGACTTATACTCAAATTACAGCTAGATATAATAAATATTATTATTATTATTATTTCTTATTATTATTTATTAGATTTGTATGCTGCCCCTCTCCACAGAGGCAGGCATAGAAACAATAACCAAGCCACTGGATAAAATTCTTACTGGTCCAGATGACAAAAATATAATGAAGATATACAACTATCTCCTAGAAAATGATAATCTTTAGGAAATAGCGAAGGGCCCAATGTTAGCTTGGGCCAAAAATGTAGGTCGTAATATTCACTTAGCTGAATGGGAGAAATCCTGGACTACAATTAGTAAAATAACTTTATCAGCAGATTACAAGAAAACTATCATAAACTATTTTATAGATGGTATCTCTCTCCCTCGAGAATAGCTAAAATATACCCGAAATCCAAAGCAACAAGTAATAAAGAGATGGGCACTTCCTATCACATGTGGTGGACTTGCTCTAAAGTCAAAATTTTATGGGAGACTATTCATAAGTGGCTGCTAGAAATTACGCAGATAGAGATTGAATTTACCCTGGAGGGTTTTTTATTGGGAATCTGAAATAAAAAGTATCCTAAACAAATATTACATCTAGTGACGCATATAATGACGGCAACTAGAATAACCTATGCCCAATCATTGAAAAATCAAAGTATCCCATCAGAAAGTCAAATTATTGGAAAAAATCTATATATGTGCAGAGATGGACGAAAGGACAAGAGATATTAAGGATATAAAAGACAATGAAACTAAAAAAATTTGGGAATAATGGTACATATGGATCCAAAAGAGGAACATACAGAATATACAAAATATACAGAAGAAAGTAAAAAAGAAATGTACAAACTAGGGACAACCATATATTCATGCAATTTTATTTATTTAGATACAAATAACTGTATACATATATAAGCTTAACTATGCTCTTGATGTTTCTATTTTATTAATGAAATGATTACAACCAGTAATGATGTAAAGATAAACACAAAATGAATCTGAAACGGGAACTTATCTGTATAAGATAAATAAGATGTTCTTTTCTTTTATGTAATCGAAAATCATAAATAAAATTTTTAAAAAACCAATGTGAGAACTGTAGTGATTCACTTACCAACTGTGGCAAGCAAAGTTGTAAAATTAGGCAATAGCTGTCTCACTTAGCAACAGAAATGTTGGGTTCAATTGTGGTCATAAGTTGGGGACTGCTTGTACCTTCCTACATACCTTTTGTATGTGCCTATAGTGCATGGATGTCCCTTCAAGGCTGCAAAAGCACTTCAAAAATAATTTTAAAAAATATTGCTGCCTTACACTTGAAAATTCTTGTCTTACTCCAGTAGCTAGAAACCTTCAAAGCATTATGTTGGCAGAAGGAGACCAATATATTGTCATATTGTCTTTAAAAAGTAGCCAGTTGAGAACACAAAACTAAACTCAGAAATACAGAGAAACTACATATAAACCAATGCCCAAATCTCAAAATTATTTTTATAACAACACTGTAAATATTGAACAATGAATTTTAAACTTAATTCAGAAGGCTTGGGATATATTCTAAAATTATGGATTTCATTATTTCTTTTATTCCTAGCTTGCAGAAAACGTTAACTGAAAATTATCATCCAAAACAAGATTTTTTTTTCAACAGGCAATCTCTGATTTCCATTCTACATTACAAAATCCACTCACCCCTCTCTTTTGATTCTTGGCCTGCCTTGTGTGATTCTGGGTTCCATTTCAGGCATAGTCTATGCCTGTGGGATAGCAGGAATGATTGAATATTGATGTGTAGACTGCCCTTAATTTCTTTTTGTCATAGCTTCTGAACTTCTGTTATTTTGCTACATGTCAGATCTGAAGTGTACAGGTCATCTCCTTTTAAAATATCCAACAAATACTTCCATTTGTTGATTGTTTCCAAAGAGAAGAACTTTGCAAAACACTCACATGCCAAGTAGCAGCCACATTGTCCCCAATATAAATACAGGTTTTGTGTCCATCAGAACAACTTCTGCCAAGCATATAATAGATATCCGTTAGCTTCTAATGTTTTTTATTTGTGGACATAGGGGGAAAAAGAAGGAAAATGAAAAGAATATTGGCATCCTCCATTGTTATGTTCTGCCAATACTTCCTTGAGTCTTCCATTGATAACCAGAGACACATGAGGCAACTTAATAAATTAGTCTGTGTCTCATGTTTCACTAAATAATCCCTCTCTAAACTGTCCATATTAAATTTCAGCCCATATCCTGAGCTAGCATTTGAAAAACAGAAGCATATTCCTGCATAAAGTCGTCCAGCACTTATCTTGTCATAAGTGGTATATTTTCGGGTTTGACTTGTTTGTCATACCCCCAATGTACACTTTAGGGAACTCTACAAAACTCATATACTTATCTAAATGTGGATTATTCTGAATCAGACAGAAAGGTATTTCATAGGTATCTCTGTTATAATGCTCATTATAAATCCTACATGAATTGGGATGGTGGAGATATAATTTAATGTATATTTTACGGTGAGTGAAGAGCTCAATAAATTTGTTTAGATTCTCATCATATTAACCAGGAAAGATAATGCTTGAAGTCTGCAAAAATACCCTAGTTGCTCTAGAAACAACTTAGGTTCTTGGGTCAGGCACACTATAATAAGTTCTGTCTTGTTTACTGGTCTAGGTGATTCATCATCTGGTTTAACCAATCTCTCTCAGTAGCCATTTGTTTTTGATACCGGAGCAAGACATTTGCTCAATGATTACCAGAGTTGCTAGTGAATCTATAGCCATTATGCTAATCCCTGGTTCCCAGATTATGGTTTACCTTCTATAATCACAGAAGGAATGATCAATTACGTTCTCGTGTTTCGCATCAGCATTCAATAGTAAATCACTGATCTTCAGATGTTTAAACCTTAACTCACTCTTTGATCGGTTCAGTGGAAAATTCCTATATGTGACTAGATAAAATTTGGCTTATATAGCAATCAAGTTTAGCTACCACCCATTTCACCCTCAGATTAAATTAGAAACTTTAGCAAAACAAGAATGTAGCCAGACTCTACTATAACAATTGATTGCTTAATCCAGGGGGGAGAAAACACCATCTAAAATATATGTATAATTCTCTGTTCTAGAATTTAAACTCCAAGTTCCTTTCTCTAGCCCTTCTGAATTAATAGATATATAATGGTCACATCCCTATCATTTTGCTATATCCCATTTTACTCAAACTCATTTATGTCCTGCTTTACTGTAATCCTCTGAATGACCTTTAAGCAGCTATCAGCTGGAATAAAAGCACATATGTTGTTTGATAGGCATATTCCCCACTTAGAACTTAAGAATATAGATTTGGAGGTGCTAGTTTCATATTCTGCTTTAGGGAAATAGTAATGGAGGAAGGGGGTGTCAGGAATAATGAGAACGAATATACTATTCTGCCCTACTGCCACTACTTTGTCAACCTCTGAATATTGAAAGAGAACCTCTGCAATGAAATATCTTGTTCACTAAACAAAGTGCTTGGATACAGATGAGATGGAGATCAGTTGTTATAAATTATCATTGGTATGAAACTAATTTTCATTAAATACCCAAGGGCGGAAGAAATGAAGAACATATGATTTAAAGGAAGCTGTGTATGGTATTCAAAAGGCAAAACGCACAACTCTTTTTCTTTTTAGCTCATTTGTAAAAGAAAAATGAGTAAAAGAAATTACCTAAGTAAGATTTTTTTTCTAGAAATGTGGATTTGAATTTCAATGGATTCCAGCTGATATTTATTCCTTTCATATTTTATTAATAATTTCCTTCCAGTTAAAATTCAGGATTTATTGCAGACATCAGCTTTTCTTCTGTTTTAGGTCTTTAACCATGGACCTCTCAATACTAGTTCAGAAGCTTTGTCATCATTTTAGATAGAGTTAAAAGTTATAACAACAGTGATAATGTAGCATAATATTTGAGGGGAACAGAAGCTCTTCAAACTATGATTATTAATAAGTGTCATTACAACTTACTGCTCTTTTATAAAAATAGTGTAGTTCATACCTGATATGATTTGACAGTAGTCTGTGCTTTTTAAAAAATGGTGCAATTTGAAAAAGAAATAAAAAATTGTGCTGTAATTTGGGGAGATGGGACAGTCCTACCCAGTTTCCATTGTAACCTCATCCATTTCAAATAAGTTAAAAGCTGCTTCAAGCCACCAAAATTCTGCCTACTCATGATTTAGGATAAAAAGCTAAAATACTACAAGAATCCAGATTCCACCCCATCCCCAAAAAGTAATTTGTATTGATGTAATCACAATAAAAAAGTGTTATTGTCAGGACAAAGATGGTACAGCTTTGCTGAAAGCATGAGATACTTCTGTATCACAGTTAAGAATGTTAAAGGGATTTAAATTTTTGGAATTAGCATATTTATTGGTGAAAGTACAGAGAGGTGGGGTTGATGTTTTCTAATTCAAGTCTGTTGTATTAGAATCAGTTTTCAAGTCTCCGTTATTCCTCTCTTTGGCTGTACTGCATATTTCCTTGTCCCTGACAAATGCTTGAATGCAGACTTGAACAAACTTACATTAGTAAGATATTGCCCCTATGACAATCACAAAGAGTCAGAAGCACAAAGATATTCTGTTTTTGACAATTGCTGCTTTCAATTTCCCTTGGAAAGATCTGCAGTTTTGAAAACTGCTTCAATATGTCATAAGTGAGGCCATGCAAAATTATTAGTATATTATCTATTACAAGTATCGCCTCTTTTCCCAAGGCAAAAGGGCACTTGCTGCACTTAGAGTAGCTGGATAGAAAAGTACACTATCTCAAGAGAATAACAGGTGATTAAGTAGCTGGCAGACCTCTTGAAGTTCAACTCTTCAGCTGTAAGAAATGCTTTGATGTAATTCATAGACACACATGAATTAAGACATGTTTCTTATTTTTTAAGCCCAAGAAATCCAAAAGCATCTAAATAGTGTTTATGATTATTATTTATTCTTTGCAATATCAGGAAATTTTGAGAAAGGAAAGATTAGATATAAAATTGATGCTTCGGTATTTCATACACTTCAACTAGCATTTTTGGAATAGAAATGAACTGTGATGCCCTTGGGACTAAAAACAAAAAAAAATGAAACCAAGTTGAAATTGCTTAACGGGTGGTGTGGACCTCTAGTGGATCAGCTTGCATACACCAGATACCTCTAAAAACATTATGTATAATTGCAATTACTGTACAACTTGCAATGATATGATACAAAGTTATCCCAAATATTCATATATGACATTTTGTGTACTAGATCAATGGCCCCCAATCTTTGGGCACTAGGGACCAGTTCCACAGAGAGATGTTTATCTGCAGACTGGAGAGGGCATGGTTTCCTCTGCTGCTTACATTCCATGGTTGAGGCTTTGCTTGTTTTTGCGGCCAAGTTGCTGGCGTGGCGTGCACAGACCAAGTGCCATTCCATTGACCGGGGTTTGAGGACTCCTGTACTAGACAATGAATGTAAACTAAACCACAGCTCAGAAACCATTATCTTTGCTTCTCATGTGTCTTGATAGGGATGAGTAGCTTGTTATGTGATATGAAAAAGATTGAATATGTGTTCAGGCATGCTTTCTGCTGGGCATTCACAACTAAGAACCAGAGATATCTGCATTGTAGCCTTAAGTGCTTCTCTCCTGTGCTAATGCCAGCTAGACATCATAATCCATCATAAGACAATTATATTTGTAAATTGGCTCATTTTGGCAGTGCTTTTCCTGATATGCGGTCTGGGTTGCCAGCTTCTGCAGACCCCCCACTTGATGACCTCCTTGCTGTTGTGCACTCTCAATATTTTTATGATAAATGATTTTCTTTTTATCTCTGGGTCTTACTTGAGTCTTGAATGATTGTGTACAAAATTACATTTATATGCAAAACGTAAACATCAAAATGCCTACAGTTTTAAAATTATAAACAATGTTTATACAGTGATCCCTCGATTTCCGCGGGTTCAAACTTCGCGAAACGGCTATACCACGGTTTTTCAAAAATATTAATTAAAAAATATTTTGCGGGTTTTTCCCCGCCCGATGATGTCATACGTCATCGCCAAACTTTTGTCCGCCTTTAATAAATGTTTTTTTTAATAAACTTTAATAAATAAACATGGTGAGTAATAATCTAAATGGTTGCTAAGGGAATGAGAAATTGCAGTTTAGGGGTTTAAAGTGTTAAGGGAAGGCTTGTGATACTGTTCATAGCCAAAAATAGTGTATTTACTTCCGCATCTCTACTTCATGGAAATTTGACTTTCGCGGGCTGTCTCGGAACGCATCCCGCGAAAATCGAGGGAACACTGTATATTTTTCCCCAAAAGTAGATCAATACTCTCTACTGCCCCTATTGTCGTGGGAACAATAACAATATTGTATTGTATTGTTTTCAATAGTTTAATCATTAAAAAGAATTACCTGATATGCAGAATATCACCTGATCAAACTTCCTGAAACTTCTTTTATCATTATTTCTCTTTCCACAAACTACTCTTCCCTTCCCTTTCTTCCTCTTCTGTCTCTCACTTAGTCTCTCTCTTTTATAGATTCAATAGAACACATTTCATATTTATTTCTGTCCGTTAAGTTAGAAATATTTCAGTCCAAAACTGCCTAAATAGATAAGCTATTTGGGAATTAGATAAAAAATAAAAAAAAGAAATTCTAACATTTTAGCAGTGTACCTGTGGACTTAATTAAAAGCCCAGTCATGATGTGGGTAGCTCAGAGATAGAAAAGTAGTAACAAAAGCAAAGAAATGTTTTTCTGCTAGTTTCAAAGCAGTGTCCTGTTGCATTTTAGGCAAATGTTATAGCTACTAGAATAACATAAACAGTACCTGCAGCAGATAACAGAGAGCTGATCCAGTCACTCAGAAATATTTTCCGGTCGATACATGCAGTTGTGAATTAAAATCCAGGGAATTTCCTGTAAAGTAAAGTACAGGCAAAATGAACAATAGTTAGTAGAAATTGGAAAATACTACTTTTAATAGCGAACAGGAAACAAAAGAGAGATCACATTCAAAGTAAAGTGGAAATGTGTGGGAAGCCACCCCCTCCCCCAGAAGAATGAAATGTTTTGACAAATATTTAAAAGGCAGATTATTATATTTCCCAAAGGGGGAAAATGGAGAAACATATTTTTAGAAGCAGAAAACAACCCCCACTTCCTTAATAGCCCACAGCAGATATCAGTACTGAAGAGATAAAGAGCTTATTGAAAGAAGACAAATATCTAGATAGCTCTATCCATAAGCAAATACCCTCACCCAAGAGCCAAAAAAGGACAATAGCCATTAAGCCACAATAGGAATTACAGTGGTACCTCTACTTATGAACTTAATTTTTCCATAACCAGGTTCTAAAGTAGAAAAGTTTGTAAGAAGAAGCAATTTTTTCATGCTTTTCCATGCTTTTTCCATGTAAAAGCAAATAATGTGTGCGATTGAGGAAACCACAGGGAGGGTGAAGGCCCTGTTTCCTCCCAGAAGATTCCTACAGAGGCCCCATGGATGCTTCTCCCCGGTTTTTCTGGCCATGTTTCCTCCCAGGAGATTCCTAGAGAAGCTCCACGGAGGCTTCTCCCTGCCTTGTCCTGTTACAGTTTCGGAGGCTCAGGTTTGTAAATGGAAAATGGTTCTTGAGAAGAGGGGGGGAAATCTTTAACACCAGTTCTTATCTAGAAGAGTTCGCAAGTAGAGGCGTTCTTAGGTAGAGGTACCACTGTATTCAACATCCTTTCAGAAAACAAGCATCTTCATTTCATCACCCTCAGAGCAGTCCAAACTTCAACAAACGTGGCTCAGTAAAACTCCTAGGATTTGTACCTTGTTTATAGAGCCAGCTCTGGCCCCTACATAACCTCTACATGGCCTCATAGGAGTCTGACAACAGCCAATAGAATACATGTTCTTGCACAGAAACAGAAAGCTCAAGTGCAAAGCCCAAGAGAAGGTATATTTAAAAAAAAACAATTCCAACTCCATTTTGTCAACTGCCCAGATCCACAAACCCATGTGGTTCTGCTTCATCAATAAACCATCTTTCCAATCTGTCTCCATGTTTCAGATGTCTTTCTCCCAGCTTGGAACTGAACCAGATGGATATTTTTCCCAGAAAGGCAATTGTCCATTTCTACTCTCCAGTATTGGTTGGTGTCCACAGTCATGACAGGACAACTGGCGGCATAGATATATCTCTAATATTGAAAAGAGGTTTTCTAACTGTAGTTACCATCTTCAGGTTGGTATCTGATGCCATTTATCCAGCAAAACATCTAGAATGAAAGGAAAAGCAAAGACGGAGTTATTTCATGAATTGATTTAGATGTCATGCTCTTGGGGATCCATTGTACTTTTCTCTATTTCTGTTTTAAAATTTCATCTAATCGTTAGATAACTTTCATTCTTCCAAATAAAACTTCTGGGACTGAAAAGTGTATAAGTGTCATGGTTGAGTGCTTATCATTTTACAAAAAAAATCAGGGACGCTAGGGCAGATGAAGCAGAAGTCTCCATTCAGCAACTATATGAGCCTACCAAATTGTATAGTAGTTTTAACAAGTCACAGACAGATATTTCACTAATTCTCCTAGGCAATCTGAAGTGTATCTTTCAAGAAAAGAAAGAAATATCAGAACCTAACTTTAAAAGCAAAGTTTTTGGATACTGGGCACAATGGACAAATGACTCAGAGGAGGCAATTAGATTGAATACAACACAGTGATGAAGTTAAGAACTCTGGCCTAGTGATTAGAATGCAATATCGCAGGCTAATTCAGCCGACTACCAGCAGTTTGATTCTCACCTGCTCAAGTTTAACTCAGCCTTCCATCCTTCCAAAGTCAAAAAAAGGGCCCAGATTGTTGAGGGCAATATGCTGATTTAGAAAGGACTATAAACAGGAGTGGACTACTGCGCATATGGGGGAGAATGCAGTGAGGTAGCGAAAATGGAGCTCCACCCTAGAGCACTGAAAGATGTTGAAAGAAAATGCATGAGCCACACCCACAATGTGGTAGTAAACATTTTGGTAGCCCTTCACTGACTGTAAAGCACTATGAAGCAATATATAAGGCTAAATCCTATTGCTATTGCTAAGAGTATCACTTCCATAATAGAAATCACTTTATAAGCTTGCAAATTAATATAAATTTATTTATTTATTTATTTATTTATCAATTTAGTCCAATACATAATACACATTGAAGAGAAAGATATGTAATAATATAAGTAAAGAAAAGAATAGAAGAAAAGATATAAATGTATAGGTGAACATATCTGAAAGGAAGAAAAGATAAATGAGATAAGGAGAGAAATTGGACAGGGGACGGAAGGCACACTGGTGCACTTATGCCCACCCCTTACTGACCTGTAAGGAACCTGGAGAAGTCAAATGTGGATAGTCTAAGGGAAAAATGTTTGGGGTTAGGGGTTGACACTACTGAGTCAGGTAATGAGTTCCACGCTTCGACAACTCGGTTGCTGAAGTCATATTTTTTACAGTCAAGTTTGGAGCAGTTAATTTTAAGTTTGAATCTGTTGCGTGCTCTTGTGTTGTTTCGATTGAAGCTGAAATAGTCATTGACAGGTAGAACGTTGCAGCATATGATCTTGTGGGCAATACTTAGATCGTGTTTTAGGCGACATAGTTCTAAGCTTTCTAGACCTAGGATTGATAGGATTACCCAACATTACCAACACGGGACACAGTGGTTCAGTGGCCAAGATGCTGAGCTTGTTGATCAGAAAGTTGGCAGTTCAGCAGTTCAAATCCTTAGTGCCACGTAATGGAGTGAGCTTCGGTTCCTTGTCCCATCTTTTGCCAACCTAGCAGTTTGAAAGCACGTAAAAAATGCAAGTAGAAAAATAGGGATCACTTTAGTGGGAAGGAAACAGGACTCCATGAGCCTTCGGAGGTTAGTCATGCTGACCACATGATCATAGAGACATCTTCACACAGTGTTGGCTCCTCAATGGAGATGAGCACCAACTCTAGAGCCAGAAACAGGGGCAAGCTCCTCTTATCTTGTTACCAGTGCATGTTTCCCCATGCACATTTGCTTGCACACGCACAAAAATTGACAAAGTCTCATATGTGCGAGCAAGGCAAGAATCCCCTTGCGATATTTTGCTTCCAAGCATGCTTAAAAAGCAAAATAAAAGAGCAAAAAACATGAAAAAAAGATGGCTTCCGTGATGGCCCAGCACGAAGCTGTCATGTGCAAATTACGCAATTGGCAGGCTGCTACCAGAATGGCAGAGTGGACCATACTGATAGGAACCCACCCCTGGCTGGAAGCAACTAGTACGCATGTGTGGGGGAACCTTTACGTTTTTACCCTACCTTGACTCAAGCTTCTTGAGGCATCTCTAGATCATGCTGTCAAAAAGTGAAGTGCAATAGGGCTTTTTAGGGGTTAGTGTAGAAATGCAAGACTTCTGGGGGGAAAGTTCCCTCTTAAAACCTTCAAACCACCAACTCCATAAAAAATTCACCATTTAGCAATAGGATGGGGTAAATTATGGCCACAAACTTACAGTATAATAATTTGTCTGTTTTAAAATTGTTACAGCAATAAGAAATAAAACATATTCCCAAGGAAATAAATCAAATTCTTACTGGAAAGAGGAAGACAATTTTCTGAACCACTTTGAGAAATCTTAAGTGTTCTGGACTTGTTACAAAGGCTGCGACATAAAACATTAAAATACTTCCCCTTAAAAAAAGAACTATCTAAGCCTTAATTAAGAATGGCATATCATTTGAGTGGAAGCAAAACAACAACAACAGTGCCTTCTCCTTGTTCTTGGCCAGGAATCATGATCTCATAGCTTGCACCTAATGCTTGAACATTGTTCTTGGCAAATATCCATTTGCTCAAATGGCAAAGTGCTTTCAAGGAAGATTCTTGCCTTCAGGACAGAAAAATGGAGATGAACTGACAGCTGGTATTACAATGCCCACATTGTATCTTCTGCGAGAATATATTTTCTGAGTCACTGCTACCAATCTGTTGTGGCAACCTTTCTGAGGCCTTTTAACAGCTGTTAGGAATTGTTTGTGTGTGTGTGTGTGTGTGTGTGTGTATCTCACATGTTTTTTGCTGAAATTTTAAAATTAAGGGAGACTAGGCACATATAGACAGAATTGTCGGCTATCAATAAAACTAACTGCCTTGGAAATGGTTCTGGATTAGGTCTAGAGGCAAATAAGGAGCTGTGATGTTCCTTCAATACACCAGGGTGATTCGACACAAAAATATGTAACCCTTCCCTGGTGCAGAGCTGAAGGATTTGGATACTGTAGCCTAGAGGATAATTCTCTGCCTTACAAGGCAAAGGTTGCAGGTTCAAGTCCCAGTGGGTATGGCTAGCTGATGAGGTCAAAATAAGGCAGAAATAGTTCTATCCTAGTCTCCCTTAATTTTCAAATTCAGCAAAAAAACATGTGTTTTTTCTGTTGGATCACCCTGGTATATTGAAGGAATGTCACAGCTCCTTTTTGCCTCTAGGCCCAATCCAGGGCCATTTCAAGGCAGTTAATTTATTCATAGCCAACAAACTATGTTATATATATGTATCACATATTTTTGCTGAATATTTAAAATTAAGGGAGACTAGGATAGCACTATTTCGGCCTTATTCTGGCCTCATCAGCTAGCCATACCCTTACTGGGATTTTATCCTGGGGCCCCTGCCTTGTAAGGCAGAGAATTAACCTCTAGGCCACCAGATCTGATCTGTTCAGCTTTGTACCAGGGATGTGTGTATATATATATATATATATATATATATATATATATATATATATATATATATATATATATATATCAAACAACTATCCTTGTGGTGTGACCAGAACAATCTAGAACTGAACACACTCAAAACTGTAGAAATGTGGGTAGAGTTTAGGAGAAACCCTTCCACCTTTCCACCTCTCACAATACTAGACAACACAGTATCAACAGTAGAGACCTTCAAATTTCTAGGTTCTATCATATCTCAAGACCTAAAATGGTCACCTAACATCAAAAACATCATCAAAAAAGCACAACAAAGTATGTTCTTTCTGTGCCAGCTCAGGAAGCTCAAAGTGCCCAAGGAGCTGCTGATACAGTTCTACGGAGGAATCATTGAGTCTGTCATCTGCACCTCTATAACTGTCTGGTTTGGTGCTGCAACCCAACAGGACTGACACAGACTTCAGAGGATAATCAGAACTGCAGAAAAAACAATTGCTGCCAACCTGCCTTCCATTGAGGACCTGTATACTGCATGAGTCAAAAAGAGGGCGGGGAAAATATTTACTGACCCCTCACATCCTGGACACAAACTGTTTCAACTCCTACCCTCAAACATTGCTACAGAGCATGGGACACCAAGACAACTAGACACAATAAGAGTTTTTCCCCGAACACCATCACTCTACTAAATAAATAATTCCCTCAACACTGTCAGACATTTTACTAAATCTGCACCTCTATTTCTACTAGTTTTTCTCATCATTCATCATCCTTTTCCTCCCACTTAGGACTGTATGACTTTAACTTGTTGCTTGTATCCTAAGATTTTTATTAATGTTGATTGTTTCTTCATTGCTTATTTGACCCCTATGACAATCTTTAAGTGTTGTACCACATGATTCTTGACAAATGTATCTTTTTTCTTCTATGTAAGCTGAGAGCATATGCACCTAGACAAATTCCTTGTGTGTCCAATCACACTTGGCCAATAAAAATTCTATTCTATTCTATTCTATTCTATTCTATTCTATAATATAATATAATATAATATAATATAATATAATATAATATAATATAATATAATATAATATAATATAATATAATATAATATAATATAATATAATATAATATAATATAATATAATATAATATAATATAATATAATATAATATAATATAATATAATATAATATAATATAATATAATATAATATAATATAATATAATATAATATAATATAATATAATATAATATAATATAATATAATATAATATAATATAATATAATATAATATAATATAATAATATAATATAATATAATATAATATCTGTCTCTCGCTCTCTCTCTGTAGACAATATACATATAATTCAAAACAAAGTTAAAATACAAAACTAAAAACTAAAAAACCAAAAGTTGCAGTGCATCAGACCAAGTGAATATCTCATATTTTTTCTGGACTCACAAATCCTTCTTGAGGACCAAGCGGCAGTTTTGGCCAAGAGAGCCTTTAGAGTTGTGCCCCAGTTACACCCATTCTGAAAACATTGTGCTACCCATGCACCCAATAGTCCATTTGGACTATTATAATGCACTCTATATGGAGGCTACCCTTGAACAGTTCTGGAAACTTAAAAGTTGGTTCAAAAAGCAATGGCCCACATAGTTCTGTGGAAATTGAGACTTGTGAGTGTCACGTTTTTTGTGGGAGCTGCACTGGTTACTGACCTTCTCCCAAAAGTAATTCAAGGTACTTAGTATCACTTTCAAAGCCCTGTATACCATTCCCTGATATAAGATTGGTCACCATTTTTAAGAGATTAACAGAGTTTAAAGGGATCTTGCAGGTCATCTAGTCCTACCTCCTGCCCAAGCAGGAGACCCTACATCTGCCTCTACCTAATATTGAACTCACAGCCTCCTGATTGTGAGGAAAGGGCCCATCTCTAGGCTACAGCAGCTGGGTATCTGTATACTTCTTCTCTCACCACTCCACGAGTGCTTGGTGGAAGAGGATGACCATTCCAGATAGAAGAAGTGTACCAATCCTCAATCAAGTGTTATATTTCTATCTTACATTTACATATTTATTCTGAACTTCCCTTAAGATCTTAAAGTCATGTAGATAGAGACTTGCTGTTTTAAGGCACACACCCAAGCAAATCACATTTCTAGATAGACAATCTGAGTCTTAATTCTTACATCCATGCGGTAAGACCTGGATTTTGCGATCAAAGCATATAGACATTCCCCCAATTCTTTGGAGTGAATCAGTACAAGTGGGATTTAACATCTACCCACAGCGTTAGCATTGACTGACCAAAATTTCCACAAAAAAGAGAAATTTTGGAAAGTGGGTTAAAAAAGGGAACAGGTCTTTCAAGAAATAGAATGCTTCAATGAACAACGAAACAATTCAAACTAACAAGAAAATAAATCCAATTGCTGTGATTCAATTTTTTAGACAACTCTGCCTTGCATGAATGACAATCGTCCTTGACATGTGTTTTTCAAGACACTTGTTTCTGCCTGTTCCGGTATTTCCTCGGGCCTCTCTAGGATGTGGAATAGAAGAGTTCTGTGATTCACTGTGATTGGCTGTTCTGTTTGACAGCTGACTATAAATAAAGGCTATCAGATTGATGCCTTGCCTTCATTCTTAGTTATCCAGATCGCAGTTAATAAACGTTCATGTATTAACTATTACTTCAGTCTCCTTGTCTCAGTTCTTGCTCCCAGCCTGGCTCATGCAACAGAGCACTGGTGACAAGATGGGATGTGGAACTGAGGTGAATATACTGGTTATTAATGACAAGTCATCATTTTGGCTGAAGTAACCAAAGAAATTTTCCTCAGCTGACAGGAATGGCTACTCAGTACACATTCACATCCTTTAATCCTTCTGCAGAAATGTGGGAATTGTATGTAGCTAGATTTGAATGCTTCCTTGTTGATAATGCTCTGTAGTGATAGGAAATGTGCTTATTTGTGGGGATTTTGTAGCACAGAAATGTTCAAAACAGAAAGGGCTCAATCCATTCATACAATTTCTTGCATTGTTAGATAAGCTTAAGGATAACTATGCTTCTCCACCATCCTGTTGTGCCCGATGTTACACTTTTTATCATAGGAATCAATGTGAGGGCGAGACAATTAATCAGTACATGACAGCTCTGAGAAAAACAGTGCTTTATTGTGAATTTTCTAACTTTGAAAACTACTTGTTGGAATGTTTGGAATTTGAGACAGCCATTTCAGGAGACACTTGCTATGCATGGCTTCACTCTCCAAGTCTGTCTGTCTGTCTGTCTGTCTGTCCGTCCATCCGTCCATCCGTCCGTCCGTCCGTCCGTCCGTCCGTCCATCCATCCATCCATCCATTCATCTATCTATCTATCTGTTGTGCTTCAGCCTGAGGCTCCTCAGGGACCAGCTGGAGCTCTGCCGGATCCATGCCCAGAGGAGGAGGACAGTGACCAGGAGGGGGAGGACCAGGCAGACGGGGGAGAGGAACGTCAGGAAGAGGAGGAGGGAAAGCAGCCTGAGACCCCCGGGGGGCCCTCTCCCCAGCTAGTAGCCTGGATTCATTGGATGAAGACGCACAGGCTATAATATACATGAGGCAGAGATGTGCAGCTCAAAGAAGGGGCCAATTAAAAAGATATTTCCATCCCTGAATTGGCAACAGCTGGGTTAGGGTGTGGTTCTCCTCAGCAGGGTTGAAAAGGCAGGCCCGCCCTTACAGTCTTGTGGAGAGTTATCAACTAGGAGTCCTGTGACCTTGCTTCGATTCTTGGCGTCTCTGATCTTGGCTTGTGGCCTAGAAGGCTGAAAGACTTGGGGGAGGCATGGGTTTTATTATCTCCAGTGTTGTTTTTGCCAGCAAGAATCCTGTTTTATTGCCTGGCCTTCGTGAAACCTCTGTGAAGCTTCATCGTGTTCCCGTCTGTAAGAACAGTTTTTGTTACCTGTGTTTGCTTTCCAGTATATAAACTGCCTTTGCTTTTTACCAGTGTGTCTGGATACTCTTTTTGGTTGGTGTTGGTGTCTGGGGGGACCCAGACAGAACATCTATCTATTGGATTTATATGCTGCCCCTCTCCGAGGACTCCAAGTTGCCTTGGATGAGGACAGAATAGCTGAAATGTCCAACCATTCCTTGGGTGAGATGAATGTAGCACACAGCCTCACCTCGTCTCAGAGAATCAATGCAGTAGACCCATTGCTACCTATGGAAATGGAGAAGCTGGTCACTGAGGATGAGATATGCCACCTTAAAGAAATGCCCAACAAGAGCTGGCAGAAAGGCAGATTTAACTCCCTGAGTCCCTGTACAGGTTGTGGGGGCAATCATTTAAGGTTGGTGTGTAACTTTAAAGAATCAGTTTGCCACCATTGTGATCAGTGCGGCCACATAGAGAGAGAGTGCAGAGCAGGAAGGATTTCCCTTGGAACGTGCTGACCTGAAGGTCCTTATAAATAACTGGATTTCTTTTGAAGCTTGGATTGAGGCTCATGATTTAATTAGGGCATCGGGTCAGAACCGTGACAGCAAGCCAACTCTGACCTCACTTAATTCACTCCCTGGCTTTGACCCTGTTCCCCCCTCTCCCCAAAGTATGTCATAAGTAGTGATGGGCGAACCCAATGGTGATCGGGTTTGGCGAGTTCGGACAAACTTCATGCAAAGTTCAGCCAAACCCGAACCCAAACGGTCTGTGGCGTCAAAACTCTGCCCCCGGAATCCCATTTCTTTTTATTTTTACGGATTTTTTATTTTTATTTATTTTTATTTTTACAAAAAAGGATGCTGCAGCGGCGCCGCACGCAAAGGGAGGTCCTTTCATGTAAAAAAAATTTTTTTAATGTGAAAGGACCTCCCTTTGCTTGCGGTGCTGCTGTGGTGTCCTTTCACATAAAAATATTTTTTTTTACTTTTACATGAAAAGACCTCCCTTTGCGCCACCAGCAAAAGGAGCTGGGGAATCCCACAAAGAGATTCGGGGGTTGGAGGTTTGACATCAAGGACACCAAGGATTCCAGGGGCGGCACTAGAATAATGGAGGGAGAATGGAATCCAGGAAGTGATCACCTTGGCATCCTTATCAACCTGCTGGTATTCATGATGTCAAAGCTCTGCCCCTGGAATCTCTTCGTGGGATTCCCCAGCTCCTTTTGCTTGCGGCGCCGCAAGCATAGAGAGGTCTTTTCATGTAAAAATAATTAAAATAAATTTTTACATGAAAGGACACCACAGCAGCACCACAAGCAAAGGGAGGTCCTTTCACATAAAAATAAACATTTTTATTTTTATGTGAAAGGACCTCCCTTTGCTTGCAGCGCCGCTGCAGTGTTCTTTCACATAAAAATAAAAATAAATAAAAATAAAAAATCCCTAAAAATAAAAAACGATGGGATTCAGGGGGCTGAGCTTTGACGTCATGTATACCGGCAGGTTGCTAAGCACTCCAAGGTGATCACTTCCTGGATTCCATCCTCCCTCTATTATTCTAGTGCCGCCCCTAGAATCCAGGAAGTGATCACCTTGGCGTGCTTAGCAACCTGCCGGTATATGTGATGTCAAAGCTCCGCCCCCGGAATCCCTTCGTGGGATTCCCCAGCTCCTTTTGTGCCTCCATCCCAGCCTCCTGACTGGCTGACAGCTTCCCGGTGTTTTCCTTCCTCTGCCATCACCAGCGCCTGGCTCCTTCTCCTCTTCTCAGCAGATGAGGAGGAGGCGGTGGCGCTTTGCGGTGCTCGGCACGAATGCCGAACCGGAGGACAATGTTTTTAAAAAATTCGGGTTCAGGTTCAGTATGCTGAACACCACAAAATTCGGTACAGACCCGAATTGTGCAGGTTTGGTTCACCCAAGACTAGTCATAAGTCACATTCCCCAACAAAGCAATTTCATGGGTTGTAGTCCCTCCAGCCATTGTGGGTCACCGTGAAGATGGGCTTGGTATAGAGATGGCTGGAATGTGCTTTTGTTTTGACTGAAGTGCAGTTCCCTCACTGCTGCAAGGCTCAGTTTGAGAGCAGGTCAGGAATGCTTCGCAAATGCAGATATGGATTGTGTTGACTAAATTGGGTCAATAAATTTATTGAAATAATATTGAAATGTCTATGGAGATTCTCAATTGTCCAGGTCATGATTGTCCCAAAAGTACTTTCCAAAAGACAACTGGACTTCGTTTCTTCTCTTGAAGATGTTTCACATCTCAGCCAATAACTGAAAAAGCTTCTTGGATAAGAAGCAAAATGTCTTCAAGGGAAAATCAAAATCTAGTTGTATTTTGGAAATCATCTTTGGGGTTCTAGGTTCAATTGGTTTAAGATTTTGACATATAAACTTTTTCATAAAAGTCATTTATACAGTTTCAAGGAAAGGATCAATAGACATACATTTATTTCCTCCCCCCTCCCAAAGGACTTCAATAGATATTAAATGTATAGCAGTGATATTTTTACTATTTATATATTTTGAAGAAATAGCAAAGAACAGTCCTCATTACTTGCAGAAAGATATAATTTTCATCACATTTTTTCTTAAGATTTCAAAGACATGCAAAGTTTACTACCAAGGTCTAGATAATGATTATATAGAAAACAAGAATTAACAACAACAACAGAAGATTCTACACCTTTCTAAAAATAACTACAAATTCAGGTCAATGATTTATCCACCAGAGCCTGAAGAATTTAAAGGCAAACAATTAAGAAACATAAGCAAAGGCTGACAATCCAAATGAAATGTTTTTGGGGCTGACCTCTGCTGTTATTACATGTCTCATAGGACATCTTAAAATGCCTTTTAATTAATGTCTAATGCACCAGAAAGACCCAATCTCTTTTTTATTTGATGGACATGTTTGAAATTTTCAGCATATGCTGGAGGTGCTCTTATGGGGCAACTTGCCCATTCATCAAATGGCAGCTACATGAAACCTAACCATTGATGACATACCTAGTCATCAGAATGAATCAGTCATAACATCTAGCCATGTGTTGGCCATGCTTACATCCAGTTTAGTGGAAGGCAGAAAAGTTTTGATACATCACATACAGGGGTGGGATTCAGCTGGTTCAGACAGGTTCAGGTGAACCAGATGTTAATTTTACATCTGGTTCACCGATCTCGTAATTGCAAGGACTGGCTGGCCCCGCCCACCCCATCCCTCCTAGGAGTCTCCACATGGCCCATTTTGGATGCCAGGCAGGGGTGGGTTCTAACTTACCTCGCTGCTGGTTCACTTTCTCCCATGCCACATGGACGTGCCTCATGGGGGCGCATGCGTAAAGTGCATACATGGAGGCATAGTGCTGAAAATTCCAAAAAAAAAGCCAAAAATAAGATGACGGCACATGTCAGTGCCAGAAACTTAACTTTTGCACATGCACACACACAAATACAAAATCTGTAAAGAAGAGGGATAAAACCTTCTTCAGATATATTAGTGATAGGAAGAAGAAAAACTGCATCATCACGAAGCTTAGTACCGGGAATAATACATGCATTAATGGGAATAAGGAGATCCCTGACCATTTCAATAGCTACTTCTGTTCAGTTTTCTCAAAAGACACCTTACAAAATAATACTATAGAGGGATATAGCATTGCTTCCAGCTGTACGGATTCAGTTCCAGTGATCTTAGAAGCCGATGTCTTAGAAGAACTTGAACAATTAAAGATAAATAAGGCAATGGGTCCAGATGGCATCCACCCCAGAGTTCTTAAAGAACTCAGATCTGTCATTGCTACCACCCTGACTGATTTGTTTAACCAATCCCTGTTAACAGGAGATGTTCCTGAGGATTGGAGAATGGCCAGTGTTGTGCCTATCCACAGGAAGGGCAGTAGAGAAGAAGAACAGGCCAGTTAGCTTGACATCAGTTATAGTTAAAACATATCAGGAAAGACTTAATGAACTCAATCTATATAGTCTGGAGGACAGAAGGAAAAGGGGGAACATGATCAAAACTTTTAAATATGTTAAAGGGTTAAATAAGGTTCAAGTGTTTTTAATAGGAAAGTGAACACGAGAACAAGGAGACACAATCTGAAGTTAGTTGGGGGAAAGATCAAAAGCAACATGAGAAAATATTACTTTACTGAAAGAGTAGATGATCCTTGGAACAAACTTCCAGCAGACGTGGTTGGTAAATCCACAGTAACTGAATTTAAACATGCCTGGGATAAACATATATCCATCCTAAGATAAAATACAGGAAATAGTATAAGGGCAGACTAGATGGACCATGAGGTCTTTTTCTGCTGTCAATCTTCTATGTTTCTATGTTTCTATGGCAGCATCCAATGTAGGAGATAGTTTATATTACAGTCAGCATGGATGGCCCTATTATTATTTTTAAAAGTGGTTGGCTAACTAATCAATTAATACTTTGAGGTTAGCTTGTTTCCATTCAGACTAGTGCAGATCTGAAACCAAACTATGCGAGGATTATATATAAACTTCTGGACAAGCTTGATAGGGATTAATCTTATAACTTGATGAACATTTCATGGGAATTTAATAGGACCTTTTCAGCAGCTTCATTTGAATTCCCTGCTGAGAGAAATTTATCAAGTTTATTTGTTGATGGCCTGCTGGCGAGCAACAAAAACTTCTATTTAAAAAGGCATTTCATGTGCCAGGTTTCTTGATTGCTGCTTGGAATCTGTAATTTAATTATGTTTTGATCTGGTTTGCATATTTTCTTTTTTAAAATTCCTTTCTATTTGATTATATTTTATAGGGAACATTGCTTGTTTTTCCGTACAACATCACCATCCATGGAGGGGTTATTTTTAAACTATGAAACTGTCATAAGGGTGAAAGAAAGAAGTATTCGGTTTTGTGAAAATGTTTGTAAAACTGGCTTATCATATATAGTATTGGGACCAGTATAAACAAAAATATTTTTTTTTAAAAAAACAATACTAGAAATACCATGGGTGCCAAACTCAATCATGCCACATGACATCATGTGATGTAATCACAACTGTTTTGCCTTTGCTGAGCCAGGGTGGGTGTGGCCTGCGCATGATGCATCTGCCAGTGGGCCACCATTTTGACACTCCTGAGATGCACAATGCAATTTTTATCATTTCTAAATGTATGCATTTTGATGACATATTAATAAATAAACAAAGCTTATACCTCCAACTAAATTGATAAAAGTATGTTTGATGATACTGGGAAAATTTAAAATGATCAGCTTTAGACTTGCATTCATAGATACCCTTCGAAGTACTTCACAACGGAAGATTTGCCCCTAGTAAATCTTGGAAGAAATATTATGACTTGTTGGATCAAATCTTAGCAGACTCAATAAAAGCCATCCACTAATTTCAGAAATATATAGCATAGAACAACCATTGAAGTAGAGCCAAATCATTCTGCTTGTGCTTTTTAAACTCTTTGTTATCAAATTCAGGAAAGAAACTGTAGCTAATACAAAATGTTATGGTGAAAATCAAAGGTAAAAAGACTTGATTCTTCTATAATACATGGTAATCAGAGACTGAAACAGAAAATAGGCACAACTGAAAATCCTCATATACTGTAAGAGTGTGTACATATGGGTGCATATGAGTAAATATTGTATACACATACAAACTTCCCCTAATAAGAAATAGCATTTCATGTGGGCTTTTATCCAGCAAGAAAAGCATTAAAATATAAACAATGTTTACAGAAAGATAATATGATTGGGCTAATGATGGGCTACAAGCCAGTACCATTGTCCATTGCACTGCTTTCTAGCTAGATCTTAAGAAGTCATAAGAAAGAAAAGTCTTTGATCTTTCTTGATGTGCCTATACCTTTGCCAGAATATTAGTACAGAAAATGGAAGAAAAAAGTAGAGTGTCCTTTAAAAAAAATACTATAAGCCTTGGGCATACTTATACATTTACAATCCTACAGATACCATAGGAGACGGACACTTAAAATGATCCGGCATTGATCACAGAACTGGTTATGAATTATTTAGTTTAAAGACTTAAAATTCAGCCTAGTCAAAATCAATATTTCTTCACTTTCTCTGCCTGCACTGGGGCTATTAGATGTTCAGAGCTTTTCAGCAAGTTCAGGTGTGAACTTTAGGAACTCTGTATAAACCCCCACCTCAAAAAAGAGATCTGTTCCCAGAGAAGAGTCCAAAAGGAATTGCTGATTTCTCTTACTGACAAATGCATTCCAGTGGCAAAGGATATCTGTCTTCTGGTTGAAGAAAGCCTGGTCAGATAGGGATCATGGAGGTTTTAACAGCACACTGACAGCTCCATTAGAGCATGAAATCTCTAGTTGCTGAAGCAACAGCTGCAGTCCCAAGAATGTAAGAGCAGTAATACCAAAGTATTTTGTTCCTATAGTGACCAGGAAAATGCTTATGGAAAGCCCATAGGAGAAATACAACGGCAACAATGCCCTCTCAGCCATACAGTATTTCCAAACCATATATCAAGTAATAAATATAATTTTAGCTAAATATATATTAATATCCAACCCTTCTGTTATATATGGAACATTCAGAGCTATTATATATATCCTTAATTAGTTTTTCCTGTTTAAACCCATTCAGGTTACTACCCACATCTGCATAAGAATTACACATGGTTTGACAAAATAGATGGAAACAATTTTTTTCCATATTCTAGTAATTCTACCACTCATAGGTTTCATTACAGAGAATATTTGAAGATTCGGGATACAATAATGGAAAAACCTTTTCACATGGCACATAGTTAAACTTTAGGATTCATTAGCATAAAATGTACCACTTTGACAGCTTTTAAAGAATATTAGATATATTGTTTTAAAAAGGCCTGATACAAGACCTTTGTTATTTCATTATGTATTTCTTACATATCCTCTGTATGTCTCCTTAAATTACGGTTTCTTCTTCTCTGCTTTTTGAAAGGATAACCAGCTTATGAACTACTTTCAGTCATACTGATTTTGAAATCTGCTCATTAATATGAGAAGGAAATAGGCCAGTTAATTCCACACAAAAATGGAATCCACTCTTTTTTGCATCAAAGAATCAGACACACAGTAAAGTTGCTTCCTCTCTTCTCTGTATGTTCATAAGTTGCTTATAATTTACATTTTTAAAAATCATTAGCTATAAAAGAAATAATTGTTAGAAAGTAAACAATAGCAGTGAGATCTGCCACCAATGTAAAGGATGAAGCTGCAGATTCTCATCTCTCCTGTTTAACATAAGGTGACCAGACGTCCCACCTTCAGTGGGACAGTCCCGCTTTTGAATGATTTTTCCTGCATCCTGCAGCGATTCAAAAATCTCCCAATTTTGGAGCTGGTTCCCCCTCCTCCAGTCCTGAAGCCTGGCAAAGTTTACCAGGGAGGCGCTGAGCTTCCGCCTTTTGGCTTCGGATGCAGCTTCTCCTGCAGCTGCAGCACCCCGCCCGGCTGGAGCTTCCCTGTAGAGAGAAAGAGAGAGCGAGACACAGAGAGAGAGAGAGCAAGAAAGAGATAAAAAAGAGAGAGTGGGAGAGGGAAAGAGAGAGCGAGACAGAGAGAGAGAGAGCAAGAGAGAGAGAGAGAAAAAGAGAGTGGGAGAGAGAGAGAGAAAAGGAGAGGAAGAGAAAGAAAGAGATAGCAAGAGAGAGAGATAGCAAGAGAGAGAGAAAAGGAGAGGAAGGAAGAGAGAGAGAAAGAGAGAGAGGAAGGAAGAGAGAGAGAAAGGGAGGAAGGAAGAGAGAGAGAAAAGGATAGGAAGGAAGAGAGAGAGAAAGAGACCAAGAGGGAGGTAAGGAGGGAGAGAGGAAGAAAGAGACAAGGGAGAAGGAAGAGAAAGAGAGAGAAAAAAGAGAGAGGAAGGGATGAAGAGAATAAGAAAGAGGGAGAGAGAAAAATATTTTTTTGCTATTTTTTCACAACCCCCCCCCCCCCCCGATGGTGTCCCTCTTTCCCAATCTTAAAATCTCATCACTTTAGTTTAACATCTACAGTATATGAGATTACTGGTAGAAGTCATCCAATGGCATGGATGAGGCATCATCAATATGTTGTATGATACCTAGCTATACATTTCAAGTCCTGGATGACTAAATGAGGCTTTCAAAGTCTTGTCCTCATTTGTGGAGGTTGTGAGGGTCTGAATGATAGAATTCAGATTCTATCCTGGCAAGACTGAGTAGCTGGGCTATCTAATCAAAGTGATTTTCCGTCTTATCCTGGATGGAGTAGCACTTCCCCATTTGGAACTGGTGTGCAATTTGGTTTTCCTGGACTTGATTTCATTGAGAGACACATCAAGTTTGTGTTTGACCTCAGGGGAACAGGATGGGCATGGCCAAAGTGGGCGAGGCCAGCTCAATGTATTCCTGTGGGGGACACCTGTGGTGGCATGAGCACTCTGCCATCAAAAACATGTGTTGAGCTCTGTTTTTGGCTGCCAAAGCCTCCTGCAACCTTCTGCCAATGAAAATAGAGCTCAGGAAGACCATGTGTGGCCCTCCCAAGCTCTGTTTTCACTGGCAGAGGGTTGCAGGAGGGTTGCAGGAGGCCCTGCCAGCCGAAAACAGAGCTCAAAAAGCCATTTTCACTAGCAGAAGCACTCCGGGTTGGCCCTTCGCTGTTTTCAGGATAGCCCCATGAGCCAGATCAAAGTACGACCTTGAGTTTTACACCTTGGTATATCTCAATAAATTATGGTTCTAGTCTTCCTGTAGAATATATTTCCTGATCTGATCTGCCTCAATCTTTCAAATAGAGGTTTGTCTCTCCTCCACTGTCTCATACATCCTGGAATTTAGGATATAGTCAGTCTGAATCTCTTTTAAATGTTAAATATTTTCTCAA
This sequence comes from Erythrolamprus reginae, assembly GCF_031021105.1. Lineage (NCBI taxonomy): Eukaryota > Metazoa > Chordata > Lepidosauria > Squamata > Dipsadidae > Erythrolamprus > Erythrolamprus reginae. The sequence continues at coordinate 110,384,095 of NC_091950.1, forward strand.
GATTTTAAGAATGCTTTTGCCCTTTTTGCAATGTTTATTGAAAATTTGTTTTGTGGTTGCCTTCATGATTCTCTATGCCAATACCAGCTAACGGTATTGGTAACATGCAAAGAGCTATGAGAAAACTTTGGAGGAACTGTGCAGTAACAGTTATAGAAAAACACAATTTAAGCCTAAGAAAAAAAGAAAAGTGTTAAAAAGAAACTCAAATGGGCTTCCATTCTAACTCCCTGGGACATAAGAGAAAAGAAGGGGAAAACACAGTCTAGCTTTTAAGGTTCTGATACTATCAATAAAGCATAGTTTCTTGTGGAGTCTGTTGCTATGGAGTCAGGAAGCCTTATGTAAATTTGATAGATTAAATAAATAAGTAGATAACCACCATGAATAACAAACTCGGGTCAATGGCACTGATATTATCAGCTTAATTAATGAATATTTGGTTGAATAATTTCCATAAATCCAGAGTAAGTGAACCGAGATACTATTCTAACTGTCTACAAATATTTAAGGTATGTTATTGCTACTGAAATGGCCTAACTAATTTTGAAAATATTAATCAAAAAGAAATCTACAACCGAGTAAATGACAAGTTAATGCTTTTATCCTCTTTACTGTTGTTTCAATGAGTCTTCAACCTGTTCTAGACATAGCAAGAGTTCCAGAAATATTGTCCACACCAAATTGGGAAAGGACCTAGGAACCAAATGGTAACAAATGGTATTATATCAGAATCTGAAGCATCAGAGTAAATCCAGGATGTGGGATGGTGCTGAATGGATTTCAAGTGAAACCAAAGAACTGTTTGCTATAATACCAAAATGATAGAAATCAACAACAGTTTGAGATGAATTATTTATACATTTGACGTTTACTGACTACTGATTCTATTTTACAGAAATTTGTAATACAATGCGGACCAATAAATATGCAGAGGAGGGTTATTTTAATATCTTCCAGTCTTATTTCCTCTAGCCTTCAACTTGGCCATGAACTGATCAGCTTTTCTTTATAATGCTATTTTATCAGACTGCTGACTTTTTTTTTTTCACTTCCTAGGCTCCTTTCTTCACTTTTGGCTAATCCTTGTTCCAAAAGCTTCATAAATTGTATTTATTTCATTGTTGTTTTTTCCTTTATCTTTGTTTCATCTGCCCTGACCTGCCTGGCTTCCCTCTTTTCCTCCATCTTGACTGTGACATAGTTCATTTCTTGATATTTTCAATCAGGCAGAAAATTGTGGAAAGGGAGAATAACTGAAAGATTGCTATAGGTACAAAGGAATCCACATCTTCATTTTCATATTATTATTTTCTTCATCACATTTGCAGAATGTAGAGATCTGAGGGGGGGGGGGTTAAAAAAAATGTCCAAACTGAAGGTCTCTTGCTTTTAGTCAAGAGGTCCAAAGGTATTTCTTCAGCTGAAAGAGCCAGCTCTGGGATAGAGATAGGCTGACAAAAATAAAATAATAACAAGGAACAGCCAATTATTAAGATATTATTCCTCGTTATTATTCTTCAAAGTAAAGAACCAAATTAACTAAACCAAGGCAAAGTAACTAATATCCCTTGAGACTTACTGACCATCAGAAGACAAGACCAATCTGGAAAAAAATCCAATAAGATTAATTCCAATAGCCAATAACCAATAGCTCTGGTGAACATTTCCTTCAAAATGAGACATCTTTGTAGATCAAATTTCTAACCACAGAAAAGAATTACCGTATGTTTATGTTTTCTGAAGAGTGTATCTGTGTTTGGAGACTGATCCACTTCTGGGTATAGCTCATCTATTACTGTTGAAATGAAAAAAATTGAATTATAATGCAGGACTCTCTTTTGTACTGGAAACAAATAGGGGGAAGTATTGTTGGAGATTTGGGGAACCTGTCTCAGTTACAGAATTCATTTAGGGCTTGTGTGGGGTGAAAGGGAACTTTCTTGTTGGTTAATTAATGGATTGTTTTCTAATACAGTTCCATCAGTCCTTCGGAGAAATACAAATGAGTACATAGAGATAGTAATGAATGGAAGAGGGGAAAGAGGGAGAGGGAGAGAGAGAGAGACTGAAGGCAATATCTCCTGATAATCTTTGAAAGTTTGGTCCAAATAAAGAAGGCTGCATTTCAGGACAGGAAATAGGCAAACTATTATGTCACTGTGCAACTACCTCTTCACCTGAAGGTCACATTACACCATAATAAATTATTCGCAAATTATTGAAAACCCACCTATGCCGCCAGGCTTGGGGGACATAAATGACCCTTAGCTGTTTCATTTTATGTATGGTTTAATTGGATGATATGACTGTTTTAAAATGGGTTTTTATAATTGTTTCTAATATTAGATTTTTGCTTTGTATTTTATTGTGAGCCGCTCCGAGTCTTCGGAGAGGGGCGGCATACAAGTCTAATATATTATTATTAATTATTGTTGTTATTATTATTATTAGAACAGAATTAAATTGGCAGGTGCCTATCTCTCTGAAAGTATCCATAATTTGAAATAAGCAAATAAAAAGCATCAGAACTTGGCATCCTGAAGAACCTCTTTCATAAGATATAAAAGCAAAGCAAAAAAATAATAATAATCAGAATAGCATCTGGTGATTGATAGGAAAGCAGAAATCAGACTGATGAAACATAAAAGACAAGGGTTGAGAAGCAAGATAAAAGATGTAATTTATATAATAATAACTAAATCCAATGAATTTTGTATAGACTTTACATTTTCTCTTTCTTTCCTTGTCCCCCATAGCCCTATTTCCCACCACAGCCCCATGAGGATAAAAGCAGCCTACTGATGTTGTGACGTATAGTCCAAGTGATTGAAATTCTATTCCATGCTCCGCTTCAGTTTCCCTTGTCAAACTAGGCATAGGTTTTTAAAGGGCAAATCCCCCTTCTAGTTCTTAGTATTTTAGCTTCAGTTCCTCAACTGCAAATACAGGATTCTTTCACACAAACGAGAGGTGAATGTTAAAGGCTGCTTTCAGATATGGTGAAAAGTAAATATAGGAGTTCATTAAGCAGTCGATATTTAACACTGCAGCAGACAACTTGGGAATGAGAGAAGTTCAGATCAGTTTAAGTAATCCAAAGGAGCTAGAAGTGATAGGTTAAAGCCATTTTGTATTTTACCATGCTATTGTTCACGTTAGCTAATGATTATTTATTAAGGTATTAAACTTATACCCCACTCCAAACTGATTAGGTAATAAGCCAAGAAGGAATTTATAGGTCAAAGCATGCACCTTAAATGAAACCAAGGAACCAATCAGCAAGAATTGCAGAGCCTGCAGAACAGGTGCATGGATATCTGCACCAAAAGCTGGTAAGCATGTGGGTCATTGCATTGCTGTTGGCACTGCCAGATAAAGGGCATTGCAGTGGTCCCATAAGATGGTTTATCAGAGAATGAGTGATTGTAATTGGGTCCTTCTATACCAGATATAGGAGTAACCTCAAAGTAAGGTTGAGGCCAAAGTAACTTCAAGCCAAGGCTCCACCTGGTGTTCCAGCAGAAACCATGAGTCCAAAAAGACAGATGCTCTTTTATGGGTAGTGCCTAATCATTGGAAGATAGCACTGGCGTCAACATAAAACATAATTTACAAACAAAAACTCATCCCAATGTCAGCCTTTAAGAAAAGTTAGTTGAAGGAATTGCATTATATTTAGAGCCAGAAATATTTTATATGGAATGGAATGGAATGGAATGGAATAGAATAGAATAGAATAGAATAGAATAGAATAGAATACAATTCTTTATTGGCTAAGTGTGATTGGACCCACAAGGAATTTGTCTTTGGTGCAAATGCTCTGTGTACTTTATTGTGTGCTTCCACAAAACTCAAGCAATAGTTGATTTACGACAGGAGCTCATGCACTAAAGTATAATTGCTATCTTATCAGTATAACTTGGGTCATAACAACAAGCATCTCATCACCTTTTTTAAAAAAAGGATTTTGTATTTATCCCCCACAGTTCGTTATAACTCCTAATGACTGTTTTACAGGAGCTGTTCTGCAATCTCATACAGTGGACGGAATCAATAAATAGCTAGTTTAATAGTATTTACAACTTACAGTGATCCTTCTATTATCGCGAGGGTTCCGTTCCAAGACCCCTCGCGATAATCGATTTTTTGCGATGTAGGGTTGCGGAAGTAAAAACACCATCTGCGCATGCGCGCCCTTTTTTTCTATGGCCGCGCATGCGTAGATGGTGGAGTTTGCGTTCCCCGCCGCCCACGCAAAGGGGAAACCCGATTCGGCTCCTCGCTGCTGCTGCGCTACCGAGCAGATCAGCTGCTGGGCGGCCGAAGGAACCTTCCCTGGGTCTTCCCCCTCTTGCTGGCGGGCGGGCGAGCGGCGGGCATCAACGAGGAGCCGGGGTTTCCCCTTTGCGTGGGCGGCCAGGAAGACCCAGGGAAGGTTCCTTCGGCCGCCCAGCAGCTGATCTGCTCGGTAGCGCAGCAGCAGCGAGGAGCCGAATCGGGGTTTCCCAGCCGCCCACGCAAAGGGGAAACCCCGGCTCCTCACTGATGCCCCCGCTCGCCCGCCCGCCGCCCGCCGCCCGCCAGCAAGAGGGGGAGAGATAGATAAAGAGAGAGAAGGAAAGAAAGAGATGAGAGAGGGAGGAAGAGAGTGTGAGAGAGGAAGAAGCAAGATAGAGAAAGAGAGAGAGAAAGAAAGATGAGAAAGGAAGGAAGAGAGTGACGTCATCGGGTGGAAAAATCGCGATATAGCGTTTCGCGAAGAACGAGATCGCGAAAATCGAGGGATCACTGTATTTCATTTTATTTACTATTAGAGGGGAGACTTTCACCCTGTTTCAGTTGCAGCTGCATCAAATGCCATTCAGAAATATTGGAAGAAATGGTATAATTTGGAAAATGACACTTCCATTTTTTGAATCTTGAGATGTACACCCAGATTTAATTATAGACAATTATTCCAGCTTAAAAACAGCTGCTTTGTTGATATAGCCATCCTAAAACTAAAAATATCATTCATAACATAGAGAGCTCAAGTAACTGCTTGTTTTGAATGAAATACAATATAAATAAACTTGTGCCAATAATGTCTTGCATTGGACAAACAGACCAATCCATACCCAGAAAAAATAATCTGATATAAAATTTAATGGAGAATATTTCAGCTTCTCAGAATACTCTCTTGCTAGTATTTTTGAACAAAATACATTAATAGAAAGGTTTTGATAGAAAAATATATCTGCAGTTCATTGTCAAATTAGGTAGCATCAGTGCTTTGAGAATGGACTCAATAAAGTAAGTACTAAGCAAATGATATATATTGTATTTCATTTAATGTGTATAACTACCTATTTTAACCATGAATATCTAACATATCTGTATTATTTTGTTTGTTTCTTTTTGCAATTATTGTATCTTCTTTTTGTTTGTGCATATTAAAGCAAAACTAAAAAGGGGGAATATAAAGACAGAGAGAAAATAAGGTGGATATATATAGATGCAATTCAACAAATGTGAGATGAGATCCAGTCTACAAAACCTTATGCAGTTTAAATTTTATTATCTTTGTTGCCACAGAATAATATTAAAACTTCAATAAATATTTCTGAATATAATGCTACGGTTTAAATTCAGTAAACATAATAAAACAAATGCACTGAAAGTTCATTTTTTCTAAAAGCTCACTAAATAATTTTACGTTGGCATTGTCCACCTTATCCTGCTGTTCTGGTGCTGACAATACAAAATATAACAAAAAAAAAACCAGAATAACAATAACAGAGTAACAGAGTTGGAAAGTAACATGGAGGTCTTCTAGTCCAACCTTCTGCTCGAGCAGGAAATTCTATACCAATTCAAACAAATAATTGCTTAAATTCTTTTTTAAAAACTCCAGTGTTGGAGCACTCACAACTTCTGGAGGCAAGTTCTTCCACATACAGTATATAATTGACATGTGTGAAACACGTGGCGTGCAGGCCAGATGTGGCCCACAATAGGCTGTGTAGTTGACCCACCAGGCTGTCCCAAAGATGGTGAGGGAAAGCCCCTGCCATCACAGACCTGGACAAGCCTACCTAGTCAGGAAAGACAACCAAGTCATGCCCACACCAGCTCCCCAAGTGTAAACAAACTCCTGATGCACCCCATGATGGGATTGAGTTTAACACACTTGGTTTAATTGTTCCAACTGTTAGGAGAGTTTTCCTTAGTTCTTGATTGCTTCTCTCCTTGATTACTTTCATCCATTGTTTCTTGTTCTGCCTTTAGGTGCTTTGAAAAATTGGTTTCTCTTTTTTGTGACAGCCCTTTAGGTATTGGAATAGTGCTATCATATCACTCCTAGTCCTTCTTTTCACTAGACTAGACCAACCCAGTTTCTGCAACATATGTTTTAGCCTCCAAGTCCCCTACTTTTAATTAATACTCTTATTAATGTGATGTAGCATTCTGGTGAAATCTCATACATACACATAACATGCTCTCTGATAATTAGTATATAATAAGTACGTAGTAGTATAAAAGGACAATTGTGGGCTGGGAAAACAGAATGTAGTCCTCTTTTTTACATTTCTCCTTATCTAATTAGTTACCTTAATTATACAATTGTCTCCTCCAATTTAAATACTGTACTATATCACATCGCTACTATGTAGATACTATAAATGTTATTGAAATTATGCAATAAAATAATAAAATAATTCCTAAAAGCAAGGAAGCAAGTTAGGGAGGACAGTCTGCCTCCAGTCTAAGTTTCTTTTTCCAAAAGTGCTTTTTCAAGAGACAACTGGACATTCTGGTATCACCAGAAAAATCCAGTTGCTTCTTGAAAAAGCACCTTTGGTACAACCATGACCTAGATGACTGAGAATCCCTATAGGCACTTTTTACAAGTGAATTATTAAAACAATCTCCAAAATATGGCTCCTATATGCTGAATAAGTAAACGTTATTACTTCATAACGTCCCATGGATTTAGTTCAAATATCTAATAAAGTGGACATCCTCGGCATAGTCCCATACACACCAATAAGCTACTTTAGGGTTTATTGGGTCATATGACTCTTGACTGCTTTTATGGCAGCAGATTAAAATGACTAACCTTTTGAAAAATGGAAATAACAATGACTTCTTCTGGCCTCTAGGGGCTTACTCTGACTTGTTATCCCATCTGGTCATGGTACTGATGAACTATAATCACAGCCTATTCTGTACCTTCTGCCAGATGGGAAGCAGGTTGTGGAAATCTATTCTAGAGACTTCCTGTGGGGCAGCAGATTGTTCACACCAACTATACATGGTTTCTATTTCCTCTGAGAAATGGCTAATGAAGGCTAGCTAAGTAGACAGGGGGTTGAAATGTACAGTAGATAAAAGCACAAAAGGATAATGGAGTTCTCTAATATTATACAGATAATTTAATGGTAGCAAGCATAGGCTTCTAGTGTCTTAACTATGGACAGACAATAATTAACTAAAATCAAAAGAAATGATGGCAACAAGTGGAAATAGCATATGGAAATATGAAGGGGGGAAAAACCATTGCAGCTGACCAATAGCTTTATACAGATTATTTTCTATCAATGTTTGTTGAAAAGAGAAATTATAAATACTGGAGTTGGTTTCCTTACAATATCAGTCATGAATAACACAACATAAGGAAAAGTTCAGAAGTTCTTCTGTATAAACTAGCCCTCCCTTCAAATAATTTTCATTGAATTTAATATATACCCATGTACTCATATAGCCATAAATTTGCACATTTAATGTCATGCCCAAAGACAATTATTTACATAAATTACATTGCATGTTTGATTTGACTTGATTTGATTTGGTTGCCATTTTCTTTTAAATCCTTTTTCTCATTTGATACCTTTGAACATTCATAACACTGTAACATTCTGAAAAAAATATTAATAAAAACGTGTTTGGTCTATGGTGTCCATCTCTCTCTCTCTCCCCACCCCCTTTCTCTCTCTCTGTCTCTCTCTCTCTGTCTCTCTGCCTCTGTCTCTCTGTCTCTGTCTCTGTCTCTCTCTCTCTCTCTCTCTCTCTCTCACACACACACACACACACACACACATCCAATTAATAGGATATTATTTGATTAATCCCAATTAATCTATACATGTATCTCATTAAATAAATGTATCCCAGGCCAGCAAAGCAGCTGTTTTGTCCATTCTTCTCCTTTACTGGAGGGGAATGAACAAAACAGCTGCTTTGCTGGCCTGGGATACATTTACAAGTAAGAAACAAACTGTTACTTAAATTCTTCAGATGACAATTAATATTAGTCATCTTCTCAATGAGGAATATTTTAGGCAAATCTTATCAGAAAGGAAAGTTGTATTGATTGCTATAACTATCCAAAGGCAATATTCAAAATCTCATATTTTCAATCCCTAAATCAAAGGGAGACTTGGAATGGCCTTAAAAATAGCTCCCTGCTGCTTTATATTATAGCAAGTGTGTGCAAACACTTGTATGAATGTGTGCATAATACACAGAACTATAAATTGTGAACAATGCATGATTGAATATGAAGTTTCCCATTATTCTTATGATTCTCTATGATATTTTTTCTCATTTGGGAATAGTAAAACAATAGGCAGAGCCCTGTAATTCAAAATGAAATGACCATTATTAAAAAGGAGCCTGAAATACATTCAGTTGTTTCTGCAGCTTTAAAATCACAGCTTTTGTTAACACAGACTTCCGCATTGCAGAGAACTCAGGCATTTTAGTGACTGATAAATCTAATAGAATAAAACAGCAGACTGCCTTGATAGCTGTCCAATTGATGGCAACCAATATTAGCATTATTATTACTTATCATATATTAGGGAAGTAAGTAGCATAACAATCTCCACATAGAAAGGAAGCTATTTAAGAACATCCAGCACAGGATAATTTCTCTCTATTCTAAAGATGTCAAGGTGTCTTGTGTTGAGTCTACTGGGAAAAAGCTACGGATGTCAAATATCAAGAGCGCATGTTGATCATATAAAATTCTCTGTGAGAGGCCACTCTCAGGTACCAGGAAAAAGTGTGATTTTTCAAAAGAGGAAATGAAATGGTTGGCTATATGGACATATGAATCAATTGCCTGCATCTTTAGAATGCAAGATGTAGCCTTATTTGTGTATGTGTTTGTTTATCCCTACTATTAATGTATGCACAAATAACAAGGATATTTGCTTATTTATTTATTTTGTCCAATACACAATAATATACAATGAAGGTTATAGAGGATATAGTAGAGAAGAAATATGAGATATAGGAGAGACTATAGGACAGGGGATGGAAGGCACTCTAGTGCGCTTATGTACGCCCCTTACTGAACTCTTAGGAATCTGGAGAGGTCAACCGTGGATAGTCTAAGGGTAAAATGTTGGGGGTTAGGGGATGATACTACAGAGTCCGGTAATGAGTTCCACGCTTCGACAACCCGATTACTAAAGTCATATTTTTTACAGTCAGGTTTGGAGCGGTTAATATTAAGCTTGAATCTGTTGTGTGCTCTTGTGTTGTTGTGGTTGAAGCTGAAGTAGTCTTTGGCAGCATATGATCTTGTGGGCAATATTTAGATCATGTTTAAGGCATCGTAGTTCTAAGCTTTCAAGACCCAGGATTGCAAATCTAGTTTCGTAGGGTATTCTGTTACGGGTAGATGAGTGAAGGGCTCTTCTGGTAAAATATCTTTGGACATTTTTGAGGGTGTTAATGTCAGAAATGAGGTATGGGTTCCAAACAGATGAACTGTATTCTATGATGGGTCTGGTGAAAGTTTTGTAAGCTCTGATGAGTAGTGTGAGATTTCCAGAGCAGAAGCTATGTAGGATTAGATTAACAACTTTTGAGGTATATTCCATGTGATATGCACATGGAAACGTTTATGAGAGTGGTTATGAATTATTCAGCCACCTACAGATAAACTAACTTGAATTAAAATTTACTTTAAGAAATAGCACAATCCGAAAAACAGTCCAAGTTAAACATGTAATAGTCAGTATAACAGTCCAAAGAATATCCAGTTACAAAGTCTTCTTACCAGTTCTCTGTGTCATGCACAGTAAACAAATATACCAAGGTATAAATATCGTTTAGATACAACAGAGAACATAATGTCAAAGAGAGCATATCAGAGAGATTTCTAGCGCTCTCTTATGGCAACTTGCAACACAATCAACCAATCAGAAATAGCATACAGTTAAAGCTACATACATTAACACACCTACAGACATACATGGTTGGTTATATATTCTTCAGGGCACCAGAGGGCCAGACGAGGAACAACGGCTGGAAGCTGACCAAGGAGAGATTCAACATGGAGATAAGGAGGAACTTCCTGACAGTCAGAGCGATCAACCAATGGAACAACATACCAGCGGACGTTGTGAACTCCAACACTTTGGACATTTTTAAGAGAAGATTGAACTGCCACTTGACTGGTGTACTGTAGGGTTCCTGCTTGGGCAGGGGGTTGAACTTGATGGTCTTCATGGTCCCTTTCAACTCTAACAATAAATAAATGAATGAATGAATGAATGAATGAATGAATGAATGAATGAAGGAAGGAACGAACGAACGAACGAACGAACGAATGAACAAACAAACAAACAAATAAACAAACAAACTTCATTTCCAATCCAACTAATTGGACAGAATCCTAACAGCTACTTTATAAGTAACTTAAAGCAATATTATACTGCTTCCTCCTCCCATTTTCCCCATCTAACAATAGTCCTGTGAGGTGAATAGAGCTGACAGAAAGAGTGAGTGTCACCCAACTGGCTTTTGTAACTAAATAGCAATAGCACTGGGACTTATATACTGCTTCGTGGTGCTTTACAGCCCACTCTAAGCAATTTACAGAGTCAGTGCATTGCCCCCAACATTTATTTTACCTGCCTCAGAAGGATGGAAGTTTCAGATTACCTTCAGCCAATGAGGATTTAACCCCTGGGAGTCAGCAGAATTAACCTGCAATATTGCATTTTAACCACTGGGCTACCATAGCTTCTAAAGTCGGACTAAAACTTATAATCTACTGGTTTCTAGGCCAGCACCTTAACCACTATCAGAACTTGCTTTCATTTTATAATTTATTTGCATTGATATACAATAATCCATGGCATCTGCAAAGGTCAATTACATCTCAACATAAACTATATTATAAACTTACTAAGTTTAAAAATACTATGTCAAAATGAATTTTTAAAAATCCTTCTTTTTATTTAGATGATACATTTTATCAACAGATGGAGCTTAGAAGGCATTAGGAAACAGAACCATATAGATGTGAAAACAGTTCTCAAAACTAGGAGAAATTTAATGGGAAATATACTGCTCAAAAAAATAAAGGGAACACTTAAACAACAGAATATAACTCCAAGTAAATCAAACTTCTGTGAAATCAAACTGTCCACTTAGGAAACAACACTGATTGACAATCAATTTCATTTTGTTGTCAGCACATTCAACTTTGTACAGAACAAAGTATTCAGTGAGAATATTTCATTCATTCAGATCTAGGATGTGTTATTTGAGTGTTCCCTTTATTTTTTTGAGCAGTGTATATTCTCCTAAAATTTTATGCACTACAGTGCAAGTCTTTACAGAACTGATTCGAATTAGAAAAACTTAACAATGGAGCCCCTTTCTGAGGGAAATGGATGGTATGAAAAATAAATAAATGGATAGACAGTATGAAAAACAAACAAACAAACAACTAAATAAATAAATGTTTTGTATCAATTCATTGAACTGAATAAAACAGGACAATAAAACAGATTCTGTGCTTTCAAAACACATTTCTCTAAACTGAACTAGACCTTTGAATTGGTCGACTCAAATGTTCCAATTAACTATTCCAATCAAATTGATTGGACCTTCAAATCAATTCAATCTACCATCTACATCCCTCAGGCTGAGACATAAAGCCCTTCACAGCCTTCCCCAAGGAATATCACTCTTTTATGCATGTTTCTTGCCATGCATCATCAAACAGGAAACATTCACCAATAAACACCTCTTACTCAACAACCAAAATCTGAAAACCTAATCAAAGTTATTCTTCTTTAGAATCTCCTTGCTTTCCCAACTCTTTTATGGTGTTACAGTCTAGTCTATTTTACGGCATATAAGTAAACAAATCCTCACATTTCCCTCTTTAATGTTACCGTATATCATTTTTTAAAAAGAAAAAGTTGATTTGTTGGTTTAACCGCTAAGAAACCTTTTAAAACAGTAGGATGATTGAACCAGCCCATACATGTACTCCAAACAAGAACTGTGAAGGTTTAATCATTTATGTTAGAGTTTTTGTGATAATGTTATTTTCACAGCCTACTTCTCCAGCTGATTATAATCAATTTTAAAATTTATTTCTAAGGCATTAGCTATTCCCCCCAATTCTGTATACACTTAAGAATCCTCCACTTCTTCACCCATACATTAATAAAACTGTTAAAAAGTACAGTTTCCAGGACTGAAGTTTTTACAAGTCCATTCAACCACCAGTAAATAAATCTGCTAATATTAAAATCGAGAAAATATGGTTTTTATAGTATAAAGGAAGTTCTGGTGGCAAAGAGAAGTTAATCCTTATTTTCTCAGTGTGTTCTACGAGTCTACGGAGAGGGGCGGCATACAAATCCAATAAATAATAATAATAATAATAATAATAATAATAATAATAATAATAATAATGATTCATTTTTAATTAATTTAATTTATTAAATTTATATGGTGCCAAATTCCTAGTGACACTGGGTGGTTTACAAAATGACCATCTTAAAATAAGTAACAATTCCCCACCCCACCCCCCAAAATAGTCCCAACCAATGGTGAGTTGCTTCTGCTTTGGACCAGTTCTTAGAACCGGTAGCTCTGCCCACCTATCTGGAATGCTCCTGCGCATGCGCATGCATGAACTGGTGGTGATCTAATTTAGAACCCATTACTGGTCCCATCCAAAAACAAAAAATAAGGAACAGAGATGGCATAGAACACAAACCCAGACTTGAACAAAGAATAGGAAGAAAAGTAGTGCCAATTATCTTCACCAAAGGACTGGGTGCAGAGCTGTGTCTTCGGGGGCCTTTGAAATATTAGTAAGGTAGATGGGGCGCATTTGAATTCACGTGGGGAGATGCTGCTATAGAGGGAGGTATCGTACAGACATGTTATGAGATGCTGATAAGACACATTGTTTAACTGAAGAAACATACGGCAGAAAGAAGCCTTGCGCTGTGCAATTTTCCAGTCTCCATTCTCTTGTGTGTGCATGCGTTCCAGCATGTTTTGCTTCTGTGCATGCACAGAAAGCAAAATCTTGCGAGGGGATGCATGCACATGAGAGTTTTCAGCAAATTTTGCTTTAGAGCATGCACGGAAGTAAAAAAAATCGCTAAAATCTCACACATACGTGCATTCCTTCATGAGATTTTGCTTCCTGCACATGCGCAGAAGCAAAAACATACTGGAATATGCACACATGCATGTAGAAGATACAAAGCTGTGCACGCAGCTCACGGATGGCAGCGATAATGGGAATCTGTCCGGGTACACCGCTATTAACAGGGATGGGATTTGATAGGGCACTCCCTATTTTGACCACTTGTTTGTTTGACAGGAACACAGTTATCCAGTCATGTAGGAGTCCAGAGATGCCATAGGATTTCAGTTTTAGAAGTAGTTTATCTTGAACGACTGAGTCAAAGGCTTTACAGAAGTCTATATAAATTACTGCATCTATTGTTTTTCCCTGGTCAGGTTTTGAGGTCCAAATGTTTAGCAATGTAGTAATTGTAGATTGCAGGATAATTTTTTCATGAAACCAAATTGCTTGTTTGAAAGTAGGTTGTTAGTTTCTAGCTGGAGGTTAATAGATTGATATATGATTGATTCCATGACTGCATGTGGCGCAACATAGAGAGATTGATCTGTAGTTTTCTGCTAGACTGGGATCTCCCTTTTTAAAGAAAAAAGGGAGATCCCAGTCTAGCCCTCTTACTCTTTGCTTGGAATCTTTTGGTTTACTCACCCTCAGAGGGCCTTGTTTTTAATTTGCAGCCACCTGAGTGTTCCTGTGGTTATTCCTGGCTCCATGTGGTATATAGCTATAGCAATGTAATAAAACCCCAAATCCATAATACCATAAAATTAAAATATTACATGCAATAAATAAAAAAAAGGATTGTACATAGAAGCAATCTCCTGATAGATGACTGCATTGACCATGGATTTAATGAAGCACAGTGGCATGACATTACTATGAAGGCATACCCACAAACTAAGCCACATTCACAGAACCAGTAATTAAAAAATGTAGAACCCACCCCTGTTTACAGCCATCTCTAAGCAGTTTATAGAATCAGCAAATTGCCCCCAACAATTCGGGTCCTAATTTTACCCACATTGGAAGGATGGAAGGCTGAGTCAGCAGTTAGCAGAAGTAGCCTGCAGTATTGCACCACCACGACTCAATAATATTATTTTCTTGTGAATTATCAATTCACAAAGATGCAGGATGTGTTCTTTAATTCATAATAAATGACCAAATGCAACAATGAAATATAATTGTTGTTGCAATGTAACATTTTTTTTCATCTTTCTAAAGCATTGCACCAAGGTTTCATGTTGTAAAACCTGAAAAGAGGGAGGGGGGAGAGAGAGAAAGATGTGGGGGATGACTGACCAACATAAACATTTTTCTTTGAAGTAATGTTTTTATTGAATATGATTATTTGGTTCAGTCAGTTTTCCAGAAAGGTAAAAGAGAATATCCATTTATGTTGCTGCCAAAAAACCGAAAACAATTAAAGCATTCATATTTGTATATAGTTGGTACATTTCTTCAAATGATCTGGATCTTATTACTCTAGATTCAGGAACTGGTTAGGATAGGAAGCTTCAAGGAATTCTATATATGTCAAGAGTGTCAGGAAGCTGTAGTTGTTGTTGTTGTTTTTTAAAACTATGTTAGCTAGATGGCTGGAACAGTACAAAAACAATCCTATGAACAATAATCAAGTATATTTGTCATGTGGATCATATGATGTAATCAGTAATATTAAACTGCCACATAACTGAATAATAACCATATGACCAGCAATCAAGGCCACATATCAGATCTCTCTACATACTTCAGGATGCAATCTTGCAATGTGTGCATTCAATAAGCACTTATTTTTTTAAAATAAAAAAATGTCATTTATATTGCTGATCCTTTCCTCTGAGTGCCACATCTTACAGCATCAAAAGAATAGAAAACCCTTATTTGTCATTGCCTAATCGAGTCTTCCAGATGCTTCTATTGTCTTCAAAATCAATCATTATAATGTGCTATTTTGTGAAGCCTTTACTTTTAATAGTTTCATCTGCCATTTACAGAACCTTCTGTTCATTCATTTCCTTTAACTTGAAAAAGGTTAAACAATCAAAACCTCAAATTCTTGTATATCAAAATTATTTCGGCATTAACTTTCTCCTGAATGCGTTTTTTTAATATTACTAAGTGTACTATTCCCCATTACAGAGTGCAAATTAATTAAATTCAATAAGATTTATTTCTGAGTAGACATTTACTGTATTTACTCAGGAGATCATATGGGGATATGAACTCATAAAGATAATAGAATAGAATAGAATAGAATAGAATAGAATAGAATTCTTTATTGGCTAAGTGTGATTGGACACACAAGGAATTTGTCTTTGGTGCATATGCTCTCAGTGTATATAAAAGAAAAGATATGTTCATCAAGAATCATAAGGTACAACACTTAATGATTATCATAGGGTTCAAATAAGCAATCAGGGAACAATCACTAATAATAAAAATCTTAAGGATACAAGCAACAAGTTACAGTCATACAATCATAACTGGGAGGAAATGGGTGATAGGAACAATGAGAAAAACTAATAGTAATAGTAATGCAGCCTTACTGAATAGTTTGATAGTGATGAGGGAATTATTTGTTTAGCAGAGTCATGGCGTTTGGGGAAAAACTGTTCCTGTGTCTAGTTGTCTTAGTGTTCAGTGCTCTATAGTTTTGAGGATAGGAGTTGAAACAATTTATATCCAGAATGCGAGAGGTCCATAAGTATTTTAATGGACCTCTTTTTGACTCGTGCAGTATATAGGTCCTCAATGAAAGGCAAGATGGCTGTAATTGTTTTTTCTGCAGTTCTGATTATTCTCTGAATTCTGCCTTGTTGAGTTACAGAACTAAACCAGACAGTTACAGAGGTGCAGATGACAGATTTTAAATGTATTAGATTTGTCCTGTATGCTTTGTTTTTTATATTGTATCTTGTGAGCCCCCCCCCCCAAGTTTTTGGAGAAGGGTGGCTTACAAATTTTAATAATAATAATAATAATAATAATAATAATAATAATAATAACAACAACAACAACAACAACAATAATAATAATAATAATAATAATATAGCTTGGTTATTGAGGCTGGGAAAGACACACACACACAGGCGTGTGCACGCACAGAGAGAGAGAGAGAGAGAGATCTGTTCCTATTCTAAAGATAGCAAAAGTAATTTGACAAATTTTAACATATATTTCTATCTATTCATCTAATTTGTAATTTATTTTGCAAATTAGATGAATTACAAATTACAAAACAGGTGCTTCAGAGTGGGAGTTCCAAGAAAATTTTAGACTGCGCAGAAATGAATAGATTTACGAGGTCTGTCAAAAAAGTATCTGACCTTATTTTATTTATTTTTTTGCAAAATCCTGATGGATTTGAATCAAGTGCGCTTGCATGAACCAATCTTCAACCTTTGTGCGCATGTGTGAATCCCCCCCTGTCAATAGCGTCTGTTGCTGAAAGCAGCATTTGAGTGAAGTAGTGCGTAGTGCTCTTGTCGGTTTTTCATTGCAGGGAAAATAACTGAACGACTGAAGCACCACTACTGCATCAAATTTTGCCAGAAATTGGGTGACAGCCAGGTGGAAACCATTCAGAAGATTCAGGCGTTTTTTGGTGACGATGCTATGGGCATCATACAGATTAAGGAGTGGTGCAACTGGTTTAAAGATAGCCACATATTGGTGGACAGCAAATGTGAAAAGAGTAGGAGTTCCAGAGCAGGAGGCTACAGTGGAAAATCAAAAGGGCCAGATTATCTCAGGGACCGCCTTCTGCCGCACGAATCCCAGCGACCAGTTAGGTCCCACAGAGTGGGCCTTCTCCGGGTCCCGTCAACTAAACAATGTCAGTTGGCGGGGCCCAGGCGAAGAGCCTTCTCTGTGGCAGCCCCGGCCCTCTGGAACCAACTCCCCCCAGAGACAAGAATAACCCCCACTCTCCTTGCCTTTCGTAAGCTCCTCAAAACCCACCTCTGTCATCAGGCATGGGGGAACTAAGGTAATCTTTCCCCCTAGGCTTCTACAATTTATGCATGGTATGTTTGAATGTATGATTGGTTTTATAACAAGGGTTTTTATCTGTTTTCGTATTGGATTTTTACATTCTGTTTTTATCACTGTTGTTAGCAGCCCCGAGTCCACGGAGAGAGGCGGCATACAAATCCAATAAATAAATAAAATAAAATAAATAAAAGTCCCTTTTGGGAAGAAAGTGTTGGCCAATCGCTTTTATCAAACATTTATATTTAGTTAGTAGCACTTGCAAAACTTGAGTGGGGTCTAGATATTTAAGGTTCACTAATGGAACAATGTAATCTTTCCCAGGCTATATTTTCCAATTAAAACCTTTGCAGCTCTTTTTTTTAAAAAGTCTCGAATCTCACTTCCTTTTTTTCATTTTATAACAAAGACAAAATTTCACCCATTTCTTCTATTAAATCCAGAATGGAGGGAAAATATTGTGCTCCTTCGATAAGAACCATAGAACAAAGGCGACAATGTAAGTAATTTCTCCACTGCGTTTTATGCAGCATGCACAGATTGTTCGGTATAGTAATTTCCATTTTTCTGGGATCACAGGAAATCAGTGGCCTTGATTAGATATTTTGTCAAACAGCTTGTGATAAGGTGACTGGCTTGGAAGGGAATTTGACTAGTTCTGCATCTGTGCTCTCTGAGAGAAACAGCTAATCAGCTCAGCAGATAAATTTTTGCAAGCCACCTAGGAAGAAATGTCATGCTGGCATGCAGCATTTGCTTAGATGACTTGGAACATTTCCTAACTTTAATTCACTTTAATCTTTTCTTCTATTTGATTTGGAAGAGCATTCAACCTCAACCCATGTAATTTCTGAATTTATTACTGCATGGGGGGAAAATTGATAAACTTAATCATTGCTTATAAAAGAGACTTGCATTCAGTCGAATCTTAAATGTCAGATGACCTTTTATTAGCGGTGTGTCGGTGGTGGTTGTAGAAATCCCATCTTCTCTTCTTCCCCCCATTTATGATAAAATTCTACCTCAAGCTAGCTCTTGGCATTGTGTTATTTAAATGAGACATTAATATAATGGAAAGTATTTGCTTGTATCAGCAGGACTATGATCGTAAACTTTATAGAGTAATCTGTTGCCATTAATAACTCTTCATGTGTTTCATAGCCAGCAGCATAGGCAGAGATCAGAAATCCTCTAGACTATTAACCTATTGTGAACTATTTGCACAAGTGTTTTTCCCAGTGTCAAGGCACTGGTTAAGTGCCAGACAATTGGTTCTGGGCACATCTGGGCACAATGGGCACTTCAGTGAATAAGGGGATTTTAAACTTTATTATCAAATCAACAGATTTAAGTGTATAACATAAAAAAGCATACATGCCAAGCAAGATGGAATCTGGCATACAATTTTGGTTGCCACAATGTAAAAAGGATGTTGAGACTCTAGAAAGAGTGCAGAGAAGAGCAACAAAGATGTTCCAAGGGACTGGAGGCTACAACATATGAAGAACAGTTGCAGGAACTGGCTATGTCTAGTTTAATGAAAAGAAGCATTAGGGGAGACATTATAGCAGTACAGTATTCCAATATCTCAGGGTTTGCCACAAAGAAGAGGGAGTCAAACTATTCTCTAAGGCAGTGGTCCCCAACGTTTTTTCCACCAGGGACCAGTTTCAGCAAGACAATTTTTCTATGGCCCGGTGGGGGCGGAAAGGGGTGTGGTTGGGGGCGGGATTAAGCATGGGGGTGCTGGTCCTCCCCGCCCCTCTTTCCCGCCATCGCCCTGTGGCCGGCAGAACCTGCCTCCCAAGCCCTCTTGCCCAGCGGGGGCTAAGCGCTGGAGACAGGGGGTCAGGCTGGCCCTCCTGCCTCCCCCCAGCCAAAAACGCAAAAGCGCCCCGCGGCAGAAGCCAAAAGAGGCTTGAGCCTCTCGGTCCTTCCCACCCCTCTGTCCCGTCCATCGTCCTGTGGCCGGCAGAACCTGCCTCCCGAGGCCTTTTGCCCGGCGGGAGGTGAAGCGCTGGAGGGAGGGGGTGGCGGCATGAGGGCCGGCAGCTGCTGACTCCACGGACCGGTGCAACATGCCCCGCGGCCCGGTACTGGTCCACGGCCCGGTGGTTGGGGACCCCTGCTCTAAGGCACCTGAGGGTAGAACAAGAAGCAATGGGTGGAAATTAAACAAGGAGAGAAGCAACTTAGAAATAAGGAGAAATTTCCTGACAGTTAAAACAATTAATCAGTGGAACGGCTTGACTGCAGAGGTTGTGAATGCTCCAACACTGGAAGTTTTTAAGAAGATGTTAGATAACCATTTGTCTGAAGTGGTATAGGGTTTCCTGCCTCAGTAGGGGGTTGGTCTAGAACACCTCCAAGATCCCTTCAAACTCTGTTGTTGTTGTGATGATGATGATGATGATGATGATGATGATGATGATGATATCCAGAGAGACCCAGCTGCTCTAGCCTAGAGGTGGAGCTCTGGCCTCATAATCAGGAGGTTGGGAGTTCATTCCTAGGTAGAGGCAGATATTAGGGTCTTCTGTTTGGGCAGGTGGTTGGACTAGATGACCTGCAAGGTCCCTTCCAACTCTCTTATACTGTTAAACCCCAAGGACAGCCAACAATACCCAGTGCTAATTTCTATATAGAAGCTCTCAACGAAGTATCAGAACTGAGAGGTCCTCGGTGCTCTTTGAGTTTGGTTGTTTTTCTGCATGTTTCATTAACCAACCAGGTATTATCATCAGTGCCACCATTACCTAGTTGGGTAATGAAACATCTGCAGGAATACAACCAAGAACTCCTCATTTCAACTCTGAGCTACAAATATTCTATTTTATTAGAACAAGAACTCCAAGGTGTTTTTTTTCTCCCAAAACATAGCATCATGACTCCATGGCCCTGCTATCACCAGGAGATTGAAAGATCTGACCTTGACTAAGTAAGCCATGATTCTGGGATGGAAACCCAAAGCCTGAGACTTTCACAGGTTTACCCTGATGTGAAGACTCACCCCTCCTTCTTTATTCAATAAACAGTAGTAAAACCAAGCAGATTAGCTCAGAATGTACTCTAAACTGTAGACTTTTTTTCAATATGATGGGAAAACCAAAATATGTTATCAAATGCCTTGAAATAACAATGGCCTTCTACCGTCCCTGTCCTATTGTCTTCTTTTGTTACTTTTTATCATTACTTATCTAATGTTTTATTTGTACAAATTATCACCCTATAATTGTTTGACTAAATAAATAAATAAAATAAATAAAATAAATAAATAAAATAAATAAAATAAATAAAATAAATAAAATAAATAAAATAAATAAAATAAATAAAATAAATAAAATAAATAAAATAAATAAAATAAATAAAATAAATAAAATAAATAAAATAAATAAAATAAATAAAATAAATAAAATAAATAAAATAAATAAAATAAATAAAATAAATAAAATAAATAAAATAAATAAAATAAATAAATATTGGCATATGAATGGATTTTAAAAAGGATGCAGACGGCAGGAAGAACTTTGTTTTCAAACAAGTAGTTACATGTCCCCTCCTCAATCTCAAAACACAGGCATTTAGTTAGTATTTTCTGAAGGAACCTAATTGCTTCTTAAAACTTTCACCATATGTTGGTTGAGCTTTTTATTCAAAGTTGACCTCTAATGGAAATAACTGACTTCCTTTCTTTCCATTATGGGTATGTAATTCATCAAGAATGCCTCCACAGACATTGCAGTATTGATACACTGATTAAACAGATGAAAAACAATGTTCTCCCCCCTCCCCCCCCCAGTGTGTTCTGCCAAGAAACATAAGGGAGACAGAGATACAGAATGCAGTATTACATTGCATTGCATTACATTACATTTATACAGTATGTCAATTTGTGTCTTACATCCATTACTTGGGAACTCTCACTAACTATCCTATAATATTAAAATATCAAAAAAATAAACAAATTAAATCAGAAGAGTGCATCGCACACATCAAGAAGGAAAACAATACAAATTCCTCCCTAAACTACTTTAAACATACCATAGGACCTGACAAAATTGTCAGGCTTTTATAACTTTATGAAAGCTCGGGAGAGTTGAAACCACACCAGTCTTAGGGGACACACTGTTCACAAGTCTGGAGCAGCTATCAAGAAAACACATCTAAATCTCATAAGATGACAGTGTTTTACAGCTGCAGCCAGGAGTTTTGTCATTGTTTCATATCTTACATGTCAAGCCAAAACAACAATACATCCGATAAATTATCAGGACCTAAGCTATGAAGGCTGTAAGGGTAGCAACCAACAGCTCCAGAAGTTCAACAGTAGCCAATACAGCATACCATGCAGTCATATGACATAGATAAGTTACAATGAAACTATTACAATTGTGTAGCTACATATAGGACCAATTGTCCCTTCTGACTGGCCTTCAAGTATCATACAAACATCTAAGCAGAAGATAAACAAACTAGAGCACAGATGCCTGTGAAGATCATCATATAATTGATGCACAGAATAGATGGTTAGCCAAGACCCTCCTGGCTATGACTGCCTTCTGCTTCTTGAGCAGCAGCTTAAAGTTGGAGAGAGCCCACAAATTATGGTATATACCAGTTCTAGCTGGAGCAGTGCTATGCCACTGAGAAATAAAATAGGTTAATCATTGTGAGTACAGGTCCTTGAAACAGCCAATTGCTCATGCCAAAGTTAAATTAAGCATCCACTTCCTAATCCAGACCATTATAATCTCCAGATACTAGGACAAGCCCTCTACAGTACACGGCTTGGGATCAAGATATAAAGCTAAGTATTTTCATATATATTGATATTTGCTTTTATGCTGGTGAAATAATCTTACCTAGTGGCCTCATGATGATGATGATGATGATGATGATGATGATGATGATGATGATGATGATGATGATGATGATTTAAATATGTATGGTGCGTGACTCTCAATGATTCAGGATAACTCCGAAAAATCAAATAAAGTACAATAAAGTACAATAAAAACCCTAACCCTAACCCTAGGGAGTTAAGGATTCTCTCTTACCAAAGGGCTTGATGAAGAGCAAGGTCTTCACAGCTTTCCTATATGGTCAAAGCAATGGAAACTGCAGTTTAATGTTTCCAAATGTAAAATAATGCACTTAGGGAAAAGGAATCCTCAATCTGAGTATTGCATTGGCAGTTCTGTGTTAGCAAACACTTCAGAAGAGAAGGATTTATGGGTAGTGATTTCTGACAGTCTCAAAATGGGTGAGCAGTGTGGTCGGGTGGTAGGAAAAGCAAGTAGGATGCTTGGCTGCATAGCTAGAGGTATAACAAGCAGGAACAGGGAGATTGTGATCCCCTTATATAGAGCGCTGGTGAGACCACATTTGGAATACTGTGTTCAGTTCTGGAGACCTCATCTACAAAAAGATATTGACAAAATTGAACGGGTCCAAAGATGGGCTACAAGAATGGTGGAAGGTCTTAAGCATAAACGTATCAGGAAAGACTTAATGAACTCAATCTGTATAGTCTGGAGGACAGAAGGAAAAGGGGGGACATGATCGAAACGTTTAAATATGTTAAAGGGTTAAATAAGGTTCAGGAGGGAAGTGTTTTTAATAGGAAAGTGAACACAAGAACAAGGGGACACAATCTGAAGTTATTTGGAGGAAAGATCAAAAGCAACGTGAGAAAATATTATTTCACTGAAAGAGTAGTAGATCCTTGGAACAAACTTCCAGCAGACGTGGTTGGTAAATCCACAGTAACTGAATTTAAACATGCCTGGGATAAACATATATCCATTGTAAGATAAAATACAGGAAATAGTATAAGGGCAGACTAGATGGACCATGAGATCTTTTTCTGCCGTCAGTCTTCTATGTTTCTATGTTTCTTTATATAATAGCAGAATGGAACATTTGGATCTGGGTGAGGAATCTTTTTCTAGAGGGCAGGAGTTGCCACCATGAAGTAATATAATGTGTTGTCTGTCAGGCCACTCTTAAAGCAAACCAAAGGCAGAATAGCAAAACATAATCGTGATACATCCATTCTCGGAGAAGCCACACAGGAGCTGACAACTGGTTCCACAGTCCAGCTTGAAGTTTTGATGCTTAACTTTAAAGTCTAAAGTGGCTAGGAAGCCAAAATCCTGCAAAAGCCTGGACCTGCCTCTCTGTGATTTCATACTATCATTGTATCTTCAGCAGTTTTTATGGTGATTAAATGTGTTTAGAACTGAATTGTCCCATATTTATACATTTCTATAACATCAAATGGTTAAATAATGTAAATATTGTTCTGACTTTGCAAGTTTCGGTACAGAGTTCTTCAGTATTTAAATATTGTGGTACACCAATAAAGCTAAAACAGCATGTTTTTTAAAAAAGCCTGTCTATCCCCGAAATAAGGATTAAACATTTTAAAGTCTAAATGTGGAAATTTTTAGAAAGAAGTCAAGAACCATCTGCTGCTATACACCTGCAAAATACTGTACTCCCCACAATGACCTAAATTCTGTCAAGAAAGGATAAATAAAATCCATATAGAGCAAAAAATATCCCCTCTGTTTTAGAAAAGAATGAACAATTATTCAAGAGTGGATGAAGAGGTATAGCAGGAGTAATAGTTTATGCAGATGCCTACATCTAAACCACATTTATGTGACTATACAATTATTGCCAAATATATGATTCACAGTCTATTATTGAATAAAATTTATGTTTAATATCATAGTGCAAAATGTAATGAGAACAGATAGGGGTAAAAAACATTTTGGAGGGGGTTTATCAGCTGAACTACCAGTATTTTAAAAATTCACACAATGCACTCTACAACTTGTCTATGGGATGCTGAATCTATCTCCTGTGCTTTTACCAAACATTCAAAACAATCTGTTAGTGCCCCCTGCTGGCCCTGTTATAGTATTTTTCCAAACAGTTTGTTATCTAAGGAAGTAGTCAGAGTTTGCTTTTAATAATTTGTTGATTGTAAAAACTATTAAACACTATCAAATGAATAGGAGTTTGTTGCAGTAAAATCTTGGAATAAATGTGATTGTATAACTCATAACAGTGCATGGGTCGCACAATGTTAATATTCAGTGAACATGAACTTTATTACATGTTCAGTTCATGAGTCTCAACTTGAAAATCCAAAAATGTCTCAGAATCAAATTACCAGAACTTTGAGCCTTATAATTTTGTGGAGCATTGAGCTCTGTGATAGATCCTTCTCCCAATAATTAACAGGTCTTTTCTGCAGTAGTGCTTCCAATATTCTATCCTGTTAATATAAATTCACCCCAGTTAGATAAGAATCAGAGGTGAGTTCCAACTTACTTCACTGCCAGTTTGTGCCCTCCTGCACCATGTGGATGTGCCTCGTGAAGCATGCTCATGCATGCACAGTAACAAAGAAAGTTGGAAGCACAGTGCCAGAACTTGGCTTCTGCACATGCTCAGAAGGATTTTTTCTAAAAAAAAAATATTAAAATTTTTTTAAAAGATGGTGGCACCCACAGACCAGCACTGACCAATCTGATTCAGTGACATCATCATGACATCACTGGGGGGGCGGCGCTACCAGTTCAAGCGAACCAGTCCAAACTGTGAGGAACCCATCCCTGGTAAGAATCCTTGGAGGTCAGAGTGCTACTCTTTGTGATAATTCTGACAAGGTTTTGGTCAAATTCCCTCAATCTGTCAAAGACCTTGGAGTACTCATATCCAATGACCTAGAGCCCACAAAGTCCTAGAGCCCACTGCAACAACATTTCCAAAAAGGCTTTAAGAGTTGTTAACCTAATCCTTCGCAGCTTCTTCTCTGGTAATTTTGAACTGCTAACAAGAGTTTACAAAACATTTGTCAGACCAATCCTAGAATACAGCTCACCTGTATGGAACCCACATTGCATATCTGACATCAACACAATTGAGAGTCCAGAAATATTTCACAAGAGGAGTCCTTCACTCCTCTTCTAACAACAAAATACCTTACTCCGCCAGACTTGAAATTCTTGCTTTAGACAACTTACAACTTACAACTCCATCGTCTGACTTAATTATAGTTCATAAAATCATATACCAAAATGTCCTACCTGTTAACGACTACTTCACCTTCAACCACAACAACACACAAGCACGAAATCGATTTAAACTAAATGTCAACCGCTCCAAACTTGACTGCAAAAAATACGATTTTAGGAACAGAATAATCAATGCCTGGAATGCACTACCTGATTCTGCAGTTTCTACTCCTAATCCCAAAACCTTTAGCCTTAGACTATCTACAATTGACCTCTCCCCCTTTCTAAGAGGTCTGTAAGGGGCGTGCATAAACGCACCACTGTGCCTACCATCCCTGTCCTATTTTCTTTTTTGTTACTTTTTATCATTACTTATCTAATGTTTTATTTGTACAAATTACCACTCTATAATTATTTGACTAAATAAATAAATGAATGAATGAATGAATGAAATTAATTCATTGTTGAATTTAGGACTTTTCCTATTATTCTAACACCCAAACTGTCTGAAAACCATGTTTTAACAAATTACAAAATATAAAAAGTAACATTACCCCAACTGAAAAGAAATACTGAAGTCATTAATAATAAAAAAAATCCTGGAAAAGAAAAGGATTTTTTTCCATCTCCCTAAACATTTGACAAGTGCAGATCTATTGATTTCCTTAGGGAGAAGGGAGATGCAGAGATGCAGTTGGAAGTCTTTTCCCATATTTATTTATTTATATTTATTTATTTATTCAAATTTTTAATGCCACCATTCTCCTTAGATTCAGGATGGCTTACAACATGTTAGCAATAGCACTTTTTAACAGAGCCAGCATATTGCCCCCACAATCAGGGTCCTCATTTTACCCACCTCGGAAGGATGGAAGGCTGAGTCAACGTTGAGCTGGTGATGAGATTTGAACTGCTGACCTGCCGATCTACCAGTCAGCTTTAGCAGCCTTGCACTCTACCCACTGCACCACCTCGGCTCATACATACATCCAATCACCAGTTTCTGGCACCAAATATGTTCTTTAGAAGGCCTTCTCCAGTTAACTGAAGTAACTGACGAGGTTTGTAGTGGTAGAGATTATCTCATGATAATCAGGCCCACCTATGACTTTAACTGTGCTAGGTAGACACCTTTTAGTATAGACATTTTAGTATAGGTATCACATTATCCCTATACTTTGGTTTAGCAGGTGGTTCTGAAGCTAAGTAGATTTGAGTATGGCCAGTGGTGGGCTATGAGCCAGAACGCTAAATTGTGCTCACCACCGTGGCTCCTAAGTTCTTGCAGGACCAGCGCGATTTTGCTGCTGCACCTGTGAAAGTAGCAAAATCGCGTATGGAGCTGCAGGTAAAACCTCACTGAGACACGGGTGCAATTTTGTTACCTCCACAGGTGCAACAGCAAAATCGCACTGGTCCCGGAAGAACTTACGAGCCATGGTATAATAAATAAATAATAAATAAAATAAAATAATGGTTCACTTAACAGCTGTGGCTAGAAAAGTTGCAAAATGGGACAAAATGTTTCTCTTAGCAACCTGAGACAAATGTGTCACTTAACAACCTAAATTTTGAGCTCAATTGTGGTTGTAAGTTGAGGATTCCTATAAAAATGTACAGTATATATTGTCTGCCGTGGCCCTTTAGTTTCCTATGGTGATAAAAGAACTTAAGCCATAAAATACACCTTTATGAATTTGAAGATTGTCTAAAAGATTTCCATCATATTTTTTTCTAAAGAAGTCAGCATTAGTACTATGATATCTTGATAAAATTCAGGGCTGAGGACAAAAAAGAACTAGTGCATAATATTTTGGTATTCTACATGCATGTATTATCCAAAATGTCAGAAAAATAAGCAATCTGAATAGGCATAACAAAAAAAAGTACGTAAAAGCAGATAATTTATTCTAGACCCATTCTTTGTGGGTACACATACACATCAGCACAGTGATTCTGCCTAATGTTGTTGTGGATCAGAATATCTTGTATGAATGATTGAATTGCAACTGTTTATATAAATCCATTCTGTTCATTCATATGGGTTGGTACAAGGGCAGCAGAATAGTACTGCTTCATCTTTAATACAGTGTTGCATTACAGGATGATGATTATTATATCATTCTTGAAAAGCCAGGACTGATAAAAAAAGGTAAAGGGAATGTATTACAAACTGGTGCTGTAGGCATATTTAATAAAGTAGCATAAACCTGTGTGTGTGTGTGTGTTCCAATTTTCTCCCCAAAACTATCCAGCAGTAGGCAGAAAAGGTGAACATTTATTACAGGGAAAACATTAAACCACCACCACCACCTCCTCCTTCTCCTTCATATTTTCTTGGTTATTTTATTTATTATCTTTTACTTAAGCTGCTGAACCATTATTCAAACGTAGCTTCATCTGATATGTTGACATTAAAATAACAACAATTTACAAATAATGTTAATTTGATTTTTTTCTCGGTTTTATTGGATTTCTCAATATCTGGTAGAGCATAGAAAACTTACATGATAGAATAATACTTCAATAGCAAAGGGAGGTACCCAATGATGATAGTCTGTATCTCTGTCTTAATAAACAATAAAATAATGAGGAGGAGGAGGAGGAGGAGGAGGAGGAGGAGGAGGAGGAGGAGGAGGAGGAGTCCTCGGAGAGGGTCAGCATACAAATCTAATAAATTATTATTATAATTAATATGATGATGAAAATAATGCTGGCTGGTTTGTAGACTACTGGGAAGAAATAGCTGGTTCTTGTGGTTGAGTGATAAAGCAGAGGAAAGTCTTCCTGAAGTTCTCTTAGTTGCAAAGAGTTTGCAAGAGCCAGCACTGATTAAATAATTCTATGCTTTATGTCCACCATAAGGAAACCAAACAAAGAAAGAAGGTAAAGAAAGTATTTATGTGATATTATAAAAGTAGCACGCCCAAGTCTACGGAGAGGGACGGCATACAAATCTAATAAATAAATAAATATATATATAATAGGCAGTATCAGAAGAAAGTTCAGAGGTCACCAGAAAAGATAAGGAAGAAATAAATCTTGGAAAGAATATAAGCTAGAGCTCAGAATGTGTAGACAAAAAACCCACAACATTATACAGTTATTATTATTCGTTCTATGACCAGGTTCTTAAGTAGAAAAGTTTGTAAGAAAAAGCAATTTTTCCCATAGGAATCAATGTAAAAGGAAATAATGTGTGCGATTGGGAAACCACAGGGAGGGTGGAGCCCTGTTTCCTCCCAGGAGATTCCTAGAGAGGCCCACTGAGGCTTCTCCCCACATTTCTGGCCCTGTTTCCTCCCAAGAGATTCCTAGAGAGACCTCATGGAGGCTTCTCCCTGCCTTTTCCGGTTACAGTTTCGGGTTTTTAAGTAGAAAATGGTTCTTGAGAAAAGACAAAAAACACGTCAACACCCAGTTCTTATCTAGAAAAGTTTTTAAGTAGAGACGGTTGTAGGTAGAGGTACCAATGTATATTGTAAGTTTACAATAGTGGGTGAGTGTGGTGTGTGTGTGTGTGCAAGGATTGGCTTCTTACATAAGATTGGCTTTAACTCTTTCTCTTCCTTTCATAACTTAAATTTTCCAGAATTACAGAATTTGAGATATTCTTTGTATATCATTCAATTTAAGAAAAAAGTTTGTTGACACATTTGATGTTAGTGTGGACAGCTTTTCTGGCCCACAAATATTATCACACACTGTTGTATGATGATCTAGCAAAACAACAAAAAATAACCCAAAATGTTGACATAAAACAATGTATTTTATTTGCTAGGAACAACGTTGTTTCTTTGAAATTAAAAGGTATCACATTGTTGGTTTCCAGGATAATATAAAACACCCACTTTGACATAATAGATAAGTCTGTTGGAGTAGAAACAGGAGGACTGTAAGTTCTAGTACTTCCTTACGCATACAAGAGTTGGATAAATTGGATAAGTTGTGACAATCATTCTCTCTCAGACCAACCCAACTCATTAGGATTGTTGCCTGGGGAGAAATATGAAGAAGGAACATTACATGTATTATATTCTACAAAAGAATATTTAAAGAATAATATTTGTGATTGCTGATACAGGGCATGTTTTTGTCTAATAGTTTGCCAAGCTGTCTATAAATGGAATATATTGTCCATGTTCACTTCCAATTTATTTTTAGTATATGTTCTCATTTTATAAAAAAATATAAAAAATCATGTTTGGCCATTTTCTTTTATAACTCTGCCATCTTTTGTTTTTTGTTAAATTTGTAGACTTGGCATATCTTTCTTCCAGAAAAGGGAAGCACTATGGATTTCTATAAATGTACAGGATGAGTACATTGAGTTCTTACATTGAAAATGATTGTCCTTAGAGATGTGACTTAGGTGCCTACTGCAAGCTCAGTGAATGGTGACAAATTGAAGGAAGACATCTTTCACAGCAGATTAGATTCATTAACCTGTAACACTTTTTCAGACTTTCTTTCCTCATCATTTTCAGAATTTTATACCATTTAGATATCACTGAG
Source organism: Erythrolamprus reginae (assembly GCF_031021105.1). Classification (NCBI taxonomy): domain Eukaryota; kingdom Metazoa; phylum Chordata; class Lepidosauria; order Squamata; family Dipsadidae; genus Erythrolamprus; species Erythrolamprus reginae. Next base: position 110,414,035 of record NC_091950.1, read on the forward strand.
GTGACATACTATACATTCAAACCCATTTTGTAACCCCAGAGCACTCTGTCACAAAAGCCACATCATTTCTGTCATTCATATTCAGTCAGTAGGAAAATTTCTTATGTCTTTTATTTCCACAGTAGGAACTGAACAACAGTTGCACACCTATTATTACTAGTAATACATTTGAATTCTGAGTGCTACTTTTCAGCTTAAAAGATTTGTAGAAGACAATTATTATGAAAGTGAACTACTGGTATCTTAACCATGGGAAAATACACAATTCTCCCTAGGATGGACAATTTCAGTTCATTTTAAATCTTCCTCTTTAGAGGAAAATTCTCAAGTGTTGATGTGTTGAAGCATCTAAAGGAATCAAGCAGGTTTGGCTTATTTAGTTTACCTCAATTTAACCATTTATACTGATGCGAGATTTCTTGACAGCATTTAGTACCAATCTTCTAAGACTGGAGAGCCACAGTGGTCATTGGACTGCTGCATTATTGGCTTCTTCTGAAAGGAACTAGAAACTAAGAAACAGGATCTGTAGACAATACTAAAGGTGGAATTAGAAGACAGGTCCAAAGACAGGATAATAATAAACTAGGAAATGAACCAAATAAACCAAAAAGATGGCAAGTTAAATAGTAAATCAATGTTCCCCAATCCAAGTGTAAAAGCTGCATTTCAGATCATGCAGAACGCAGCCGCGAGAGCCATCGTGGGGCTTCCAAGATTCGCCCACGTTTCTTCAACACTCCGTGGCTTGCATTGGCTGCCAATTGGTTTCCGGTCACAATTCAAAGTGTTGGTTATGACCTTTAAAGCCCTACATGGCAGTGGACCAGAGTACCTTCGGAACTGCCTGCTACCACACGAATCCCAGCGACCAATAAGGTCCCACAGAGTTGGCCTTCTCCGGGTCCCATCGCTTAAACAATGTTGTTTAGCGGTCCCCAGGGGAAGAGCCTTCTCTGTGGCGGCCCCGGCCCTCTGGAACCAACTCCCCCCAGAGATTAGAAATTCCCCCACCCTCCTTGTCTTTCGTAAACTATTCAAGACTCACTTATACCGCCAGGCATGGGGGAGTTGAGAGACCTTTCCCCCAGGCCTTTTTTTAATACTTTGTTTTATGTTTGGTATGAATGTGCTGTTTGGTTTTTAAAATAATGATAGGGTTTTATATGTTTTTTAATATTAGATTTGTTTCATTACTATTTTGTTTTATTACTGTTGTGAGCCGCCCCGAGTCTTCAGAGAGGGGCGGCATACAAATGTAATAAATAATAACAATAATAATAATAATAATAATAATAATAATAATAATAATAATAATAATTTGAGTACCCCTTCATCTTAGACGGTTCTAGCAAATTGATCTCTTACAGCCAAATCTATTGTTAACAGACTTTGAGTGAGGTACAGCAAAGTCAGAAACCAAAGTATAAACCCAAGCAAATTAAAACTAATATCATTAATGGACAGTATCCATTTAATTAAGTCTACATTAAAAATAATCAATTTAGTCATGGAAAACAGTGGAAGCATGCTATAAAATGAGCATGTCATTAAAAGCAGAAAAATGAAACAAATGAAGCAAATGTAACATCAGGAACTAATGAAGGAATAATCCATGGGGCAAAGTGTATTAATCCAGTATATGGAATTCTTGCTAAACCCATTCATGATATAAATATATTTAGCTTTATAAATGGTTTAACAGCAAGTATCATTTTATGGGAAACCACATTCTTAAATAGTTGTTAAATTGCAGAAAAAATGGGGAAGCAATTACAATAAAAAAGTTCTAAAGAAGAAACAATTGGAGAGCCAGTTTAATCCAGTACAGTGTTGGTGAACTTTTTCAGTACCAAGTGCCAAAATGGGAGCACATTCACACATGTAGAAGAATGCCAGAAACTGGAAGAGTAGCTCCCTGGCTATGCACAGACTGGCAAAGACCGAATCAGATCCATGTCACCATCTTGGTGTCACCATCCATGACACTGTCACCAGCAGGTCACTAGCGGTTCAGGCGATCTGGTCTGAACTGGGAAGAACCCATCCCTGCTCAGAAGGATAGAAGGCAGACTCAACCTTGAACAGGTCAGAATCCTATTGCTGGCAGTTGACACAATTAGCCTACAATCCCAACCACTGTGCCATCATAGCTCTTATCAAGGGTAAAGATGAACACACAAAGATGTTATCTTTTTACTGAAACTCAAATTGCACAAATCTACTAAATTACTAGGAGTTTATGAAAGTAATAATAATGTATCTCTCAGAGGTCAACCTTAATTAGTCACAGCAAAAGATCAATATTCCTTAGAAAATTCTGTATTGCCTAAGACAAAGCATAGGAAGTTTATAAAGAGGTTGTTTTCATTTATTTATTTCCTTTGACTAGCATTTCACACAAAAGCACAAGGAAAAGAGTTGTTTGCGGAAAGAGTTGTACCATGCAATTCCTTGTGGCTCTAGATGCGATAAATCATTCTTTCAATAAAGTTGAATACAGGTGCTATCCTGGATTTTAGAAAGTTGTGTGATACTTATATAAATGAGTAAAACACTTCTTCAGTACAGCTGCCCAATTGAAAAGGCACAGGTTGCTGAAGATAGGTTTATGAACACACAGGTTTGATTTGATACATATGAAAGAAGTGGGCTTCATTCCTGGTTGTTGATCAGATACATTTCAAGGCTACCTGTCTCATGCATTGCCCAAAGCATTATCTCATATACCAAAGAGAAGTGATACTGGTAGTTTCCAATTTGCTTGTTGCCTATTCAGTAATCTCAATTTGAGTTATCACAGGAAGAAAGTGTAACATAATTCAAGTCATGTACAATAAATGTTTTATCACATTTATTTTTTAGCCTATGCCAAAGAAACTATGTGTCTCTAAACACATACATAGAAATGAAACATACCAATATGAATCTCTGTGAAAAAATGATGTCATGTCACTGAAAACTCTAAAAAGAGGTTTTTTTCTTTTACAAAAAAGATGACATCTTATTTTGCTAACATCACCATAAACGTATTGATCGTTGTACAGCTCCTAGCATTTTCTAGAGTAACACCAAGAAATCACTAAGAAAGAGCCTTGAGTTCCCTGGTTTGATTTGTTTCAGTAAATTGAAATTCAGTGAATCGTTGCTGCAAGGCCCATCAAGGGACCTATGACAAGCATTGCTTATCATTCTTATCATCCCTGCTAGGCTTTTGCATGCTCCCTGTTGAAGTTTGGTAGAAGATGCTGCTAATTCACCACTGAAAACTATTTTATAAAACCATTATGCCTTAAAGCAGTGATGGCTAACCTTTTTCTTGTCATATGCCAAAATGTGGGGTGCAAAATGCATGTCCATGCCACCACCCATAATGCAATGCACCCCCGCTCATGCATGTATGACCTACCATCAGGGGTGGACTGCTGTCCAGACGGGGGGGGGAGCAGTGGAGTATTGAAAATGGAGCTCCATTCAAGAGCACCCAATTTGCACTGAAAGATGTTGAAAGAAAATGCAGGGCATCCTGCAGAAGCCACGCCCACAGTCTGGTAGTAAAAATTTTGGTAGCCCTTCACTGCCTACCATGCTCCCCCATGCATGTGCATGCTGTTCCCCCATGCTACCTCTGCCCCTCTGTGCATGTGCATGTAACCTTCTGCCTCCCAATTTGGTCCTAATAGGCCTCCCTGCAGTGCCTGGGACCAGAAATAGACTGTGGGGTGATGCTGACCCCAGGGGTGGATTCTAACTTACCTTGCTGCTGGTTTACTTCTTCCCACACCATGTGGGCACAACTCATGGGTGCATATGCACTTTCCACACAATTCAAAATAAATCCCACCCCCAAAATGGTGATCCATGCATTGTGCCAGAAACTCAGCTTCTGCATATGTTCCATATGAATTTAAAATTTTTAAACTCTTTCTTTGGGAACACAATTAGCAAGCACAGAATAGTAAACTATTAATTTAAAAATATAAGAAAATAAGAAGAGCCCTGCTGAATCAGGCCAAAGCCCATCGAGTCCAGCATTCTGTGTCACACAGTGGCACACCAATTGTCCTGGGAATCTTGAGCAGAAAGAGGAGGCAAAACCTTCCCTTTCCCTCGACCCCCAACAAATGGTACTCAAGGGAATCCTGCCTGCTTCAAACAACATAGAGGCGGCACATGGACATCTGTTTCAATAACCACCGATACATTTGGCATCCATGAATATCTCTAATCCTGCTTTGAAGCTATCAAGGCTGACAGCTGTCACAACCTGTTCTGGAAGTGAATTCCATAAACCAACAACCGTCTGGGTGAAGAAATAATTACCTTGATTTGTCCTCACTTTCTTACCTATGAGCTTTAGAGAGTGCCCCCTAAATATTTTTTTCTCTATCCACCTTTTCTATCCTAGGCATGATTTTATACACTTCGATCAAGTCACCCCTTAAACACCATCTTTCAAGGCTGAAAAGACCAAGGCATTGCAACCTGGTTTCATAAGGGAGATGCTCCATTCCCTTGATCATTCTTGTTGCCCTTTTTTTACACCTTTTCCAGTTCCATTATATCCTTCTTGAGGTGCAGAGACCAGAACTGTACACAGTACTCCAAGTTGTGGTCTCACCATCGATTTGTACAGAAGCAATTCAACACTTACCAACTTATTTTCGATTTAAGTATTTAACATGTATCATTAGCAAGATTGGTAATTTCTAATGAACTCTACTTGTTCACTAGAAATCGACACCGATTTGATAATCAATCAATCAATATGACTGAAACAATCATATGTCAAAGAGCAAGATTAAGTTTAAGTTTAAGTTTTATTAGATTTGTATGCTCTGGATGCTCTGGAGAGCAGGGCCTGTGACAGAAAAACCTCTCTTCTGAAATCAACCAGTTGAAATTCTTCAGTGAATAGCATCCATAACATGTCCTTCCTGCATGATTGGATGAAATGAACTGATGTAATTGGGACAAGAAGGTTCTTCTGGTAACCTGAGTCTATGCCATGACATGTTGAATAGGGGCCAAAAGGACACTGTCTCTGGATGCAGCTCATACAGCAGAGATGTTACATGCATAGGCCTAAGGGTGTCCAGAATTCATTGTACAGTGGTCCCTTGACTTTTGTAGGGGATACATTCCAAGACCGCCTGCAAAAGTCAAATTTCCGCAAAGTAGAGATGCTCCCTTCCTTCCTTCCTCCCCCTCCCTCCTCCATTTCTGGTTTTACTTACCCTCAGAACCCGCAGGGGCAATGGGGTGGCAAGCTGGGGGCTTTGCTGCACTCGCTGCCGGCATCTCCCATGGCAGTGGCAGCAGCACCAGTGCTCAGGGTCAGGGCATGGGAAGGGGAAGCTCAAGGCAAGAGGGATCCAGGCCAGGACTTGAAGCTGGGATTCCAGGCCAGTCAGCTGGGAGGTCCAACGCTATCACTAAGTGGGTGGGTGAAGAAGTGACGGGCAGCAGTAAGTGACGGCAGCAGAAAAAGAGGCAGCTGCAGCCTTTGGTGCTTGAGGTGACACTGAGGGTACTGAAGGGTTGTGACAGGCCCACTGCAAGCCATTCCCACAATTAGCGTGCAGCCCCCTGACCCCACAATGCCCTTAGCTCCTCCCCACTTGAGAGATTTAGGGTGGTCTTGTCTGCCACAAGGCTCAGCTTCAAGTGGAGCATACCAATGCTCTGAGAATTAAAGGGGAGGGATCGGGAGGCTGGGGCGGAAGCAGAGCTTTTAATTAAAGAAGCAGGACAGCTGGGGTGGTGGGAGGAGGAGAGTTAAAACACATAGTATTGTACATCGGGCGGCCGCAGAAAAACCATGATGTTCAAAAAAATCACAGAGTATTTTTTCCATTAATATTTTTTTAAAACCCATGGTGTAGCCTTTCCACAAAAGTCCGACCCGCAAAAGTCAAGGGACCACTGTATTCTGTATCATTGTATTCATTATATTCTGTGGCTTCCAGATATTTTCCATAGCAGTTCCATGCAGTGTTGGGTTTCAAAAAAATTTTTACCGCCAGTTCTGTGGGCATGGCTTGGTGGGCAATGTGTGGCTTGGTGGGCGTGGCTTGTTGGCATGGCAGGGGAAGGATACTGTAAAATCTCCACTCCCACCCTACTCCAGGGAAAAGTTACTGCAAAATTCCTATTTCCTCCTGAACAGCTGGGACTCAGGAGACAGAGAATATCTATCTATCTATCTATCTATCTATCTATCTATCTATCTATCTATCTATCTATCTATCTATCTATCTATCTATCAGTTCTCCAGAACTGATCAGAACCTGCAGAAACCCACCTCTGGTTCCATGTAGAGTATATTACAATATTCCATACTGGAAATGATCAGGTCATGAGTGACTGAGAGAAAGGCTCTCCAAGTCTGGAAATGACACAACTTCCTTGGAGATTCCTTGAACTCTCTGCTGCCTTTGACACTTTAAATTATCAGATTTTGTTAGCATGATTGTCATCACTGGGAATAAAGGGGAGTGCCCTCTCCTGGTTTACATCATTTGTGAATTGTGATTGGTCGATCCTTCTCAGTCACATTCCGAGGACTATCATTAAATGTACTGTAGTTCCTATTATAACTGGGGTCCCACAAGGTTCTGTGTTGGGACCATAGTTCCCTCTAAGCTGAGCAGTGAGCAATCGCTCACTTAAAAATCATCATCAACTCAGAGTTTTCCAAACCTGCCCAGAAGCCGAGAGGGAAAGAGTGAGAGGGAAGGAGAGAGAGAGGAAGAGAGGAAGGGAGAGAAACAGATAGAAAAAAGAGAGGAAGGAAAAGAGAAAGAAAAAGAATAGGAGTAAGGAAGAGAGAAAGAAAATCAAAATCTAGTTTGAAACTAGCTCAACTATTTAAGTGGCATTTTGATATTGATAGAGTTGCCCTATTATGAGCTCACTGTTATAGACACACAGTACAGTATTTTATTTTGAAATTCTCTGAGGCAAAACATGGTGGGTTTTTTTATTTGTTTGTTTGTTTGTTTGTTTGTTTGTTTGTTTGTTTATTATTTCTGTGCCACCCAGTCCCGAAGGGACTGCCGCTCAGACACTATAACTTTCCGCCCACCCCAAAAAAATTAGAGGGAACACTGGTTGGGACCTCTCCTTCTTTTGCTATACACATGTCCCTTGGGTGCACTTGTTTCAGATTTGGGGTTTCAACATCACTCTTATGCTGATGACACTCAAATCTTTCAAAGTTTCAAACTACTTGATGCCATGGTGTGGAACTCTGTAACAACTTGTTTTTCCCACCCCGAGTCTTCGGAGAGAAGCGGCATACAAATCTAATAAATTATTATTATTATTATTATTATTATTATTATTATTATTATTATTATTATTATTATTAACTAAAGTATTGTAATGGATGACTGATCATCGATTAAACCTGAATGTGGGCAAGACTGAAGTCCTGATTTTTCGGCCTGATCATCCGGTGGCTCCTCTTGAATGTTCACCTATATATCTACAGGACTTCTCGGTGGCCAGGAACCTTGTGGTGTTGTTGGATGATAGACTGTCTCTGCACCAGCAGAGCAACAGTATTGGAGCAACAGTAACAGTAGCTATTGTAGAATCCGCAGGTTCTTAACAATCAAGACTGCTCACCTAGTCATCCAAGCCCTTGTAACATCACGCTTAGATTATTGTAATAGCTTATTGGCAGGCTTGCCATCTTGTTCACTTCACCCATTATCACTGGTCCAAAATAGTGCTGACCAGGTGGTTCTAAACCTCTCCAGGTCATCCCATATGTCGGCCTCACGTAGATCTCTACATAGGTTGCCAATTCGAGCCAGGGCCCAATTTAAATTGTTAGTGATGGTATTTAAGGCCCTGCACTCAAACACACAAATTACTTGGCAACCTATTTATCTTGGTATACACCATGGTATACACCATCAAGGAACCTACATTCGGCAGGGAAGGGTCAGTTGACTGTTCCACAGACATGTACAGCAACATCAAAATTCTGGGCCTTTCAAGATCAGGCCCCATTCTGTGGAACAGTCTTCCCTTCCAGTTAGCTAGTTATTATTATTATTATTTTTATTATTTATTAGATTTGTATGCCGCCCCTCTTGTGGGAGTCTTCAAATTTTCTAATCTGACTCTTTACATCAAGGTTTTGCCAACTGTAACTTTGTTGAGTAATGGATTTAGACTGTAATCAAGTATACAATACAGAACTCAACAGAATAATTAAACTCAACAGAACTTCCTTTGAAGTAAATGATTACAAGCAGCCCTCAGGCTCCCCTTTTAAAAATCACTTTATCTTGTTGAAACAAGTGTTAATTAAAAGGACTTTTGCTTCTCTATATAGTGCAGTTGATTATAAAATCAATAGTTTATGCTTTGTAGTTGTAGATATAATATGTGTACCATTAAAAATATCTTTTTCAATGAAAGACTGTCTACAGTCAACATAGAAGTTGTCAAAATCCTAATTTGGAATCTTTTGGTCAGGATTGTCTCTGCCACATAACTCCCAGTGACCAATCAGAGCCCACAGGGTCAGCCTTCTCCAGGTCCCATAGGCCAGACAATGCCAAATAGCGGGACCAATTCTGAGGGCCTTCTCTGTGGTGGCTCTGGCTTTCCAAAAAGCTGTGAAAACATGGCTGTGCTAGCAGGCTCGGGGGACACTCGGGGGCCTCTCTGCTTGGCTGCAGAGAGAATGTTGTTGAATGAATGTTGTATCTGGATTTTTTATTGGGTTACATTTACTATTTGTTATGTTATCTATTACAGTGGTACCTCTACCTAAGAACGCCTCTACTTATGAACTTTTCTAGATAAGAACTGGGTGTTCAAGATTTTTTTTGCCTCTTCTCAAGAACCATTTTTCACTTACAAACCTGAGCCTCCGAAACTGTAACCAGAAAAGGTAGGGAGAAGCCTCCATGGAGACTCTCTAGGAATCTCCTGGAAAGAAACAGAGCCAGAAAAGATGGGGAGAAGCCTCTGTGGGGCCTCTCTAGGAATCTCCTGGGAGGAAACAGGGCTGGAAAAGGCAGGGAGAAGCCTCCATGGGGCCTCTCTAGCAATCTCCTGGGAGGAAACAGGGCCTCCACCCTCCCTGTGGTTTTTCCAATTGCACACATTATTTGCCTTTACATTGATTCCTATAGCCGAGGTAACTTTGTGTCAGAATGGTCACGCAATTGGCAACTCCAAATCTCAATTAACAAATGGTCTGTCTTACACACTGGCAAAAAAAATCAGAACACCAAATACAAGCTGGACGGATAAATCCTCACTGACAACCTCCACTCTGTCAAGGATGTAGGAGTTCTCATCTCAAATGCTCACCAGAGCTCAGTGTAACAGCATTGCCAAAAAAAGCATTAAGAGTTGTGAAGCTTCTTCTCTGGTAACATTGTACAGCAAACTAGAGCATACAAAACCTTTGCCAGATCAATTCTTGAACACAGCTTGTCTGCCTGGAATCAACACTGTATATTGGACATTAAACAATTAAACAGAGGTATTTCACAACAAGATTACTCCATTCCTCTGCTTACAGTAGAATCCCTTATGCCACCAGGCTCAACATTTTGGACTTGGATAACCTGGAATGGCACTGCCCATGGTCTGACCTAAACATAGTACAGTACACAAACTTGTATGCTACAATGTCCTACCTGTCAATGGATTCTTTAGCTTCAACCTCAATAATACACAGACAAACAATCAATACAAACTCAAGGTAAAAAGCTCCAAACCTGACTGCAGAAAATACTACTTCAGCACCAGAGTGGTCAACACCTGGTATGTTCGACTAGACTCTGTTGTTACAGCCTCAAACTCTCACAGGTTCAATCTCAAACTATACACCATGGACCTAACCTCATTCTTAAGAGGTCCATAAACAGAAGATGCATAAGTGCACCAGTGTGCCTACTGTCTCTGTCCTACTGTCCCCATTTATTTGTACTCATTTACTTCATTCATGTTCATATTTATACCTGCTATCTTCTACATGTTTGACAAACTAATAAAAAAATACTAAATCCAATTCCTACCGTGTTTCCCCGATAGTAAGACCCCCCTGATTGTAAGACATATGGGGGGTTTCAGGGGGGTCGGCTAATATAAGCCATACCCCGAAAGTAAGACATATGTCTTACTTTTGGGGAAACATGGTACTAAAAGTGAGGGAGGCGTCGGAGTAGTTCGCGGCTCTGGCGAGGGAGCTTCGTGCCCAGGAGAGTCTCCCAAACCCGGCGTGGATAAGGACTCCTCGGCCGGCGGAGGAAGCGCGGCGGCAGCAGCAGGCTCCGGAGGGAGCTCGGGCGGGTGGCGAGAAGACGGGATTCCGGGTGCCGAGCGCCACCTGCCCGCCGTTCACGCCAAGGACAGGCAGCCCCAGTTCCAGCACCTCGGCCTGCTCGCCCAGCCTCTTGCCCGGCGGGAGGGGAAAGGCGGCGGCGGGAGTAGTGGAGGCGAGGCGGAGAAGAAAGAAGCGGCGGCTAGCTGGCGAGGCACCGGCTAGAGGGCTGGACCCCGCCGCTTTGCCGCCACTCCCGCCGCCGCCTTTGCCTCTTGCCCGGCGGGAAAGGCGACGAAAAGGGCTATCGGGTCCCTTCCAATTGCCCGGCCGGCGTCACCTTAGTCAGCAGCGGAAAAGCACAGGAAGCAGCAGGAGAAGCGAAGTTCTTGAATGGTGGCGGCGGCCCTTGATCGCAGCCGATGAGGTTCGGCTTTCTTCGCTTCTCCTGCTGCTTCCTTTGCTTTTCCGCTGCTGACTAAGGCGACGCCGGCCGGGCAATTGGAAGGGACCCGATAGCCCTTTTCGTCGCCTTTCCCGCCAGGCAAGAGGCAAAGGCGGCGGCGGGAGCGGCAGCAAAGCGGCGGGGTCCAGCCCTCTAGCCGGCGCCTCGCCAGCTATCCGCCGCTTCTTTCTTCTCCGCCTCGCCTCCACTACTCCCACCGCCGCCTTTGCTCTCCCCGCCGGGAAAGGTGATGAAAAGGGCTATCGGGTACCTTCCAATTGCCCGGCCGGCATCGCCTTAGTCAGCAGCAGAAAAGCAAAGGAAGCAGCAGGAGAAGCGAAGAAAGCCGAACCTCATCGGCTGCGATCAAGGGCCGCCGCCACCATTCAAGAACTTCCGCGAAAGACGCAGGAGCGGCGGCGGAACGCTGCTTGAACCGCCCCCGCCTTCTGCTTAAAACCCTCGGTTCGTGCCTTTCCTGCCCGCCTCCACTCACCCACGCTTCTGCCACTTCTTTCATCAAGCTCCCCGAACCAAGGATGATGAGCAGCTCAAAGGACCAATCAGCACTTCCTAGCACCAGCTACGGTGGCCAAATAAGACCAAAATCTTCCCGCTTCTGAGTCCTTAAAAGAGGTACAGTACTGTATACTTAAATGATTTATCATGCAGGCTACATTGCCCCCCCCCCCCCGCAAATTGTAAAGTCTAGATTTTATTTATTACATATTTCAAAATAAGAAATTAAAAAATTGCCCGGGACAATATAAGACATACCCCCAAAGTAAGACACAGTGGGGCTTTTGGGGATAAAAAGAAAGTAAGACACTGCCTTACTTTCGGGGAAACACGGTAGTTATATAGCAGCTTAGTAGTTTTCCTTTCTTTTCCCCTTTTTCCTTTAAGACAATTGCTATTTAATTCCAATCCTTTATATGAAAACCAGTTTCCTGACCCATATAGTTGTGCACTCTGAGTTACAAAGATTGGGAAATGCATGTCTTACTAATGAATTCTGATCTGTCATTCCATTTGCTATTTATACTAAACCAGAATGGTGAATAATAACAAAATATAATTGCACACTAGCCAGAAGAGGGCACTATACATTTTAAAGCAAATTCTATTCTTAGAAAATACTTGATGTTGAAATGTTTGTCAGTGAAAATGATTACAGACCTTTGTTTTATCTGATCTATTAATGCATTATTTTTCATGTATTTCATGCATTTATCCTGCAATTTCTAGCATAGAATTACAGTTCTATGCTGCATAATACAACACAAAAACTCTCAGAGAAAAAAAGTAGCATTTTTGTATCTGTGATTCTGGTTACTAAAATAGCTACTTAGTTACTACCCTTATTGTTGAGTAGCAAATTCTGTTATTAATTCTATCTTGATTCCCTGTAACTATACGTTCTGGGGTACAATATAGTTTGCTTGAATACAATTAAAAAGCTGTCAAACAAATATTAGTTAGTATGTTACATATAAAATATACATAGTATATTTCATAGGTCTTCAGACTCAGGCTTAGTGAAACTAATTAGACAAGTGGTTCTTAACCTTCCTAGTACTGTCACCCTTTAATACAGTTCCTCATATTATGGGGACCCCCAACCATAAAATATTATTATTAAGAAATTCAGGGGTGGGTTCTAATTTACTTTGTTGCCAGTTCGCTTCCTCCTTTGCTGTGTGGCTGCACCTCATGTGCGTGTGTGCGCTTTGTGTACGTATGCATGCACAGTGCTGATTTTTTTTTTAAATGCAAAAAAAAGCCAAAAATAAGATGGCGACACACGCACAGTACCAGAAATTTGGCTTTTGTGCATGTTCAGAGGATCTATATATCTATATATCTCTATCTCTCTATTTAATCTATTTATCTAATCTATCTATCTATCTATTTTTCTTTTCTTTCTTTCTTTCTTTCTTTCTTTCTTTCTTTCTTTCTTTCTTTCTTTCTTTCTTTCTTTCTTTCTTTCTTTCTTTCTTTGTAGTAGTCTATTTGCATGTGGATGGTGTTAGATCCACTCAAGAAATGAGACAACTGTAGGCCTGATCTGCTGATCGGTTTATTGTAACAGGAAACATGCAACGGTAACTTGATTCAGAACAAAAGATAAAACATGGCCGTGCCAGGCAAATATTTATACTCCTTGTTGCCAGGCTAAGCCAACCAATCAAATCATAGTATTTTCCCGCCCAAGGAAAGGGGACAGGTAACAAAACCTAACTGTCCTCTGCACACAACAGATGGACCCACCTGGAGAGAGATAGAGGAGTGTCTTGGTTCCTAAGACCATTGGAAATATGTGTCTTCCAACTGTCTTAGGCTAATTTAACCTAACAAAGTTACAAACAACAAACTTCTAATCTGTTTTGCATAACATTTATTATGATTTATTACTAAAATATTTATACTACTAACAATAGAAAAGATTAACATATTTGGGATTCAGAATGCACTTTTATTTTTATTCCCATGTAATAAAGAACAACCCATGATTTTGTGACATCACAAAATTACATGCATTTTTGAGGATTTGGGTCACTTTGGAAAGCAAAATGCACACATTTCAGACAGAAAGTAAGGAAAGTAAAAAATAAGCTGTACAGCTCAAAGCCAGAGAATTTGTAACTAAAGGTCATTTGTGTGATTTTAAAAGTGTTCTAGGTTATAAAAAAATGGGAAGTGGGTGGAATAACCTTATATTTGTTTCCTCTCTCATAAAATAAAATAAAAATAAAATAGCAAAATAAAAACTTTTTAATTAAAATTGCAAAAAAAGCCAAAAACAAGATGGCAACACATGCGCAGTACCAGAAATCCAGCTTCTGTGCAAGCTCAGAAGCTCCCATGGTACTGATATAATTTTTTTTGCAGTAGTCTATTTGCATGTGGGTGGACCCACCTGGAGAACTGGATAGATGAATGGTGTCTGAATTCCTAAGATCATCGGAAATATGTGTTTTCCAATTGTCTTAGGCTCATTCAACCCCCAAAGGGGTTGCAACTCACAGGTCGAGAACAGCTGATTTAGACAGAGAGATGCCAGGAATTTTTTAAATTTTGAATGAATAAATTTTAAAAATGAATAACAAAATAGTACTATTACAAATAATAAGTTACTCACTGGCTAACTGTGAATGTATTGAAAATTAGGAATACTAATGTGGTTGTTTGCTCAAAGCAGAGGAACAAAAGGAAAGGAAGCCCTTTTGCACAGTGTTAAAAATATCTCAGTGTTAAAAATTATGTAATATTGATGGTATGTATACATTGCAACTCTTTCTTGGAGTTTACGACAACATAGTAGTTCTTGACTGTATTTATCTCTGTTTGGAAGAACAAATTTCTAATCTATTTTGAATAATATTTATTATGATTTATTATTAAACTATATTATTAACAGTAGAACAGATAAACATATTTGGGATTCAGAATGCACTTTTTCTTCCCATGTAAAAAAGAGGAACAACCCATGATATAATGACATCACAAAATTACATGTATTTTTGAGGATTTTTGTCATTTTGGAAAGCAAGATGCACACATTTAAGACAGAAAGTAAGGAAAGATTAAAAAAAGGAAAGTAAAAATAAGCTGTACAGATCAAAATCAAAATGTCATCCGTGTGTTTTTGGAAGTGTTCTGGGGTTATAAAAATGGGAAGTGGGTGGACTGCATTTTGTCACTGAGAGGAACCTTATATTTATTTCCTCACTCATAAAAGCCACTTAGTAGCAAAATAAAAACTTTTTAATTAAAAAAAATGTTTCAGTGGTCCTGATTCATTGTTTTCCCTGCTGCACATCATTATACCATGCATTGTAAATTCAATTATATTTTTATGGGGTACCTTTTAAAATAATTGTGTTCCTTTAATTTTAAATTGTATAGTTTTTTTAAGAATTATATTCATTAATTATATTTATTATGTTAATTGCTTTGGGACTTCCAATATATTTTAGTCATTTATTGCTGATGGGCATTGATTTTTCCTAATTAGCAGGAACTGGGATTGGAACAAATGTCTTACAAAACATTCTTTGGGGTAGCGGCTTCAAATTATTGTTGATATTGCTTAAATAAGTCCCTGCAGTGGTTTCCTGTTACCACATCTTGAAAGAATGACTAACCCAGGGGTCAGCATCCCACAGCTCTGGAGCCACATGTGGCTCTTTCATCCTCTGCTCTGGCTCCCTGTCACTCAAAATATGCACTACAACTGCCAATGTGTAACACCCATTGGCATGTGATTTATCAAGCTTTTTGACCCTCTGTAGAGGCATGGGAAGGGTTTTGTGGCTCCCAGTGTTTTCTTTTCTGTGGTAAATGGGTCCAAATGGCTCTCTGAGTGTTTAAGGCTGCCGACCCCTGGACTAGGATTATAGTGTTAGCTATATGTACTTCTTTTCCTATAAAATCTTAATTGCAGTTAATGCACATTATTGAACTTTTTAAAAGTGTCCAAGAAGCACACTGAATACTATACTGTATTTCAATCATAAGTCCAAGAGCTACATATAGTTGGACTATTCACAGAATTTGTCAGAATTCTAAGTAAGCTCTCTCAGAATTTAATCCACATACTTTAGTATATTTTTACAGCAGTTCAGCAATTAGGTCAGGGGTGCAAATGGCTTTTTAAGTGTTTAAGTTTGCCAAATCACTCAGCTGTCTTGCTCTTTCAGGCAGGTTTAGAACTCAGTCTCTTGGTTTTCTAGTCTGATACTTTAGTCAAAGTACATCAAACTGTCTTTCTCATGCTTTGTATAGCAAAGTATCATTTTAAAAAGACTTGTTTGCCAAACTACTTATGTGTTATTTTTTAACATTCCTTATTGTGTTATTTAATATTGAGAACTTTTGATGAAGAGCTCGACCATTGTTGAAGCAGTGCAAACTATTTTAAAACTCTGAACAATTTTCTTCAAACAAACATGTAAAAATAATAGCTGTCTTTTGACAACCAAATATTGCTGAATTTTAGCTGGCCTTATCTCTTTTTAAAAGATTTTTTTTAATAAATAATAAATAAGTGTTCAGTGACATCAGACAACATCCGCACCCCTCCACCAAAATGGGAGCATGTTTTGTATATACCATTTTAACTCAAGAGCAATATATCTATTTACACATTATAAAATAATTCCAATTTATTCCTTATAGCTTGGTCTCGAATTCTACTGACCACATATCCTATTACCTTGTCCCATTGTCCCATCAGTTCCTGCAGATCAGTTTCATCGGCTGAATTCATCCTCTTATCCATAATCTCAAACTGGATATGATCCACCATATACCGATAACAATTTTGTATTGTCTATTTTGTCGCGTCCTTCCAGCCTAGGACTATTACCGCCTGAGCGCTTTCTATCACTGCTTCTTTTATTTCTCGAAATTCTCCCATCCCATTCCTTTTAATACTGCCATTTTCTCTGTAATTGTCCATCATATATTTAACATCCTATTAATATCTTCTTACACTTTTTCCCAAAAGTTCTGCATTACCGGGCATTCCCAAAACATATGCATAAACACTCCCTTATCTAGCCGGCCTTATCTCAAGCAATGTTTAATAGCACTCAAGATCAGAAAGGGGTTCCACTTAGTGGCCGCTACCGGTACTGCCCTCCGGGAACATTGCGGGTCGCGCGGGCCTGTCAGTGTGAGATTTGGCTTCTGTGCATGCGTAGCAAGTGAAATATTTGTGTGTGAGATTTCACTGATTTTTGGCAATTTCTTTGCTTTTGCAGACATGAGGGCATCCTCGTGAGATTTTGCTTGCTGCACATGCACAGAAGCCACATGTGCATGCATCAGGGCACAGAGATGCATGCACATCTCAATTTCCACCACCGGAACACATATCCCAGCGGAGCGCCATTTTTGCATTTTTTTTCCTTGCACATATTAATCCATTTTACATTGTTTCCTATGGGAAACATTGTTTCATCTTATGAACTTTTCGCCTTACAAACCTCCTCTTGGAACCAATTAAGTTCGTATCACTGTATATGAATCTGATAAGTGATGAGTGATAACTTGTTTATTCTAAATCAATAGGGGGGTTCATGGGTGGGCAGTAGGCAGGATGGGGTGGAATGCATTCCACTGGTGGAAATGAAGCTGCATGCCCAGCCCTAGCTGACCGTCGGCAGTCACTTCCGGGATTACCAGTCTCATCTGGGCTCTCCTTTCTTCCCTGCTGCTGCTGCATCTACGCTCCTTGCAGTTTTCCTCTTTCCTCCTTCCTGGCCTCGGACAAGCTTCCTTCTCTCCTGCCTGGCTCCCCTCCAGCCTCACATGGCCACCTCCCAAGGCCAGGAAGGGGGAAAGAGGAAACAAGCAACAAGAGCACAGCAGCAGCAGCAGCAGGGGGAAAAAAGGAAAGCTGAGCCAAGCCGTACCAAAGCTGTCTGGACTGCGGTCTTTTTCTCACTCCGCCCACAGCTAAGATGAAAAGACATCGTGCAGCAATAATAACTATGTAACTCGGCTTTCCAATATTTTTAAATCTCCCCATCCCATCCTCCTCCTCCTCCTTGGAAAGTGGCAGTGAGACCAGTACCAGCAGGAGTTGCAGGGCCCTTTTCCTCCCCCCTCCTTTCTCAACACCCATTCGCCTAGCTATCCAGCCTGAGGCAGGGGGAGACTCAGGAAGGAGAGCAGGGGGAACACAAAGCAAATTGTCACCCCAGCGAACGACACTGGTGAGGTAGTAAGTTGAGGACTTAACAGTTCACTTGAATGATGACAATCATTCAAGCCACTCCCACCTGGTCACATGGCCAGCAAACCACTCCTACCCAGTCACATAACCATCAAGCCACACCCACAAAAAGCCACACCCACAAAATAAGCCACGCCCACCCATTACTGGGTGGGTTGTATGCAAAATGAAGCTAATAAAAATAACACCAGCATTTATTCTACTTTATAACAACATTTAATTTATCATTGCTTGTTCATGACCTAGTTTGTACTAAAGCATAGAGATTATTTAGCTTTGTAGACCGTCAAGCCACTTCAAAATAATAATCATTTTCCATTCCTCACTATATAGTTTGGCTGGATATGTAAAAAGGCATTTGCAACATTCACATCAAAGATGACCTAATTGGGTGTGGCAAAAGGACATACTGTAAGAAATTGCACACACACTAAATAAATTCATTACTTTAGCACACTGAATAGTCCCAATAGATCATTTTACAGCTGTGTAGATAAGTGGGGGCAGAAAGCCAACCCGAACCATTTAAAATCTGATAGTGTAACTGGCCAAACCTCAAGCAACAGCCTACATCTTTGTATAAATATACAAAACAATCTTAAAATGTTTAGATAAATTATACACAGAGTAATTGTGCAGGTTCTTTCCAGAATTTCCTGGTTAAAGGCATGAGTAGACAACCTATAATTAGTAAGCCATCAGAACAATGTATCTACTCAAGAGCTGAGGTGGCGTAATGGTTACAGGCTACTTCAATTGACTGCTAGCTGCAAATTGAGCAAATTGAGAGTTATATTGTCAAAAGATTGTATAGTAGGATTTGGTAGACATTACCCCCAGATTTACAAACAGCTGTAGAAAACTTTAAATTTAGAATTAACCTACACCAGAGACAGAGGAGCTATATATTTTGAAGATCACCAAAATAACTAGATCTTTATCTTTCTACTTTGTTTGTACTTGTGATATGTTTTGACAATTCAAATTATGCACTCTTTTGGAACTGCATCTTAGGTAAATGTTACACAATTCTTTTAAGTTATAGTGCTTTAAATTATCTGTTTATCTTGTACAATATTTATAAAGCTTCATTCTGTTTTATCACTTCATTTAATAATTAACATTTTATAATACCAGCCATATTTCATAATGCTGTGAACTGAAGTTTCAAATGAATATGTTTACCTTTTTCATATCCATGTTCTCCTTTGTTTCAAATACAGTGGTATCTCGTCTTACAAATGCCTCTTCATACAAACTTTTTGAGATATGAACTGGACATTCAGGATTTTTTTGCCTCTTCTCATGAACCATTTTCGTCTTATGAACCCTCGCTTCTCTCCCGGCTGCTGCTGCTATGAGCAGCGGTCAAAACAAGCACATTTAAGTTTGTAGGCTCTGATGATTGCAAGGGAACTGGAGCCAGGCTTTGCCGTGCAGGGTCTCCACCCCTCCATCCCTTCTACTACCATCATGGCAAAGCATCAATGCATTGGAGAAGGGAGAGAACAGGCGGCGGAGGTAGCAGCAGGTGTGGGGCATATTGAAGAGAGTTTGGGCACAGAACATAGCAGGAAGCCAGGGGCATATTGAAGAGAGTTTGGGCACAGAACATAGCAGGAAGCCAGGGGCATATTGAAGAGAGTTTGGGCACAGAACATAGCAGGAAGCCAGGGGCATATTGAAGAGAGTTTGGGCACAGAACATAGCAGGAAGCCAGGGGCATATTGAAGAGAGTTTGGGCACAGAACATAGCAGGAAGCCAGAGGCATATTGAAGAGAGTTTGGGCACAGAACATAGCAGGAAGCCAGGGGCATATTGAAGAGAGTTTGGGCACAGAACATAGCAGGAAGCCAGGGGCATATTGAAGAGGGTTTGGGCACAGAACATAGCAGGAAGCCAGGGGCATATTGAAGAGAGTTTGGGCACAGAACATAGCAGGAAGCCAGGGGCATATTGAAGAGAGTTTGGGCACAGAACATAGCAGGAAGCCAGGGGCATATTGAAGAGGGTTTGGGCACAGAACATAGCAGGAAGCCAGGGGCATATTGAAGAGAGTTTGGGCACAGAACATAGCAGGAAGCCAGAGGCATATTGAAGAGAGTTTGGGCACAGAACATAGCAGGAAGCCAGAGGCATATTGAAGAGAGTTTGGGCACAGAACATAGCAGGAAGCCAGGGGCATATTGAAGAGAGTTTGGGCACAGAACATAGCAGGAAGCCAGGGGCATATTGAAGAGAGTTTGGGCACAGAACATAGCAGGAAGCCAGGGGCATATTGAAGAGGATTTGGGCACAGAACATAGCAGGAAGCCAGGGGCATATTGAAGAGGGTTTGGGCACAGAACATAGCAGGAAGCCAGGGGCATATTGAAGAGAGTTTGGGCACAGAACATAGCAGGAAGCCAGGGGCATATTGAAGAGAGTTTGGGCACAGAACATAGCAGGAAGCCAGGGGCATATTGAAGAGAGTTTGGGCACAGAACATAGCAGGAAGCCAGGGGCATATTGAAGAGACTTTGGGCACAGAACGTAGCAGGAAGCCAGGGGCATATTGAAGAGAGTTTGGGCACAGAACGTAGCAGGAAGCCAGGGGCATATTGAAGAGAGTTTGGGCACAGAACGTAGCAGGAAGCCAGGGGCATATTGAAGAGAGTTTGGGCACAGAACGTAGCAGGAAGCCAGGGGCATATTGAAGAGGGTTTGGGCTTTTACATTGATTCCTATGGGAAACATTGTTTCATCTTATGAACTTTTCTACTTACGAACCTGGTCACGGAATGAATTAAGATCATAAGTCGAGGTACCACTGTAATTACAAATGATATTGATCTGGGAAATATAACTAGGGCCAATCTGAACATCTATTTTCTCATTGAAGATCCAGCATGCTGAGTTTCATGTTGTATCTTTCACAATTAGTCATATGAACCATCTGGTATTGAACATAGTTGCACAGTAGCAGAATGTTTATACTGCCTTATGTTACTTGTAACAATTTATGCTGTTGAAACAATGGCCAGCTCTTCAAGGTAACAAGCCAGGAAATGGAGTTCTCAAGAATAAGTGGGATACTATTAATATAGACCAGTGATGGCGAACCTATTGCACAAGTGCCACAGGTGGCCCACGGAGCCATATCTTCTAGCTTGCGGGCCGTTGCCCTAGCTCAGCTCCAGCGTGCACATGTGTGCCAGCCAGCTGATTTTTGGCTCGCACAGAGGCTCTGGGAGGGCGTTTATGGCTTCCAAGGAGCCTCTGAGGGGATGGGGGAAGGTATTTTTACCCTCCCCCAGCTCCAGGGAAGCCTTTGGAACCTAGGGAGGGCATAACACGAGCCTACTGGACCCAGAAGTTATGAAACAGGCTGTTTGTGGCCTCCAGAGGGTGGGGGAAGCTGTTTTCGCCCTCCCCAGGCATTGAATTATGGGTATGGGCATTCACGCAGGCACAATAGTGCATACACATGATTTTTCAGCACCCAAGGAAAAAAAGGTTCACCATCATTGATGTAGACTATAGGTCTAGTGGTCAGTGGAACAGCTAGAAACCAGGAGACGGTCGCCTGTACAGTAGTCCCACTTCAGCCATTGAAGCCAACTGAGCAACTTTGGGACAGTCAATCTCAACATACCTCATAGTAATGTTTTTGTTGTGGAGGGAGAAAAAAAGGAGTGAAGAATATTATGTATGTTTATCACCTTGAGTTATTTATGAAAACAACAAGTACAATAAAAATAAATATGACAAACAAACAAATCTATGTCAGTGTAAGTTTTTTTCTAATGTTTTCTTCTTGTCCTTTATGTTACTCTAACTGGATTAGTTATTTAAAGGTCACATCTGTAGCAGTTAATATGAAATATGTTACATCTGCATATTCTTGTTTCTAAGGCCATGAAAATACCAAGTATTTTCATCACAGATGCACACCATAGCATAGATAACAAAATAGCAGTAAAAAAAATCAAAATATGTTTAATTAGATATATTACATCATAGATAGATTAATCTAATAGATTAGATTATATTGGTTAATTAGATAAAGCATGGCCGAAAAACCATGGGGACTTTTCTTCCTATTTATTGGCCAATCTCTCATTCTAAAGTTGAAGAGGGAAAAGCAATTAGTCCAGTGATACCTACTAAAGTATGATACTAGTAATTACTTTTATCTTAAATCAACTTTACTAAGTTCATGACCCATAACAAAGCCAAAGAAATAGGATAGCATTCTCACTTCCCAGAACACACAATACTGATTTCAATAATGGTATTTTAGAATAAGGAAAATAAATACATCAGTTTTATTGAATGTAAAACTACTAGACTCACATTGCCAAAAACAGTTCTAGATATCACAGAAGGGTTTAACACAAACCCTTTAGCCTATTATAGTCTGCAACTGAAGAGATTCCTGTCAACGACTACTTCAGCTTCAACCACAACAATACACAAACACACAACAGATACAAACTGAAAGTGAACCGCTCCAAACTTGATTGTAGAAAATACGACTTTAGCAAACCCGGTGGGTAAATCCTGGAATTCACTACCTGACTCTGTACTTTGATCACCAAACCCCAAAACTACCTACCTACCTATCTACCTACCTACCTATCTATCTATTTGACTTATATGCCACCCCTCTCCGTGGACTCAGGGCGGCTTACAACATGTTAATAAAAATATACAATATATAAAACATTTCTAAGCCAATTAATAGTTAATTTTAAAATTATCTTAAATACTAAACATTTAAAATCAAACTGTCACATAGATACTATCACATCAAATACATTCATTGTGCAGAAGCTAGGGTCTAATGACCCCAAGCCGGATGATATAGGTGCGTTTTTAAATTCTTACGGAAGGCAAGGAGGGTGGGGGCAGTGCGAATCTCTGGGGGGAATTGATTCCAGAGGGCCGGGGCTCCCACAGAGAAGGCTCTTCCCCTAGGCCCTGCCAGCCGGCATTGTCTGGCTGATGGGACCCTGAGGAGACCAACTCTGTGGGACCTGACCAGACACATAGATTGCCCACTGTTAATGTCACCTGATTCCTAAGACGTCAGTAAGGAGCTTGCGTAAGAGCATCAGTGTGCCTACCATCCCTGTCCAATTTTTCCCTCCTATCAGTACCCATCCTATGTATATATAAACAATGTTATATCTATGTATGTTACCAATGCGTACTTGACTAAATTAGTAAGTAAGTAAGTAAGTAAGTAAGTAAGTAAGTAAGTAAGTAAGTAAGTAAGTAAGTAAGTAAATAAGTAAGTAAATAAGCAAGCAAGCAAGCAAATAGGATCTCTTATGCAATCTACTTTTACTAGGATCACCCAGAAAGTAATGCATCACAATTTTTTTCCTCAGCCTACAGTATTGATATGAATGCAAAACTTTAGATATACTGTACATTATTTGAATTGCCAGGAGTGCGTGTGTAAATTTTGCATTTCTTCAGACAGCATAGCTGCAGCAGTGGTTCGAAATGGCATCTGTAAGTGAAGTACGTTACAAGCAGTGTAACACATCACTAAACAGGGTTGGGAGGAGGTTACCCTATCCACCCTACAGCCCTGACCTAGCTCCCTCAGACTTCCACTTGTTTGGGCCATTAAAGGATGCCATTCGTGGAAGACATTTTGAGGATGACGAAGAGGTGATTCGCACAGTGCAGAAATGACTTTGTGACCAGAACAAGGAGTGGTACCGACAGGGCATAGACACCCTTGTGTCTCGCTGGAGGAAGGCCATAGAACAGGATGGAGATTATGTGGGAAAATAGGGAATGCAGATGAAACACCATTTTTTCTTGTAAGTTTCATTGTGTTTAATAAATAATTGTTGAAGAAAAAAATGTGGTGCATTACTTTCTGGGTGACCCACGTAGTTGCCACTCAGATCTTTCATTACTCTAAATAGGTAACATGATCCGTGCTTACACTAGCACTGATTATACCACCTAGTTAGGGTAATGAAATGTCTGTCAGAAAACAAGCAAGTTCAGAGAGCACTAAGGTCCCTCTAAGCCAGTGTTTCCCAACCTTGGCCACTTGAAGATATCTGGACTTCAACTCCCAGAATTCCCCAGCCAGCAGGCTGGGGAATTCTGGGAGTTGAAGTCCAAATATCTTCAAGTGGCCAAGGTTGGGAAACACTGCCCTAAACTACAAATATTCTCCTTTATCGATAGTCTTTCTCCCCCGGGGTGCGCTAATCTAGAAAAATAGCGAGTAAAAAACCCAAACT
Source organism: Erythrolamprus reginae (assembly GCF_031021105.1). Lineage (NCBI taxonomy): Eukaryota > Metazoa > Chordata > Lepidosauria > Squamata > Dipsadidae > Erythrolamprus > Erythrolamprus reginae. Next base: position 110,437,777 of record NC_091950.1, read on the forward strand.
CATTATTATACCATATCTTCTAGCCCCTTGAAAAGACAAAGCCTTGCAAGAGCTGCTCTCGCGGATTATTAAGAATGAACTCATCGCAAGAACATTTCGAGTCACGTGACAAAAAACCCAAATCCCACCCTCCCTCCTCCACTTCGAGCAGCAGAAAGAATTGCAGGAAGGAAGACATGGAAAACCAGCTTCGGCTCTTTGGATTACTTTACTTGGTCAATGCAAATGCGGAGATGAACCGGCTCAATAAAAAAAAAAGAGAGAGAGAGAGGGAGTTCCACCCACAAAGCAGCATCAGCACCCAAAGACAGAACGGGAAGAGGGTGGAGAAAAGAAAGAGAGAGGGGGAGAAGGAATGACGGGGGCGGGGGGGGCGGAGGAAAGAGAGAAAGCGACGAGCCAAGCAGCGTGAAGCCTCGGCGCCTCTTTCTTTTTTGCCCTCCCCTCTTTCGCGCCGTGACGCAAGCTGTCGGGTAACCCGAAACTGCACATTGGCAAGGCGCGCGCACGCGGGGGGGAGCGCGCACAGACCCTGACTCACTCAAATCTTCCCTTCTTCCTCCCTCCCCCCCCGCTTTCAATCTTTTAAAGCCCTCCTTTTTTCATAACTCGGAGCCATCCTCCCCTCCCCGCACCCAAATCCTTCCGAGTGCCTGGAATTTGGTATGACAGAAACTCATTATGCCACTTCCCCGGGAAGACAGATAAGCAGGAGGCGGAGGATTTGACAAGGGGGGGAGGAGGAGGTGGCGCGCTCGCACCTCACCGAAGCCTGGCCCGCCCTCCATTTCTTTCTCAGTCTGACTTTGCCCGCTGGATTCCGGGCTGGTTTTTAAAAAAACCCTTCCCGCCAGCCTGCTTTTCTCAGCAGCCATGAACCGCGGGGGGAAGAAAAACGAGGAGACGCTCATCGAGATGGGGCTGACCAACGACGGTGAGTAGTAGGCCGAGAGGAGAAGGAGGAGGGGGCGGGTGATTTCGTCGTTCCCTCATTTGCAAGAGGGTTGCCCGAGAAGAAATCCCCGTCCTTTCATCTTCGACCAGATCTCGGGAATCCACCGGGCTGCTTCGATCCCCGCCGTTTTCATTGCTTTTCCCTTATTGCGATGCTGAAGGCTTGGGGGGCCCTTCTGCTTTCGGACATAACGGATCCGGAGTGGGTAGGGCGGTCCCGGCCTGACTGGTTAGCCGTGAACGTCCGGTGTTTTGCTTTCATAAAAATTAATGCTTTGGTTTAGGCGTGGGTTTTTTTCCCAGCTGTTCGTCCTTGTGGGGGAGTGAAGATCTGTGAAGTTGAGGTTCTGGAGTCAATCAGAAGAAAAACGTGGATTCGCTAGGCGGCCATAGCAAGAGGGCGGCGCCCTCCTAAAAATGTTGGCATTTCGTTTTTTACCCCACCCACCCAAAAAGCCTCTTCAGATGGTCAACCCTGCGTGCATTGTTCCACAAGATTGCACACTAATACACGTGCAAACAGAGTCTTGAAAAACAGGCAAGCCCTGCCTTCTGTTTAGTAGAAGTAACAGCAGGGAAGATTAGAGAGAATATATGATGGGCAATCGGTAATTTTGAAGTAGTTCGGGAATAAGCATATTTAATCACAATTCTCCAAGAAAGAGAAAAAAAATAGATTGCCCAAAGGAAGAAAAATATAGTCCCAAAGGTGCTTTTCCAGGAGACAACTGAACTTTCTTTTTCTTTTTGTCTTTGAAGACCTTGCACTTCTCATTCAAGAAACTTCTTCAGCTCTGTCTTTAAAGAAGCAAAACATCTGCAAAAGTGCCTTTGGGACAACTAAAGAGAATCTCTACAGACTGTTTTTTAAAAAAAGGCTTGCAGTTTTTTAAATTGTTTTTGAGACCAAAAGATATACTTTATTTGGATTTTATTTGGGCCTAGGCCTTTGTTCAGTTCCTTTTAAGTGAGAAGCATTAAATGCATGAGAGAGATGCTATTGTAGGAGAGGAAGTAATAAAATGATGGGGGTAGGAACACATTTTAATAGAATTGTATAGTGCAGGGGTGTATGACATGTGGACTACAACTCCCAGAATTCCTGAGCCAATCATGCTAGCTCAGGAATTCTGGGAGTTGAAGTCCACATATCATCGAAGAGCCAACTTTGCCTACCCCTGGCATAGTGTATTGGTGGTTATTGAAATGGATGTCCAAGTGCCCCTTCTATGTTGGTTGAGGCAGGCAGGATTCCCTTGAGTACCATTTGTTGGGGGTCAAAGGAAAGGGAGGGTTTTGCCTTCTCTTTCTGCTCAAGATCCCCAAGTACAATTGGTGGGCCACCATGTGACACAGAATGCTGGACTTGATGGAATTTGGCCGGATTCAGCATGGCTCTTCTTATGTTCTTATGAATTGGGAAGAAGGCTTTGTGTCAGCTGTCCAAATAACATCCGAGAATGGCTTTGGCCTGACAGTTTGTCTTTCTTCCCAGGACTGCTTAAAGTCCCATTTCACCTGATGGCATCGGAAGTTACTTTAGATCAGTGCTTCCCAAAATGGGCAGTATCACACCCTGTGTGTGTGTGTGGAATGACTTGTGGTGGGGGGTGCTAAGAGGCAAGGGAGGCAGCAAGGGGATACTAAGAGGCAAGGGTGGTGGCAGAGCAGTGCTGGAGGTCCCTTGCAGGGTGCAATTCTGGGGCTCTGTTGGCCAGCAGACAGGGAAGACCACATGGAAGGCAGGAGAGCATGTCTGGCAGGGAAGGGAATAAATGGAGGATTGGCAGGAGGGGATGCATGTCCCTCCAGGATGGAGAGTGGAGCAAGAGAAGGCACAACAGGGTGCACTGCCCCGGCCCGCTCAACAGCACTTCTTCTGGCCCATCTGCCTCATGGCACTATGAATGAGACAATCGGCTGCACCTTCCTGCCTGACCTTCCTCACCAGGTACTGCTGCACCCTGTCCAGTTCCGTTCACCACTACTTCCCAATAACTTCCCAGTAGACAGATGGAGCAAGGGGGGGCAGGAGCACTTGGGCCCAGCTGTTACTCGACTTACCTTACTGGTGAGGCTCAAAGATCACCCAGCTACTGTCTCCCTGCTCCATCAATACCACCGCCAACCTGGAGACTGCACTCTGGGATGGCACATGATAGGCGATGCACCGCTGCCAAGCAGGAGCTTGATTGCTACTGCTACTGCCTTGGTTGCCTCTCGCCTTCCCGGCTTTGGCTCCAGGACCTTCACGGACTGGAAAGCATTGGGGCACACACCTATGGAGCTCCACTGGCCTCAGGGGTCCACCAGCCCAGTGGGGCAGGGAGAAAGTGGTGCTGCCTGGAGAGCTGGCAGATAGGTGTGTTGGGCAGTCTCCGAGCCTTGCCAGGAGAGTAAAGTGAGCACTGGCCAAAGCACTTTCTTCCTTCTCATGCCACCGAGAAGAGAGAAAGAGAAAGAAAGAAGATTGGGAAAGGCATGGACGTTTCTCATAGGACACACTCACTTTATCACATCCAAATATACCTCCACACATGGAACTATTTTATAAGCCATAAACTCTCTGTCAGGAATCCCCCATTTTGGGACTTGGTGAGTAATTTGGAATTTTAGAAGCATCTCATAGCTTCTGTTACAAGATATTTGCCTTGGGGGAGGTTGCTTTCTACTGCAGAAGAAAGAGAGAGAGGAAGGGAGTGAAGGAAGGAGGAAGGTAGGAAAAGAAAGAGAAGGAGAAAAAAGAAAGATGGAAGGAAGGAAGATAGAAAGGGAGGCAGGAAAGGAGGGAGGAAGGAAGGTTGGGAGGGAGGGAGGGAGGAAGAGAGGGAAGAAGACTTGGGAAACTGGTACCAGTTCATCAAGCCTATCCATCATATTAAGAATTTACTAAACAGTAAAGTAGTTACTAAATTTTACCGAGTTTACTAAGTTAGTAGTTAGTAAGGTTCTTGATAAATGACTATCAAACTTTGAAAACCTGGTATCACTGGATCAGGTTCAACAATTTGGTAGAATTAACAAAACATAGAAACATAGAAGTCTGAGGGCAGAAAAAGACCTCATGGTCCATCTAGTCTGCCCTTATACTATTTTCTGTATTTTATCTTAGGATGGATATATGTTTATTCCAGGCATGTTTAAATTCAGTTACTGTGGATTTATCTACCATGTCTGCTGGAAGTTTGTTCCAAGGATCTACTACTCTTTCAGTAAAATAATATTTTCTCACGTTGCTTTTGATCTTTCCCCCAACTAACTTCAGATTGTGTCCCCTTGTTCTTGTGTTCACTTTCCTATTAAAAACACTTCCCTCCTGGACCTTATTTAACCCTTTAACATGTTTAAATGTTGCAATCATGTCCCCCCTTTTCCTTCTGTCCTCCAGACTATACAGATTGAGTTCATTAAGTCTTTCCTGATACGTTTTATGCTTAAGACCTTCCACCATTCTTGTAGCCCTTCTTTGGACCCGTTCAATTTTGTCAATATCTTTTTATAGGTGAGGTCTCCAGAACTGAACACAGTATTCCAAATGTGGTCTCACCAGCACTCTATATAGCGGGATCATAATCTCCCTCTTCCTGCTTGTTATACCTCTAGCTATGCAGCCAAGCATCCTACTTGCTTTCCCTACCGCCTGACTGCACTGTTCACCCATTTTGAGACTGTCTGAAATCACTACCCCTAAATCCTTTTCTTCTGAAGTTTTTGCTAACACAGAACTGCCAATACAATACAGTGGTACCTCGAGATACGAGTTTAATTCGTTCCGGACCTGCGCTCTTAAGTCGAGCAGCTCTTATCTCGAACGACTTTTCCCCATAGGAATTAATGTAAATAATTTTAATTGGTTCCAGCCCTCAAAAAACTCACAAAGTTAGTCTAAATTATGCAAAAAGACATGTTTTTAATGAAGAAATGTACATGTACATATAAATGAATAATGAAGTTTCTTTCACTTAACTTGTAAACTTTCTTAAACTTTTAAATTTACATATGTACACAGTAGCCTAATCATCTGAAAGAAAGAAAGAAAGAAAGAGGGAAGGGACAGGAACAGAGGAAGGGAGCAAGGAAACTTATGAAAGGGGAGAGTAAGAGAGGAAGGACTGAAGGGAGGGAGGGAGGGAAGAAGGTAGGAAGGAGAAAGAAAAGAAGAAATAGAGGAAGGGAAGGTAAAAGAGAGAAAGAAAAAGAGCAAGAAAGAAAAAGAGAAAGAAAGAAAGAAAGAAAGGGGGAAGGGACAGGAACAGAGGAAGAAAGCAAGGAAACTTATGAAAGGGGAGAGTAAGAGAGGAATGAGTGAAGGGAGGGAGGGAAGAAGGTAGGAAGGAGAAAGAAAAGAAGAAATAGAGGAAGGGAAGGTAAAAGAGAGAAAGAAAAAGAGCAAGAAAGAAAGCAAGAAAGAGAAAGAAAGAAAGAAAGAAAGAAAGGGGGAAGGGACAGGAACAGAGGAAGGAAGGAAGGAAACTTATGAAAGGGGAGAGTAAGAGAGGAAGGACTGAAGGGAGGGAGGGAGGGAAGAAGGTAGGAAGGAGAAAGAAAAGAAGAAATAGAGGAAGGGAAGGTAAAAGAGAGAAAGAAAAAGAGCAAGAAAGAAAGAAAGAGAAAGAAAGAAAGAAAGAAAGGGGGAAGGGACAGGAACAGAGGAAGGAAGCAAGGAAACTTATGAAAGGGGAGAGTAAGAGAGGAATGAGTGAAGGGAGGGAGGGAGGGAAGAAGGTAGGAAGGAGAAAGAAAAGAAGAAATAGAGGAAGGGAAGGTAAAAGAGAGAAAGAGAAAGAAAGAAAGAAAGGCAACTTCAAAGAAAGGCTCACTGAGCATCTCTCACTCTCTCTCTCTTTCTATCCCTCTTTCTTTCTTTCTCTTCCTTTCTCTCTCTCCTCTTCCTTTATCTCCTCTCTCTCTCTCTCCCTCTTTCTCTCCCCCTCTCTCTTTCTCTCTCCCCCTCTTTCTATCTCTTCTTCTCACTTTCTCTCTCTTGCTATCTCTTTCTCTCCCCCTTTCTCACTCTGTTGCTATCTCTCCCCCCTCTCCCTCTCTCTTTCTCCCTCTCCCCCCTCCCTCTTTCTCTCTCTCTCCCCCTCTTTCTATCTCTTCTTCTCACTTTCTCTCTCTTGCTATCTCTCTCTCTCCCCCCTCTCTCTTTCTCTCGGTTAATGCAAAGAGCCGCTGCAGCCCGCCGTCCCCAGGAAAGCAGGACCGCTCCGAAGCCTGCCCATGTCGTGAAGGGGCTCGGCGGGAGAGCACGGAAGAGCAACAGCCGTGGGAGACGAAGGGAGAGAAGCCGGCAGAACCGCCTTGAAGGCATCCAGCCGTCCCAGGCGCGTCTCGGGGTCTGCCTTGGCGCATAACTTTGCTGAGAGCACTTTCGTCCCGGGCTCATCCCCCGCCGCCTGCTTTTCTCTCTCTCCTTCCCTGCGCCGCTGCTCCGCTCGATCGGAGGCTCCGGAGACCTGCCTTTTCTCCCCCTTCCCCGCCGCCACCGCCCGCTGGCTGCGAGCGCTCTGCCAGGCGGCCAGGAGGCATTCAGCGCATGGAGGAATGGGAAGCTCAAACGCCGGTGGCTTCAGCTTCCCATTCCTCCATGCACTTCGCCCTGAATGCTTCCTGGCCGCCTGGCAGAGCGCTCGCAGCCCGCCGTCCCCAGGAAAGCAGGACCGCTCCGAAGCCTGCCCACGTCGCGAAGGGGCTCGGCGGGAGCGGCGCGGGTGTTTTAAAATGTGGCAGCCGGCCTGGGGGGTTCGGGGGCTTCCCCCCGAGCCCCCCAGGCCGGCTGCCACGTTTTAAAACACCCGCGCCACTTCGCAGCTGTCTCCTGAAGCCGAACGCGGAAGTTAGCGTTCGGCTTCAGGAGACAGCTCCTTGGCGCTCGTATCCCGAATGTGAGCTCGGGAGGCGAACAAAAATGTCGCTCCCCTCCCAGCTCTTATCTCGAGTAGCTCGTAAGTAGAGCTGCTCGTATGTCGAGGTTCCACTGTACTCAGATTGAGGATTCCTTTTCCACAAGTGCATTATTTTACATTTGGAAACATTAAACTGCAGTTTCCATTGCTTTGACCATTTATCTAGTAAAGCTAAATCATTTACCATATTACAGACGCCTCCAGGAATATCAACCCTATTGCACACTTTAGATTTTTAAATTGGATTTTGAAAAAAAAAGTGCAGTTAATTGTTGCAGTTTTGAATTTCACTGTTACTATTTCCCTTAGTGGGCCATGTAAACTGCTATTCCTAACAATGCTATTGTGGGGGGCACTAAGGATGACTTTGTAGCACCAAGGGGCAGTGGATTGAAAAAGTTTAGGAACTATTGCTTTAGACCTTCAACTTGATGGTCCTATGTTCCTCTTCCTGTTTGATGTTAACATTTACTTTTGTTGTGATCTTTCTGCTCATTTTCTCCTATTTGTCTTCCATGATGTTCTCATTGGAAAAAGATAAAGCAAGATGGAGTGATTATTGGGTTAGGCTAGGAGAGGGGTTAGCAACCTGCGGCTCTGGAGCTGCATGTGGCTCTTACATCCCTCTGCTTTGGCTCCCTGTCGCTGAAAATATGTGTCACAACTGCCAAGTTTACTGAGCTTTTTGACTCCCAGTAGGCCGACCATCCAAGAAAAGAAAAGTTTCAGAAGAAAACATAATATTTCATTCAACTATATATGCTAGTTTTGTGGATGCTCAGGAAATAGTCAGGCATGGGAAGATTTTTGTGGTGCTTGGTGTTTTCTTTCTGTGGGAAATGGGTCCAAATGGCTCTCTGAGTGTTTAAGGCTGCTGACCCCTGGGTTTAGGATTATAGTGTTAGCTATATGTACTTCTTTTCCTATAAAATGTTAATTGCCATTAACACAGATTATTGAATTTTTTGAGAGTGTCCAAGAAGCACACTGAGTGTTCCAGTCATGTCCAAGAGCTACCTATAGTTGGACTCTTCTCAGAATTTCTCAGAATTCTAAGCCTTCTCAGAATTTAATCCACATACTTTAGTATCTTTTTGCAGCAGTTCAGCAGTTAGGCTGTACATTTTATGGGCAATGAAGTCGATATTAAGACAGATTGTGTTTTCAGGTAGAACATAAGTTTATTTATTTATTTAGAAAACCCATTTGCCATTCATCTTGAGTTGGGGAGGTGGGATTGAAATTTAATTAGTCAACCACCTCGAGCATGAAGCTCCCCCATTGGGTCCCCAAACCATCTTGAGGAGTCAGGTTTTCAGGCTCTTTCAAAACATCAGAGGGTGGGATCTAATCTCAGTTCAGGAGGTAAGATGTTCCAGAGGGCAGGAGCCATGGCAGAGAAGGCTCTTTTCTGGTAGCTCACTAGCCAAAATTCCTTACTGACAGGATCCCCAGTATGCCCCCAATGCCAGCAGAGATGGGATGGACCAGTTGCTGATATGGCTTCTCAAGTAGCCTGGTCGCATACCATGCAGGCCTTTAAACCAGGTAAAATTCAAGCTGTTGAAGCAAACCAATGTGACTTATAAAGCAGTGATATAACATGGTCTACTCTAGAGGCCCTAAGAACTGCCCACACCATTGCACTCTCTGTCAATGCTTTCAAGAATAGAGCAAATTGCAATAGTCCAAACATGAGATGATTAGGGTTTGGATGCCTGAGTGCAGGGTTGAGTGCCATCATGTGCCAGGAGCGGGGGAGTCACACACACATGCACGTCCCCCCCACATGGAATTATGGACGTGGACACGCATCTGCACTCAAGTGCTCCCCCACTCTTGGCACGCGATGGCAAAAGGTTAGTCATCACTGATATAATGTATGTGAAGTAGCTGTGCATCTGAATACTAATAAAAAAAATATGGCTTTCCTTCACGCAGGACTAGATTGGACTCCTTTAAAAAGAAAGGCATATTTTTGCGAGATTTCTTCTGATCTTGACTTAAGTATTAGATATCCAAGTTAATAGCAACTCAACATGTTGACTTTTTAGCTGTACATTATTTGTAAACAGGGCATCACAGTTCATCCTCAATCAGCCCGCTCCCTATTAGGTTCATTTGTTTGTGGTTTTCTTGTCACTTCCAAAGTCACATTTGCTTGGCAAGAGACAGAATATTCTTTGTCACTTTGTCTGGATATTAGAACTTTATGCTTAGGGACATTTGCCTAGTATTTCCTTGTTTGGCCTCCCACTTCAGTATTAAAACATTCCTGTTTAATTTTTTGTTTTTTTAAAGTCAATTTTGTTGATTTTCTCCCATAAGTCTGCGGAGAGGGGCGGCATACAAATCTAATTAATAATAATAATAATAATAATAATAATAATAATAATAATAATAATAATAATTTTCAATCTTTCTGGCATTTACTCCCCCCTCCCATTCCCATTTCTCCTGAATTTTTATGTTGTTCTGTTTTATTAACATTTTGTAAATATATTGTTATATTAATTTATATTACAGACTTTTTTTTACTTTATCTTAGATTTCTAGGTTGTCTTGGGTTGCATGATGAAAAGTATGATAGAAATATAAATCAGTTATGAATAAAAAGCAAAATTACATTGAGTTTTGCTTCTACTAGACATCAAGCATAAGCTATTTGCCAGTGCAGTGAATAAGATAATTCTGGTACTGATATTTCCTTTTTCTGCCTTTGAGTTTCACCCTTTTATTCTGATGAGCCATATTCAACAGCCTACAAAATGCTGAAACATACAATTATGAAATAGTTTAAAATATACACGCAATCCTTGATTTACGGCCACAATTTGAGCCCAAAATTTCTGTTGCTCAGTGATACACTTGTTAAGTGAGTTCTCCCCATTTTATGACTATGCTTGCCACATTTGTTAACTGAATCTCTGCAGTTGTTAAATTAATAACATGGTTGTGAAGTGAATCTGGCTTCCCCATTGACTTTGCTTATCAGATGATTGTAAAATTCGGTAATGTGTCTCTTTGAAACGCAAGCATTATAATAAGTTGTCAAGCATCTGAATGTAAATCACACGGTCAAGCAGATGCAGGTTGGAGATTGGAGATGGGGCAAAAGTTGTGTAATGTGGCTGAATCCTAGGATGGACTTTTGAAAAGTTGTTATAAGTATCCTTATAATTATGAGATGAGATATACAGTACCAGCATAAGTTGAAAGTGAAAGTTTGTTACTATCATGGAAAATATGTTTTCTGTGCTAATTATAATATGATTTGAGAAACATTTCACTTTTCAAAAACATTGTCTAAATTATTTATAGCATTTTAAAGTCATTTTCTGGAAGCAGACTGTAATGGAATTATTTCTCTATGACTAAGGGAAAGGTTAATATTTGCAAAGTACATAGCTGATGGTATTCTAAAAGCTTTTACTGAGCATGTTTTGTAAGAGGAGAAAAATCATTACATTTAATTTTGAACTGCATTTTTTGACTGCTCCTCCTTGAAGAAAACTATAGTGGTAGTTTTTTTTGACATTTTCCCATCAAAAGTAAAGAGCTCATGTTTTCTCTTCAAGCTCTTTATTCAAAAGATGAAGCATGTTATGTTTGAACTGGATGCCCTCCTCTCCCCCTGAAACTTTAGCCTTCTGGTTTGCAATTTTTATTTTGTATCTTGAAGATGTATTAAACTATTCTGATGATATTAGATCCTGGTAATATCAAACAAAACTTTTCTTTCTATCATGCCAGTAAATACCAAGGGCATCCATTGCAAATCAAAGTTTTGTTAAAATGCTAAACAAGCATTATGATTTAAGCACTAACCCTTATTTGTCAAAACATGCCAGTTCAATTAAAAAAATATAAAGAGTAGAGTTCACAACAAAGCATGTATTTTATAATTGGTCATTTTTGTCTCATTGCTATCCCCACACATATTCACAGCATTTGCATATTCAAATATATGGAACACTAATCTCTCAGTCATATAACTGAATATACATATACATTTCCTCAACTTGGGAGCAGTAGAATGGCTAGAGGAAAAGTTTCTATGTCTGTTTGAAAACTGGAAAATATGTTATTTTCTGATAATCTTTTCAATCCATTCCTCAGATGTCATGCTTTTAAAGTGCCTATTTTTAATGACAATGTCAATGAACATGTTACTTAAAACGAATTTTAAAAATTAGTAAAGCTTTTGGGAAGTTATTCAGAGAAGCATTCAAAAGTTCTATTTTTCTGTTTGCTGATTAAAAACATAGACTCTTCCTTATCTTCTGTATGAATGACTGCCTGCCTCTAAAAGAAACTTTGGAATCATGTTACATTTGCTTTGCATATTTCTTTAAGTTTAGGAAAGGTGACTCGGTGTAGATCTCTAAAAAGGCAGGACACAGCCACTCATTTCGTCTCTCCTGCCCTTTGACTGAAAAATGAAGCTGTATTTATTCACCATAAGTCATATACCAGGTTTGATACACTAATTTAAAGAAGATGAGCTAATTTAAAGAACAATGATAGTTATTTTGCTTTTTAAAGTAGCATAGTGGTCTGTTAAAGGGCTAGTAAAAGTATTGTAGGCAATTGTGTTATAGCACTACAGAAATCTTCCTCTCAACTATTTCCTTCAGCTCTGCACAAAGATGGAATTTCTTCTTGCCTCAGGTGAGCAAAAAGATAGAATTTTTGAAATTTAGATGCCTCAAGTATTTGAAGTGTTAGAATGAGGTAAGATACAGATGCATACCAGCAATAAATAATTTTACATAGATTATGGCTATATTTGCATTTCTTGTCATAATTGATTTAATCATGGTTTATTTATCTCAGTTTGGGTTTTTTATGATACATTGTATGTAAACTAATGTACTTTATATTTATTCATAGAATTCTATACATAGAATTAAAATATAAACTCTTAAAACCCAAATTGTGGATGTGGCATGTTTTCTATATAAGGTTGTAGCCTAAGAATGGTTTCTACTTGGACTTAATGTCTTTACTTTTACTTTAAAAGTAATGTTATAGTTATTCTATGCATTGAGGCATATTCCCCATTTTTTATTCTGTGATTGTTATTAAATACTTTTTAAGAAGCTAAAAACTAATTTAATATTAAATTAGAGAAAAAAAGAAAAAATGAAGAGAAAACTAAAATCTTAAAGAAAAAGTAAAAGAAATAGAAAAGAATGAAAAAAGATACACAGTGGTAGTTTTTAATCTTTACGCCAGATTAAGTTTACATCTTAATCTATGGTAACAATATAACTCCTTTTTCTATATCTTGTCTAATCATCCAAACTACAGATCACAAGTTCATTTTTTGTTCCTGTTTCATGAAAAAAAATCAACAACGGGTTTCTGTCAGCATGCATAACCACTTCCATAGTATTACCACAAACTCTTGAAGGAGGGTAATACCGCTTCCATAGTATTACCACAAACTCATGAAGACTACATGATGCCAAACGTTTTGCACATGCTAATAAAACTGGTATAATAAACCTGTTTAAATCTGGCAATTGTCAGATGTGTTAATAGTGTTATATGTGTTGCCATGTAACATGCAATTTATTTCTTCTACACTCTCCCAGTAAACATGAGATAAATTTGGTATTTGGGCCTTATGTATGTCAGAAATTTTTCAGAAGTGCTTCACAAGAGTACACAATCTCCATAAAAACCACAGGGTTCTTTTCTAGGCTCTGAAAATGAGGTTTTAAAGAGTCTTCTCATTAGCTAACATGGTTTAAATCTATGACAATTTCATGAATAGATGGCAGGTATTGCACTAGTGCCTGGTTCAAAATGATTTTTTTAAAAAAATCTTGTTTTGAAGCAGGAACAGCTCTAATGACTATTCTCAAGGTAGTACTTAACCAAATGTATTTTTGGTTTGTTGAACATCTCTTACAGAATAATTAACTTACCCTTGGGATGATGCCTACATTATGTTTATGTGTTTATTATGTATCCAGCTCAACAGTTGCAGTCTCTATGTACAGTATACCTATTTAAAATACGAGATAAGAAATACATTATTATTTTAACCAAGTGACTGAAGTGATACAATGAAGTACAACATCTAATGCATGTTCCCATGGGATACGGAACTTAAACAATTTAAGATTGTGGTTTTTTAAAATTTAATTTTGTGGCATGCATTATCAAGCAGATAATTGTTATTCATTCTCTTGTTGATATTAATGGGCAGAAAGGTCTGAGAAGGGCACTCAGGGAAGTGTGAGATGAAATAAGGCAATTTTAAATTCAGCAGATTGAATTATTTTGTTGCTACAAATGATTCCAATTTCTTTTTTTTTCATTTCTTGATAACATGCTAGATTCATCAACTGTTGACTCCTGTGACAACTAAACCCCAGTGATCTCTTGTTACATAGTTTGTGGAGAACATTTCCTCATTTTCCTATATGAGTTTACTCTGCAGGAGTAATCAATATAGTCATTAAGCATTAACACTGACTGGATAATATATAATTAATCTATGCATGTCTGTATAAAAATACTAGGAAATAAAATAAAATATTCCTTAAAACTTTAACGATTAGCTGCCATTGAAAGATCAAATAAATAATTTTCTTTTGAAATATTAACTTTGAAACTTTGGAAAAATATTTCCCCAGGTAGTGTAGGATTAGGCATTCCTGGCTCAAAATACAGTATATTGTTGAAGACTATTTTCCTAAGCTCATGTTGAATGTAATGATTTTAGGAACTAATTTCAGTTGAAAACAAAATATTTGTGAGATACTTTAATATTAAAATCTGTTACACAGATTATTGTGTTTATCTATAATTTCTTAATTTGGTCAGTGTTTTATTTATTCATTCATTTTAAAAAACATTTTGATAAGAGTATATGCTTTAGGATTCTCCAGGAACCCTAATATTTACAGGTACAGTTCTATTTTATAATTTGGCATTCTAAGTTGTGGATCCATCCCCCCACCCAGCAGAAGTGTTTTAATATCTGGAACATTTCAGAAGTATCAAGAATATGGCAAGATGTTAGAACTGCCTGTGTCAGTGACTGCTCCTAAATTTGGTCATTGGTCTTTAATTTTATTTCTTAGTTTGATTTTGAAAATTATACAGTGGTCTCTGGTTTGTTATTCAAAGAGGTTTTCTAAACTACAAGTTAGGAGATCCAAGAAGCTATAGTTAGCAAATGTTGAGCAAGCCTGACAACTAAATACAGAAAATAGATACTTAAAAACAACAATACCCAAAGCTATGATAAAGCTAACAGCCATTTCTTAATTTGTCATGTGCTTATCCCAAAGCTAAATGATAAAGGGGATTTCACAATTATTTCAAGGAGAGAAAGACTATACTGTATTTCTAAGTTTAAAACTAATCTCAGAAATATATTGGATTTAAACACTTCAAAACCTGGAAGATTATATGGGCTAACTATGGTAGAAATTGTAATCAAATATCTCTGAAGCACTTCATTTGAAGGGGGGTGTTGTGCAATTAAACATTAGAAACACTTAAAATAGCAATTGAAACCAAAACCATAGAAGTGAACTTATTAATAAGCTAATCAACACTAAAAAACCTGTTAAAAATGTCTTTCAAATGTTTTTTTTAAAAGCTAATAGGGAATGCATTTCTAAAAATTAGTTCAACAATGCCTTACAACTTGAAGGCTAGTCTCCTCAGATGATTTCAGTGAATTGAAATTATGATGAAGATTCATCATAAAGAAAGAAGCATGTTTTATCAAATAGAATGGAGCAATCCAAAGTTTTTCAAACTTTCTGATGAGTAGACTTCAACTCTAAGAATTCTGGCTTGGCAATTCAGGGAATTGAAGTCCATACATCTGAAAGTTTCCAAAACGTTGGTCTAATGACCAGCACTTGGTATTGCTTCATATGTAAATTGGCAACCAGCTTTAAACACCAGTGTGATTTTTTTTCACAACTCAACCTGTCAGTATTTACACAACTGAAGTTTCCAGAGCAGGCACAAAGATCCCATAGAATCTATAATAGTGGTTAAACCTAGAGTTATCATCACATATATTTTGAAGGACATGTTCCTGAAAGAGATTCCTTTGTCCTAGCTCATGAATTGATGATGTTCCTAGAATTGCCTCAGTTGGAGAACAATGGTGAGATTTGGGTTCAGAAGCAACCTTAACTACATCTATTCTGACTGAATGGATTTCCATTCAGAATAAGCCAATTTATGATGTCTCTTGAATTAGAACTTTTCGTGATAAACAAGTCTGTCTAATGGTTCATATCCATTTGGTAGGAGTGAAGGTCATAAACAATTATGGCTGGTTTAACTCATGCATTTTCAAACAAGCCATTTAAGCACAAATTGCAGTAACCAGTGTTCAAAAGCATGTGTCACCATAGCTACCCTGAAATAGGCAAGGGAGTTGAGAGATTTGGAAACTGAGAACCAAACAAGCAATGGAAAGAAAGATTTAAGCAGAGAAACATTTAACCAACAGTTAGCAATACCGCAAAGCTACAGCCCATCTAAACCACATCCAAAAGCTACTGTTTTTTCACAACTTGAAAGCCTACTGTGACATTAGCTTGACTGCAGTTCCTAGAGGAGGAAAATCAAAATGTTTCCTTTTTATTCTTGTTGTGATTTAAGTTTCTTAAGAAGGGTGTGAACCACCAGTATCAAACTTGCAACATCATGTTGTCATGACATATCCCAACTGTTTCCTCCTTTTCTAAATGTGTAAGTGTGGCCAGGGCATGATGCATCCAGCCCACGGGCTATGAGTTTGACACCCCTGATATAAACTATATCGTATTTCACGATATAAATAATACATGGCAATTATGACCTTGGCTTTTATGGAATTTCCTCTTTACTATACAGTGGTACCTCATGATACGAACCCCTCATCTTACAAACAGCCCGAGATACGAACCTGGGGTTCAGAAAATTTTTGCCTCTTCTTATGAACTTTTTTCTTCTTATGAACCCGCCGCCGCCGAGAAGCCCCACCGCCTGGCTGTCGCTTTTTGAAACAGCTGGGGGGCTTCCCAGCGTCCTCCTGAACCCAAACGCCAAACCTGAACTTCCGGGTTCGGCCTTTGGGAAGCCACCGAGAAGCCCCCTGGCTGTTTTAAAAGGTGGCAGCCGGGCGGCGGGGCTTCCCAGCAGCCTCCCAAATGCCGAACCCGGATGTTCGGCAAAAGTTCGGGATCGGGAGGCCGCTGGGAAGCCCCGCCGCCCAGCTGTCACCTTTTAAAACAGCCGGAGGGCTTCCTAGTGGCCTCCCGAACCCGAACGCCAAACCCGAACTTCTGGGTTCGGCGTTCGGGAGGCCGCTGGGAAGCCCCACCGCCCAGCTGTCACCTTTTAAAACAGCCGGGGGGCTTCTCGGCGGCCTCCCGAACGCCGAACCCAGAAGTTTGGGTTTGGCGTTTGGGTTCGGAAGGACACTGGGAAGCACCCCCGGCTGTTTCAGAAGGTGACAGCCAGGCGGCGGTGTTTTTTTTCGTTGGTTTTTTTTTCGTTGCACGGATTAATTGATTTTACATTGTTTCCTATGGGAAACAATGTTTCGTCTTACGAAGTTTTCGTCTTACGAACCTCCCCCTGGAACCAATTAGGTTTGTAAGACGAGGTATTACTGTATTTGTGATTGAAACACTTGCCATTTGGTTGTCAAACTCTCCTACAACTTTTCAGAGACAGATTCTGAATACCTTATTACTGTTATCATCCCTAATGCCCCTTTTGTCATTTTGGGAGATCCCAAAAACCTGGTTTTATGTTAACAGACCTGACACTCTTGGAAAACTTGAGTTTTGCTTAGATGGCTCCATTATTGAGGTGTCCATTTTTATCCTCTGTTCCTGTTGGGCTTTGCCTATTTGTTTTTATACTACTTATTTCTTAATGCAAAAAATAGTCATAATAAAAATGGTTTTTTTTTAAAAAAAAGCTTAAAATCTATATTTTTATGACTACTTTTATGAACTATTCACAGAGGTAGGCATTATTGGAATTTAGCCTCTCAACCATCTGGATAGCATCAGGAGACTATTTGGTGGTGTGATTACATCATAGGAAAGATTGATGTGCGTTTATGAAGGTGTTTTTGTAATTTTATGGTGTAATGGAAGTGGGAAGCAAATTATTTATACACCCGCTCTTTCTACCCTTTAAAATAGTCCTGAAATTGTGCCATTAAATTTTGAAAGTAAAACCTGGCACAGTTTGAATATTAAGTTAGGTATGGATATTTAAAACTATTTTTAGTTTAACAGTATGAAATAACAAACTACAATAACTAGAGTTTGACATAGTAATTTGTACTTATTAATTCTGTTAAAATTATCATTTAAGTCTGGCTGACAGAGCAAACTGAGATTAATCTAAAATGAAAATAAATGCTATTCAGTTCTTTCATAAAGCCACACTGGTGACAAAGGGAAGAACTATAGCAGAACATAAGGACCCAGGGGAAGAGCCTTCTCTGTGGCGGTCCCAACCCTCTGGAACCAGCTCCCCCTGGAGATTAGGACTGTCCCCACCCTCCTTGCCTTTCGTAAACTTCTTAAAACCCACCTCTGCCATCAGGCATGGGGGAACTGAGACATATCCCCTTGCCTATGCAGTTTTATATATGGTATGTTTGTGTGTATGCTTTTTTATATAATGGGGTTTTTAGGCTTTTAATGTAAAATTGTTATTTTAGACTTTAATATTAGATTTGCTATTGTATATTGTTTGTCACTGCTGTGAGCCACCCCGAGTCTACGGAGAGGGGTGGCATACAAATCTAATAAATAATAATAATTATTAATAATAATAATAGAATAGAATAGAATAGAATTTTATTGGCCAAGTGTGATTGGACACACAAGGAATTTGTCTTGATGCATATGCTCTCAACGTACATAAAATAAAATATACATTTGTCAAGAATCATGTGATACAACACTTAATGATTGTCATAGGGGTCAAATAAGCAATGAAGAAGCAATATTAATAAAAATCTTAGGATATACGCAACAAG
The DNA here is from genome assembly GCF_031021105.1 of Erythrolamprus reginae. NCBI lineage: Eukaryota > Metazoa > Chordata > Lepidosauria > Squamata > Dipsadidae > Erythrolamprus > Erythrolamprus reginae. The sequence goes on from NC_091950.1 coordinate 110,455,675, forward strand.
TTACAGTCATACAGTCAACATGGGAGGAAATGGGTGATAGGAATAATGAGAAAAACTAGTAGAATAGAAGTGCAGATTTAGTAGAAAGTCTGACAGTTTTGAGGGAATTATTTGTTTAGTAGAGTGATGGCGTTCGGGAAAAAACTGTTCTTGTGTCTAGTTGTCTTGGTGTGCAGTACTCTGTAGCGACGTTTTGAGGGTAGGAGTTGAAACAATTTGTGTCCAGGATGCGAGGGGTCAGTAAATATTTTACCCGCCCTCTTTTTGGCTCGTGCAGTATACAGGTCCTCAATAATAATAATAATAATAATAATAATAATAATAATAATAATAATAATAGCCATGTTGAATCAGGCCAAAGCCCATTGAGTCCAGCATTCTGTGTCATACAGTTGCCCACAAATTGTACATGGGGATTTTGAGCAGAAACAGAAGGCAAAACCCTCCCTTTCCCTTGACCCCCAACAAATGGTACTCAAGGGAATCCTGCCTGCCTCAACCAACATGTCACATGGACATCCATTTCAATAACCACTGATACACTTGGCATCCATGAATCTGTCTAATCCTGCCTTGAAGCTATCAAGGCTGACAGCTGTCACAATCTCTTCTGGAAGTGAATTCCCTAAACCAACGACCCTCTGGGTGAAGAAATTTTTCCCTTTATTTGTCCTCACTTTCTTACCTATGAGCTTTAGAGAGTGTCCCCTTGCCCTAGTATTGTGTGATAGAGAAAATATTTTTTCCCTATGCACCTTTTCTATCCCATGCATGATTTTATACACAGGGATCAAGTCACCCCTTAAACGTTGTCTTTCAAGGCTGAAGAGACCAAGAAGTTATGCTGGAATCTGTTTCCAGAGTTATACTGTATAGTTCTATATCAAACTAGGTCCTTATTTAATACATTTCAAGATACAGGAATAGTTCAAGGACAAGATATTGTTCATGTCTAATGAGGCAATAATACAAGAAATAAATTGGTTTGAATTAATTTTGTAGTGTTCACAATATATGACAATTATGGTTCATTCTTTTTATGTATATGTTTTGATTCAATTTTAGTACATAATCTCTATGGTCGTCTTGTTACTATTTTTAGAAGTGATTTGTCACTGCCTACTTCCTTGAGCTAACTGAAAGTAGTAGACCCATAGTTACCCAGATGGATTTATTCTTAAGGCAGGACTAGAGTACAAGTTTGCTGGTTTTTCACTTGGTGCCAACCCACAATAATAAATAACTCAGTTATAGGTTAGAGCTCATGTTTGGTTTGTTAAGGACTACTACTGCAACATGTTAAATATAATGATTAATGGAAATATAAACCCATTGATATTTGTTTGAGTAAGTGAAACTGTGTTAGCAAATATATTTTTGATTAGCCACATATCTTTGCAGACTTAAAATATTTGTTGCCTAGGTAATATGAGTTCTGGCTGTGCCAGCACCCTTGCAGTGATGTGATAATGATCTGGCAGCCCATTGTCAGTACATTCCCTCATCATGGGGCTACCTTTGAAAAGTGTTCGGAAACTTCAGATCGTGCAGAATGCAGCTGCGAGAGCAGTCATGGGCTTACCTAGGTATGCCCATGTTTCACCAACACTCTGCAGTCTGCATTGGTTGCTGATCAATTTCCGGTCACAATTCAAAGTGTTGGTTATGACCTTTAAAGCCCTTCATGGCATTGGACCAGAATATCTCCGAGACCGCCTTCTGCCGTACGAATCCCAGCGACCGGTTAGGTCCCACAGAGTGGGCCTTCTCCGGGTCCCGTCAACTAAACAATGTCAGTTGGCGGGCCCCAGGGGAAGAGCCCTCTCTGTGGCGGCCCCGACTCTCTGGAACCTACTCCCCCCAGAGATTAGAACTGCCCCTACTCTCCTTGCCTTTCGTAAGCTCCTTAAAACCCACCTTTTTCATCAGGCATGGGGGAACTGAGACATCTCCCCCGGGCATATACAATTTATGCATGGTATGTTTGTATGTATGTTTGCTTAGTAAATGGTTTTTTAAAAATATTTTAAACTATAATTTAGATTTGTGATGAATTGTTTTATTTTGTTGTGAGCCGCCCCGAGTCTACGGAGAGGGGCGGCATACAAATCTAAATAATAATAATGATATTATTATTATTATTATTATTATTATTTATTATTATTATTATTATTATTATTTATATTTGTATGCCGCCCTCTCCGTAGACTCGGGGCGGCTCACAACAAAATAAAACAATTCATCACAAATCTAAATTATAGTTTAAAATATTTTTAAAAAACCATTTACTAAGCAAACATACATACAAACATACACAGTTTCATGATTGCCATTTGCAACTTTCCCTGTGACTTCCCTAGTAAGTCAAAGGGGAAGCCAACGAAGAAGGTAGCTTCCTCTCCTGCATATACTCTCCCTCAGCCATACTGCAGCCTCATACATTCTATCTTCCTTGTACTGCACATTATCCCCATGTATCCTTCCTGATCCACACTAGGCCTCTCTCACACCTCCATCATATTCACCCCCTCTATCCATGCCACACCCTTGCACACTCTTCCTGATGTGAACTGCACCTCTTGTCTTCCCCCCCATGTATTCTCTGACCCATTTCACAGCCTCACATACCTGATCTATGCCATACCCTCACCTGAGTGATATCTCCCAGATGCCCCCTGAACTCACTGTACCTTTTGCAGGCATCCTGACTCTCATCACACCCACCCCACCATATGTGACATCTTTTGCACACACACCCCTTGCACTGTTATGAATTCTCCCTGATCCAACTGCATATCTCAGGCATTCTCACTTACAGCCCCTCCCTATCTCCCTTACTTGACAACATCTACTTGTCTATGGGCCTGAGACTTACAACTTTGTACTATTTTCCACACTGGCTTTGCTTGTGGAAAGGTGCATACAGGACCTTACCTGTGGGATATACACTTAACAATGCCAACTGGGACTGCAGGGACCACATCTCTTAGTCATGGAAATTCTGGTCCCAATTTTTGTTGTAAGTTGAGGATTGTTGACATGAGTATATAATTATAAGGGGAGGGGGGGGTCTCTAATGTATAAGGGTAAAGATATTTAAAAATTAAAATATCTTTATTTATTATTTATTTATTTATTTATTATTTTTAAAAAATAATTTTTATTAATTTACAAAGAGTTATATACAAAGGGAGGGAACTTTATTTATTTATTTATCAAATTTGTATGCCGCCCCTCTCCATAGACTCGGGGTGGCTAACAACAGTAAAAAACAATATAAAAAAATCTAATATTTAAGTTAATTTAAAAAGAACCCCCAATTTAAGAAACCAATCATACTTACAGACATACCATGCCCAGAGGAGGATAACAGCAAAGAGGAGGGGGCTGAACAGTTGGACGGGGGAGAGGAAAGTCAGGAATGGGATGAAGGAGAACAGCATGAGAGCCCCAGGGGGGGGGGGCTCTCCCCAGCCAGTAGCTTGGAGTCATTAGGTGCGACAGAGGCGTTCAGATCAAAGAAAGGAGCAATTAAAGAAGTATTATCAGCACTGAATTAGGAACAGTTGGGCTTGGGTGTGGTCCTCCTTAGCAGAGTTTAAAAGGCAGGCAAGCCCTTGAAGCAATGTGGAGTGTTATCAGTTGGAGTAACGGTGTTTGTTCGTGATGTCTCTGTTCCTGGCTTGTGGCCCAGCAGTTTGGAAGACCCATGGGAGGTGTAGGTCTGCTATCTACAGCCTCGTCTTGGCAGCAAGAATCCTGTATTGCTGCATGGACTTTTGCCTTCGTGGATATAACATGGTTTATGTATTATACAAGCAAATGAAAACAATGTTTAAAATAGAAAACATGAGAAGTAATCATATTTTTTTCTATATTGTACAGGAGAAGAAACTAATGGACCTTTGTTTGAAAATGCATCAAATACAGATTCAGAATTTCCTGGAAATTCTGAGGTAAGCTTTAATATAAATGATTTTATAAAATGAGAGTGGATATTGACGGAAGTTAATTAATAATAACTATGAACATTGCCAAACTTTACCCATTCAAACCATATTTTTATGTTTTTAAAAATTAGTATTTATTTTAAAAAACTATTTAAATATAATAAGATTGTGCATTCTGTTGCTTGTGGCTCTGCAACCAACCGAATTTTATGTTTGTTGACTTTCCAGCACAATGTAATTAGCAGTTTGCAATCTACCAATAGCCACACTGATAAGCAGCCATTCATAATATTCTGCTTTTAAAAAAGATTTCCGTTCTTTCAATTCCAAGCCAATACTTCTGGAGGAGACTTTAATGAGCAGAGCTGTTTAAGAAATTATTATTATTATTATTATTATTATTATTATTATTATTATTATTTCCATGGTTATATGCATAACTGATTGAAAACAATATTGTTAATTGTCAATAAGTATCCATAGTTCAATAATGGATCTAAATTTTATCCCAGAATGAATTCTGAAGTACAAATTGGTATTTTAAAAACATCATTAATGAGAGTAGATGACCTATAACACTGTTCAGCTTTTTCATTGCTAACCGTTTGCAATATTGTATTTCTTTTCTACATTTGATTGCTAAGCATTTTTTCCCCCAGTTTGGGAATGTTTGTATCTTATGTTCATTTTTCCATTCTTTCCATTAATTTGAGTTAATATATTTTCCTTGCAGGTTCAGTCATTCATATGTGTCCACTAAACACATTTTTAACTAATTAAAATACAGTGTTCCCTCGATTTTTGCAGGTTCGAACTCCGCAAAAAGTCTATAACACGGTTTCTCAAAAATATTAATTAAAAAATACTTTGCAGTTTTCCCTCCATACCATGGTTTTTCCTGCCCGATGGACATCATATGTCATCACCAAACTTTTGTCCGCCTTTAATAAATATATTTTTAATAAACTTTAATAAATAAACATGGTGAGTAATAATCTAAATGGTTGCTAAGGGAATGGGAAATTGCAATTTAGGGGATTAAAGTGTTAAGGGAAGGCTTGTGATACTGTTCATAGCCAAAAATAGAGATACTTCCGCATCTCTACTTCACGGAAATTTGACTTTAGCGGGCAGTCTCGGAATGCATCCCCCGCGAAAATCGAGGTAACACTGTAATATACGTTACATCAATTCTCATGTGTTCCTGTTACTTTTAGGCCATCCTTAGATTAATTCCCTGGAGAATTTAAAAACAGCACTAACCCGTTGACCAAAGCTATGCCAACTTTCATTATTCTGAGTAGAAAATGGCAGTGGGTGCATTTTAATTGGTTTCCCCCATCATGTATACTAAACACAGACTGGTAATCTCACATCCCACTAATAGGGTCTAGGCTGATTTGGAATGAAATCATTTAGCCTGGACTGGGTCATTTTAAAGAGGAACAGAGAAACTAGTTCTCATTTGTTCAATTCCTGTTCTTACCTGTTTATAGAACCTTCCATTTCAGTCAATCCAACTTGTAAGAGCTACTGAGATAATAATAATAATAATAATAATAATAATAATAATAATAATAATAACAATAACAACAACCTCCTCCTCTCCATGCACTGCCTCAACAAAAACAGCCTCAACAAAAGCCAACCTCTGATCCATAGTTCCATTTCCATAATTAGAAATTCAAATAGCTTTAGGTTGATTTAAAATGCATTCCTATTTTTGAAAGTTGGTGAAAGTGTTATCTCAACTTTCACCAACTTTCAAAAATAAGACTGCTTTTTAAATCAACTATTCAGATTTCTAATTATGGAAATGGAACTAGGCATTTCGTAACTTGCTTTGGATACAGTCTGAGAAGAAATTAGAATTGATCTTGAAGGCAAAGAGAAAAATAGTAGTAGCCAATATAGTCTTCTGCAAACAGCATACTGTAGTTCTGTCATGTACCATGATCTGATTCCTTTTACATATCTAGATGCAGAATTTACATATGGGAGGGGGTAAATCTTTGAAGAGGCCTGACTTTTTCTGACATTAATCACTACAGAAGCCAGGCAATCTCTTTCCCATGGTATATACTCTTCAGCACGCTAGGATTAATATGCACTGTTTCATTTTGGAACCGCATAATAGAAATGTCTTTGATTTGTACAGTCATGCACCCTCTTTTCATATTATGGGAAATAATATGAATAGAAGGGTTTATTGACTAGAATATAATATAAATTACATAAATCTAAAACTGATAAACTTAAAACAATCAAAATATAAAATGACATTTATGTAAAAGTGGATAAAAAAGGCATAGAGAGAAAATTTAAACATCTCAAATTCTACATGTATTTGTACACAAATTACATAACAAATGAACTCTGGTTATATAGCTAATTTGTTTCCTTAGTTCACGACTTTTCAAACTTAGAAGTCACAGTGTGATTTGGTAATGTTTTGAACGATCAAAGATAAATACTTTTGTTAATATTTATAACTATTGATTTTTAGGGTATCTTACCAGACTTCAAGCTTACTGTTTTAAAATTTGCTAAGAGATCAGTCAAGGTTTGAATTAATTTTAAAATATTATATTCTAGATACCAAGAACAACAGGGAAAAAAAAACCCTATCCTGAAGTTTCAGTTAGGGTAATTTTCAGAAGTTAACAAAGGGATACAAATCAGTGTTCATAGAAAGATATGAGAAAAAGAAAAATAGAAATGGGAGCCAAGGAAATGATCAAGATAGAAAAAAAGCAAAGAATCAAACCAGTGAAAATTATGCTAAGTGAAAATTGGGATGATGGATAATAAGAGAAGATGGCAAAAAGTAGGGAGCAAGTTTGACATATTTTAGTTGGGGATAGACAATGGAAGAGGGTTGGAAGCAGATGAGGAAATGTGAATGGTTTTAATTTAAAAGGGTAAACGAAGCATCAGATTAAGGCAGTGGGAACTGGACAGCAAGATTTGATAGCTTTTGGCTATAAAGGCTAGATACACATTTATAATAATGTTAAAAGGTGAGAAATTTTCTAGCTCTTTAATTTCAGTTTATGGTCAGCGGACTATATTGCCTACAAGATGTTACCTACAAGATAAATAAAAATATAAAAGAATAACATTTATATAAATGGAAATTTATATAATATTTATATTATATAAATATATTATGGAAATAATATAAATAATATAAATATATTATATTTATATTATATTTATACAAAATATTTATATTATGGAAATGTCACAGGAAAATGCATTTTATTCATAATATTTAATGGTGTTGCTCAAATTAGTTCTAATAGATCACCAAATATGTATACTGTCCACCTTGGTTTTTAAAACAAATTCTCTATGTTTTTATTTTAAGGAAATTTGTGCAAGTACAGAGATGATCATTTATTTACATTTTTGAGACTAATTACAAACTAATAATCTAAGTCTAGTTACTTTTTTTGCTAAAAAACACTAAAACAAAATGCATGTTTATTAAAATTTTAGCCATTACCCAATACATATTCATAAAGTTACTATATCTAAGCAATTGTTTCAGTTTCCCTATTTATACTTCAAACTTATACCTCAAACACTTATTCCCATTTTTAATGTGTCACCATCACATATCAATATAATTTACTTCACTATGTTTAATTGCTGTAGCACTAAATTATGTAAATATTTGTATTGAATTCAACATCATCTTGGAACCTACTGCATTAGGTTTCTGTTTTCTATGGTAGTATGGATTGCATTCAAAAAAACTGCTAGACTTTAAAATTGAATATCTAAATGATACAAATTTGTGTAAGAATATTTAAATAGCTTAAAAACACCATATCAACATTTTTATCAATTCCAAAATATATTATTGAGCCATTCTTTTATGTCGCAAATTTTTAAAATTATATTCCTAAATGTTTGACAATGTAGAGATAATCCATGTGAAGCATAAGTAATTAGTAGCTCCTATCTTGTCTAAATAAGTAAAAGCTGACTATTAGCCTAAGTGATCCCTTGTTGTTTTAAGAATCAAACTGGGAAACCTTCATCACAGCATCAAATAAACAGCCACACTATCACTACCACCCCACCATGCTCATGAGTTCATCAAAGCCTGTCACTCCACAAGCAATTCCATAAACAGACACATTGAACTACAAACCTATGAACCCATCAGAATCCAAACCAACCAGCACTGACCTTCAACCAACCCATGCAACTTCCCCCCACCAGCAGTTCACCTTCCAATGACCTTGACCTGATGTAACCTCCTTATTACAAAACTCATCACAAGACTCATTAATGACTCATACCTGACCCATCACAAGACCCTCATTTGGCACACCCACATCGGAAGCCCTTTTAAACAGAAGAACACTGACACTGAAATCCCCTAAACTCCACTGAAGATGTTACCTAGCCTGGTAACTAAATGTTTAGAAATCACCCCACAAGCTTGGAGAACAAACCTTCATCCTCATCGTGTACCCGAGCCATAGATATTCCCCAGTATTGCAAACAGACAAAAAAAAAATCCACAGAGTTTTATGGTTGCTGCATTTTTATAAGCATCCTGCTGCTTTTGCACCACACTAACAGCATTATATTTTTCCATGATGCCACTGGCAGGGCCTAAGTACCACTGAGTCCACATTGCTCATCTCAGACCTTCAAGGGGTAAGCAGCTACAGGGGAAGTGGTTATATATTCCTGCATGGATGGTATTGTGTTGCACTGTTTGCCAAAATGCAGAAAAAGAAAAAAGAGACAGAGGGGGAAAAAAAAGATTTTTCCAGTTTTTGTGAGATCTTTTCAAGAACCAAATTTATGTTTCAAAAGTCATCAGATTGTAAGTAGCTGATTTCTTCAGTGTGGCTGAAAAAGATTGGAACTTCAATTACAAGAATTCCCAGTTATATGAGAAGACACAATGCACGAAAGATTAGAGGTTAAGTAAACCAGTTTTGTAGGGTTCTTCATTTCTTAAATAATGACTTCATCAGGAGTGATTGCTTAAATACTACTAATTACCTCACTGAAACGATAATCTAGTACAGTGGTACCTCATCATATGAACTTAATTGGTTCCAGGAGGAGGTTCGTAAGGTGAAACGTTCGTAAGATGAAACAATGTTTCCCATAGGAATCAATGTAAAAGCAAATAATGCGGGCAAATCCTTCAGGAAAATCCCAAACTTTAGAAGGGAGGCAAACAGAGGGCAGGGAGGAGCAGCTAAAGGGGGCGGGTGGAAGAAGCAAGGCTAGGCTAAAGGGTGAGTGGGAAGGAAGAAAGGCAAGGCGGGCGCCCCTCCCTTTTCTTTCTTCAAAAGACACTGTTTCAGTGCCTTTGCAAGCACGTTGTTCTCTGCAAAATCTTTCCTCCAAGCTGCCCCTCCCTTTTCTTTCTTAAAAAGACACCCTTTCAGTGCCTTTGCAAGCACGTTGTTCTCTGCAAAATCTTTCCTACTCCAAGCAGCCCCTCCCTTTTCTTTCTTCAAAAAAGGGGAAAAAAAGAAACCCCTTCATCCCAGCAGCAGCGGCTTGGGTTCGTAAGGTGAAAATAGTTCGGAAGAAGAGGCAAAAAAATCTTAAACACCGGGTTCGTATCTTGAAAAGTTCATTAGAAGAGGCATTCGTAAGATGAGGTACCACTGTATTTTCCATTGGAAGCATTTAGGAAAAAAATAACTAAATGTATACTATACAGAAAATAAACATCTTTGAAAAATCTACCTAAAACTGAAAACTGGAAAGGTTTTTATTTTTCTTTTCTCTTTTTTCTTTTTAGAGTTTGGTTTGCTTTGGAATGAGTTTACATTAAGGGTCTGGGGTCTTTTTAAACAAAACTTTGGCTTGTTTATTAACATGAGATTCATTTCTACAGCAACGAAAAATTGCATGCACTCTGTAAGTAAACTGCTTATACATCACTTCCCTGTACATTGCAGTGAAGGATTGAGTTTATATTTTTGGGCAGGGAGATTCTGAGTGGAATATTTTTAAAGCTGAAGTCCAAGCAAGTATAATATAACTTAGTCCTATAAAGTAAACCATTTCTAATGAATGAAAGCAGAATAAAACTGTATATGTTTTCATTACATTGATGTATTCTGAAAATAGACTTAAAATGTACATCTTTTTCCCTTTTACAAGTAATTTAAATGTAATTAATTCTGATGTAATATCAGCTCCCTCCTTGAATTGGGCGGTGTCATACTAACATGTTTTCTATTACTAATATGCTTTTCTTTTGCTATGGGCCTTTTGGTGCATTTATATAACTCATAGTTTTTATGTGGGAGCAGAGTTTCTATTAATTCCTTAAAAATACTATATGGCAAAAAGTATAATAATATTGAAAGAAAATGAAATTAAATCCCGAGAGCAACTAACTCCAGGTTTGTGTTCTCTTTATGAATCTATATTTGAAAGACTGGTGAAAATTTTATTAAGGTTTGTATTACTTTTTATGTAGCAAAATAATTAACCTATGCAATACTTTTTTTTCAAAAGAGTAATAGGAACATTTCTATTGTGTAATAAGGTTTAATGCTGTAATATCTTGAAAAATGTTGAGAGCACAAACAACATGCTCCATTGCTGTGTATATGTAATATAAAAGGATATTAATGTGTGATGTGTGTTCACAGCTTTTCTTTAATATAAGATTTTAATCTAGGAAGGCATGTTTTGTTATGAAAGTGGGAAGTCTCTTGTATTGCAGAAATAATATAATAGCATTTTCTCCTAGGAGAGAGGCAGAAATGACACAGTACAATATTAGAAAGTTGAGTTTCACTGGGAATTCTTCATGCATAATTTGCTTAAGGATCACTTACTTAAAAGACAATCTAAAATTTTCAAGATGTTCCATGTCACCTTCTGCAGTTGTACTAAATGCTGGATTTTCATAATTCTGATCATAACTATATACCAATGTTTTAGCCATGCAATAATGTGCATTTTTGCTGAGAATATATTTCCTTGGAATACTGTAGAACTTACTTTTAAATAAATATATCTGAGACTACAACTGAAAAAACTGCTGAACCTACCACCCTTCTAACAAAATGTATGATCCTACCACCCTTCTATTTGGAGAAACAAATAGTATTTCCTCCTTTTTTTCTGCTATTTTTTCTCCCTTACAAAACAAATAAATGAATCATATCTCCTCACAGAAAGATTTGCATGTGGCTCCTTCAGTCTCTCTAGACTTCTGCATTCAGACCCAGACACATTTTTCAGAGTTTTCTCATTGTTGGTGGTGGTGGTGTGGAAACAGCTGTGGAAATTAATTGAGAGATAAATGGAAATTTATCCAAGTTGAGGTTCCTCCTCCTAAATCAAAATTCTTTCTCCTGCCTCAGAGGTTAAAGGCACTTTGTACTAAATATTGATAAATATTTAGAGACATGTTACATCGTATTTTGAATTTATGGATAAAGAAGGCAAGTATTTAATAGTATCACATTTTGATGAAAACTAAGGACAGGAATAAAATAATACTTATAGCTATTCCTAACCCTGTAAGACAAAGGACACAATATGTGACTAATCTTGCATTATAGCATAACTCTAAAAATATGGAAACTGACTTGGAAGCATATAATTTCTCCAGGTTAGCCCCATGAATATTATTTTGTAGTTCTAGATGAATATTGTTTTGTTATGTGGATTAATTAGCATATATTTCCTAGTAATAGGATAGGAAAATGAATCTTTTATATACTAGACTCATTGCTCCTGAGATTGCGGGTTGTGAGTCCCTCCTGGTGAAGTTGGACTTAGTGGTTCACATGGGCTTGTGTACCTGCCTTCCAGCTGCGTATCGACAGCCCTGCCTGTGCTACTCGAAGGTTGGCAGTGGAGTTCCCCGGACTTATTGTCCTGGGGGACTTCAATTTACCATCGCTCGGCAGGTCCTCCAGGTTAGCACAGGAGTTCATGGCCACCATGACAGTAGTTCAGGATCTGACTCACGAGGAGGGACATGCACCCAACACCCGGAGCCAAAGTTCCCTCTAAGCTGAGCAGTGAGCAATCGCTCACTTAAAAATCATCATCAACTTAGAGTTTTCCAAACCTGCCCAGAAGCCGAGAGGGAAAGAGTGAGAGGGCAGGAGAGAGAGAGGAAGAGAGGAAGAGAGAGAAACAGATAGAAAAAAGAGAGGAAGTAAAAGAGAAAGAAAAAGAATGGGAGTAAGGAAGAGAGAAAGAAAATCAAAATCTAGTTTGAAACCAGCTCAACTATTTAAGTGGCATTTTCATATTGATAGAGTTGCCCTATTATGAGCTCACTGTTATAGACACACAGTATTTTATTTTGAAATTCTCTGAGGTAAAACAGGGTGGGTTTTTATTTATTTGTTTGTTTGTTTATTTATTTATTTATTTATTTATTTAATATTTCTGTGCTGCCCAGTCCCGAAGGGACTGTCGCTCAGACACTATACTTTTCCGCCCACCCCCTAAAAAAATTAGGGGGAACACTGCCCGGAGCAATTGAGTAATGATCTGAGACTAAGGGGCTTAGAAGTGTTGCCTTTGTCATGATCAGACCATTTTCTGCTACGGCTTGACTTCCTGGCTCCAATCCTCCCCCGCAAGGAGGCGGAACTGATTAGATGATTCTGCCCCAGATGCCTAATGGAACCAGAGGGCTTTCAGAGGGCGCTTGGGGTTTTACCAGATTCACTCGTCCACAGCTCGGCAGAGTCCCTTGCTGTGGCCTGGAATAGGGCTGCGACGGAGGCTCTTGACCAAATTGTGCCATTGCGACCTCTCTGTGGCACTAGACCCCGGAGAGTTCCTTGGTTCACCAAGGAACTCCGGGAGTTGAAATGCCAGAAGGAGACGTCTAGAGAAGCGATGGAGGAAGAGTAAGTCCGAATCCGATCAAATACTTGTAAGAGCTCATATTAAGACTTACAAAGTGGCGCTCAAGACAGCAAGATGCATGTATCATGCCACCTTGATTGCATCAGCCAAATCCCACCTGGCCACTCTGTTTAGGGTGACCCGCTCCCTTCTTAACCATGTGGGAGTTGGGGACCCCTTGCAGGGCAGTGCCGAGGAGTTTAATACGTTTTTCACTGATAAAATCACTTGGATCCGGACGGACCTTGACTCCGATTGGATAGCAATGTCAACTGACAACTGGGGCCTGTCCTTGTCCATCTGTCTAAGAGGAGTTTGACTTGGTGACACCTGATGAAGTGGACAAGGTCATTGGAGCTGTGAGTTACACCTCCTGCTTACTGGATCCGTGTCCCTCTTGGTTGGTTTCGGCCAGCCGAGAGGTGACACAGAACTGGGTCCAGATGATATTCAATGCTTGTTTGAGGAGAGGATCCTTCCTGGCTCCCTACAAGGAGGCAATTGTGTGCCCCCTCCTCAAGAAGCTTTTCCTAGACCCAGCTGTGCTTAATAACTACCATACAGTCTCCAAGCTTCCCTTTATGGGGAAGGTTGTCGAGAAAATGGTGTCGCTCCAGCAGTCCTTAGAAGTTTCTGTTTATCTAGGCCCTCAACATTCAGGATTCAGGCCTGGCTACAGCATGGAAACTGCTTTGGTTGCGCTGATGGATAATCTCTGGCGGGAGTGGGATAGGGGCTTGTCCTCTGTCCTGGTGCTTCTTGACCTCTCAGCGGCTTTCGATACTATTGACCATGGTATCCTTCTGCACCAGCTGAAGGGGTTGGGAGTGGGAGGCACTGTTCTTCAGTGGTTCTCATCCTACCTCTCTGGTCCGTCGCAGTCGGTGTTAGTGGGGGTCAGAGGTTGACCTGTAGGTCTCTCCCTTGTGGAGTGCCTCAGGGGTCAGTCATACCCCCCCTGCTATTTAATATCTACATGAAACCGCTGGGTAAGATCATCCAAGGGCATGTGGTGAGGTATCATCAGTATGCTGATGATACTCAGTTATACATCTCTACCCCATGTCCAGTCAGCGAAGCAGTGGAAGTGATGTGCCGGTGCCTGGAGGCTGTTGGTGTCTGGATGGGTGTCAACAAGCTCAAGCTTAACCCTGACAAGATGGAGTGGCTGTGGGTTTTGCCTCCCAAAGACAACTCAATTTGTCCATCCATTACCCTGGGGAGGGGAATTATTGACCCCCTCGGAGAGGGTCCACAACTTGGACGTCCTCCTTGATCCACAGCTAACATTGGAACATCATCTTTCGGTTGTGGCAAGGAGGGCATTTGCACAGGTTCGACTGGTGCACCAATTGTGGCCCTGTTTGTTTGTTTGTTTGTTTGATTGATTGATTGATTGATTGATTGATTGATTGATTTTTATGCCACCCTTCTCCTTAGACTCAGGGTGGCTTACAACATGTTAGCAATAGCACTTTTTAACCGGGCCAGCATATTCCCTCCACAATCCGCGTCCTCATTTTACCCACCTCGGAAGGATGGGAGGCTGAGTCAACCGGTGGTGAGGTTTGAACCACTGACCTACAGATCTACAGTCCACTGACCTACAGATCTACAGTCAACTTCAGTGGCCTGCAGTATAGCACTCTACCTGCTGCACCACCCTGGCTACAATGACAGGGAGTCATTGTTCACAGTCGCTCATGCCCTCATCACCTCAAGGTTCAACTACTGCAATGCTCTCTACATAGGGCTACCTTTGAAAAATGTTCAGAAACTTCAGATCATGCAGAATGTGGCCACGAGAGCTATCATGGGGTTACCTAGATTCGCCCACATCTCTCCAACGCTCCGTGGCCTGCACTGGCTGCCAATTAGTTTCTGGTTGCAATTCAAAGTGTTGGTAATGACCTTTAAAGCCCTACATGGCATCAGACCAGAAAATACTTCTGGAACCGCCTTTTGCCCCATGGATCCCAGCGCCGATAAGGTCCCACAGAGTTGCCCTTCTCCAGGTCCCATCGACTAAACAATGTCGTCTGTTGAGCCCCAGGGGAAGAGTCTTCTCTTTGGCGGCTCCGGCCCTCTGGAATCAACTCCCCCCCAGAGATCAGAACTGCCCCCACCCTCCTTGTCTTTCGTAAATTGCTTAAGACCTGCCTGTATCGCCAGGCATGGGGAATTGAGACACATCCCCCAGGCTTATATAGTTTATGTATGGTATGCTTGTGTTGTATGGTTTTTTAATGATGGGTTTGTTAGATATTTTTTAAATATTAGATTTGTTACATTGTTATATTGTTACTATTCTTGTTGTGAGCCGCCCGGAGTCTGCGGAGAGGGGCAGCATACAAATCTAATAAATTATTATTATTATTATTATTATTATTATTATTATTATTATTATTATATCTGATAAAGAATTAAACTTCTTATATAACTTCTTTAACTTTATATAAAGGTAAAATAAATAATTCAGGAAGTCTATTAATACAAATATGGGTCTTCAACAGACCACTATTGTCCATTCTTATGGCAGAACATCATTCATTCTTGTAACCCCACCAGTTGGATCCAAGATGATAACTTTGATCCATGAATAATAAATATGACAGCATTATGGGAACAATGACTGTATATCTCCTAAGAAGCCTGTGGGTGGTTATTCTGAATACTGCAACATCCTTCATCAATCTGGTTTCCTACAGATGTATTGAAGCATTCCAAAATAGCAGGACTGCAAATTCTGGCAGTTTCATTTCTAGCATAGCTGCCTTGAGTTGGCATGTGCAAATAGGCGGCAATATAAATTTCCTAAAATAAATAAAAAGAAATATCTGAAGGACAGCAGATGATAGAAGCTTTTCTAGAAGACCTAAACAGGCATTTCTTGTCCATTTGTTTCCTTCAGATTGTGAAGTTATTCAATAGCCTGATCATAAACATTTGTAGAGTTAAGGAGGGTTTTTTTAGCGAGAGAGTTTGCTCATATATTAACACACTGTTGGTTATTCCAGAAGCCTGGAAGGGGATTCAATCTGTTCGTGAAGCAACGTCTCAGGGTAAACCATTGACAAATTGTACCACTAACATCTGGATGGCTGCAGTGATAACAAGCTTCATTATGTGATGTCTCTCTTTAATAGGGAACAAGATGAAGTAATGAATGTTAGCTTATACCTTAAATAAATAAATATAAATCACACACACTTAGGAAAAAATCAATATCTGTCAAAGGATATATTCCTAAAGCTGCCCATATAACTCCTGTTTTATGGAATGATATGAAACAGCCTTATTTTATAACTCCTTCATTGCTAAATACACTTCTCAAAAATAAATAAATAAAGGGAACTCTCAAAGAACATATCCTAGATATGAATGAATGAAATATTCTCATTGAATACTTTGTTCTGTACAAAGTTGAATGTGTTGACAACATGCAAAATTAATTGTCAATCAGTGTTGCTTCCTAAGTGGACAGTTTGATTTCACAGAATTTTAATTTATTTGAAGTTATAATGTGTTGTTTAAGTGTTCCCTTTATTTTTTTGAGCAGTATATATTTTGTCACAATTGAAAAAATAATTCTTGGCAAAAGATTTATTTAGTAGCATAGCATTTTAAAAATGCTTAGCCGCCCTGAGTCCACAAGGAGAAGGGCGCCTATAAATCTAACAAATAAAATAAAATAGATATAAGTCATTTATGTACCAAATATGAAGTTATAAATCCAAAATTCCTCTCTAGGCTCTATACTCAGCCTCGTAGTAAAGTAACCGTACGTGTAGGATGCTATACTTACTCAAACATGATCAAAGAGTAGAAGGGCTGCAAGGACCCTTAAAGATTATTTTATTTTATTCCACCCTACTGTAAGAAACCACTAACATCATGCTTTTAGATAAACCATGCCACTGATATCCATACAGATGCCTTAAGTGTGAAATTAGCATACAATTTTTATGAGTCCAAAGAAGTAGCATAGAATTGGGGCAATACCACAGCCACATTCACTCACAAATACATACAGCATTAAAATAAGTAGGCAGCATTTCATTACAATATATTTGTCACACCTAAGCCCATAGATGACACAGTAAATTCTTTATTTGATTACACCTGTTGGAATCTTGTCAGATGAAAGCTATAAATCTATAGCCTCCTGACTTGTCTCCTACTCTAAAGCCCCGAGGCTGAAAGAGCACCCAACTACCATCAAGAAAGCGTTCTCAGGCTTTCGATGGTCAGCCACAATGCACTCTAAATTCACCTACCCTTTCTCTGTGGATGAAATCAATGCAGTCATCAACAGTCTGAAATCCGGCAAAACACCACTTTGAATTTCTAATTCAGTTTGGGAGACTAAGAAGGAATTAGGAGGAAAAATCTTTTCAAACATCCTTTTTAGTGTACACCTCCCACCGTGGGAAAAAAGTCAAAGTAATATTGCTTCTAAAACCTTGGCAAAAGACAGAATAAAAAGCTACTGCCCTATTAAATCTTCTAAGATTTAAAGATTTAAATCTTCTGAGTTCTTGTTACAAATTTCTGGAGAAACTTATCAGTAAACAGAATTGGACCCACAATAGATTCAATTCTGCTCGTGACACAAACCAGCTTTCGTCATAATTAATTAGGTGCTGAACCTAATGGGACATATTGAGGCTAGTTTCCAGCGAGGTTTAAAAACCACAGCTGTTTTCATCGACCTTACTGCAGTATACTATACCATGTGGAAGAAAGGTCTGATTTACAAACTGAGTCACCTCGTCACCTGTAAAATCCTCCATCATTAATAAACAACATGCTCAGCGATAGATCCTTTCAGATCATTAGGGGGGGGACAATGTATGCAACTTAAGAAGACTCAACACTGGCCTTCCACAAGGTTATGTAATGGCACCCACTCTGTTCAATCATTATATCTCAGATATGCCAGCTATAAGAGGTCATAAATTTAGATAAGCAGTTGACCTGGCCCTAACAGTGCAAGATAAAAACTTAAAAGTTTTGGCTGCCTCCTTTCTGAGGACCCGAAGTCAGTAAAATGGTGACTACCTATTTCAATCACAACAACAATCTCACAAATGCCACCCCAAAGCCTTACCTGAATAACAACCTGCTCTACTCCTTTATGATTCTCACCTCAAATATATCAGAGTAACTTTGGATCAGACTCTCTCCTATAAGAAATACCTAGAGAATGTGTCCCTAAAATCAATACCAGGAACAACTTCCTTCAGAAACGAAAAGGATCAAGATCAGTGAAGGCCTGCCATCTTCGGCACTACCAGTGCACCCTATGCACCCGTCGCAGGCACACGTGCACCCGTCAGCATGAGATTTCGCTTCTGTGCATGCGCAGCAAGTGAAATCTTGTGTGAAGACGCTTGTGCGAGTGAAATTTTGGCAATTTTTGCTGATATTTTTGCTTCTGTGCAGAAGCAAAAAATCAGTGAAAAACAGTACAGTACCTCTACCTAAGAAT
Organism: Erythrolamprus reginae; assembly: GCF_031021105.1. Taxonomy (NCBI): domain Eukaryota; kingdom Metazoa; phylum Chordata; class Lepidosauria; order Squamata; family Dipsadidae; genus Erythrolamprus; species Erythrolamprus reginae. The sequence goes on from NC_091950.1 coordinate 110,473,996, forward strand.
GCCTCTACTTACGAAATTTTCTAGATAAGAACCGTGTGTTTAAGATTTTTTTACCTCTTCTCAAGAACCATTTTCCACTTATAAACCCGAACTTCTGAAACTGTAACCAGAAAAGGCAGGGAGAAGCCTCCATGGGGCCTCTCTAGGAATCTCCTGGAAGGAAACAGGGCCAGAAAAGGAGGGAAAAGCCTCCGTGGGGCCTCTTTAGGAATCTCCTGGGAGGAAACAGGGCCTCCCCCCTCCCTGTGGTTTCCCAAATCATACACATTATTTGCTTTTACATTGATTCCTATGGGAAAAATTGCTTCTTCTTACAGACTTTTCTACTTAAGAACTTGGTCACGGAATGAATTAAGTTCATAAGTAGAGGTACCACTGTATTTCAATGAAGTGCCATCTGAGAATGTTGAAGTGTAGATGGTAGGAAAGACTGACAAGGAACTGTTCTGGACTTTCCCCCTAAAGTTTCCTTAGGCCTTTATCTTCTTTTATTTATAATTTTAATTTATTTATTTTGAGGCAGAGGTACCCAGAGATCTCCTTTTGAAGCTCAGAAATAACAAGTAAATTGAAAAATGTATGACAGCATGATGGTTACTAATCTTTTAAAAGTAAGAAATATGCAAACATTTAAACAATAATATTCCCAAAAATTGTGCAATCATAACTACTTTTCATTCCCATAAAATCTGCAGTCAGGTAGATTTCATTTCTGCGCATCTTGTTTTCCTAAACTATAATACTTACTCTTTATTTTCAGAGCTGCTTCTGTGCTTTCTGCTTTTACACGTTGTCGCTTTATACAGTGAAATGTACACAATTGCACTGGGGCTAAAATAGTTCGGCAACATAAAAGAGCATTTCAAAAGTAGCAACTCTGTGTCCTCGTCAAATGTATGTTGACTAGCTCCTTTATTCTATGGCGAATCTATGACTCGTAGTGTAGGCTTCAGATATTACTGTTTAATAAATATCTTTATAACAGGGTGACTTCATTGTGGTAAATGTCTGCATTTGTGCTTGCTTATTTATGAAAAAAGTCAGTCATGTCAGTGTTTGGTTGTGCAAATGTAAGAAAAATATATTTCGTAACTCTGTTGTAAATATCTGTCTGAAAATAAATGTTATTTAAACCTTATTTGACCTTAGTCCTTTTCTAGAACTGAATGCTTGAAAAAAACTGAAATACATGTGGACATTTAATACATATACAATGGAGGCTTATACAGTGATCCTTTCTGTTCTCTCTAGATTGATAAGAGACACCAAAGCAAGGATTCTGTTTTCTTCAGAGATGGAATACGGAGAGTTGACTTTGTACTTACTTATGTGGATGATCCAAAAGTGGATGCAGAAAAAAAAGTGGTAAGCATCTTTTATTACTTCCGAATTTAAGGAAAACCATGTTTTTCGGAATATTAGTTGGGGGAAAGATCAAAAGCAACATGAGAAAATATTATTTTAATGAAAGAGTAGTAGATCCTTGGAACAAACTTCCAGCAGACGTGGTAGATAAATCCACAGTAACTGAATTTAAACATGCCTGGGATAAACATATATCCATCCTAAGATAAAATACAGAAAATAGTATAAGGGCAGACTAGATGGACCACGAGGTCTTTTTTTGCCGTCAGACTTCTATGTTTCTATGTTTCTATATAAGACAATCCCCCCTCCCAAAAAAGAGGCTGAAAAACTGAATGTAGCTTTTTCAAAGCTTTTTTCCCCAGCCCTAATGAGGTGCTAATGATCTTCCCAGCTTGCAATCTTTTTCATTGCTACACCCTCTGAAGAATGTTTTTTTTCAGGCTTAAGTCTTTGCAGGCTTTTTTCATTGTTACTCACTCCAAATAAGTGTTTTTTTAAGTACTAATCAGGAGATAAAATAATATGCTGAATCTGACCAGTCTAAGGACGCTAGCCAGTTGAACGCCTGGTAGGCAGATTTTTTTGCCCCTATTTTCCTCCCATAAAAGTAAGGTGTCTCTTATACTCCGAAATATATGGTAATTTTGTTTTTTATATAGCAACAACCTATGCAGTTTTGCTTGTATTTTGCTCTTGAATACCGTTCCTGCCATGTCATGGCACAATTCTAATGGGTGCTCTTTACAATGAAAATAATTCTCTTTCATCTCTACAAACCAGAATCTGTTTTTTTCTAAAGTAATTGTTGATATACAGTGATCCCTCTATTATCGCGAGGGTTCCGTTCCAAGACCCCTCGCGATAATCGATTTTTCGGGATGTAGGGTTGCGGAAGTAAAAACACCATCTGCGCATGCGCGCCATCCCCGCCGCCCACGCAAAGGGGAAACCCCATTCGGCTCCTCGTTGCTGCTGCGTTACCGAGCAGATCAGCTGCTGGGCGGCCGAAGGAACCTTCCCTGGGTCTTCCCCCTCTTGCTGGCGGGCGGGCGAGCAGCGGGCATCAGCGAGGAGCCGGGGTTTCCCCTTTGCGTGGGCGGCCGGGAAGACCCAGGTTGGGTGTTCGGGGGGGCGCGGAAGTTCGCCTTTGGCGTTTGGCTTCAGGACTCAGCTTGGAAGCGGCACGGCTGTTTTAAAGGGTCGCAGCCGGCCTGGGGGGCTTCCCAGCACCCCCCCCGAACCCGGGTTGGGGGTTCGGGGGGTGCTGGGAAGCCCCCCAGGCCGGCTGCGACCTTTTAAAACAGCCGCGCCGCTTCCCAGCTGAGTCCTGAAGCCAAACGCGGAAGTGGGGTTTTTTTAATTAATATTTTTTTTAAAATTGCAATATAGCGTTTCGCGAATATCGAGATCGCAAAACTCGAGGGATCACTGTAATGTTAAAATAAATGACATTGGATGATGCCAATTGTGATGCATGCAAAAAAAGGATGTTTTTTTCTTACCAAAGTTTGCTTCACCACTTGTAGGCTTCAGTGATCTCTTATATTATACTATGCAAGGCAAAGCACTTCATCTTAGAACATGGGTGACAAATTTGATCATATCATGTATCATGACATTTTTTGCCTTTGCCGAGCTCGGGGGGAGGGGTGGCCTGCATGTGACACATGCGGCCTGTGGCTACCAGTTTGACAGGCCTGATCTAGATAAGATGCTTCATGTTACAATACTTCATTCTGATGTACTGTATTTTCTGACATTTTTAAGATTTCCTGGCTGAAAGATGCTTCTGCAGTTTCTGATAGCTTTCTCTTATCTGGTATCCTCCAAATATATTTGACTTCAATGCCCATAGTTTCTCTGGCTAAGGATTATTGAAGTCTAGAACAGTGTTTCCCAACCTTTTTTGAGCTGCGGCACATTATTCACATTTTCAAAATCCTGGGGAACATTGAGGGGTGGGTAGGGGTGGGGCGCAAAAAAGTTTGGACAAAAAAATCTCTCTTCCTCCCCTTCGCTCTATTTCTCTCTCCTCCCTCTTTCTCTCCCTTCCTCTTTCTCTCTCTCTCCATCCCTTTCTTTCTCCCTTCCTTCCTCTCTCTTTTGCTCTTTCTCCTTCCTTCCCCCCTATGCTGTCTCTTTCTTTCTTTCCTTTCTTTCTCTCTCATTCTGTCTCTCTTGCTATCTCTTTCTTTCTCTCTTCCTTCCTTCCTCTCTCTTTTGCTCTTTCTCTCTCCCTCCTTCCCCCCTCTTGCTGTCTCTTTCTTTCTTTCTTTCTCTTTCTCTCTCTCTCTCATTCTGTCTCTCTTACTGTCTCTTTCTCTCTCTCTTTCTTTCTTTCTCTCTTCCTTCCTTCCTCTCTCTTTGCTCTCTTTCTCTCTCCCTCCTTCCCCCTCTTGCTGTCTCTTTCTTTCTCTCTCTCTCTCTCATTCTGTCTCTCTTGCTATCTCTTTCTTTCTTCCTTCCTTCCTCTCTTTTGCTCTCTTTCTCTCTCCCTCCTTCCCCTCTTGCTGTCTCTTTCTTTCTTTCTTTCTCTCTCTCTCTCATTCTGTCTCTCTTGCTATCTCTTCCTTCCTTCCTCTCTCTTTTGCTCTTTCTCTCTTCCTCCTTCCCCCCTCTTGCTGTCTCTTTCTTTCTTTCTTTCTCTCTCTTCTCTCTCTCTCTCATTCTGTCTCTCTTGCTATCTCTTTCTCTCTCTTCCTTTCTTTCTCTCTCTTGTTCTCTCTCTTCCTTTCTCCTTTGCGGAGGCCGGCAAAGCTTTTTCCGGGTAGGCTGGCTGGGGGATAGGGCGCGCGCACGCACATACCCCCGACGTTCCAAAGAACCGTCTCCGACCTCCGCTGTGAGAAGCTTTTCTCTGAGCGCTCGCCGCCGTTGCAGCCACCACTGCGGGAGGAGCTGGAGAAAGGGGCAGATCGGGCAGGATGGCGTCAGCGGCGAGAAGCCAGGGGCGCGAGGGGAGCAGAGGCACTGGGGGTGGGGGCAGCCGCGGAGCCGGCCTCCGCACTTTCATCGCTCCCCACCTCAAACTCCAACACCCAGCTCCTTACGCGGAAGAATTAAGCTCTCCTTTTTCCTGCCTTCCTTCTTTGGGGCCCAGCAGGTTTGTGCCGGAAGCAGGAGCCGGGGGACAGCTGCGAGTGGGAGCTCCAGGTCCAAGGCACCGGCAGTGCCCCGCCCAGCTGGAGCTTCCCTAGGAGCTTCGCGGCACCCTAGTGTGCCGCGGCACACCGGTTGGGAAACGCTGGTCTAGAACACTGGGCAACATCAGTATAGAGAAAAAAAAAGTAACCACCAGTTAATGGGTGTGTGTGGGGAATTCCCTGGGTGTGTATGAAAACCGTATGTATGACTGAAAAAAAATCATTCAAATACCAGACACATAAGTCATAGTTACTTCATACCCTCACAAGCTTTTCATATTTCTGACCAAGTGCTTCTCAAAGGCATCTGAGTGTGCTCATAAAATGATAGAAAGTCAAATAGATGCATTTGATTTCAGTTAGATCTAACAGGACTATATTTTTCATTTTAAGAAAAAGTTTTTTTTTTAATTCCCCCCACACCCATTTTTCTTTTTGTTTCCTGTGGGGATAATGACATTTTGTACATAACTGTTTCATAACTGATGTATCCTATAAACAATATGGAAGCATCTTGCACATACAATCATGTGAAAAAGTAAATATAGTAGTAGCAGTAGCATTTAGATTTATATACCACTTCACAGTAGTTTACAGCCCTCTCTAAGCGGTTTACACAAAGTAAGCATATTTCCCCCAACAATCTGGGTCCTCATTTTACTGTCCTGGAAAGATGGAAGGCTGAGTCAACTTTGAGCCTACTGAGATATACCCAATGCAAAGGGTTTTTCTTTTCCCTGTATATATTTATATTTTATCTTTATTCAAACTGAATATAAAAAAGGGGATGATATAATTAAACAACAAAAAAAAAAGCTTATACAATAATTTCTGGTCTTTGCCTCAATCAGGCTTTCCCAAACTTCGGAATTTCTAGGAGTCTGGACTTCCCAGAATTCCATAGTCAACATGACTAATAAAGAAAATTCTGAGTGTTTGAAGTCTATACTCCCAGAAATACCCAAGACTAAACAATGCTGCCCTACTTGTTTCTGAGGAAACTTGATTTTTTTAAAAAATGATAGTTAAATATAATTCCTCCTAAATCAAATATCCATGTTTGTTTCTCAAAGGCATTTCTTATCAGTTCTATTTTTTTAATTGCTGGTTTGTCTATGTTTTATGGTTAGATTGTGTAAATTTTTATTTCTGCATGCTATCTTAGGGGAAGAAATGGTTATCAAATTTATATAGCCATCCATCTCACCAAAGGCAGCTCTGGGTGGCAGGCATCAGATTTACAAACAAGAAATATATATAAAATCAATGTTAAAATATCATAAAAATTATAAACTCTGAGAGAAGAGGGATGCTCATCAGTGGAATCATCTAAGTACCTCATCAGTTCCACTATAGTAAAATCTTAAGGGCTTTTCAGAATGCCAAAAGAGAGCATAATATTTAGAATTTATCTAAATAATACATAATTAGTGAGAAAACATTTATATAATGTATTTCTTATCCATAAAATCATTTCCAATGTATTTTTACTCTGTTCTGTACTATATTTCTGCATCACAGAACTTGGCAATGTTATGTTGATTAACAATAGATGCATTCTTGGAGAAATCTATGCTATGTTTACAAGTTTATGTGCTTTATTTTACGTTCATATTATGCTAAAGGAGCATATTATGCTAACGGAGCATTTAAATTCTTCTGAAAAGTTTCTGGAAAAATGTTTTGCGCTGAATAACCAAATTTGGGGAAAAATTCTCCAAAACCTTTTCTGACCCTTCTTGGATTAAGGAAAACAAGATTATATACAGTACTTTAGTAATTTTTTATCTGAAGAATTTGCTAGCCATTATTTTACATGTTTTAACAAATTTTCTGTGAAAACTTTTAAAAGTTAAAAAAGTCTATGCATGCAACATTTCATGGCCATTTTAACAAGGACTAGACTTCAAAACAACTGCTAGACGGTGCACCTTTTTTAAAAATATGCTTAATGAAGGGCACCCTTTTATTTTAATAGGCTTAGCCATTTTTCTCTCTAAAATCCAGTTTTGAAAACTAGGAATAAATTTTGCAACCTTTCAATAAACAGATCTCCTTCAGAGTTATAAAGTGCTAATTCCCATTGGCAATATATTTAAATAGGGTCAATGAATGGTACAATTTTTGAAGCTCATTTGAATCGACATATGCATTTAAGGCCAACATAAAACTACAACTGCAGTAAGTAGCCACTAATTTTAGGGAATTATTCAGCTTGAAGGGGATTTCACTGAATCATTCTATCAAAACAAGTCTAAAAACAGAATGATACCTTTTCATTACTGATTTAATGTAACTGTACTATTTCAGTTTAGACGTGTCTTATTTCCACAGTGAATTTCTAACTATGGGTAGCATATGGATTGAAAACTGATCCCGTCTCAGTGCTTCATAAGGCAGATGGCTTTGTTTCAAGTGCAAAAGAAGATTACCTTTGATAGCTGCACCTGAAACAACAGTGGAACCATTTTGCACATGCCTAATGGCTATATCAGATCTTCCTGACTTTATAATCTAATTTAACATCTGTCCTAGAAAGAAGAATTCTACTCCCAATGGTCTAAGGCTAATATACATTTTATTAGAAATTGTCATCTACTTAACACTTTGTACATGTGTTGAAATGGAATTGGGGATAAATTAGAACTACTGTGTACAGGACCCATGCCAAATTGTTGATTCCCCAGTTACTATTTTTATAGAAGAGAAGCTGTCTATTTTCTCATGACTCAATTGTGATCTCTTTATATGCAGTGCATAAATACATTATGTTGCTTCAGCTGCTGCTACAAATATGTGGCATCTGAACTCTACAGTTGTGTTTCCCCACCCCCAGTAGTGTTTACTGAATTATGACCTCCATAACTTATCAAACAGTAAAAGAGACAATGGGAGATTTATACTATTAGTCTTGCAAGATTCTGTTAATTCTGTTATTCTGCTTTAGAATAAAATAGAATTAAAATAATCTGGTAAAGTTTCTTATCTGATCCACTGGAAATGTTGACATCAATCTTCATTTTTATAGCCTAATAAGTTAGGGAGGTTTATTTCTCTGGATGATGTGCAGCTGAGGGCTTTGCCCTTTCTTATCTGATCATTCCCTAGGCAGCATCTCTTTTTTCCACCCGATCACCCAAGGTCATTCCCACAAACCATTATAGGAATAAATAACAAAAAAATTATTAAAACTTTGATTTTACAAGGTTACAGACTAAATATCCACATAAATTTGAAATATTATTTAGAATTATTATAGTAATTATAAGAAACCACTCTGTTAAAAATGCTTTTGTTTTGATTTTAAAAAAGAAACAAGGTAAGCCTTTAAAAATTGGGCATTAGAGAATACTAGAAGGAACTCAATATTAGTGTTATGTTTGATTTGTTTGGATTGCATGATTGTTTCGTAATAAGGGTTTTAAATATTGGTTTTTTAAATATTGGATTTGTATTTTGTGTTGTCTGTTGTGAGCCGCTCCGAGTCCTCAGAGAGGGGTGGCATACAAATCTAATTAATAAGAATAAGAATAGAATAGTTTCTATTACTGTAAATCTGTAATGAATTTATTATAAAAGAATCAAATTGTGAAAGGAATATATTGTTGCCCTGTTTAATTTATTTGGAAAAGTACTTGACAAGAAACAAAGGTTTGAATTAAAATTGTATTGCAGGTCTGCTAATGATATCTTTTAAAATATCTGTCCTACTTTAGTGGTTGGAAGCAAGAAAAACTTCAAGAAAGTCAATGTTGAATGTTGAGAATGCTAAAGCCAATCCTTTTTAAAAAACAAAAACAAAACAAAACCTCTAAATATCTGACAAGTGGCAGTACCAATCTGGAAACTATAGGTGAAAAAGTATTTTCTGGGCTGGAAACTCCACAGGAATAGTGACTGTAAACATTAAATAATCTGCTTCTTGAGGGAAAGACTGACAATCTGGACAAACTATTAAAGTGAAGAGACTTTCAGCTGCCAATGAATGCAAGTATTGTCAGTGTCATCATCTTCTCAGCCATAACACATGGCTGTGAACACTAACCACATAAAGGCTAAAGAAAGAAAATGACTGGATTCTGGTGCTGAATAGTATTTTGAGTAGCAAGTGCAAATTATTCAATACTGAAGTAAAAACAATCAGCTTCTTTGAAGGATGAATAAATGATATATATAATGTAGAAACAAGACTTTTTGGAGAGAAATTGCTTGGGATGGTTGAAACAAACCAAAATCAGTTGAAAGAGAGACTAAGATGGTTAGATTCAATCATTAGTTTCACAAGTAGGAGTTTACAAGAATTCAAGGAAGCCATTATTGGCAGTCCTTTTATTCCATCCCAAATAGAATCATTTAAACAACAAACATTTCTGACTCACATATCATCTATTGTTCTACTAATGAAGTAGTACCTATCTGCAATCCAGACAGTGCCATTGTATAGGAAAATAATAATAATAACTTTCCTTTAATTTATCAAAGGAAAGTGTTTTTTTTATTTAATGGATTCTTAAATAATCAAGTAGAAGATTTTTGAGGTTTGTCCAAAGAAAATCAATATATAAGAAACCTTGAAATTAAAATGATGTTACCTTTATATATATATTTGTGATGTAAGCAATGAATAAACCTCTCTGAGATTAAATCAGGTGATTAAATTTTCACTAGAACTTTAAATGCTGTATTCAAAAACTTGTTTTACTTTACTAGTGTTTAAAAATCACAGTTAAATATTATTTTGAGGATGGGCATAGCTATAAAAGATGATATCTTTAATTTGATGATAAGCGCCAATAAATAGTTACTCCATATCACAATCCGACGCCTATTTTGGCACACCTTGTCTATGGACTAGGAATGACCAGGTACTTTGTTCTTTCTCCATGGAGAATCATTGCAACTGAAGTTTGTTTTGTTTTGTTATTAGCACAGTAGAAGGTAGAAAGAACCAAATAGTCCAGCTACCACTTTTAGTTTTTAAAGCAGTGTGTGATCACATCTATTTAAATAATTCTTAAGTAGTTCCATTAGGACTCTCTCTGCTTAATAGGTAACTCCTTAAAAGTTCCAGGAATGTCCTCTCCTACAATGAAAAGTTTATCACTGCCTGGACCCACCTACTAGACACTGTCCTAGAGGCTTTTTATCAACCAGAAGGAATGCAGATCTAATTGGCAAATGGTTACACTGATTTCTTCCTTAGATATTTGGAGTCACTGATTTCTGTTGCTTTTATCTATTTGCAAATATATATGTGCATATATATTTGTTTCACCCATATACTATTTCTGTCTCAAAGCAAGAAACACATAAAAATGTAAAGTGGGATTATGTCAAAGAGGGGTAAAACAAGATTGTGTTGTATTCTCTTGAGTGCAAAATAAGTGAAAGTCCCCTTCCTCTTATTCCAATCTAGTGTGTAACAAATAAAATACTGAAGGGACTGTGATGTCAAGTACATCTTTATAATCATTTATCCAGAATGATTGGAAGTTTGGGGATGGTTGTGGTTGATAATAACTCATAGATGGGGTCTCAATACCCAAAAGAGATCGGTCTACAACATAGGGGTGAATTCACAGCTTCTGCTTGAAGAACAGGTGGAAGTCATAGAAACATAGAAGATTGACGGCAGAAAAAGACCTCATGGTCCATCTAGTCTGCCCTTATATTATTTCCTGTATTTTATCCTAGGGTGGATATATGTTTATCCCAGGCATGTTTAAATTCAGTTACAATCATGGCTAGGAGGGCCTTTAAACAATGTCAGGTTGTGTGCCAGTTGCGGCTTTTCATGGATCAGAGCCCCTGCACTCAGTCATACACAACATGATCATCTCATGCTTGGACTTATGTGATACTCTCTACATGGGGCTATTCTGAAAGAGCATTTGGAAGCAGTGGAACTTCAGTTGGTAGCAAGTGGAACAGCGCAGGCAGTCTTAAAGTGGCCCATGTTATACCACTGTTCCAGAGCTGCACTGGTTATTGGTTCACTATTGTTTACAATACAAGTTGTTAGTTATTAAGTATAAAGCCCTGTACGACATAGGGTCCAGGTTATTTGAGGAACAATCTCCCACCTATGGTACAGGCTTGTCCCACCCATGCCAGCAGAGGAGGCAAGCTGCAGTTCCAATCAATCAAGGAATTCCAACTGAAGTCCAAGAGAAGAGCCTTCTCTGCCATGGCCTCAGCCTTCTGCTATTCATTCCTACTATCCTGTCAAACTCTCCATTCACTCATTCATTCATTTTGGACACAAAATACACATGGGAAACAAGAACACCTCCATCCTAATTTACAAACATTTGTAAGAATGTTGTCGTTATGTGAGGTTTTGTAAACACCCCCCCCCCCCAATTGTGGAGCTGGGATAGGGGTGGCCTGCACATAACACATCTGGCCCATCGCCTGTCATTTTGGCACCCCTAATCCTAGCATATCTGCAGAAACTTTCTTGGGAGAATGAAGAGAAAACAATTACAATATTTTTAGAACTGTTTGCTTTGATTTGAAAATGTATACAGAATGGTGGAACATCACCTTTCTTACAAATTATTATGGAAAAAGAAATCCACCCAAGGAAAGGTCCAATTAACAGTACCAAAGAACATAAGGTCAAAGCAAATTGAAGGTGATTTGAAAAATCTGCTTCATTTAAACCAGAGAACCTATTAGTTAAGTCACCAGGCTAAAAACCAGGAGACTGGAATCATTCACCTTCAGCACAAAGCCAGCTGGGTCATTTTTTCTCAGTCCTAGATTTTCACAAATCTTGCCAAAAAACCTGCAGGGGCTAGTCCAGGAAATTGCTAAGAGTCAAAACTGACTTGAAGATATGCATGCATGCATGCATACAAACAATGTACACAATGTAAATACAGCAGCCTTCAGCTGGAAAACATAATGTACCATTGTAAAAAAATATCTATAGTCCAACAGCACCCACTGCAATGTACTGGTTCAAGGTCAGCCACACTCAGACTCTCATTTAATAGAACAAAGAAGAATGAAAAATATTGTTCCTGATCCAAATCCATTCATAAGAATTCCCGTTTCTTCTTTCCTATTTTATTGTTCTTTTTTCTTAATTTATTGTTAGCAAAATAAAAATGTCAGGCAATGTGTTTAATATTTTACTTGTTTTTATACTTTGGGGGTTATATTTTGTAAGGGCTTCCATCAGGTTTGATCTGGAAAAAAGTAACTGATAATTCATAAAGATGATGCAAAAGAACTGTTTAGAAGTTGATGTATATTAAAACCTCATGTTGGTTGAATAAAAAGTAAACAGCTGTCTGGTGGGTTTTTTTCTCCCTAGGATCGAAGGCGAATATTTGAGAAGAATCTTGTAAAAAAAGGTCTGGAACTAGAAACTGAAGATAAGAAGGTAGGAATTATTGTGGGTTGTTAGTGATTAAAGTAAACAATTAAAAGTATTGAGGCAATGAAAATCGCTTGAAATAGCTGGCTGTGGAATCTTTGCTTTCTGAATACCATGTTTAATTTGTTTGTTTATACTACCATCATTGTAGATAAAAGATGGTAATCAGAAAATAATACTGACAAGTTTCTCCCTGAAGCAACTTTGTACGTAAAAGTACTCCACAATTGGTCTATATTTTTTACAATTTTGTGAGCTTTTGTATTGATATTCTGTCCTTTTCTTGTTAATGGGAGATTGCACTATTTGATATCTTACTTTTATGTCTATCCCAGATTACAAATAATTCCATGCAGGATGGAACTGATTAAAAGTATTTTTTTTAAACTGGATGAAATTGTGCCCATTTACCATCAGGTGATATTGCTAAAATCTCAAGTAAATTGGAAAAAAGAAAAATATAACCAGCAGCTGCAGGGACAAAAAAGATTTGGACATAAAGAGAATGTTTCATGAAAGAAGTAGAAGGTTCAACAATTTATGTTGAACAATTTATGTTCAGATTGTGGGTGCAATCAAAAGGAAATAATTTCAAATATTCATAAGGAATGAATGAATGATGAATTTATTAATATACTAATTTAAATACTAGTAGTGTAAGTGCATCTAACCTTTTCTGCCTTCAATTCTAAAAGGGATACGACTAAAGTACAATGCAGTAAATTGCAAACCGAGACTTGATTCTTACTAATGTTTGTAAATTAGGATGGAGGTGTTCTTGTTTCCCATATGTGTATTTTGTGTCCATGCACTTAAAAGCTACAGGAGGACCTTACCATTAATTGTTTTAGTCCCAGAATGTTTTAGATTGCTACCCCCACCCCCACCCAAAAGATTCCATCCTGGCTGTTTTAGGGACTGTTCCATTTGGACTTTTTCTCTTCCATTTATCCAAGTATGGATAAATAAACAGTAGAAGAATAGCAAGATCAGTGCATATCCCAGCGATTGGTTAGGTTGCACAGAGTTGGCCTACTCCAGGTCCTGTCGGCCAAACAATGTTGGCTGGTGGAACCACGGGGAAGAGCCTTCTCTGTTGTGGCCCTGGTCCTCTAAAATCAACTTCTCCCTGAGATACATTCATCCCCAACCCTCCTTGCCTTTTGAAAAGCACTAAAAATGCACTTATGCTGGTAGGCCTGGGGCTGTTGAGCGATAGTTCTTCACTCCAGCCAGTAGGGTGAATGAGTGATGATCATATTTAGGGGGTATTTTAACTGGATTTTAATATTTTTACTTGTTTTTATCTATGTATTGTTTTTTAATTGTTGTAAGCCGCCCTGAGTCCTCTACAAGAAGGGCGGCCTATAAATTTTAAAAATAAGTAAATGCTGGGAGAAAAATAGAGTCTTGTGAACACTGGAAATATTCAGAGAATATTGTCCTTCCCGGTTTTAGATGGAGATAAAAAGGGTTATTGTCCAAATTCTTAGACTTTACAGCCATTACCATACCTCTGGAGGGCAAATTGCTTAGTTTATTATCATCTTTATTGTTTTGTTTGCAGGAGTCCGAAAATGACAAAACGTATTTTGTGAAGATTCACGCCCCCTGGGAAATTCTGATCACTTATGCAGAAGTGCTGAACATCAAAATGCCCATCAAAGAGAATGATATTCCCTGCGAGGTGGAGAACCCATTGGAATGCATATCCTGGCCATTCAGGCTACCCGAGATTGTGATGCACCCTGAACCTGACTACTTTACAGCATCATTTAGCAAAGAAAGACAAGAATTGTACCTTATTGATGATGAGAATACATTTTTCTCGCCATCTGTGAGAAACAGAATAGTGAGTACTTCATTTATCAATTCAGTGATTGTGTAATGAAACAAGTCAGCCTGTGGCTTAAATAGCAACATGCTGCTTAGCACAACATATGCCTGTGAGGACTGCTGTCAAATCGTCCCTAATACTGTAATGTTGTTGACTTGTGGTTGGTTGGTATACAGAATCATTTGAGAAAAAGTACCCTGAGCATAAAATGGCATCTGCTTTACTTTCCTTGGTTATTCTACCCAGAAGAGGCCTTTGTATTAAATGATATGACTCACTATGATTTACACTACAAAGGATGACTCGGCAATTGCAAAAGGCCCAAATATGGGAGAATTCAGCAGGGTCAACCAAAGGCTCCTCAGCTAAATGTCTTTCTTATTGTGCTGCTAAAACCACTGCCATAGCTTCTATACTTGCTTGATGTAGCCAGAACTTTAGGCAGTATTTTTTCCTCCCAAGGGTGGGGCTCTTTGCCAGTTTATTTCATTGAGGTGTTTCCTGTTTTTTCTCCTTGTTGGAATGGAAGGGTTGCAAATTGCTTGGCCCTTCAGAAGTGTGAAGCAGTACTACTTCTCCATGCAGCTTCGAAGGAGGAAGCATAACCAAACAAGCCAGCTCTTTGAAAGTTTGCAATTGTAACAGGCACACACACACACACAAAGGCACACAATTTTATGTAGTTGAATGAATACAGTCAACTTACAACAGTTCATTTAGTGACCATTCAAAATTACAAAGGCACTCAAAAAAGTGTCATGACTATTTTTCACACTTGTGACCATTGGAGCTTTCCCATGGTCACGTGATCAACCTCAGTATATGACAACTGATTGTACTCATGACAATTGCAATATACTGGGGTCATGTGATCACCTTTTGCGACCTTCTGACCTTCTTTCAATGGGGAAGCCACATTCACTTAACAGCCATGTTATGAACTTAACAACTGCACTGATTCACTTAATAAAGTTTGTAAAATGGGAGAAAATTCACTTAAGAGATGTCTTGCTTAGCAACATAAATTTTGAGTAGAGTTGTAAGTCAAGGACTGTCTGTATATCCCTAATAGAGTCATACTTTTTTCTACTTCTTCAAAAATATATTGAAAAACATAAGGTGGTGTGGCTGCTGTTCAGTTGTTTAAATTCCTAACTGGAAGACTAAAACAGCAAAAGCAATAACATTCCTGCAAACCAACATTTATCTTAGGAAAAATTGCTTCCTCTTACAAGAAGTATTTAGAAATGGTCTCAAAGTTTAATGACAGTATGAGTAATCAAAATGAACATAACATTTCAACAGGGGATGAAGAAAAGTTTTATATTCCCACAGTTTAAATAATATGGCAATAATTTTAAATATGTCCTTCTTTCCCCTTCTCGTCTAGGTTTTTTATATTTTAACAAGATGCCCATATGGAACAGAAGAAGGGAAGAAGAAGTTTGGAATCAAAAGACTTCTAAATAATGGCACCTACTCTGCTGCTTACCCTCTCCATGATGTAGGCATTTTAGTCATTTATTTATTTTCTAGTACTTGCCTATTTTCTGAAGGAAACCTGTCTTTCTTTGGATATTGTATTTGAATACATTTGTCTTTGGTTTCTAATAGGCCAGTATCTATGTTTTTTGTAATTGGGAATATTGTTATGAATTTCTTATATTAAATATACGTGAATGCATATATGTATGCTGAAATAAGTCTATAAATATATCATTAAAAATAAAATTGGAAAGAGAGAAAGAACAATATCCATTTATAGTTGTAGAGTAAAATAATGACAAGCGCATTAGAGGATTAGAGATTAGTATTATGTTGCCCTCTGGTGGCAAGAAATGAACACTTGCTGGATGAATGTGTATTTTCCCTTTAAACACACCCAACATATAATTAGCTTGAAGAACAGTCTTATTCTGAAAAGTTGTAAAGGAATTATTACCTTACATTATAAGGTAATAATTATAAGTCTATCTCTTCAGAAATTGTGGGTGTGACATCACTGGTAGTTTTTAAGACTGGGCAGCCACTTGTCTGAAATGCTTTAGGATTTTCTGCTTAAGCGGGGAGGTTGGAGTAGAGGACCTCTAAGGTCCCTTCCAGCTCTGTTTTGATTGATTCAGAATCATATAACTCTATGTTTGAGATGAAGAAAATCTCTCTAAAATTCTTATGGAATAACAAAATACGTTAACATTTGTCATGCTTTCTCTGTTGTATGCTCTTTTCTTATCTATTTTTATTTCCATTTGATCGACTTTATTTCTGAATCACATGGTCTGAGTTGAGCAGATATAGATGACATACACTTGTATGGGGTTTTTTTCTGCCGAATCACCCTAGTATACCCAAATATATACATACATACATACATACATACATACATACATACATACATACATACATACACACACACACACACGCATGCATGCATGCACACCCGCACCCACTCTATTTCTGTACGGGTGGGAAAATCTCTCTCAATTAAACATAGAAACATATTTGGGTATACCAGGGTGATTCGACAGAAAAAAATATATAATTCTTCCCTGGTACAAACTGAGAGGAGGAGAACCTGTGGTCTAGAGGTTAAAGCTACTTTCTTACAGGCAGACTCTCCAGGTTCAAATCCTGGTAAGGATATGGCTAACTGATGAGAGCAAAATAAGCTTGAAATATTAGTCTCCATTTTCGTTATCAGGAGCTGCCGTCTTTATATATATTATATATATATTATATATAAAATATAAACACACACACACATTCTATTTCTTCGGAGAGGGGCAGCATACGAATCTAATAAATTATTATTATTATTAATTCTGTATGGGTGTCAAAATCTCTCTATTAAACATAGAAACACCCATAAGTTTATTTTGTATGTTGCAATAGTATGGTTGGAGAAATTATGTTGCTATTTATTGATGTACTTTGTTTCTTCTCTATTTTTTTCACATTGATTCAGTGTCAGTACTGGAAGAAGTCAAATGATCCAAAATGTGAAAATGAAAGATATACATTATATAGGGAATGGGCCCGTTTTCCTAGGTTTTACAAGGAACAGCCCTTGGATCTTATAAGGTAAATGATCATCCCTCATATATTAATGGCCATTGGGCCTTTCAGAAATATAGCAATAGCTTTATAGCACACCTGAGATGTTTACACTGTTAGCATATTGCCCCCAAATATTTTACCATCCTTGGAAAGATTTTACCTATTTTGGAAAGATGGAAAACTAAGTCAATCTTGAGCTAGTCAGGATCGAACTCCTGGATATGGGCAGAGTCAGCCTGCACTACTACATTCTAACCACTGCATCATCATTGCTCTAATAGTATATGCTATATTGCTTGCCTGTATTTCTTTTTCTAAACAATATCTCTATACGTGGAATATAAAATAAAAATCAAGCAGTGTATGTGTTCTATCCCAGCATCGAGCACCCCAAAATAAGATGCACACCACCAGATTTAGTACTAAAAGTTTTACTCCTAACAAAAATCTTAGCAGTTTGAGTCTTTTTAAAAAGAGAGTAAAATCTAACCAAGGCTTCAACAAGTTGATTATAATATCTTAGCAGCTGGACAGAGTCCCAAGAATACGTAAACACAATAGTAATTACTATATTGTAGCAAAGTTCCATATTGTAGAGTTAGGAAGGTTGGCTGGAAGCCCGGAGCTAATTAATGAAGACAAAAATATGGTTCTTTTAAAACACAAGCTGGAGACAAGAGCTGTAACAAGATTCAGGAACGAACTGCATTGTTCTCTGCATCAAAGTGTTGCGTGACTCCTCCTTAAATAGCCTGAGGACAAATAGCCCAGTAGCAAGCAGTGCTACTTACGAGGAAGCTTCCTCTTGAGTAACCACTCTTGCTGCCTATAAGCCCTGCGAATCCTAGCATCAAGAAGAGGCTCCTCCTCTTCTAAGTCACTCATCTCAGGAGGTGCAGAAGGCTTTGGTTGCTCTTCAGCCTCTGACACCATGTCCTCCTTGCTGTCAGTCTCAGATGCCAGAAATACTTGTACCATGCCTCCACTATATCTGAGTCCTCTGGATCAATTGATAATTGTGCAGGATGCAAATGGGCCACAACAGTATGCTTGAAAAATAATTTGGAAGACGTGTTTTTGACCATATGCACCTTTCTGTCCATCTCTTTCCCAGCTTTTCACACAAGCCTGGGGGAGAAAAAACCACACCACCCTACAGTAGCTTTAAGTAACTGTAAGAGTAATATAGAACAGTAACATTGCTGGTTGAAGTCAGCAATAGCAGTAGCATTTAGACTTATATGCCATTTCACAGTGCTTAACTTCACTCTCTAAGTGGTTTACAGAGAGTAAGCATATTGCCCCCAACAATCTGGGTCCTCATTTCACCTACCTTGGAAAGATGGAAGGCTGAGTCAATCTTCTTGAGCCTACTGAGATTTGATCTACGAAACAGCTGGCAGCCAATGATCAACAGAAGTAGCTTGCAGTACAGCACTCTTAACAATTGCACCACTGAGATATGTTACATTTGCCAAGGTTGAGAAACAAATACAGAGTTGTTAACAGAGTTAACATATTTTTTTCATTCTCATACAAAAGTCTTAAAAATAACTACTTTAATAGATACAAAAGAGTTTCTGGATTGCCACCTTTTCAAAACATTTTGAAGCATGCAGGGTGATAATACATACCGGTAGTACATAATAGATAGGAGAACTGAATTGACAATAATTCAATATACAGTATTTTAGATATATGGATAGATATCCAGTATTAGAACATTCAGGGGTGAATAAGCTGAGGATTATTTTACAGTAAGTTCCTTTCGGATATGTCTTAGGACATTATATCCTCTGTTGTTATTTTGAGTTTTGCCTTTGTTTATCTTGGATTATTTTCTTGCAGGAAGTATTATGGAGAGAAGATTGGAATTTATTTTGCCTGGTTGGGTTTTTATACCGAAATGCTGTTCTTTGCAGCTCTTGTTGGCTTCATTTGTTTTCTGTACGGTTTGTTCACAATGAATGAAAATATGAGCAGGTAAGTATAATTGACATAGCAACATTAGTGAAATGTTGACCAGTTAATGTTGAAGTCCTCCCTCCCCTCCTCTCTCTTCTTTCTTTCTCTCTTCCTTCCTTCCTTCCTTCCTTCTTTCTTTCTTTCTTTCTTTCTTTCTATTTTGCCGTAATGGCTGATTTGCATATATTGCACAAATCTATGATACTGTGGTAGAACTGTAACCTATGCCATAACAATGGCTCAGATATAGCTTCTTACTATGTATTGAAAGTCAGAGGTTATATCTGATTATAAACAAGTACTATTGTTCCTTTAATCCATTTTATTAAATATACCGCATCTTTGTCCATCTTCTTTAGCAAAGAAATATGTGATCCAAGTATTGGTGGAGAAATTATCATGTGCCCATTGTGTGATCGAAAATGTGATTACTGGAGGCTAAATTCTACTTGTGAGTCTTCACAGGTTTGTAACAATTACATTTCTGCTTTCAAAAATACATACTGTTTCATATATTACTCAATGGATAATGCCTGTTTTTCAATTGTAGTATTCCCATTTGTTTGACAATGTGGCGACCCTCTTTTTTGCAATATTTATGGGCATCTGGGGTAAGTATACTTGTTTCATTATTAATGTTTTCATTAAATTAATGTTAATTTTATGGAGTTGGGGAGTTATTTATTCAGATTTGCTTCTGTGTTTTGATTTGTACACTTCTCACATTTAAATGGGTGTTACAAAAATTCCACAAAATAAAGAAGAGATAAGTAAATATTCTGCACTCGATCAGACTCCATTCCATTTATAGAAAAGCTGTTCAGGATAAAAAGCTTTGTTGAACAACTATGACAAATTGTAAACATCATTGATCTGAAGAAAAACTGAATAGTTGAATTAAACCACTATTTTCAGTTGATTGATAGGGTCAATGTTTTAGGCAAGTTATTATTCTGTTCATGCTGAACATCTTCTATATTATTGCAATATTTCCCTAAACATGTTTTTTAATTGAAATTAATGCAACTGGTTAATTCTGATCATCCAACAGGACCCTGTTGACATAATAATATCCACATTTATAATAAAAAATAATCATTTCTATATCATAATTAACACAATTTTTCTAAGTAAATATTTGTATAAGTAACTATGACTTCTAACTTGTGTCCCGGAGTTGTATGTGCTCTATCACTGGAGTTTATTAAGAATTGCTGGACAAACATTTGTCTGGAATGCTTTAAAGTTACCTGTTTGAACAGGGGGTTGGATTAGAAGACCCCCCCAAGGTGAAATCTACTTAACCTTCCCTACTGGTGTAGAAGCACACAATTTGCATGTATTTGCTCACTTTGTGTGCACACGGGTTACCATCTTGCATGCTTTTTCACCTTCTGTGCATGTGAAGAGGCTTTGCTCATGCATAGAGGATTTTAGAAATAAAATGGCGGTTTCCGGGCAGGTAGACAGAGCCTCACGCTGCTGCTTCTACCAGTTCTCCAAACCACCAGAGGGCGACACTACCAGTATACCCAAATTGGGCTGCATTGGTACCATTTCACCCCTGCTCCAAGGTCCCTTCCAACCCTATTATTTGTTATTTAAACAGTAGAAACTATTTAAGATTATGCTGTCTCAAAATATTTTTAGGCTAATTTTATGTTGGTTAACCTTCTCCGATTGTAGTTACACTTTTCTTGGAATTTTGGAAGCGACGACAAGCTCGACTTGAATATGAGTGGGATTTAGTTGATTTTGAGGAAGAACAGCAACAGCTCCAACTTAGACCAGAGTATGAAGCAAAATGTACACAAAAGAGGAAGAATCCAGTAACTCAGGTGATTTATTTAGAAGATAAAAATTATTTTCAGGTTGTGGAATTAATTGCATTTAGGTAGCTTTTTTGAAGAATCCTTAGGTGAGCTTGCTCTCAAGACCTACTATGCTAGTTGAATTTAAGGTGCCGACTAAGAATACATATTTGTTCCGGAATATGATAGGTGTGTATTGCTTTAACATGTTTTACAATTATACAGTTGTTAAAATGCAATTTCATTTTAAACATCAGCACTTAAGTTATTACCTGAGATTCTGATAACAGGGCACCAGGATTTATCAGGCTTTCCCTATAGGTAACCATATAGTATTTTACTAGGAATATACATTAACATGTTCACTTAATTTACTGTGATCTTGAAATTGGTTCAGCTATTCAGAAAGAAATATGCAGAAATATTAATAGGAAAGTGAACACAAGAACAAGGGGGCACAATCTGACGTTAGTTTGGGGAAAGATCAGAAGCAACGTGAGAAAATATTATTTTACTAAAAGAGGAGTAGATGCTTGGAATGAACTTCCAGCAGACGTGGTTGGTAAATCCACAGTAACTGAATTGAAACATGCCTGGAATAAACATATATCCATCTAAAGATAAAATACAGGAAATAGTATAAGGGCAGACTAGATGGACCGTGAGATCTTTTTCTGCCATCAGTCTTCTATGTTTCTGTGCTGATTTACTTCATATTTTGGTGCACAGTTGCTGCTATAAAGTAAAGCCTTCATTAGGGAAATATAGTACTAGGGAGACTTTCTGGCTTCCTAAATCCAAAGAAATTCTGCTTTTGGGGGTAGCAATGGCACCATCTTAGTTGAGATACTGGAGCACTGCTTTTTCCATATTCATCATTTCATTTGAGGCTTGTTTCAGGAAGCGCTTTTTGCATTTATTCAATACCTGTACTTTCTTATAATGTTAACCCAGAGATCTTAAAACTTGGCAACTTTAAGACTTGTGGACTTCAACTTCCAGAATTCTCCAGCTCTAGCTATGCTGGCTGGAGAATTCTGGTAGTTGAAGTCCACAAGTCTTAAATTTGCCAAGTTTAGAGTTAGTGTTAACCCATTGTTCTTGTTCTGTTCTCAGGAGCAATAGAGAATTTTTTAAACAGTTTTTCATAGGTCTTGTTTTCCAAGATGATTGCCTTTCATTTTTTTCCTACTCAGTCAAGAAATTAAAACAATCCTGATAAATTTGAAGTTTTCTTATTGCATCCTGACTCATATTTATAAAATCCTCTTCTCATCCCTAGGGATAGTATGTGTTTCCCTCAATCTCAGATAATTTTTTAAAGGCCTGGGAGATTTAGAGTTCTGTACAGCATTTTAGCTGTGCAGAACTCTAACTTTCTGGAGAGAGAGCATTTACATTTCTAGGATCAGTTGCAAAAATCACAGTCCAATATCTGCTACTACTACTGGGACTGATTTGGTCTTTACTTTCCATATCTTCTCTAATTCTTCCTTCAGACCTGATACTTCTCCAGCTTTTCATACTCTTTCTTCCTGAGATTTCTGTCACTTCACACTGCTTAATCTATCCCACCTCTTTCTTCTGATCCTTATCCATATGTTTGCTTGATTGGTCAGTACCTTCCTGTCTCTAAATCAGTCCCACAGAATCTT
Organism: Erythrolamprus reginae; assembly: GCF_031021105.1. NCBI lineage: Eukaryota > Metazoa > Chordata > Lepidosauria > Squamata > Dipsadidae > Erythrolamprus > Erythrolamprus reginae. The sequence goes on from NC_091950.1 coordinate 110,496,219, forward strand.
AGTCTTTCTCTAAGATGTCTTCATCTTTCTCTCCCACTCCCTCTCTCTCTGTCTCTCTTTCTCTCATTCTCCCCCCCCTCATTCTCTCTCCACTCATTCTCTCTGGCTCTATCCTCTCTCCCTCTCTTTCTCTGTCTCTCTCTGTGTCATTCTTTCTTTCTCTCTCGCTCTCTCTCTTCATACAAATGTCATTGTCTCTGAAAGCCTAGATAGCACCTTATCTACCTGATAAGGCAGTTAAGATATTTGTACAGTGTGTATTTATAGTCTGCTAATTAAAAAGTGTTTATAATTTGACAATGATGAAGGCCTATTTGAGAAGTGAAATATAAATGCCTCTGTTGATTTGTGTATCTGTACACATTGGATCTTTGTGAGCAAACATGCCAAGTTCATACAGAAGTGACCTTTTCATCCACCCTTTGGAATCATTCTCTTCCAGAAATAAAACTTGTGAAGGATTATATATACAGGCAAAAGGGTTGTGCATTTTTTTGCAAACCAAGCTATGGTTACCTGAACCAGTCCAAAATTCCATTAAAATCAATTGCTATTCACTTTTTAATTATTCCTTTTTCAACTGATGTTTTAGGAGTTAGAACTGTGTAAGAGGAAGAGCATTCATGACTATGGAAAACTGAGCTTGTTATACTTTGGAATATTGTTTTGGGTAAGAGGGCTACACCAATTGCTGCAGTTTAAGAATGGCAAAACTAATAAAACAAGCCATTTCTTCAAGTGGGGCAAAAGGAAAGCATCAGAATATGGAGTGGAGTGGTGGATGGGAGTAGCTACTGAACAATTTGCTGAACAATTAATACAGACAACTGAAACGAAATCTGCTCTCAACTTCGACAGTTCGTTCATAAAGCCTAAAACAAACAAACAAACTATAGGATGACCTGGTAAATGGGCCACCTCCCATTCAGTTTGCCACTCCAGCTTTTCTCCCCAAAGAGGAAATGTGCCATATTATGCCTTTGTGAGGGAAGGGATATGGGATTTGCTTTCTCCTAATGTTTGAGGTTGCTTTCTGCATTGGTCTACATGCAACTATGACTGTGGGTGGTGAAAAGTGCTGTGCTTGCTTGACTATTTCAGGAGCTGGAGCCTTATTTACCTCTAACTAGCCAGGCTGTACGGTTCTGCATCTCAGGAACTACCGTGTTGTTCTGGGTGAGCTCTTTTTGATTCATCATTCTAACACGCCACTGATCACTCTTTAAGCTTGGATGTTTAGCATGCAGGAATGGCCCTATTTGCTTTGGATCTCTTTCACTCATGCTTGTTGCTTCAAGGATTTCTAACTAACACTTTCCAGTTTTATTTTTCTGCTGCCATGCAAAGTACACAATGAATATATAATGCACAGCCTGAGCACCTTCTCCCCACCTCTTTTTAAATAACAGTTTTCTATACACTTCCTTCAGGATTTACCTGAAATGTGTTTAGCAATATGCAGTTGCTACTAGACCTACACAATGTTTTTCCAACTCTGGTTGGTGGATTACATGATAGAATTGCACTGGTATGCTTAACATGATCACGCATGGCATGTTTAAAATGAATTTTTAAAAAACGTTACAGCTACATTGGGACTATAACTCCCATAAAGAACTGCATGCTTAATTCCTCTCTGAATAGAAAGTAGAAGTAAACAGAATTATTATTTTTATTTAAAAAACTAAAAGGAGAAACAATTGATCTACTTCCATTATGGAAGCAGACATATGCATTCAGATAAAGTTTTCTTCCACTTATGTTCTGCATGATAGAACTTTCTAAACATTTATTCACAATGTGCATTTTGCATGGGACACTAATTTATCTGGTTTCAAATCCTAAGTAGTCTTAATTTATGTGGTTGTCTCAGATCTCTTTAATCATAGCGAGCATGATAGCTGTGATAGTTTACCGCCTTGCAGTCTATGCTGCTTTTGCCAGCATCATGGAGAACACAGAAACCCTGCAACCCATTCGAGGTTTGTTGACACCACAACTGGCAACGTCAGTCACTGCATCATTACTCAATTTTGTCATCATTATGATACTGAATTTCCTGTATGAGAGGATAGCCATCTGGATCACAGATATGGGTAGGTATGTTGCCTAATGGCTAAGCTTACACCAGTACGTTTTGTGTGTCCTTCTGCTGTATAGACTGAAATCATCAGCACATGAAAACACAACATGCATAACCTTTTCTGTCAGGATAAAATTCTTTGGGCTTCTTCTTCTTCAGGTATCCCCAGCCCTGGGTCCTATAAGCCTCACTTTCAGGGAATGATGGAATTTATAATCCATCTTATCTGGAGAATGGCAGTTTGCAGAAGGATATTTTATCCCTTATGGCTTTGCTCTTATATTATCTTACTTGTTTTCCAACTGTGTGATTGCTAATTCTTAGCTTGTACCTTCCTAAGAGCTGTGGGTTGAAAGGTGTTAATAATACTTTTATCTGACTGCAAGGGGAGCTCTCAGGAGGTTACTTCGGCAAAATTGCTTCTGTTTTCTCATGATTAACAATATCTGCCTCTTGACAAAAGGCAAGGAAGTTCTTCATGAGATGTCTCTCAAATATTATTTTGCTTGAATAAATGAAAGCTCTGTTTATATTTATATTGTGTATAAATGATAACAAGTATTTACTCCCAAAAATTGATTCTGTGCTAGTTAAATCACTTAGGAATGATAGCAACTTCATTTTCTTGTTCTGTACATATTACACTCTGTGGCAAAAGATAATTTATTCCTTAAGAAAATTTATATGGCCACCTAACTCATACATGGTGACTCTAAGTAGATTCATAGCTCTACCAATGCTCTCTTAGAGAAGTAAACTTTGTAATATTGAAACCTATTGTCATATTCCTGACGTTTCATAAACTTTGATGCTCCATAATATAAAGAGAATTAAATCCTTGTTTATTTTATCTTGCAGAAATACCAAGAACCCACTATGAATATGAAAACAGACTTACTATGAAGATGTTTCTCTTTCAGTTTGTCAACTACTACTCTTCATGTTTCTATGTAGCTTTTTTCAAAGGGAAATTTGTAGGATATCCTAGTTCTTATACATACATGTTCAATCGCTGGAGAAATGAAGAGGTACGTAATAACTTTTAAAATGAATTTTGAGGGGGGGAAAATCTTATCATGCTAAATACCTTGAAGTATAGAACGGAATTCCCCAACCATTCTAGGTTGGTGCCCAGGAGATTGAGGGAAAAGAGTGGATGGTTTTCTGGAAGGGGCAGAGGTTGCACGAGAAATTATGTGCTAAGAACACTCATAATGCTTACACAACTGGGGCCAGGAATGCCTGTAGTTGTCACATGAGTGAGACCATGAGCGCCTGACACCATCGCACAAGACGGCCATATTCCTGTGACACTTGAATTTCTCTAAACTCAAGATGATTCAGAAAATGTTTTGGTAACAAGTTTATTTCCTGAGTTAGAAATCTGCTTTAATCACAAGAAGAATATAAACTCAGAAGATAAAATAGTAAAAGTAGAGTGAAGGCAGAAATGGAAAATGATCCATATAGACAAGCAAATGGACAAACAAATATAACACATATTTCTTCATGGTGTTATTGGTGTAGCATGCATACTCTTTGACCATTTATATGTCCTCATTTTTTTTTGAAAGAAGAATAGCCAAAATACTGATTTTTTTTTAAAATGATTACGTACAATTCTCTATTGGTGAGGTTAAGGCACATGCTAAATGTGGTAGGAAATTGCATCTCCTTGACATGAGTTGTAAAATCTCTCCACTGATAAATCTTTCTGATTAATAGATCGATTTGATTGATTTGCATTCTATAGTCTCCCATCTTGGCAAGTGAGTCTGGGCAGCTGACAATTCAGAAACATATATTCCAATTAAAATCTTATAAACGTTTTAAAAGAATAAAAGCAGTAAAAAGCTAAAAAACATTAAAACATCAAATTCGAACACAAAAAACCAAGACATATGGCCTCTTAACAATATAACCAGGAGGCAGGGCCTTTGGTACATATAGCATCCCAGGCCTGGGAGCAAAGCCAGGTCTTTAAAGTTTTATGGAAGGCTAACAGCTAACATTTGATAGCTAAACAATGGGGAATATTTTCCTTTGTGCCGTTGAAAGAAGAAAGCAAGCTGCCCACACTCTATTGGTTTTTGAAATAACTTCTGTCTTATGTATCTCGCCATTACTCCTGAGGCATACCAAAGCACATTTTGTTTTATTTCTTTACCAGTGTGATCCTGCAGGATGCTTGATAGAACTGACAACCCAGCTCACCATCATCATGGCTGGCAAACAGATCTGGGGTAATATTCAAGAAGCTATAGTCCCGTAAGTAGCTTCTTTATTTATTTATTTATTTATTTGTTTGTTTGTTTGTTTGTTTGTTTGTTTGGATTTCTATGCCGCAGACTTAAGGCGGCTTACAAAAATAGGAATAAAATACAAAATACAGCAAAGGGAAACCCAAACATAAAATTAGTGCTAAAACCCCAGAGTTATAAGAACTAGACATTCACATTCATTCCAACCACAGTCTTACATTCATATCATCGGTCGGAGCAAAATGTTAATGCTTAACGGCTCCAGGCTTGCTGGCAAAGTGAGTTTTTATGACTTTGCAAAAGGCCAGGCAATGTGAATCTCCAGAGGGGGTTGATTCCAGAAGGCCGGTGCTGCCACAGAGAACGCTCTTCCCCAAGGTCCTGCCAACCAGCATTGCTTAGCTCAGTGATTTTCAACCTTTTTTTGAGCTGCGGCACATTTTTTACATTTACAAAATCCTGGGGCACACCACCAACCAAAATGACACAAAATGACACTCTAACACAGTTCATATTATACATATAGTTAATAATATAGTTTCTAAATGTATTTATACTCACTTAGTGTGAAACCTTGGCCTGTTTTGATGAACACAAAAGGGATATCCTAGCAGGAATGGTAGTTTGCGGACCCATGTTTAATTTTCCCATGGCACACCTGACCAATGTGCCGTGGCACACTGGTTGAAAAACACTGGCTTAGCTGACAGGGCCTGGAGAAGGCCAATTCTGTGGGACCTGACTGGCCTCTGGGATTTGTGAGGCAGAAGACAGTCCCATAAGTAACCTGGTCCAATTGGCAACCAATGCAGCTTGCGGAGTGATGGTGAATATGTGCATGCCTTGGGAGGCCCATAATAGCTCACACGACTGCATTTTGCACTAACTGTAGTCTCCCAACATTCTTTAAAGGTAGCCCAATGTAGAGGGCATTGCAGTAATCAAACCTGGAGGTGATGAGGGCATGAATTACTGAGCTATTTGTATGTTTAAAAGACGGTCTATTCATTCATTTGAACTTTGCCATCTTCTCTAGCTTAAGTGTAATGAATCAATTTCAATGTAATCTTTACAGATATCTTGACAGTACTATATTATCAGCTTTCAGATAACAACCATGCTGGTGTACAGGATCCTCTCTTTTTTCCAGATGCTAAGAATAAATCTGGCAGGGAATGGATCAACCGACACAGCTCTGCTGTCCTGTTCTACTTAGATGTAATCATAGGATTTAGACTGTAACTTTTTCTAACCCACATGAGAAATTTATAGTAATTTTTATAGCAGCTATATTGGAAAATACTTTACAGGAAGGGTGCCAAGAATCAAACACAATTGAATGGGGGGGGGGGGGGGCTGAAAATATATGCGGTGTCAATTCATAGAATTATATGATTTTGCTTTAAAACAAACAAACTATTGCAACAGTGATTTCTGTTTTTCCACTATTTAGCTGGATCTGTAATTGGTGGGGTCGTCGAAAGGCAAGGAGCAATCCAGAGAATTTATACAGTCGATGGGAGCAGGATCATGATTTGCAGAGATTTGGACCATTGGGTCTCTTCTATGAATACCTAGAAATGGGTAAGCAGAAAAGACAATGACAAGTAGCACTGGGTAGTACAGCAGTCCCCAACCAGTATTGGGCTGCAGCATGGATGATCCAGTATGCTGTCCTAGCCTAAAAAATGGAGATTTGCACGCATCTCTTTGCCTCTGATGCGTGTATGCCTGTGCCTGCCTGCGATTCGTCTTCTGTGCATCTGCGAGGACACTCACACATGAGATTTCATCAATTTTCAACTTTTTTTTTGCCTGCTTGAAAATTGGCGAAATCATGCACGCACGAGCATGTTCGCATGAGATTTTGCTTCCTGCGCATACGCAGAAGTAGAATCTCACACAAGCGCACTCTGGATGTGTGCACGCTCGCACCGGATCACCAGGAGCGCCCCACTAGCGCCAGGCATGGGGAGCCCTTCATTGACCCCAAAATGTGGTCCGCAGCCCACTACATGCCACGGGCTAATCACCACTGAGCCATGTGAATGGCCAGCCAGTGCACACATGGCTCCACTCATGCAAGCATCAGAGCCATAATTTATAGCCATTCTTGCAGGAGCCATGTTGTGGCACTCATGGCTTCTCTCATGCAAGCATTGCCGCAAACATGTGTTCATGAGCATTCGCCCCTCTCAAAATCATCCCCTCTTTCCTTCCCCCCCCCATTTTGGGCTGCCAATCTGAAACTCTGGTATAGTGAATAAGGATGACACATGAACTCACTTCTGTTGGCTGAAATGCTATATGCATTAAGAGCATTTCACATACACCTTTGGCAGCTTTGACTTACTCTTTGAGTAAAGAGGGGGATAAATCTATTCTTTAGAAGGTATTTATTTATGCAATTATTTATTCAAATTTAAGTGCTGCCCAACTCACAATAACTGTAATGTGGTCCTGTATATAGAAGAGATGTAAAGAACACATTTTTTTAAGCAACTGCCTCCTTTAATTTATGGTTCATGGTTAGGAAAGTGATGAAAAACTAAATTGTAAGCAGTCTGTACTTCGCAAGTCTGTAAAGCAAACAAAAGCTCAAGTAAGATCATAAGCACAGTCATGGTTTAATTTCGGGACCACCTTGTTTAATAACCAAAAACTGTGGCCTCTAAATGAGAACTACCTTCTTTGTACATGAAATACTTATGAGATTCTATGGACCTCTGGGAGTTCTAATAATGTTGTCTGCTTTTTCCTTCAGAACATGTTTACAATTCCTTTGTTGTTATGGTACTAGGATAGCAATTTCATATTGAATCCTCATTCTGGGGAGTGGGAGAATTGTACTTAACAATTTTTATTTTCAAATCAAGAGAAAAAATGCCACACTCATCTTCCTTGTTTTAAAGAATCAAAGATTCTAAAGAAAATTAATATAAGGAATACTAGCTTTCAAAAAAAAGAGTATACATTAAGAAATAGCATTGGAGAAACACTACTTTGCTGTGTTCCATCCAGAGTCACATTATGGATGGCTATATAAATTTGAAATAAGATAGATAGAACAAAAGACAGATAGACAGATCCAAGACTCATAACGCCAACATCTCCTCACCCACAAGAGGACAAAAGACTGAAATTCTAGGAAGAAAGCTGAAGAACTTAGAGGGTGAAATAGGGTTCATCCAATCCATTGAAAGACCCTGAATAGGGAATTAATATTGCAAATGAATGGCTAGTTACCTGAGTGTTGCTCATGGAAGAGATTTGGTTTCTGGGAGCATGGTCTGAATAACATGGATGGTGAAGTGCTGGTACATTAACCACAGATTAATAAAATAATAACATCTGATAAAAACCCGTGCACTGCAAGAGTGAGTGGGAAAGTAACTAAACTAGGTCTTATTTAAATTGCTCAATGAACAATCAGAACATTGACTCATACATTTCACGGCTCTTTCATTAAAGCTGCCACTGTGAAAATAAATAGTTGAGTTTGAATTCTAATTACAGGGAGGCAAATACAATTTTATATGTATAAATGAAATCTGCTGAAATGGTTCCTCATGCTTTGAAATACAGCAGTTCAAGGATGCAGTTTGTTCAAAAGGAAAAAAAACGTGTAAAAAGGGAAAGAGAATTTGCACTGTATTTTTGCCTGAACAAATGTTTTAAAATGTTGATATGGCTATTGTATTGTGCCCTATTTCTAAGCTGTTTAGATGTTGAAAACAGAAAGAAAGCATCTGAAATGTTTTCAAACTAATCCATTAAAAATGCAATTTATTTTTTTAAAAAGAACCTTTCATGATAAAAAATGTCCTTGATAATGGAATGTTATTGGAATGGAATGCCAGGATTGGCCACATAGAGGCACTCAGAGTTAAGAAAATAGAAGTTTATATAATAGAGGTCTAGACAGCTCAAGGATACTCTCAGAAAACTAGAAATTGATGTAATGCAGAGTGTTTTAAATTCTGCCCTAAGAAATTTTACAATCTAAAATAAAGAACCTTGATAAAGGGTGAATATGCATATATGACTGGAGAAACTAAACACATTTCTGCTCATGTAATGGGTTTTGGCTTAATGGTAAGCAGATGTCCTGGATAATTATACTAATGATGCTTTTCATTAAAAAGTCTTTTTCATAGAACAAATTTTAAACTTTGCCTTGAAATCAAATATAGTGATCCCCTGGTTATTGCGTCCCCGACCATTGCGAACAGGCTAATTTGCGATTTTTCAACCCGGAAGTCAAAACACCATCTGCGCATGCGTGCCCTTTTTTTCTATGGGCACGCATGCGTAGATGGCGCCGGGCAGATCAGCTGCTGGGCGGCTTCCCTGGGTCTTCCCCCTCTCCCCCCCCAGCACCCGCTCGCCCGCCGTTTGCCCGGCCACCCGCCGTTCGCCGCTCGCCCGGCCTTCGCCCGGCGACCCGCCGTTCGCCCGCCGTTCGCCGCTCGCCCGTCCTTCGCCCTTCGCCCGGGAAGTTCGCCAGGAGTCAGCGGAGAAGCGGCGCGCCTGTTTTAAAACGATCAGAGCCGGCCTGGGAGGGCTTTCCAGCAACCCCCGAGCCCCCAACCCGGGCTCGGGGGTTGCTGGAAAGCCCTCCCAGGCCGGCTACGATCGTTTTAAAACAGGCGCGCCACTTCTCCGCTGACTCCTAAAGCGGGGAAGTTCACCAGGAGTCAGCGGAGAAGCGGCGCGCCTGTTTTAAAACGATCGGAGCCGGCCTGGGGGATCGGAGCCGGCCTGGGGGATCGGAGCCGGCCTGGGGGGGCAGCAGCAGCGAGGAGTTTGCGTGGGTGGCGGGGAAACCCCAATCTTCGGCTCAGATGGTGTTTTTACTTCCGCAGCGCTACTTCGCGAAAACCCGCTCGTTGCGGAGGGTCCTGGAACGGAACCCCCGCAATGATCGGGGGATCACTGTATACCTAAGTGAAGACGCTTTAGATAGAAAGTTGGATGACACATATACAGAAAATAGAACCTACAGCTTATGAAGACAAGCTATTCCATTAGTTGATTGCTGTAACTTTTTCTCTTTTACTCTTTACTTCTAGGTTTTTTTCTCTGCTTGGTTAATTTCCATCCATTGTTTCTTGTCTTGCATTTAGGTGTTTGGAAAATACTTTGACCCCCTTCATCTTTATAGTATTGGAATGCTATAATATTGGAATGCTAATGGATTAAATAAATAAATAAAAATTTCAATTTATTTATTTTATTTAATTAGATTTGTATGCCGCCCCTCTCCGAGGACTCGGGGCGGCTCACAGCATATATAAAAACAAAACAATAATGTAAATCCAATTAATACTACAATTTAAAAACAATTTAAAAGAAAAAACTTATCAACCAAACATTCAGCAATTATACTTAAGGCATTCAGTGGTCATGGGGAAGATCTAAAAGTCTCAAGCCTAGCAGCAAAGATGAGTTTTTAAGCTATTTCGGAAGGCAAGGAGGGTGGGGGCAGTGCGAATCTCTGGGGAGAGTTGATTCCAGAGGGCCGGGGCTCCCACAGAGAAGGCTCTTACCCTAGGTCCCGCCAGCTGTCATTGTTTGGTCGACGGGACCCTAAGGAGGCAAACTCTGTGGGACCTCACCGGTCGCTAGGATTTGTGCGGCAGAAGGCGGTCTCGGAGATAATCTGGTCCTGTGCCATGTAGGGCTTTATAGTTCATAACCAACACTTTGAATTGTGCCCGTAAACTGATTGGTAGCCAATACAGTCCACAGAGTGATGATGAGATGTGGGCATTTCTTGGAAGGCCCAAGACTGCTCGCACGACTGCATTTTGGACAAGTTGAAGTTTCCGAACACTCTTCAAAGGTAGCCCCATGTAGAGAACATTGCAGTAGTCAAGCCTCGAGGTGATAAGGGCATTGGTGACCGTGAGCAAAGACTCCCTGTCCAAATAGGGCCGCAACTGGTGCACCAGGCGAACCTGGGCAAACGCTCCCCTCGCCACAGCTGAAAGATGGTGTTCTAAAGTTAGCTGTGGATTGAGGAGGACACCCAAGTTGCGACCCCCGGGTGATGGACGGACAGATGGACGTGTCCTTGGGAGGCAGTACCCACAGCCACTCCGTCTTGTCTGGATTGAATCTGAGCCTGTTGGCACCCATCCAGACTCTGACAACCTCCAGACACCGGCACATCACTTCCACTGCTTCGCTGAGTGGACATGGAGTGGAGATGTACAGCTGGATGTCATCAGCGTACTGATGGTAACCTACCCCATGCCCTTGGATGGTCTCACCCAGCGGTTTCATGTAGATATTAAACAGCAGAGAGGACAGAACCAACTCCTGAGGAACCCCACAAGGTAGGGACCTAGGAGTCAACCTCTGCCCCCCCCACTAACACCGACTGTGATCGACCAGAGAGGTAGGAGGAGAACCACCATAAAACAGTGCCTCCCACTCCCAACCCCCCCAATCAGTGCAGAAGGATACCATGATCGATGGTATCGAAAGCCGCTGAAAGGTCAAGAAGCACCAGGACAGAGGATAAACCCCTGTCCCGGGCCCGCCAGAGATCATCCATCAAATAGTATAAAAGTTTTTATACTATTTATAAATAGTATAAAAGTTTTATGTTCTAATCAATTTACACTTCATTCATAAATAACTGCCGCTAACTTAACTTCATCTATTTTAATAAGAACATATAATTTCTGGAGCTTTGAGAAGTGATTCAACTTTAATGAGGTCAGAATAGTGAGTTGCGGTTTGAGATCAAAACATTTGCATATCTCAAATAATTGCTTGCACTTAACTTTATTGATTATTCTTGCACTTAACTTTATTCATGAATGTTTCTAATAGTGTTAAGTACAGTATATGAATCTCAAATATAACTTTTCATAGGTTTAATTCAATTCTTTATCTGCTATTTTCTATCCATACAGTCATTCAGTTTGGATTTATTACTCTGTTTGTGGCCTCTTTTCCTTTGGCACCCCTACTTGCTCTAATGAACAACATCTTGGAGATTAGAGTTGATTCTTGGAAACTTACAACTCAGTTTCGAAGGCCTGTGGCAGCCAAAGCTCATAGCATAGGCATTTGGCAAGAAATCTTAAATGGGATGGCTATCTTGTCTGTTGTCACAAACGTAAGTAAACAAAGCCAACAATAGACAAAACTATTAATAAGAGCTCTTCGAACAGCTAGATCTTAAAAGTAGTGTGGTTCCTTATTAATTTCTTATTTTAATAATTCCTGACTATATTTCTAAAAAGTGATTAATACTGAGATAATCAATCTGTGGTTCTTCTGATGCTATTGTTCAGTATATGTACCACCCTGAGAAAAGGGAAAATAAGATCTGGTGTGTGACATTTGGAATGTCACAGTCTGCAATTCTTAGACTAATAAGTATATTCCAACAAAATCAGGTTTTCTTACAGAAACAAAGTTTCCATCTAGATAAATTTAACTTCAACTGCATTTTATTTATTTATGAAAAAATCATATCTCATTTTTTTAGAACAGAAATTTCAAGCCCTTGCTTCTGATTTTAATGACTCAGAACTATGATCACAGATTGATTAATTCAGTTTGTATCTACTTTTATGTTTAGCTAGATGCTCAGGGAAAAACAGAAGTAAAATACGACTTTCCAAATACCGAGACACAAAGTTAAAAACAATTAGCACGCAAGAGTAATCTCTCCAACCTATGTGGTAAAAATCACTTGAGGAAGGAACTCGTCAATCTCCCACTCCTTGAAGCCGGAAACAGGCTTGTGTGTTTTGTTAGGTTTTAAAATTAAATTGGAAACATTTCATGTTTGTGAAGCTATTGTTCTTCTTCTGTTCCTGGTGTCATTACTTTAGGTTACTAATGGTAAACATGGGTAAATATGGGCAAAACCTTTTAAATCATCAAAGCCACTAGTTTTGGCCTTTTTGAGAGATTAACATAGATATGACATGCAGAATATCTTAATTGTAAATCAATTTATCCTTTATCACCTGGTGGTTAATCAGATAACATGCATAGAATATAAAAAGATATATCTTAATTAACATAAATAACCAATTATTTCCTACAGGCTTTTATTGTTGCCTTCACATCTGATATGATTCCTCGATTGGTATACTATTATGCCTATTTTGTGAATCCTGATTTACCCATGTCTGGATACATTAATAATAGTCTTTCAGTATTCCAAATCTCAGATTTTCCTGAAAAACACAAACCTGAACAGAGTCCAGGCAAATTTACCAGTTGCAGGTTAGTTGCAATTCTTCCATTTTATGCTTTATATTGATATAAATATAATAATTATACATGTTGTAATATCAGTTGTGATTTTCTGATCTTTATACATATATTCTGTTGACATCTTTATGAACTGTCTAGCTGTCAGTTCAATGAAACTGGAGATGGTTGCAGACAAGATGCCTTTATAGTAATTAATATGAGAAATATCAGTGATGGAAATAGGGAAATGTAATTATTTGAATTGTTAATAAATTTAATTCAATTGTAATGCTAAGATATTCCTATGGCTTGTGCCACTTAATTATCTGAATTCATATCAGATAATAGACATTAGTTTGATGGTCACAGAGTTTAAACTTGGTTTACAAACCATGATTTTGACCAGCAATTTTGAATCAAGAACTGGTTTATTCTTGGCTTGAATTTGTAACTCATGTGAGCCTTTGTCAGTCTCTACAACCAGAGGACAAATATAGCTAGAAAGGTTGCATTAACACAATTCTACTGTTTGTTGTTCCTCTTTCTCCAACAAGCTCAAAACATAAGTTAAAACATATTTTCTCTCATGAACTGCAACAAAATACACAGAGTTAGCATATACTGTACTCAATTAAGAAAATTACTGTATTTTAAAGACACCCTATCTTAAAAAATTACAGCATATTTTAAAAATCTCACACAAAGGAATAACAACCTCCATCCCCAAATCTAAAAATTTCCCACTGCAGGTCTCTTCTGTAGATACCACATCCATCAGTAAAACAAACAAACAAAAAGGGGCACACAACCATACAAATCAGTCAAATCATACAAATCCAGGAAACTACACACCTATCATCCTGACCTCAATACTAGGGAAGATTTTGGAAAAGATAATTAAACAACGAATCAATGAACACCTAGAAACAAACAAAGTAATAACTAAACACCAACATGGATTTGTCAAAAACAGATCATGTCAGACTAATCTTATAACATTCTTTGACAAAGTGACAAAATTACTGGACCAGGGGAATGCCGTTGATGTGGTTTACTTGGACTTCAGCAAGACTTTTGACAAAGTAGACCATAACCTACTACTAAATAAACTAGAAAAATATGGGATGGACAGCAACACCTCCAGATGGATTCAAAATTGACTAACTAACCGCACTCAATGTGTAGTGCTCAATGGAACTACATCTATATGGAGGGATGTCTCCAGTGCTACCAGTTTGGGCAAACCGGGAGGAACCCACTTCTGAAATGCACATGAGATGGATGATTGTTGCACAGCGCATTTTTCCAGAGTCTGAGCAAAGATAATTTATTATGTGTACTACTTTTAAGCTTAAATATTCCCCCGTAGTCTCAGTTTCCTTTCTCTCCAGCATTCTTGTCCCACAGATGTCTCATTATGTCTGGTAGAATAGCCTTTCAGTAATTATTTGATTTTCCATAGTTTTTCCCATGGAATTTAGTGTAACATGAAAGGGTTGCCATATTTGTGTTGTAGCTTTTTACTATCTACCATCTCTGTTTCTTTGTTGGTCATATATTTGTCCTATGCAATGATGTCTTTTAGCATTTTTTTTTCTTTTCCACTTGTAGTGTAGAGCCTACTACTACTCATCTTGTATTCTATTGTTCATTGATGCCACCCCATGTTTCACACAGTGCTATCCAGTTCACCTTGTGCTCTCTTTTAATATGTGCACTTTTCCCCTTGTAAATATATTCTCACATTTTGGCTTTTGCTATGCTTGAACAAATGAGAAACATGAGTCAGATTTTGTACTGAAAAAACAAAACAATAACATCGGGATCAAAAGTCCTCCTAACTGACAGCTTTATGTGAATATAAATGCCACAGCAATTGTAATCTTCTGTGCTTCAGAGTAGCTGCTCACCTTTAGATGTTTATATTCAACAGGTACAGGGATTATCGATATCCACCAGATCATGAGAAGCAGTACATGCACACAATGCAAGTCTGGCACATCCTGGCCGCAAAAATGGCTTTTATAATTATTATGGAGGTAAAATGTTTTTATGATTATTGTTAAGTTCTGCTGCTCTCCTCTCCTAAAATTAATATGCTGATATTGAGTTATAGTTAAGGTATATATTTTATATTGTAGTACTTTCAAAAAAATTTCATGGTATGCTGAAGCCTGATTCTACAGTTGCTGAAATTCATTTTTTCCTCGTTAATCTGCATTCAGTACTCCATAATGACAAAGTGAAAACGTAATTTTAGAAATATCTGTAAATGTATTCGAAAGAACAAACTGAAATATCGCCTTGGCATAAGTATTCAGACCCTTTGAAAAAAACATGAAAATTAGCTCAGGTGCCTCCCATTTCTCTTGATAGTTGCTGACATGTTTCTACACCTTGAATGGAGTCAACCTGTGGTTAATTAAATTGATTGGACATAATTTGGAAAGACACATACCTCTCTATAGAAAATGTCACAGTTGCCAATGCATACTGTAGCAGAACAAAAGTCATGAGATCAAAGGAACTGCCTGCAGAGCTCAGATGCAGGATTATTGCAAAGCACAGATCTGGGGAAGACTACAATAAAATTTTTGCTTGCACTAAAGGTTCTTAAAAGCACAGTGATCTTCATAATTTTCAAATGGAAGAGGTTTGGTACGGCCGGGACTCTTCCAAGAGCTGGTCACTTGGTTAAACTGAGCAATTGGAAAAGAGCCTTATTCATTCATTCACTCACTCACTCACTCACTCATTCACTCACTCACTCACTCACTCACTCACTCACTCATTCACTCATTCATTCATTCATTCAGATTTATAGGCCGCCCATCTCATGATGGACTCTGGGTGGCACACAACAATAAATTACTTAGTAAGAAATGATCAAGTGATCAAGAACCCGATGATCACTCTGACTGAGGTCCAGAGATCTGTACAGAGATGGGACAAAGTTCTAGAAGGACAACCATCACTGCAGCCATCCACCCACTCTTCTGGGCTTTGTGGAAGAGTAACTAGATGAAAGCCTTTCCTCAATGCAAAATAGATGAAACCTCACTTGGAATTTGTAAAAAAAAAAGCACCTGAATGATTCTCAGACTGTGAGGAACAAACTAAGTAGGCTTTCATCTGTTTTGCATTGAGGAGAGGCTTTCATCTAGTTACTCTGCTATAAAGCCCAGGTCAGTGGAGGACTTTGTTTTGATAATATGGGAATTGAAATCCTGGTACAATTTGATGCTTAATTATGAAATAATTAGGTACACAAAACTGCCCAGAGTTATGAATGGGTGTTTGTAAAATCTGGAAATTGTAAGTCAGTAAATACACAAAGATCGCCCAGAAAGTAATGCACCACATTTTTTTCTTCAACAATTATTTATTGAACACAATGAAACTTACACACAAGAAAGAATGATGTTTCTTCTACACTCCCTATTTTTCCACATAATCTGTCCTGTTCTATGGCCTTCCTCCAGCGAGATACAAGAACATGTATGCCCTGTATGCCACCACTTATTCTGCTCACGAAGCCATTTCTGCACTGTGCAAATCACCTCTTCGTCATTCTCAAATGGCATCCATTCAGATCCATGCAGATTCTCCATTAACTGTACACAAATGCTTGTGAATGCTCCCAACAGTTTCTTTCTTTGCAGTGAGAAATTCAATGATGACACGCTGCTTGTAACATACATCACTTGCAGATGCCATTTTGAAACACTGAAACACTATCTGTCTGAAGAAATGCAAAATTTACACACGCACCCCTGACAATTCAGTTATAATGTATATCCAAAGTTTCGCATTCATACCATTACTGTAGCCTGAGGGAGGGAAATGGTGCATAACCTTCTGGGCGACCCTCGTATGAAAGTAAAACCTCATTTTACTTCTAGTTCATTAGTATTTACCGCTTACTAATTATTGCTAAATTATATACTATTATTTTCTATGTATCTTCAAAAGCTAGATTTTTACTGGATTTTGTGCACCCCCCTTCCAAAAACACCCTGGTTGGCTTACAATATTTAAAAGAATAAGAAATAAGACATGCTGGACAAAACATCTTAAATAAAATACTTAAAAAATTCAATAGGACATCACAAAACTTCTAATCCCAGGCTTGAGAACAGAGCTAGATTTGAAGATACTTTCAGAGTGCTTGCAGCTTGGGACTCATACATATCTTGGGGATGAGATTTGGGTGTTGCAATACAGAAGGCACATTACTTGGTCCCCAAACGTGGCAATTTTAAGACTTGTGGACTTCAACTTCCAGAATTCTGGGAGTTAAAGTCCACAAGTCTTAAAGTTGCCAAGTTTGAAGATCTCTGCACATGATGATCATGTTTAACTGAGGAAGCCTGACATGCAGTCATGCTGCCCAAATATACCAAACAAAACTGGAGTTAGGCGGTCCCTCAAATTACACAACATTATTTCATGAAGGGCTTTATAGGTGATTTCCAGCACCCAGAATTACAGCCAGTGCAACTTGTGTAGCAGCAATGATGTAGGTAGCAAAGAACCTGCATGTGTATATGCATGAATAAATGGGTTTAGGTACTGGAGTACAAATGAGGAAGCTAGAGTTCTAATCCTACCTTAAGCATGGAAGTCAGCTGGATGTCTTTGCACCAGTCATTATTTCTTAGCCTCAGGAAACAGCATGGCAAACCATTTCCAAAAAATGTAGCATGTACACAAACCCACTGATATACTGGTATATACTGGTATACACACATGCATACTACAAAACATTTCAGGCACTCAGTAAATAATGTATTTGAAATGAGACTTGTGTCAAAAAGTTGCATTTGGAGTATTTTTGCACAGGCTGCTGGCTAGCTAACCATGCAATTCTGGATTATCATGCTTCTTTTCATTAGTGGAGGCAATAAGGGAAAAGGACAAAGGAAACAAAATATGCATTATTATGTTTGGATACAAATACATAAAGGCAGAATTTGCATGATGACACCACTGCCTGTGTCATTTTGGCACCCACAATTCTATGCCTCCTTTGTTCTGGCTTCTCTCAGTCAGTCAATATTTTAAGGTCATTGAACATGTGAACTCTTGTCCCCCATTAAGATATGAAACATAGGCAAATCTATGAACAACTACCATGCATGAACTTATAGATGCATTGTTCTGCAAGCTCAAGGGTTCTCCACAATCATCTTCCTTTTGAGCATGATCATTTTACTACATAAAGATTGTAGTATTTAGACAACTGAATTTGCTCCCAGCATATGCAATATGGCACTTTATTGTTACATTGAACTTGCACCACCAAACTTAGATCTTCTACTTTTGTGAGTGAATAACTCACTCAGGAGTGCTTTTAAATGAGGGAGGCCATTTAAGTTTTACTGATTCAAGTTACCGTATTTTTCAGAATATAAGATGCAACTTTTTCCTCCATAAAAGAGACTGAAAATCTGGGTGTGTCTTATACTCCAAATATAGCTTTTTAAAAGCTTTTCTTTTCAGGTGCTAATCTTCCAAGCTTGCAGCAGTTTTTTTTATTCCTACTCCTTCCAAAAGCAGTTTTTTCCTGCCCTAAATCTTTGTAGGCTTGTTTTCATTCCTATTCCCTCTGAAAAAGGCTTCTTCAGTCCTAACTAGGAGATAAAATAATGTGCAGAAACTGAACAGAATAAGCAAGCTAGCCAGATGAATATCTGTTAGGTAGATTTTCCCTGCTATTTTCCTCCCCCAAAACTAAGGTGCATCATATATGCTGGTGCGTCTTATATTCTGAAAATATGGTAAATTGCAATGGCAGTAGGGACTTTCTTTTATAAATCATGTATCCAACGAATTCACTGGTAACATTAAAATTGGTGCAGAAGAAAGGCATAAATATTTGTTTAAAGTTCAATTCAATTCAATTCAATTTATTAGATTTGTATGCCGCCCCTCTCCGAAGACTGAAGTTGCAGAAGTACTAAACTTTACTTAGCCAAGTGCACATTGCAAACATTTAAAACAATGAAGGAGAAGTGACGCCATGTTTCCATAACTTCTTTTTATGTATTCTTCTCTTTTGTGTTCTCTTCCAGCATGTTGTCTTCATTGTAAAATTCTTTGTGGCCTGGATGATTCCAGATGTCCCCTCTGAGGTGAAGGCTAAAATAAAACGTGAGAAGTACTTAACACAAAGAATCTTACATGAGCATGAGCTCAATAAACTGAAACAGAAGTTGTGTGAAGGTACGACCTGTGCCAGCATGGAAAAGGAAGTCCTAGCTAGTGAAGGAATAGTGGAGTTATCAGAAGCCATGTGACTCGAAGACATGTAACTCAAAGAGTGTCTCTTTGCCTGGAATTCAAGCCTGTGAAAGTTGTTTGTCCAGAATCTCCAATGAGCTCTATCCATAGTATGCCTTGAAAGCTTTCTGGTGTTTTTAACCAATCTACTTCCTAAAAACATTTAGGAAGAAGACAATATGGTTTGACTGTTGGGCAGTCAACAGACCTTTTTTCTCCCTTTGTTTGGGCTCTTTAATTTTGAAGGCTTCAGCTTATGGCACGGCATTCTCTCTTCCACTGCCTTGTCTTTGTAAGACTATGCTTTCTTGGAAATGCTACTATCTTAAGTGCTTTTGTAATGAATGGTTCCCAGATTTCTGTGATGTAAGCAGGAGTTCAAAGTCATAAACTGCCAAGACTGAAAAGGACTTCCCCCTCGTTAGGTTTGAAGAGTTGCCAAGAAAGATATAACATTCTCCTAACCCAGATTTGTTTTTTAAATGAATACATGTATAAATCAAATGATAAGGCCAAGAATCTGATGTGAGGTCTTCCACTTATTGCACGGTCAACTTATGGTGCTACAGATGGAAAGGAAATTATGTTATTTTATTGTCATGATATTTTGAAGAACACCACAGATTAGGCTAGCCCTTACTCATTTTAATATGCCTGTTCCTAAATTTAAAGTCATACTCAGCCTATTAATAACTGTTACCTTTGGCGCAATTGAGAGGATATAGCAAAACAAGAACATATATATATTTGCCTTGCTCAGTATTAAATAAGTACTATTCTGTAACTCTGCTTGCCCATAGGAGCTATTGTGTTCTTTTTAAGCTTTGGTCTTCATAAGGTATTCAAGCATTTAATAATTGGAAAATTTTACGCATATCTTGAATACATTTGTGTTGCACAAATATGCACCTTTAAATGCCTTTTTTGAGGTGGACAGTCCATTTGCCTACTTTTAAAGGCTCAAATAATTGAATTATGGATTATTTTTAATTCGGGTACAATTAGAATTTGGATTATTTTCTAAATCAAAACTCAAAACCAAAAATAATGTGAAATTCAGTTAGAAATTATTTGATAAAAACCCAAACCACTGATTTGATATGAATTTTTGTCCACTAATATGCTATTTTAACATGTTTAAATATTAAAATAGCTTATTTTCAAATATTTAAAGAAGGGCTACCAGCAAAGCCATTTCCTGTGATTTGCCTTAAAAGTTTATCTATTTCTTTGTAAAGAGTATGTATCCTTAGTAATTAATGAATGAAATATTATGCACATTGTTGTTGTCAGAGTCCCAAGGTTAAGAAATTGTGATTGTTTAAATATTGTAAAGGAATGTAACTTTAGAAGGGGTATGTTAAAACAATTTTGCAGATTTATTGTCTTATTTATCAATTTTGTGTGTCTTATGTATGTGAAATTAATTGTAAGCCTTTTACATTGGGTTTCCTTGTTTTGTTATATAATTTTAAAGAAGTACAATTATTTTTGAAAATTCACTACAATTTTATAGCCAAATCTTTTTTGCCATTGCTTAGTGCCTTGTGTATATCACTTAAGAAGCAAAGAATGGATGTGAAAATGTTACTTTTCTTAATTATATAGCATAATGTGATATACAAATCAGTTCATAAGTATCATGAGCTTAGCAGCTTTTATACTCAATCATGTCTATCAGCAACTTATTCAGATAGGAGCACGTTGGGATAATTCTTTATAATCCATTTGAATTGTAATCAAGGAATATAAACATTACTAGATTTGTCAGTCAAAACGAAGCATGTTGGACATCACATTTCACAATGATGAAGTATTTGTACCAATCAGCTGTTAAATATTGGAAATGCCAGTCAACATGTGAATTAGAATTTTTTGTTTCTGATAGTAAAAGAAGCAAAATTATACCCTCAAAATACTATGGAAAATATTTAATCAATGAAAATATTCTTTTTGAGATCTAAAATCTAAAAATAAAAATAATCTAAAAATAAAAACCTGAAATCTAAAAATAACTATTTAGAATGATACTATGTGTCATTTAATTTTTTGCTCAAATTTTCCTGATTTAAATCATTTTATAGGTTTTGAATAATATTAACACAGCATCAGAGCAAAGTAGTATTTGGATTTCAAAACAGATTTCAAAATTGGTATCAAATATTTTGCATCTTCCATCTTTTTTCATATGCAAATACAAAAAAAATCTTTGCACTATGCGCTATGCTGCATAGTGATTCTGATTAGGATAAACAGCAGCATAATACTTTCAAAGATTGGATTTCAGTAACCATCATCCTCTCATCCAGTATCTTATTTATGCTTAAATCATAGAATCAGTGCATAATTTATGGTGTTGGATGTTTGGGAAAATAGTATGATGATAATAATTATTGTCTTTTGAATTGTACCGAGAATTAACCTTACCATCTTTCAGAGATTTTGAATCAATTTTTTATCATCCTAAAACAGCCTTGTTTTTCGTTACTATTTATAATTAGTTTAATGTGCTAAAGAATACCATTTTAATGCAAAAAATATATGTATGGCTAAGATAAAAAATATGTAATGTGAATTTCAATTTGCCAAAGAATGCATTGCAATCACCAAATGTCTATATAGGTAGCCATGGACTCACCCACTTCATAACTGAACATCACTGCTTCTTTCTTTACCAATGTTCTTATAAAACCAAATGGACAATATTCAGCATTTGTATCAATGCTATATTGAAATCCTTGTCATAACACTTTATGGAGCAAACAGTACATCTAACACTATCCTGGTTTCATGAATTATCATTAAAATCTCTCTTTGTATTTAAGGTGTGAAACATTTGTAGGTTTGTTTAAGTTTTTAATGTGCCTTTCTAAACATTTTGTATTACATTCAGATTTTTTAAAGAAATGACATACAAAGAGAAAGAGTGAAATAATATGTGATTGTGTCATATTCCACCATATGTTGTTATTTCACAAGTTCAGATCATTTTCACAAAAGCATTTGTTTTTGTTTCTCTATTCTCTGTCCAGGGTCACTGAAAGCAGGGAAATGGGTAAACAATATTTAAAATAAATGTATCTTAAAGTGTTTATTCCATTGCTGTTTGAGTCATATATGTATCCCAAAGCCAGAGCAGTATATATATAGTGCACCATATTTTCAAACATTTTTTTTCCCCTTGGCTCATTTGGAAAAAAAAAAGTAATTGGTTTTTAATTTGTACATAAATGCTACCTTGAATCTATATGTTTTTGTCTATAATGAATCCCATTATATTCACTGATGATCACTTTCTTGTATGTATGGAATTGCAACTACAGTTCCAGAATTCATTGGCTATATACTGGTTCAATGATTGGCATGAATTTTCCATAAAAGTTGTTTTCAAGAAAAAAAATGGGAAGGAGAAGGAAATGGAACCCACATCTTAAAAGATTGAAAAGAATAACCTGCCAATTTTAGAGCTACCAGAGTTGGTTTGCAAAAATCTAGTTAGGTTAGGTTAGGTTTATTGGATTTATATGCCGCCCCTCTCCGTAAACTCGGGGCGGTTGATTCGATTCTCTTAACAACAGAATTTAACTTGCTTGTATCTTTCTGCTTCCTTCTAGTGTCATCCATATTTATGTAGCCTTAAACATGCATACATAGTATACTTCCGTCAGTGTCATTTTACCAGTTAAATACTTTTTCTGATCTGCTAGAACAATTTTAATATGGACTGCAGTAAACAAAATTTCCTACCTCCCAACTTGTGTTGAGTTGTTAATGCATACTGTCCCATGGCTCATACACCATATTATGCAAATACCATGTTGGGATAGTTTGAAATGTGTATTTTGTTTTGCAAAGTTAACTTTCAAGTACTGCTTGAAAGTTAAGTACTGGTCTCTCAGGGTTTTTGTGGTGCAGATTTGATATCCTATCTAAACCACCCAAATTGCATTGATCTCATGTACTACGTGCTACAATTAAGCAGAATACATATGGCTATCCTTTAGTGCATGTTGGACCTAATCGTGATCCACTCATGCATAATACACATACATCTTTTATAAATTTATTTATTGATTTATTTATTTATTAAATTTGTATGCCACCCCTCTCCGTACACTCGGGGCGGCTCACAACAGTAATAGGAAAAAAAAACCAATGTAGAATACAAATCTAATAATTAAAACTAAAAACCCATAATTTAAAAAACATGCACACAACATACCATACATAAACAATATAGGCCTGGGGAAGTTATATCAGTTCCCCCATGCCTGTAAAGTATCTATATGAAAACAATGTCTGTTTCTCAGTGAGAAAATATATTTCACAAATCTTAGGTATAGGTAAAATTCAGGTAAAATCCAAATAAAGTTAAAGATACTACCAAATATTTCATATTAATGTGGAATCAGTGGTGGGTTGCTCCCGTTTCAGCCTGGTTTTGTGA
This sequence comes from Erythrolamprus reginae, assembly GCF_031021105.1. Taxonomy (NCBI): domain Eukaryota; kingdom Metazoa; phylum Chordata; class Lepidosauria; order Squamata; family Dipsadidae; genus Erythrolamprus; species Erythrolamprus reginae. Next base: position 110,519,518 of record NC_091950.1, read on the forward strand.
AGCAGTAGCAGCGATGGTGGGAGACTCTGCCTAGGATGCTTCTGTACATGCAAACAGGCGTGCAAACCAGTAGCAATGGGTTTTAGAACGCACTACTGTGTGGAATGTTTCTTTCCTTGAATAAATAGTATGCAGGACATGATGTAAAGATTCCAAATACATTTGCTATTTAGCTGAAGAGATCTGTGTCCTTGTTTCCATATAAAACTTCTACATAGGTTGGTGTCATGATAAGATCTGCAATACAGCCAGTGGGATTTCCTGCTAACAATGGGATTCAAAATGCATGTAATTCAGTTAAGTTTTTCCAGTTGTAGGGAGGACATTTATCAATGGCAAATAAGTTCAGCTTATTCGGTGACCCTGAGAAATTAAACCTACATTTTTTTTGCTATTATAGCTCTAAAGTTATAATTAACTTAAGAAAGGGCTTTAGCACTGTACCCAGAGGTGAGTGTTGTGCAGTCATCTTCTAAATAGGTCGGTGTATTTTAAATGTTAATCTTTGCAAAAGTGTCCTTAGGATGATCGTTCTAGGTCAGGGACATCAAACTCAATTTCATTGAGGGCCCCATCAGGATTGTATTTGACCTTGAGGGGGATGGAGTAGACATCGCCAGTCAACATCACTTGTGTCAGGGGCACTTATGGTGGTCTGAGTATTCTGCCAGCTGCATGTGGCCATCGCGAGCTTCTGTTTTTACTGGCAAAGTGCTGTGCCATGTTATCTTGACTTGTGATAACACCTGACTATTGGTCTGATAGCTGTTGGTCAGGGCAATATGTACTCAAGACAATACTAATCTACACTTCCATTACTCTGAATGCTGTTCTCCTGGTTCTTTCATTAGAGAACAGAGAAAATCAATCCATGCCCAAGAGAATAATGAAGGAAAATAGCCAAAACAGGATTTTCTTTGTTTCTATGCCAATTACAGGGGGTGAGGGAGATACTGTGCTTTCATTAATTTATTTGACCGATAACACTTTTCTGTTTATAGCATTTCTGTTTATAGTATAGTAATTCTAATACAAAGCATAATTTTAACATAATTAGAAGGACAGTTGCTAAGCATAGTTAAGGAATGCCTTAGGAAACATCAATAATATTTTAATCTGCTAGATTATGTATGGTTGAAAGTTGTGCAAATCCTTTTAAAAAAACTTTTAGGACACAAAAAAACCAAGAACAAAGCAAATTCAACAAATTGAAAGATTGCTCAGTGCTAATCTGTTTCAGCAAATCAACAATAATTGTTTATGTTCAAAAGGCTATATGGAGAATGATATATTCCGATGGATACTGACTTAACATAGTAAGACATATTAAGATTCCATGATTCTAAAAATACCAGGAAAAAATGCAAAATACATAAGAGGGATTTTATAGTATTGCACAGTAATGTATGTTAATGAAATTCTGCAAAGAAATATGCAAGGCATGTAGGTGAAGTTGATACACTTTAGGAGTTAATGAATTAGTATTAGACAAATTAACCTAATGATCCCCCAATTAGGGAAATAAATTAGCTATATTGTGGCTAATGAGAACTACAAGTCTAACTTGCAGCAAAGCAGTGAAATTTTACATGGTGCAGAAGTGGATTCTGTTCACATTGTGAAAAAGCTTTTTCTGGATTGTCTTTTTTATTGTCTACTTATAACCCAATTCTTATAATATATGTTTTAAGGCTGTATTATTTCTTGGTTCCATTTCTGTCTTAAATCCAAAATTTCGGATCTATGACAATGGAAGAAGCAGCACCACAGAATTAAAATCCTATTTATTTCTTATCCATTCCCTCATAAATTGTTCTTGATCCTCAGACCCACCCATTGATTCTATCAAATCGACCTGTTGCTATCTAATTTCTCAACCTGCTTCATCGACAATGAATGATGGCACAAGTGGAAATGTTTGCTGGAGCAGAAGTATTCAAAAGAGAAGGAAAAGACATTTACCTCTGCATTTAGCACAATCTACCAAAGAGAGGTGGGGGTTTCTGCAGCGTTATTGTGGACCTGTCTTTTTCAGGTGACGTGGCTTCTTTATAACTGCAAGCAGCTCTGAGTAAGCTAAGCGACTTCCCTCCATCTCTGCACGTATCCACTGGGTGTTTAAAAATTCTGTGCGTTGTGTATCTGCAGTACATAGTTGCAGTAGGCGTAACTGCATAAAATGTGAATGTGCTCTCCACATATGGATGTCATTTCAGTTTGTGGGAAGAAAACAAATGGAAGCCTGACAAACAACACCTGAAAGAGTTCTCACAGATCGTAATCTTGATGTCTAAAATATAAGAGCAATGTTATTTGTTTTCCCAGAGATGCATAAATATTGTGCTGGATTTTTTTAATTGTTAAATAATCTCAATATGTACATTAAGTGCACTTCAGAAATGACACGTTTGCTTATCTTGCAACACGTCATCTTCTTAAGTGCCTTTGTGAGGGAAAACAATGTTTTAAGTAAGTGCTGAATAAAACCCCCTGAGAGAAAATGTAGAAAAAGTTCCTTTTAGTATAAGATGCTTTTTGCTAGTCTAATTCAAGCTAGTGTAATGTTAACAATTATATATAATTCTTTCTCTTTTTCTCTCAATCCTTTTTCATTCTGGTCATGTTACTTACCGAGTTTCAGGGCAAACCATCTCATTGACATTGTAAACCTAGTCCAAAGACTTAGAAAACAAAATGTTTTTAATGAAAGTTTAATGAAATGCTTTATCAAAAGTATCTACCAATCTGGAAGATTAACTAGGAGCATGACTGAGACAGAGAATTGGGAACTTTGTTTTAGAGTGCAACAACCAATGTGTTGTAATGAAGAAAGTGGAGGCTGCATCAAAGAAATTCCCTTTTAAAGTTGAACATGATCATTCAATTATTTTGGCTAATCAGTGCTATTCTCTCCAGTTGTTGAAACCTTTTCATGCTGAATTCATACTTAGTCTTCCCTGATTCACTGATTCTAATGTGAGAAGTTTTTCACTGAATTTTGTGGCTTGCTTTCTGTTTTTGAACCAGGGTTTGATTCCATGCAAACAAGTGTTTGGATGGGTGTGGCCAGAATTGGATCACTTGTGGAGTGGGGTGTGGGATGGGATGAGAGGGTTTGTCAAGGTATTGGTTGGGGGTGATGCAATGTGTTTGGATAGCTGCACCATGGCTTGAGAAGAGCAAGTGAATTGTAAAAGCAGAGTTGGAATTAAGTGAGAGGATAGGAGCATCATAAAAATGATGGATAGCAGAAGGCATGGCAGATTTTGTGTATATGGCTATATTAGATTGTTTTAACTGTTGTCTTGTACAAGAAAAATACATTTAGCCCTAGATACAGATTTAAAGATAGTTATATATACCGTACTTATATATTATATATAGTATATATAATTATAAGATAAATATATATAATTATGAATCCAAGAGTGTCTCAAGGCAAGCTTGGGAACATACTTCATGGGCAATAAATGCTTCTGGTTAAATATTTTAGTGAAAGATTTCTGAATATACTGTACAATAATTACAGAAGATTGCACAATGGCCTAAAATATATAGTTGCCCTCAACTATGACATCCAATAAAGGAATCTTTAATCAAGGAGATGTTTGTATCCTCCTCTCAAGAGACATTAATGATGGCAATTGAGGTATCTCTGATAATCTCCTGGCCAGAGGCTGCAAGTCAAAGAGGGTAAGAATCCATAAGATTGTATGTATTTATGTACCCTATTTTTCAGACTATAAGACATACCAGAACATAAGACACACCAAGATTTCAAAGTGGTAAACAAGAAGAAAAACATGTTTTTATTCTCCCTGGCCCCCAGGAGCACTCTGTGGGCCTCCGAAATTCCCAGGGGGGGGGGGCAATTTTGAAAAAAAAGAGGACTGTTTTTAGCAAAAATGGGATGCATGGGGCGGGGTTTCAGGGGGCAAAAATTTATACAAAAGTTTACAAGATGAAACAACATTTCCACCCTCTTAGGAGGGAAAAAGTGCATCTTATACTCTGAAAAATATGGTAAGGGGTGCATAGGTGCATGAGTGTATAGGTGGGTGTGATGCTTCAAGGAAGTTGTCCATAGCTTAGTTTTCACAAATTAAAATCCATCCAGTCTTAACTGTACAAGCCTCTTGAAAATTATGTAATGCTTAAAAAGATGGGCAAGAAAACAGATAATAACAAGTTGAACGGATGCAAGTATAGCAATAATGAATGCCTGACTGGACCTAAAGGACCAGGTTGGGAACAGATCATCCTGAGAAGACCTATCTATTAGCTTCTAAGACTAGGCAATAATGTAGTAGCAGGTAATCATCAGTATCAATCAACTATACAAGCAAGGTCATTAGACACCCACATAACTGACTATGCATTAGCTGTGTGTCTCCTAGAGTGCCCAAATTGTGATTTATTTTGTCCACGAAAACCTATTTAAAGTAAGCCTCTAAAAATTCTCTGTAAGAAAAGAGGGAGAAGAATCAGCTATATTATACACACAGAAACACACACGCACACAAAGTCAGGATGACAATGACTTTATGCATGTAATACATCCAGGAAAGAAACTGGCTGTTTGGGTTATTTGGGGGATGGGGCAGTTCCAGATATTGCCATAGATTGCATTTGGCCTTGAAACACCCTTTACACTATATCTAGTTGGCTGCAAGTCTATCTCTACCTCTATTCTAGCCAACAACAACCTCTATTCTAGCTGTTACCATGGAGCTAAGTGATGAGGAGGAATATTTGATTCTTGGAATATGATTGCTAGCAGCTGATGTGAAGCTAATAATTTATTACTTATAGTAGATCATAGTGCAATCAAAAAAGTGCAAATGGCAGTCATAATTAGGAAATAAGCATTGCTATGCCATGGCTTATGGCATTTGAACAAATTGATCTGTTGATTGACAATATCAGGCAAAATATTGGTTGCCTTCCTCCAAACACCTGGGTTGTCAATATGGAGACACTTCAAAAGAAAAAATAATAATTCACTTGTTTCTTTCTTCCCCAACTCTCCTTCCGCTTGACAAAATCTGAATAATTATCATTATTCTGTGATTCAGCTGATGTATTTGCTTTGTGCATTGTCTTAAGCTCTCACACGCACTTCAAAATCCCCCATTCAGATAAAACAAGTTCTCAATAATCTGATCAGTGATTGGGCCTCTTGAATAAGCAATTAGTGTTTCAGTTCTTGCCATTCAATTTCTTCTGCCCTATCTAGAAACTGGCCAATCTCTGTCTCTCTGGTATTTTATACTGTTATAGAAAACCTTGCTGCATTCATTACTGATGACCTACAAAAAACAAGAACTCTCTTCCAACTACATTTAACAATGCATTGTTTAAACCCTGTCCTTGGGAAGAGAAGCGGAAACAGTACTGGGTAGGTACATTTGCAAGAAAGCAGCATACATAATCAGTGAAATGCAAACACTATCCAAGCCATTTAAAACATCATTTTTGTTGCTTTATAGTGTGACTCATTTTGTTTCTTTGGAGGTATGAAATCTTTTCTCTAGAAATATGTGCTTTAGCATTGACCCACTTTAGCACTGACTCACCAAGAAATAAAAGTTGGAGATGTGAAAGTGCACATTTTTCCAATTATATGGAGGGTATGAATTCTAAATTTTTAAGTTTCATCTAACGATAAAATAAAACAGGCCTGAGAGAATCTAGCAAGTGCTTTCTCTCAGGCCTCCCACCTGGAGGCCTCACAGAAGGAAAGATGTAAGCCCAAAAAGCAGCTGAACCTTACACCACCACCCAAGGAAGCATTCATCTGAGGGCAGCAAGTTCTTGGTCTTATCTTCCTGTTACAGGTCGTGTGGCTCGTACCACTATACTCAAGGTCTGGTTTGCACTCAGCCTTAAGAGTGAAGACTGGCATGTGGGTGGGGTGATGTTGGATGGTGCAGCCTTGTGTTCCTGTGTGCGGGCTGCGTTAATTGCTCTTGCCCATATCCAGCCCAGGGGCCAAGATTTCTTCGCGGATCAACAAAATTTTCTCATGGGCCACCAGTAGTCTGCAGACTACAGGTTGATGACCTGTGGACTAGAAAACCTCCAAGGTCCCTTCCAGTTTTATTCTGAATTGAATTGATCTACCATCTTCACCGAAGTTACTTTGTTGGAATCTAGGGAAAACTGTTGCATCTTCTATGAAGCACAATCAAAAACTTCATGGTTCAGTGCACAGCAGAATTAAATATTTTAATTTTTTATTATTAAAGTTGTTTTACTTAGTACTCCATCCACAAGAATTAGCAAATCCCATGTCCGTATTTAACATCTCAAGATTCTTCAGGTTCTGAATTCAAGTTGAATCTGTAAGCAAGATGTATGAACAGGCTTGAAAAACACATTCGTCCTGCAACATGAGAACCATTTAGTATAATCTTTATTTTTTTAGTGGTGAGGGGACAATGAATTCTCGTCACCAGGTATGGATAATAAGCTGCATTTCTGAATAGAAAAGACATGGTTTCTTGAAAAGGTTAGTGAAAAGGCAACTTCCAAGTTCTTCCAACATTGAGCCTCACAGAGAGAAATTATTAGATTACAAAATCGGATCATTAAAACAAAATCCTAAAGAAGGAAATGAGATATATCATTGGCTGAATTAATCAAAGTGTTTGTCCTTGTGAAGACTTGCCTTTCCAGAAATTGAGCCTGGTGTTGCATATTCTATGCAATGGACTACTTATCTATTATATCTATTCTTTTCCATGGAACCTGTCATGGAATAAATGAGATATCAGGGCTATTGGCATTGTTTGTCGGGGGAAACGGCGTGGTCAGCGCCTCGGTGGCAGTGGCTTTTCTTTCGCTCCTGTGGAGAAACACTGATTCCCTACTGTTTCAGGGTGCTGATTCAGTTTGAATCGACCCAAACCTCCCTGGAGGGGTGTTCTTCCAGCTTGTGCCACATGCCCTTAATTACAGGTTAATTAATCCAAGCAGACACCCACAGAGAATATAATGCAAATAAATGTTCTTTATCAACAGAAGAGAAGGAAAAAAACCTCCCTTTTAAACTTCAAAGGTATTTCTTGTACAAACAAGGCAAACTTGGAATACAATCCAAGAATGATGTCCTGTAATAAATCCAAATACTAACCCAGTAACTGGGAATTGGCTCACAGCTACTGTTGTCCAAACACTGATAAACACTCACAATGAATTTTAGTCCAGAGTGCGGAAATCCTAACAAAGTCTTGAATACAGCAAGGCACGGTCTTGACAAACTACGATCAGATAATCTTCCACAACGGCTAAGCCAGCATGCTGCTATTTTATCAGCAGCTCTAATTACTGGAGCCCCACTCAACCAGAGGTGGCCTCTCTTATCTCCTGTATTATGTCTTAAGTTGTTCTCTCCTATGCACAGCTCTACGCATGCGTGGGTCTGTCTTGCGTTCTCATCTGACTCCAAAGAAGATAAGGAAGATTGATCTCCTCCTGGGTTGTCAGGCAAGCCCCCCTCTTCCATCCCACCCACACTTCCTTCATCATCGGATAATTCACTAGCTGACTCTGTCGGGAGTAAAACAGGCCTGTGATATGTGGATGTTTCCTCCACCTCCACATTCCTTGGGGCAGGAGCTGGGCCAGAGCTAACCACAACAGAGGGGAAGAAGGGGACTTGATTTGGTCCCTGTTTGGGGTCGGCAAACCCCAAGGTTGACCAGACTTGGAGCCCCCACCATCAGTGGTGCGAAGGTGGTTAGCCTCCATTAGCAGAGGAGACTGCATGCTAGAAAGAGTTACTTGAAGAATTGGAAGTCATCCAGAAAAGAAAAGAGAATGTAAATTTTGTGCTGGTGTTGTGGCAAGGAGAATTGATTGTCAAGTTGAGCATTGCTGCTGGAGGGAGAAATCTTTTTGTTATTTTCTGCTTATGGAGTACTGGAAAAGGAGCTCAAGAATTTGGGGAGAGCGGCTAAATGGATACTACAATTGCTGTTTTTGTTTTGAATGGGAGTAAAAGTTAATGTCTAAAAATCATATTGGAAGAATATTGGTGAATTTTTAAAATCTTACTTATTTTTAAATTTTTTAAAAATATATTATTTGGATTGAAAAGTTGAAAACTTAAAAAACAACAAGAGATTTAAGGACGGTATGGTTGCCATCTATTGGAAGAGACTGTATTCATGAGAAAGTTTTTGAGTTGTAATTTTTTGTTTACGTAGACTCGACCTTCATGAAACATGCTATCTGGATTAATTAAACCTGTTGTTGCTTCTGCACAAAAAAAAGTGCTTTGTTGGCTTTTTTGTAGGCTGTTTGCTTAAACAGCTGGACAAAATTAGCCATGTCTTATGTAAAGGAAAAGGAGATGGAGAATTTAAGAGAAATAAGAGATTTGTTGGATGAGATTTGCATGGAGATTTCTGAGGATTTTAAAGGTTTCCACCACGAAATGAGATTAATAATTGACATTGGAATTGGAATAGGATTACAAATTGGAGATGGCAAAGAGGACATTGACAACTGTTATAATGGACTTGATTAATTTGGATTTGGAATAGAAAATGCAGAGTAATGGGAGTAGAAGATGTACCAGAACAAGATGGACTTGAAACATATAAAGAGACAATTACTGAACGTGGAAATAAAAATAATTTTGGGATTAAGGATAAATTAATTACATGCTGAGGTGGAACAAGAGAAATCTGGGGGTAAAATTATAAAAACTTCTGAAAAAGGTTTGGTGGATGAAGATTTATTTTTTTGTTAAATTTGTATGCCGCTCCTCTCCGAAGATATCAATGCCCATGTCTTAAATGATGAGTATATTAAGTTAAGCACTGTTAAAGGAAGATATAAGCAAGGTTATCAGATTTTGCCAATTTCAAAAGGAATGGGAATGAAAGAGTGGGAATTTGCAAAGAGGGGATTTTTAAAGGGGACTTTTTATTTAAAGAAGAGATGGGTGAGGAACAAGAAGAAGAAGAGGAAAATGAAAAATAAAAAGAAGCAATATAAAAAATATTAAATATAGACAAGGAAAAGGGGTTTTTTTAAATGGTTGATTGTATTTAGAATATTATAAAATATTTTATAATACTTTATAATAATTTTTAAATTTTAGTAGTTATTTTTTATTTATTTAGTAGTAGATTTATGAATTTTGACAAAATTTATAAGTAAATGAAATATATTAAGGTGACTTAAGTAGGTTTAATTTAGAATTCTAAGGTTTATTCAATTCGGATTAGTGTGTAAAATGAAGTTTACAGATTTGAAAATCAAAGTATTTGTTTTTATTGCTTAGTTTTAATTTATCAAGAGGGGTTTGATGAAATATAATAATGGCATAATAATAAGTAATGAATTTAAATGTTTGTATTTGTTTGTTTTTTAAATTGATAAAGTATAAGTATATAATTTTTATACTGATAAAATTAGGTATAAGGGTTTGTAGTCTCTTTTGAGATTTGTACTAAGAGGGAAGAAGGCACTATGGCTTTGATATTAAGATTGTAAGATGTGAAAGATATCATTAGTTTAAGGAATATTCATGATGGACTTATTTAGACATTAATGGAGATTTATCTGGATGACAAAATTAGAAAGAATGGAATAAGGAGTGTGTGATGATAACTGAAATGAAATAGATGGGATTTAAGAATGTATAATTTGATTATACAGTGATACATTGTCTTACAAACGCCTCGTCATACAAACTTTTCGAGATACAAACCCAGGGTTTAAGATTTTTTTTGCTTCTTCTTACAAACTATTTTCACCTTACAAACCCACTGCCGCTGCTGGGATACCCCGCGTCCAGACCTTCCGTTGCCAGCGAAGCACCCGTTTTTGTGCTGCTGGGATTCCCCTGAGGCTCCCCTCCATAGGAAACCCCACCTCTGGACTTCCGTGTTTTTGTGATGCTGCAGGGGAATTCGGAAGTCCGGAGGTGGGGTTTCCCAGCGAGGGGAGCCTAAATGAAATCGCAGCATCACAAAAACAGGTCTGGAGGTGGGGTTTTGAGGACTTCGGTGTTTTTGTGATGCTGCGATTTCACTGATGCTCCCTTCGCTGGGAAACCCACCACTGGACTTCTATTGCCAGCAAAGCGTTAATTTTTGTGATGCTGAGATTCCCCTACTGGGATTCCCCTGCAGCATTGCAAAAACACAGAAGTCTGGAGGTGGGGTTTCCCATGCATGGGAGCCTCATGGGAATCCCAGCAGGGCAAAAACGGGCGCTTCAGCTGACAAAAGGGGTGAATTTTGGGCTTGCACGCATTAATCACTTTTCCATTGATTCCATTGGGAAACATTGTTTCGTCTTACAAACTTTTCATCTTAAGAACCTCGTCCTGGAACCAATTAAGTTTGTAAGACAAGGTATCACTGTATAAGATTTACTAATCCAAAACTATTTTATAGTAACAAAAGAGAAGGTATATTGTTTTTTGTATTTTATGATGTGGAGGGAAAAATAAATAAAATTACTTTGTCCTTGTGAAGAGTTGCCTTTCCAGAAATAGAGCCTGGTGTTGCATATTCTATGCAATGGACTACTTATCTATTATATCTATTCTTTTCCATGGAACCTGTCATGGAATAAATGAGATATCAGGGCTATTGATAACAATGAGTCAGCGAAAACAGCTTGCTTAATTAACACAAGGGAAAATTCCTTCTTGATCTGTCCAATTTCAGAAATAGGAACAACTACCTTCAATGGATCTTATTCTCTGAAATCTCTCTCTCCTTCTCCCTCCCTCTCTCCTCATCTTAACTGATTCTAAAAATGTCCATGGATTAAGCAGAATCTGGAATCATGCTGTCTGAGAACTCATAGTTATTCTTATCAGGAATGGGGATTTTGCATCATTGCTTCTGCAGTCAAAATCAGAATGTTGTTGACACAAGGGCAGGAACACTAGCAGTACAAGCAACCCTAGTCATCTAGAAACAAATGTTTTTTTATTATTATTACATTATGAATGACTAGAAACAAAGATGTGCAGATGATGCCTGTCAGTGATCTCTGTTTTCTACTCCTCTTCCTCTCCTAATTAAATAGGAGCATCCGTTTGTTTATAGTAACTTGTAAAATAACATGTCTTAAAGTGTTTCAGTATTAAATAAATAATAATAGAAAGTAGAAAATAGTCCAGTATATAAAATAGTCCAGGATATACTGTATATATGGTAGGTAATCAACTAGATCACAGGTGTCAAACTCACAGTGTCATGTTGCCATCACATGACATTTCATGATGTTTTACCCCTTTCCGGAGCTGGGGTGAGCACCCCTGAACTAGATTGACTCCATTTTTGAACCAAGGTACTACAAATTGGGTCCTTACAGAAAGTGTCCAAAATCCAGCATCAATGACTTCCAAGGGAATAAAATTTGGAGAATTGTAGTTACTTCCATTCTACTGGCACTGTTGTGCTGCTGCTGCTGCTGCTGCTGCTGCTTCATATCTTCATTTTTAACCTTCTATAACAGTTTCTCAGTCCCACAATCCTTTGCTCCATCCTCACCCAGCAACAAGGAATTTATTGCTTTATGTGCCCTTCTCCGGCACACAAACATGCTTTTATATCTACAGTGGTGCCTCTACCTAAGAATGCCTCTAATTATGAACTTTTCTAGATAAGAACCGGATGTTCAAGATTTTTTTGCCTGTTCTTACAAACCCGAGCCTCCGAAACTATAACCCGAAAAGGTAGGGAGAAGCCTCCGTGGGACCTCTCTAGGAATCTCATGGGAGAATAAACAGGGCTGAAAAAGGCAGGGAGAGGCCTCTGTGGGGCCTCTCTAGGAATCTCCTGCAGGGAAACAGGGCCGGAAAAGGCAGGGAGAAGGGTTGTGCCTACGTGCAGGAGGAGGGCATTTATTTATTTATTTATTGGATTTATATGCCGCCCCTCTCCGTGGACTCGGGGCAGCTAACAACAGTGATAAAAACATATATAGCAATCCAATAATAAAACAACTAAAAACCCTTATTATAAAAACCAGACATACATACTGACATACCTGTTGTGGTTCCGTCTGAGGCCCCTCAGGGAACGGCTGACCTTCTGTCGGTTTCCAGCTCAGAGGGAGAGGCTGAGGAACAGGAGGTGCAGGCAGACGAGGAGGAGGAATCCCAGGCTGAAGAAGAGGGAGGACAGCCAGAGTCCCCCCAGAGGGAGCTCTCCCCAGCAAGCAGCCTGGATTCCTTAGAGGAAAATGCACAAGCCATAATTGATCTGCGACAGAGAAGAGCTACTCAGAGAAGGGATCAATTGGCTAAGTACTTTCAGCATTAAAGAGGCAACAGCTGGGTTTGGGTGTGGTGCTCTTTGGAAAGGCTAAAAGGCAGACCCACCCTTCCTGGCTTGTGGAGTTTTATCTTTGAGGGTCTTGGGACCTGGCTGTGAACTTTGGCGTCTTGGAATCCTGGTTTGTGCCTTTGACTACTGAAACCTTGGGGTGGGTGTGCCAGCAAGAAGCTTGCTGTATTGTCTGGACATCAGGACTCTGCTGTAAAGTATTATAGCCTGTCTGTTGGGAAGAACAGGTTTTCCTCTGTGTTTATTTTTTCCAGCTATAAAATACTTTTGGCTTTTACCAGAGTGTCTGGCTGTTTTTTCCAGTTGGTGTTGAGGTCTGGGGGAACCCAGACAGAACACATACCCAGTTATACATCTCCACCCCATGTCCAGCCAACGAAGCAGTGGAAGTGATGGGCCGGTGCCTGGAGGATGTTAGGGCCTGGATGAGTGTCAACAAGCTCAAACTCAACCCAGACAAGACGGAGTGGCTGTGGATCTTACCTCCCAAGGACAACTCCATCTGTCCATCCATTACCCTGGGGGGAGAATCACTGGCCCTCTCAGAGAAGGTTCGCAACTTGGGCGTCCTCCTCAATCCACAGCTCACATTAGAGAAACATCTTTCAGTTGTGGCGAGGGGGACGTTTGCCCAGGTTCGCCTTGTGCACCAGTTGCGACCCTACTTGGACCGGGAGTCACTGCTCACGGTCACTCATGCCCTCATCACCTCGAGGCTTGACTACTGTAACGCTCTCTACATGGGGCTATCTTTGAAAAATGTTCGGAAACTTCAGATCGTGCAGAATGCAGCTGCGAGAACAATCATGGGCTTCCCCAAATATGCCCATGTTACACCAACACTCCGCAGTCTGCATTGGTTGCCGATCAGTTTCCGGTCACAATTCAAAGTGTGGGTTATGACCTATAAAGCCCTTCATGGCACCGGACCAGATTACCTCAGGGACCGCCTTCTGCTGCACGAATCCCAGCGACCAGTTAGGTCCCACAGAGTGGATCTTCTCTGGGTCCCGTCAACTAAGCAATGTTGCCTGGCGGGACCCAGGGGAAGAGCCTTCTCTGTGGCGGCCCCGGCCCTCTGGAACCAACTCCCCCCCAGAGATTAGAACTGCCCCCACCCTCCTTGCCTTTCGTAAACAACTTAAAACCCACCTCTGCCGCCAGGCATGGGGGAATTGAGATCCTCTTTCCCCCTAGGCCTTTACAATTCTATGCATGGTATGTATGTATGTATGTTTGGTTTTTATATTAATAGATTTTTAATCATCAATAACAAATTACTATTGTACACTGTTTTATTGTCACTGTTAGCCACCCCGAGTCTCTGGAGAGGGGCGGCATACAAATCCAATAAATAAATAAATAAATAAATAAATAAATAAATAAATAAATAAATAAATAAATAAATAAATAAATAAATAAATAAATAAATAAATAAATAAATAAATAAATAAATAAATAAATAAATAAATAAATAAATAAATAAATAAATAAATAAATAAATAAATAAATAAATAAATAAATAAATAAATAAATAAATAAATAAATAAACTGTAGAGGCCCAGGGGGAAAGGAATATCTCAGTTCCCCCATGCCTGATGGCAGAGGTGGGTTTTAAGGAGCTTACGAAAGGCGAGGAGGGTGGGGGCAATTCTGATCTCTGGAGGGAGTTGGTTCCAGAGGGCCGGGGCCGCCACACAGAAGGATGTATTATGGATGTGGGAACACATGTGCATGCTATCATGCACAAGCCACTCTTTGAGCACGCAAGCCAAGAAAGGTTCGTCATCACTGCGTTAGTGTGAACAAAACCATTACACTTTAAAAAAATCTACATTATGTTCTCCAACATCCAGAGATTTGTTTATTCATAGGTTTAGCAAAAGGGCCCCAAATCCAGGCACTTAATTACAAATTAAATCAAGAAGATAGACATACAAATTAAGGAAATATATTTTTGCAAATACCTGATAATAAATAAGATTAAACAAATCACTTGTTATAATGCATAAAATGTTGATGCTCTTCCCATTGCTTATAATTTCAGTATAATTGTGTGTGCCATTTAGAAAGACAGGGTAAAATTGTCAGAATCAAAGGCATTGTTGTAAATTAATGAGAGAGAATGTTGCCAAACACCATTGTGCTTCCACCAGAGGGCATCCTTAGTAAAAACTTAGTCACACTGTATCTTTAGACCTTCTCATCAAGGCCAATTACATTTATTACACCCCTTTCTTATTATGTCCAATATCAAAATTTTCAAACTGATAGGCCTAATCCCTTATATACAGTAACTGTTATAAGAGAAAACCATTGTTAGATGAATAAGAAATAAAGTAGAACTGATTTTTATTTTACTTTACCCATATTTGAATTCAACAAATTAAGAGGAATAGACTTTTAATTCATTATAAAATATTTTAACAGATTACATTTGAGTCCTCGGAGAGGGCAGCATACAAATCCAATTAATACATAATAAATAAATAAATTTCAGAGAACAAATCTGAAGATAAAAGTATATGATGTTTAATACAAACCTGCCAATTAGTCAATCTGATATGTCTGTGAAGAAAGAAACAGGTGTTATGCAAAACTTGCCATTTAATAATTTTTAGGCTGTGTTCCATGGGTTTGCCAACCAAGCTGCATTAATAGCACATACATTTTTATTTTCTGCTTAACACACCAATATGCTCTTCAAATCTTCCTCAGATTATATTCCTCTCCTAACCCTGTGAAATAGATTTGACAACTGTGGGTTCTGTATCTCCAGCAATAAGCAGGTATTATTTAACATCATGGTGTATAATATAATGTATATTGTGATACTTTCCTGTCACATTACACAAAAAAATTAAAATGCAGCCGCATTTGCTAAGCTTTGATTTATTTGCTGATTTGATTGCCTGCATGTCCAGCTTCATAACTTAAAAGGGCATAGAAATATTCAGACAGTTTTGTTTTACTGCAGCAGAAGCTATGGGAATGCTAGGTGGTGTTTGCACTGCGCAACTGGGTCAGTCTATGCGTCAAAAGATGGAGTCAGACATGGAAATCCTAAAATTAATTGTCAGCGTCTCGTAAAATCCTATTTTCTTTGCAAAGTGTGTTGCTCTTGGAAAACCTGGAGATGGCGAATCTTGACTGGCTCCTTTTGGTTTCCATGGCACCCACTGTTCATTGACTTCACTGTAATGAGTCCGCCCAATTCCCCTAGAACGTTGATGGTGGAGGAAAGCTTCCGATTGCGCTCTCCGTGGTGCTGAAAACAATCTAGAGGACACTGTATTGACACGGCGCTGTTGATGGTGCTGAAATCTCAGAGGGCAGGGTGGAACATTGCAGAGTACGTACAGTAGAGAAGAGTCACCCTTTTGCTCTATGTGGGATCCTCCCCCATTGACTTTAATTTACTCTTCACAGCCCTGGAGGAAGTAGCTGATGTATTGCACACAAATAATGAAATGCTAAGGCTGCTTCTGTGCCAGAGTATGCAGCACAGTTATCAGGGATTCACCTAAACTGGTGTGAGGTGAGCACTGGTAAGGATTCTATGCATATGGGATTTATTGTCTTTGACGACTCTCTACCTCTATATACACAACCACAGCAAAATAATCCACATCCGATCAGGATTATAGTTACATTAGACTTTCATTCAAAGCTCCTTCAAAGTACCAATGGTTTTGCTTGCCGTTTTGCTAATGGATTCTTCATCTTTAAAGAGGACCTTTTAGTTCACAACTTCTGTTCTTTTAAGAAACCTATGGGCTTCAGGTAGACACTCAATCTTCTCCCCCTTTTTTTTTTTTTTGCTTCCTGGCTCTGTTTCTTTCTGCCTCACCCACAGATATACATCTACAGTGTCTCTGTCCTCTCTCTCACACACACACACACACTTTCTCTTACACACATTCACACACATATACACACGAAGACTTTGGCTCGTCCTTTTCTCTGGATGCACAACATTCTTTTATGGAAAAAAGTTTAATATGGAACGGATATGATCCATTTTCGAGGCTTGTAAGGGCATCCTTGTTAACCCGGTAAAAGACAGTTGAAATCTTTACAAGAATGGAGTCGGTAAAACAAAGGATTCTGACTCCTGGGAAGGAGAAACTGAAAAATTTTGCTGGGAAATCGCTTGGTCAGATCTATAGGTAAGGAATTTTTTTGTGTGTTTTCTTTAAAAAGAGAAAGAGAGAGAGAGACTAACGTTGTGCATCCATAATGAGCTTCTTATTTCCACTTCTTATTATAGAGGGTAATTATCGTATTCATGATCTCTATCTAAAGCTATGTGTTTATTTTTATTGTGATGCTTCGATATTGTTAATGAGGACTCTAAATTCAGAAGAAGGAAGGAAGGAAGGAAGGAAGGAAGGAAGGAAGGAAGGAAGGAAGGAAGGAAATAAGTGTACTTTGGATATGTGATACCTTCTCCTAAACATATCTTTCTGTAAGAGGAGAAATTTGGTTTCAGTAAGAGAAGTGTCCTTAAGAACTCCAATCTTAAAAATCGGGTGATTCAATTCTGAGATGCCAGAATGATATTCAGACTAATGTATATGGGGGAGAGGTAATTTATACTTTGAAATGGAAAACAGTTTCATTTGAAAAAACAAAAACAATTGAGCACTAATAGGAAAACCTTTCCGTCATATTTTCTTTTCTTCTTCCCCCATACAAAAATGAATAAATAAGAGTTTTAATCTGCACTGTTCGGTCCTCCATGATACTTTTATATGAGAAAAAACATGGAGATCATAAATAATTGATAAATGAATGCCTTTTTTCTAGTCAACTTAAACATGCTCAAAAGAGATATGGGGGGGGGGATCACATAAAAATTTGCATATCCTTTTTTGAGAAATCCACCCACCCACCCCCGAAAAATAGTGATGCATACATGTAAATCTATCTGCAGAGGAGGCCAATTTTTAAAATTAATGCTATCTATGACTATTAAACAAATCTATGTAATTTCAATGTAAAGCCCTATAGTTATGTGTGAATATACTTTATTACGATCTTAATCTTTCCAGAGCAAAATATATATATTTTAAAAAACTTCTTGATGATCAAAATGGCGGGGTAAACCTGCAGGGAAAGGCATTTAATCAGCAAAGCTTCCATTGCAGCAATTAAACCCTCCTTACAACACTGAAAATATTATTATTATATATCCAGAGTTTCAACGGTATAAATACCCAGGAGGCACGTAACAATTTCTGTGTGGGAGTTGAATCTACTATCGTCCAGCAAGGAAGGAAGGTCTAGATTACACATTTATCCTATCTGTAACCAATTATTTAAGTTGCTTTAAATAAGAAAGAGAATAAGTTGTATTTATGCTATTATTATTCAATTGTAATAGTCTGTTGTTATCTTTAACGTGGATAAACTGTGTATACATTTTTAAATGGCACACCTAAACAACCATGACTTATCCAGAAATCAATCATGTGAAACTATCCTGGGATATTTCATTTCATATTTGGAGTAGACATTTTTCATCTTTGTTCCCTTAATTCTAATAAGGCTATCTGTTTATTTGAACAGATTTCTGCATTGTTTTCTTCCACAAGAACTCAACTGAGAAAGGTTTTATTTGTCGCTGGGGGAGACAATGCAAAAATCGAATAATGTTCAATGTTTGTGTTTGGCAGGTTAAATTAGAATGGTTTATTTGATTATTGTGTTCTACAATAATCCAGAGCAGAACACTTTGTGAAATTCGATTTTCATCATAGATTCAGGATGGGGGTGGGGGTGGGGGTGGGGAAGTCTTATGCTAACTATTAGACCGTGAATCTTAGCCGAGACAAAAGCTGTAAAGAAAAACTCACAACTTCTGCTCTGTCTACAGTAACTCCATCTTCAGTGTTCTAATCCTCCCAGGAATTATTGTTACTCTCTTATTCTGAATTATTAAAAGACACTGATGTCAGCCATAGATGGTCAGTTGCACAAAACGAAAGAGGGGTCGGGAGAAATGCTTTCATCAAATATCCATGGTTCTCCTCTTTTTGAAAGGGTATTATTTGCCTTTGTTAGGAAGATAACAAAAAAATTAAAGGCACGCAACTTGAAAGGGTGTCACCTGTGTATTTGGATCACTGCCATGTATACAGTGCAATAAACTTTGTGTGTCAAAGCCAGAAAAAATTAAAAGCATCAATTTATTTTTACTTCAGCACTAATACGGAGGGAAAACAAGATCCAACCTGCTTAAGGCTGCAATACATCCTCACCTGGAGAAAATCTCACTCAACTCAAAGGGGCTTATTGCCAAGTAGACTGACTCAAGAGATGAAGCTTTCCTTATTGATCGACAGGATAGCTTTCTATCTTATTCTAATAGCAGACAGACTAATTTTGCAGAAAATACCGGGGTGCAAGATTTTCTCCAATGGGAAAGTGGCTGACAGCCATTTTGAGATCCGAAAGGCAACCACAAACCTGCCAATTGTGCAGAATAGCTCCCTCACAATAAGAATCCCTATCGGGAATACCATTGCCTAATTTTAGTGTGCTCCCCTCTCCTGTTTGCCATGCAATTTATAGAATGTTTGAAGCTGCAAGATCAAGTCTTGTTGGAGCTTGGTAACAAAGAGCATCTCCGTAGTTGCGGAAGGAGGGGGTGCATCTTGGCACCTCCCCTGCAATGTGAACTAATAAATTAGAATTAATTTTTAACAAGACCATTGACTGGTTTTCTTTGAAGTGTATGCAGTTAGATAGATATGATTCTGGACTTCCTAATCTGATGGGTATCCAGTTAGTCTGGGGAGGAGGCTGTCCTGCTCCTCTACAGCCCTTAATGTCTCCCCTTCGGAAACGCTACCAATTAATAGGGAAAACTTAGCCAGGATTAGCACATTCTTATCCCACCATCTCATGCCCTTCCAGAAGGACTACAGAAAATCGGGTTTATTTTAACCCCACCTCATTACATTTCTAGGAGGTAGGGACCGATTGCGTATCCATCAAGTAGGAAAATGCTATTTGTACATGTTTGGGTGCTTTTTAAAAACCCACCTAGAATTACCAATAGTTACCGAGACTATTTTGTTTTGGGTCAAGCTTTAAATCCACAGCACTCTTTTCAACACATCCGAATACAATTCAAAGAGATTATTACAAGCTCTCCCCCTCCCCGCGCACCTCCTCCTCCCAGTAAATGCAAGTAGGTCCCTTGACCGAGCTCTCTTCTTTGATTTGGCAGAGTCTTAGAGAAAAAGCAGAAGCCCGAGGACAACATCGAGTTGACGGAAGATGGGAAACCCCTGGACGTGCCCGGGAAAAAAGCGCCCTTGTGCGACTGCACCTGCTTCGGGTTACCTCGGCGATATATCATCGCCATCATGAGCGGACTGGGTTTCTGCATTTCCTTCGGAATCCGCTGCAACCTTGGCGTAGCCATTGTGGACATGGTCAACAACAGCACCATCCACCGAGGAGGGAAAATCATCAAAGAGGTGAGCGAGTTCCAGGAAGAACCCTCCTCTCTGGCCGCAGGTGATTCCCGAATGCCTTTCCCGGCATCCATATTGGGAAGCCAAGACTCTACGTATCTACCGCCCCTTAGATTGTGGTTTGAATTATTCCCATGTTGGAGGGAAAAGAGGCGGGTCTTTAGAACAAGATGCAAAGCACTGCAGAGTAGGGGTCAAACAAGGGGTGCCTTCGGAGTGGCGAGGGACAGGGATATTTTCCTCTTCTTGCTTTTTCTTCCCTCCTCTCTCTCCCTCTCCCCCATTTTTCATAGCATCAGGTGAGTTCTTCTCACATTAGTTGTCTTTCGTTAATTTTCCTGTTAATGACAGCCTGGTCCCCTGTCCGAATTAAATAAACACCTCCCTCCTTTGATCAACTCGCCCTTCTTTCATGTCTCGAGAAGCACCAAACTAAGAGCTTTCCCCTTTCCCTATTGTTTCCACAAAGAGGAAGATCTCCCAGCCTTGGTAACTTTTAAGACTAGTGGACTTCAACTCCCAGAATTCTGGGAGTTGCAGTCCAGGAAGTCTTAAAGTGGCCAGGGTTGTCCCAGACAACTGTTTGGACTTCAGCTCAATTCACCCCAATCTTTTAAGTAATGGTTGAGACGCCTGTCTTCGCTCTTTGACATTCAACTAAAGCTCCAAATTCTACTGCAGAAGACCAAAAGGAAAAGGAAAAGAAAAAGTGGAAACCCCTTCGAGCTTCTGACGACCTCGTGGACACGGTGTTGTGGCAACAGTATACAAAGGTGGTTCGCCCTTTCCCTTCTTCGATCCACTTTCCAAACCTTGGAGGATATCTGAAAGAACTACCTGAAATGGACGCGCATGTGGTTAGCGAGAGGAAGGGGGAAAGATCGGCCAATTCCAGAACCGTAGGCTAGATTACAAAAGGCAACCGAACCACCTGGAAGAAGGCAAATGAACAAATCGCACGTCTACCTGCAATGGAACCTGCATGACCGGGCCCATGAAGCCATTGAAGGGTCGAACGCGATCCAAAGGAGACCTCAGTCTGCTCCCCTTAAAATGAAATCCCTCTCCCCCTTTTAGGAGTGTTGATTGAAGGTCCAATTATGAAAATAGTACTTTCATTGGGGGGGGGGAGGGGGTATTTCGCAAGATTGCGCCGTATATGGATTGTAGATACGCACCTTTGTAAAAAGGGCGGTCCCACTAGCAATCGCCTCCCCGTCCCGCCGTGTTGGCTTGAATTAGAGACGTCCGTCCCAAGTGCTAAACCTGACACCTGAATATCTTATGAACCTGCTTCGCCCTAAAATCGATGTGGGAGAAGGGTGTAGCTATTATCTTGGCCATCTACTCTTTCAGGTGGATAATAAATGATGATTACGAAAACCCATTCACCTAAAAAAACGAAACATCGAAAAGGCCTGGAAAAACGTTGGAAAACCTCTTAGTTCTCAAGATACGTACATGTATACATACATTGAAAAGGCGAATTGGGGGGGGGGACCTTCATTAAGATATGAGGAAATCCAGATAACCTACAGCAAGAGGTCCCTAACTTCAGGGCGTTGCAGTGGTAGATGGAGAAGCCCGGGGATTGAGGTGCACAATATCAAGGTACAATCTTGACGCAAGCAAACCTTTCTTCCAGGGAGAAAAGGCAGGAATAATTGTGGTGACTAATAGCCGGAGTTCGCCAAAGAATCTCTCCCGATCCGTCAAGAATAGAACCGCGTCAATAAATGTCAAGAAAATTCTCTGTCGTTTGGTTTTGGCTCAGACCAAGCGAGTTGGCTCAGACCAAGCGGTTGCTCAGCTGGTATAACCTTGTGTGATCTTTCCTTTCAGCGGAGGATCACAGCAGCTTTGATGTTGCGATTTTCTTGGGGGGGGGGTCTTGTTTATGGGTCAGCCCTAGTCAGAATTGGATGTGTCATAAAGACCCGTCTCTTCGCCCCCCGGCAGGTTACTAAATAAATAAATCAACAGACAGGAATCAATTACGGTTACAATCACGGAGCCTCTTGGTACTGTATCCTAACATCTCTATTTCTGCTGCAATCCGACCATTAATAAAAAGAGACAAACCGCTTGGGATACTTGTAGGATATAGCAGAATAAAGGGACAACATCTCCCATGTGGTTACCACAGACAGCCACGGATAGTGTAATTCCGTGGATTCCTTCCTCGCCCCAACTTCTTTTTAGAAATGCTTTGATTTAGGCCGGTGTTGTTGTTTTCCACTCCACCAACACACTTTTTTCTCTTTTCTCTCCTGTCTCCCCTTTATCGCTTTGGAAGAAAGCGAAGTTCAATTGGGATCCAGAAACAGTTGGCATGATCCACGGTTCCTTTTTCTGGGGCTATATAGTCACGCAGATCCCCGGGGGCTATATTTCATCCAGGCTGGCAGCTAACAGGTAAGCCCAACAGTCAACATCTAGCTCTTCTCCGGCTGCGATGCGGAAGTTAAGGGTTTTTTTTAATGGGGGGAGGGGAGGGGGGGCTAATAGGCCGCCTCCCTCCCCACGACTGGCGCGCAACCTCACAGGGTGGATACTTGGGCTTCTTCGCCGATTCTGCTTTGCGCACACGGGGCGGAGCAAAACGTCTGTCTTTAGAATCACAGCGTTCCTTACGAGAAGAAAGAAGCAGACAAGTCGAATCTCCCATTTTGGTTGAGTCTCTATTTTTCTCTGAAGGGCCTTCAAGTCTCTCTCTCTCGCTGCCAAGAGAAATCGGGAAACCAGTTTCAAAACGAGGACGGGACTTCTCCCCCGATGATGGTGATGGTGATGATCATCATTATCATCGTCATCATCATCATCATAAATACAACACAACAAACGCAAGAAATGCAGGATAATAATATTATTATTATTATTATTATTATTATTATTATTATTATTATTATTATTATTATTATTATTATTATTATATTGAACAATTCAAAGTGCAGGAATCCCGTCCTCTGGTCTTTAATAGCCCATGGTGGCTATTTTATTAAAGTTCCATTTCATTTGATGGGATCGTTCCAAGCTATAAGCAGTTAGTTTGGCTCTGCTTCAAGAGGCTCGGGCGGCCTTAAGTTTTATGACCTCGAAAGGTCGTCCTTACCGGGTCCCCGCATTTTAATGCAGGGGTTCTCTATGCCACGTTCTCTAAGCCAGTGTTTCCCAACCTTGGCAACTTGAAGATATTTGGACTTCAACTCCCAGAATTCTCCAGCCAGGCTGGCTGGGGAATTCTGGGAGTTGAAGTCCAAATATCTTCAAGTTGCCAAGGTTGGGAAACACTGCTCTAAGCCGCTCCTCATCAACGGTCTATATCAGGGGTCTCCAAGCTCAGCTCGGCCACTTTAAGACTTGTGGACTTCAACTCCCAGAATTCCCGAGCCAGCTTTTCTGGGAGTTGAAGTCCACAACTCTTAAAGTGACCTAATTTGGAGGCCCCTGATCTATACTGCTGAAGGAGTTTTCTTTCTCTTTTTAAATTTAGTAAGAAAGCGGGGCTTAAAATACTGCGGTATCGACCGTCTCTGGAAGTTGGCCCAGAATGGTCTGGCTTGGCTTTAGTTAACAAAGCCTTGTTTTCAAAATCTTAGGTTGTTGCTCCTCTTAACTGTTGCTCCTATTACATTTATTCGAATAGAGATGTATAATCTAAATATAAAATCTCTTCCCCCCCCCCCCCCATTCGTAAATAGCATATTATCGCTGCTTTTGCAGCTGATTTTATCGAACAGGGCTTTTACGTTTAACGCGACTTTGCTTGTTGGACCACTTCACCTGTCTCTCTCTACCTGGATTTTCTCTTGATCGGAAGTTGCTTAGAGCAGCGATCGCCAGCTGGTGATCTATGGACCACCGGGTGGTCCGCGAAAACATTTTGGTGGTCTGCAGAAAAACTGTTTGCATTTTTTAGCTGTAGTTCAGCTGTTCAAATCTCACCACCGGCTCAAGGTTGACTCAACCTTCCATCCTTCCGAGGTGGGTAAAATGAGGACCCAGATTGTTGGGGGTAATATGTTGATTCTGATAACCGCTTTAGAGAGGGGCTGTCAAAGCACTATGAAGCGGTATATAAGTCTAGATGCTGTTGCTATTTTTATATTGCACTAAATACTATTTAACTTTTTTTTTTTTAAATCGTATTAATGGTCCATATGGGATTTAAAATGATGAATTTACTGGTCCCTGAGATCCGAAAGGTTGGTGATCCCTGGCTTAGGGAGTGGTGATTCTATTTTTTATTTTAGTATATTTTTACAGGTTGTTCACCCTAGTAGATCTTTCTGACTATCACTGAGGCTGGCTCGAGTGTTGTTTTTTTTTCTTAATTATCTCAGCTTTCCAAACAAGAACAAAAGAGACTCTCTCTGTCTCTTTCCCATTAAAAAGCAGCCACGGTGTTATTGATGTCGCAAGCGAATAGAGTGAATGAGCTGCCTTCTTTCTCTACGAGCCAGGAGGAAGAGAAAGTGACTTCCGAGGATTATTATTATTATTATTTTTGCAGAAAGAAAGGAAAGCGCGCAGATGGCGCGGAGGTCTTAAGGCTTCGTTTCTATGGTGTCTGGCAAGAGGTTTCAGGCACCCAGGGAGCGAAGCTACCTGTTAATTAGATCCTGCGAGGATTCTGGGCTCGGAACGTGCTCAGCCGCTGCCGAGCCCCGCTTGCCCGTGTCTCATTAAAAGGAGGCAAGTCAGAGGTCCTAGCGCCGCTCTTTAGGCGGCCTAACCTGGGTCGGCAGAAGAGAGCGGCTCTTGAGGAGGACAAGAGGGAGTCTCTCAAAGGCTCTGCCATGGGGGGACCGGGCTTTTCCTAAAGGGAAAAAAAAACCACCCAACCCCTCTCCTCTCGCAGGCTGGCGGCTCTCTTGAGGCCCGGGAGCTTCATTAACAAGGAAACCACTTCAACTGCTAAGCCAAACTCGCGATTGTCAGCTGATCCAGTCGCGGTTTCCTTGGCACCCAAGCCGAAGCCGAAGCCTGCTGTTATATATATAGCATGCGCGCGCGCGCGCGTGTGTGTGTGCGCATGTATATCTCTATGTGTGTGTGTGTGCATAAAATTTATATATATACGCACATGTACAGGGCTCAAAAAAATAAAGAGAACACTTAAACAACACAATATAACTCCAGTATATCAAACTTCTGTGAAATCAAACTGTCCACTTAGGAAGCAACACTGACTGACAATCAATTTCTCATGCTGTTGTGCACATTCAATTTTGTACAGAACAAAGTATTCAATGAGAATATTTCATTCATTCAGATCTAGGATGTGTTATTTGAGTGTTATTTGAGCAATGTATATGTATATGTGTATATGTATCTTTATTTATTATTGGAGTTGGTAGGGAGCTTGCAGGGCATCTAGTCCAACCCCATGCTAGTGCAGGAGACTCTACATCACACTAGTCCAATAGAAGTCCAGTCTTTTCTTGAAAGTCACTAGTGTTGGAGTGTTCACCACCTCTGCGGGCAAGGTTGATCCCTCTCACAGTCAGAAAGTTCCTCCTTAGATCCAGGTTGAAACTCACCTTGGACAGCTTCCAACCATTGCTTCTTGTCTGGCTCTCTGGTGCTTTGGAAAATGTATTCCCCTCCTCCCTGTGGCAGCCTCTCAAGTATTTGTAGACTGCTATCGTATCCCCCCTGGACCTCCTGCAACCTTTCCTCCTATGTTTTAGTTTCTAGTCCCTTTATCATTCTGGTTGCTCTCTTCTGTACTTTTTCTCTTTTGCGGTGTGGTGATCAAAACTGAATGCAATAGTCTAGGTGTGGTCTAACTAGGGCATTATAGAGTGGTATTAGCACCCACCTTGTCTTGGAGTGTATTCCTCTGTTTATGCAGTTTAAGATTGTGTTGGCTTTTTTAGCCCCCGCTGCACATTGTTGGCTCATGTTTAGTTTGTTGTCCACTAAGACTCCAAGATCTCTCTGTATATGTATATGTATATGTATATGTATATGTATATGTATATGTATATGTATATGCAATTGCACAAGCACACACACACCTTTTGTGGGTGTCGTCTGCTAAGGTCACACATTCACACAACCGCCCTGACGCCCAGACTGAACTCATACGCATTATCACGATGCCCTGACTCCCAGACTGAACTCTTGTGATGAATTAATTCCATCCTTCTGTATATCGCCCCAGCCTAGAAAACCGGATAGGTGAGAAAGAAAGAAACAAAACCCCTTAACCAAGCAAACTTAGAGCTGAGCGTGTTGTGAGAACACGGGCCATCGCGGTGCAATTTTTTAATTGGCGTGTTGATTTGGCACGGCGAAGGAGGTGGCTTATGTAACGAGGTAGAAACGGATACGCTGCGACAAGTGCGGCGATATATTTTTAACCGAAATGTTGAAAACGTTTCGCTTCTCATCCAGGAAGCTTCTTCAGTTCTTGAATGTGAAGCGGAACGTTTTCAAAAGAAACGTCAAGAAAGTCCAATTGACTTTTTTTGGACGGGGACGACACCCTGGATGACTGAGAATCTCTGCAGCCAGACAGTGATCACGTTTCAAGAGCAAATAATCTGTACTTTGTATCCGAGGTCCGATATAAGTTTGACTTTCTAAGTAACGGTAAGGAAACAAACTTTTCAGCTTTTCAGTGCTAACATCCAAGGTTGCAATATACAGTATCTGCCTGAAAGGCTGATAGCAGAAGCCCATTTGTTCGCTCAAGATGTTCAGAAATTGCAATGTAAAATTGTTTTGCTAACGTGACCCATTTGGTCCGACTGAATTTTCAAGACAGACGGACTTAAACCTTGCTATTTCCTATGGTGGAAAACAGACATGTAATCTAAAATAACTCATTGATGTCTTTTTGGCAGGAAAAACACCACGGTGGCTGGACCAGCTTTTCTATGATTTGAGAATTTTAGAATACTTCTCCATTAATTTCCCCTACTAGACCCATAACTCAACAGCCTGTGCCTTCCATATTAAGAAAGATACCGCATTCAAAAGACGAACGTGTATCTGGTTAACTTATTTATAGTGTAATTAGGTTCCCATATCTGAGCGATTTCCCTTAGACTGTCTACAGTCGACCTCACCCCATTCCCAAGAGGTCTGTAAGGGGCGTGCATAAGCGCACCATTGTGCCTACCGTCCCTATTCTATTCTCCAAATTTACTTATACCTACTTTGTTAATGTTTATGTTTATACCAATACCTGCTATCCTATACATGTTTGACAAACTAAATAAATAAATAAATAAATAAATAAACAAAGAAAGAAACAACAACAATAAAAAATTATTGTATAATAATAATAATAATAATAATAATAATAATAATAATAATAATTTTTTTTTTAAAAAAAACACCTTCCAGATATAGTTGTACTTCGGGCATAATAGCATCGCCTGTCACTGGAGGTTAAAACATTATTGGTTAATCGGCGCTGCAGTTTATTTTGCCGTCGAAGTGAGCCCACCCTTCCCCCATCGTCCGTTTGCTTAAGAAAAACGTCTTATTTGCCGCTCTCAGTGGGAGGCAGCTAGGCGGGGAAAACGCTTGATCTATTGGTGGGTTGTCCAGTTGAGTGGTCCCTTCGCTCCTCCAAGGAGGAACTAAAATTTTTTGGGGGCGAAGCCTGCGTAATTGGCACGCAATAAGTGATGGAGTGCTTCCTTGGCTGCCTTTTGGTGGCGCAGTATGGACAAGGCGAGGCGGGTGAAAAGGAGCTGCCCAGCTGCCCACAGTCTGTCTCTCTCTCTCTGTGTAGCTGAGAATTATACCATATCGACGTTCTTCCTAGTCGAAGCAGTATATGTTTCTAGGAAGGGCTTTTAATCGACCGCGTTCTTGCCTGGTTCAGAAAAAGCTTAAAGTGGGTAGCCCAGGTGGCCTGTTTTCCGGTGGTTTTTTTTTATATATATATATAATTCTCCTATTTCGCCTAAGGCTTCAACGGGGGGATGGAAGAGCAGTAGTAAGAACAGCAGACTGTAGTAGGCAGCTCTAAGCCAGAGACCAATGGGGCTGCGATGAGTGAGCTGATAGTAGCAATAGCAATAGCATTTAGACTTAGATATTGCTTCATAGTGCTTTTACAGCCCTCTCTGAATGGTTTACAGAATTATCATGTTGCTCCCAACAATCTGGATCCTCATTTTATCTCAGAAGGATGGAAGGTTGAGTCAACCTTGAGCTGGGTGGTGAGATTTGAATTGCTGAACTATAGATAGCTGTTAGCTAAAGTAGCCTGCAGTGCTGCACTCTAACCATTGTGCCCCTTTGGCTGTTGATAAAGGCAGACTCAATTTATGACCAGGATGGTACCCAAAATTGATGCTGCCAAATGGGAAATTTGTTTTGCCCCGTTGAAAACGTGCAGAGGCGAGCAACCAGGATGATTAAGGGACTGTAGACTAAAACATATGAAGACCAGTTGTGGGAACTGGGCATGGATAGCCTAGCAAAGAGAAGGACCAAGGGAGACATGATAGCAGTGTTCCAATATTTGAGGGCTGCCCCAGAGAGGAGGTAGCCAAACTATTTTCCAAAGCCCTCCCCCCCACCCCCAAGGACAGACAAGGAATAAGAGATGGAAACTGATCAAGGGGGGAATTCAACCTAGAAACTAGGAACTTTCTAACAATGAGAACAATCAACTAATGGGACAGCTTGCCTTAGGAAGTGGTGGGAGATTCATCACTTGAGACTTTCAGGAAGGGATTGGACTGCCATTTGTCAGAAATGGTATAGGGTCTCGTGCTTGAGCAGGAGGTTGGACTAAATAACCTACAAGGCCCCTTCCAACTCTGTTGATCTGTTACCTGATATCCTATTTTACAACGTTCCTCATCACTTTTGTTAACTGAATGGTTCCAGTGGTTAAATTGGTTTGCCCCATTGACTTTGCTTGTTGGAAGGTCGCAAAGGGGGATTATTACATGACTCCAAAGACAATGCAAATGTCGTAAAACAGTTGTCAAGCATCCGAATGTCCCATGACCATGGGGATGCTGCGATGGTCATAATGGGATATGTATGTGTGTTAAATTGGATTATTTGTTATGGTTTATTAATTGTTTATTAATTGTTAGTATACCAGTTTTTTAAAATTACTTTTACCATTTATATTTGACTTTTCACATTGTATTTTATTATTGTTGTTGTAAGCCGCCCTAATTGGACAGCATAAAAGACAAACAAACAAATAAACAAATAAATAAATGTGAAAAAATGGTCAACAGTCACCCTTTTCAGTGTCATTGTCACTTTGAAGTAAGCAAACTGTTGTAAATCAAGGGCGACCACTATATAGTTAGTTGGTTTGTTTATTTATTTATAAATTTATAAGCCGCTGAACTCCGTATGGACTCAGTTGGTAGAGCTGACCATCCTTTTAAATAGTAGGAACTTTACACAGGTAGTCCTTGACTTACAACAGTTCATTTAGTGACCAAAGTTACAACGGCACTGGGAAAAAGTGACTGTTGACCATTTTTCACATTTACGACCAATAGTTGCATTTTTCCCTTGGGGAATGGGGAAACCAGATTTGCTTAACACTATTCACTTAACACAACACTATTCACTATTCCCTTAACACAACTCTATTCACTTAACAATTGTAATGACAACTCTGGCAAGAAAGGTTATAAAAGGAGGCAACATTCGCTTGAACAAATGTCCCAATTAGCTACGTAAATTTCAGGCTCGGTTAAGTTGAGGACTACCTACACAGCAAAAATAGTGGAGTCACCCAGGGACATTTTTCTTAAGGGACATTTCAGGTAGATGTGCAATGAACAAAGAAACACAGTGAGACCTTAGCACTACAATGTGTAGTGTGCAATGTCAAATGCCAGAGGCCTTCACTGGGCAAGGTAAATGAGGCTGAAGCAGAGAAACGATCTGTTTGGGAGAGAGCCGGCTGGCAGCACTGTTTCAGATGAAGCCAGACAGTGGTGGCTATTTTCTTCCTATGGCTGATTTCAAAAGAGCTCATTCACATTGCTAGAAAAAAACGCAGTAAGAGGGTTTTTAATTCTACTCTAATTGCAGCCTTTTTGGATAATGCCATGTTATTTACCTTATACAATGAGGCAAGATACATTCCAGAACCTGTCTGAGGACTTCTCTTTTATTAGCCTGTTCAATTTCAGGTTAATAGGAAAATAATGATAATTATGTGTTTGAGGCAATAAAATCCTAGCAGAGTCGTTCAAGGAACCTACAGCCTCTCATTGTTGGCCACTGCTGCTCTTACAATGGCTTGGGGAGAATCAGAGCAGTTTTATATCTTATGTATGTTTTCTTTAATATGCACATTCAAATGAAATTCATACACAATTTGAATGGGTTTCCCCCCCCCCCTCGTTGAACAGGAAAAGAGGATAAGCCTTTTATTTGTAAAGATCGCAAAATATTTAACCAAGATCCCAAGATTTCAGGCTCAACATCCTAATTCATAAATTTCAAAACTTACACTTTTTAAAATAATATAGCAGTTGGTAGACATTAAATTAAATTAACAATATCCAAAAAAGGTAATAGCATCTAGATTTTTTTTTAAAAAAATACTATGTAACAGGTTTGACTGAATTTTTAAAAAAGAAAAGAAATCCATTATAGAAAGCTGTAAGTTATGTACCCAAGTTTCTCTTACTTAAATAGCCACCCCAAGTCTTCAGAGAGGGATGGGATACAAATACAAATATAAATCCAAATAAATAGATAGATAGATAGATAGATAGATAGATAGATAGATAGATAGATAGATAGATAAATCAGATAAATCAGATAAACCAACAAACCAACAAATAAATAAATAAATAAATACTTTATCACAATGGTCAGCTTCAATTTCAACCTGATTAGAAATGCAAATATTTAATCTATGATGCATCAATAAATCAGTTATTCTATTTGAAATCAATTACACCATTAATGAGCTGTTGTCATTGCCCTTGTGACTCAGTTTTAATGAAAAGGGTTATATGGTGATCATGACGGGAATTAAATGTTATTCATATATGAGTATTTATGCTAGAGCTGCCATTACAGCATGTGTAGTAAATATAAATTATTTATTTACTTATGGACAGTCATAGCAATCTTTAAATTTTAATTTTAAAAATCCCATTCTTATCTTCCATAAATATATTATTAGAAATAAGTCATGTCAATATAAAAACCTGGTATTTTTATATTAATGTTGTGCATGTAAAAACGAGTTGTTGGTATGCCCAAATACATTTCTGTGGATTTCTGTTCAGATAGCTGATGGGTGAATAAAGACATGAAAGCTATAGAGAGCATATCACTGCATAATAATGTGACACTTAGCTATGATTGCATCTAGATTATAAATTTGTTCATTGAGAATAATGTGGACAGAAACTGTAGAACTTCAAACTGGATGTATATTCTTCCCATGCATATTTTGTAATTCAGATGCAGAGGAAATGCAATAGTTACATAAATATTATTATTACAAAAAAATATGGACATATTGTGGGGCTCCACGCCTGCAACTTTAATCTTTGCTAGGTTAGCTTTGTGCAGCCAGAATGCACAATTTCTGATCCAACAAGTGTTCACTGTTTGTTTCTAACTTACCTTAGTGCCGGTTCACTTCCTCCCATACCACATGGCTGTGCCTCGTGAACATGCATGTGCTCCACATGCGTGCATATGTGCAATGCCAAAACATTTTTAAAAATCCAAAAAAAATTCAAAAATCCCACAATAAAAGTGATGGCAGCATCCATGGACTGGCAGGGACCAAATTGGTTCTGGGACATCACCAGCAAGTTGCTATCAGTCAGGCGAACCAATCTGAACCCATCCCTGGTTTGTTGTTTTTGCTTTTAAAAGGAGATAATAAAAAAAATCCTGCAAAGGAAAACAAGTCAGCAACAGAATCCCCACAAACACACAACACATCCCAGTCCAGGATCATTATCTGCAGTTGGCTTTTATGCTTCTTCATAAGAATAGATTCTTATGATAGGTAGTGCAATAAATATCCAAAGATTCCATGCTATTTAGTGACATTATAAATATAAACAGCTACTTCCAAATTAAGGCAATGATTGTTAAATAGAAAATGTAGTTCAATGAAAGTATTGGATCTATGAAGTATTCTCAAGTATTAGAAAATCAACAGCAAATACTCACATATCATAATATGCTTATGGAGTGTGAGCCGAGAGTCACCCATCAGGAAAAGGATCTTGTATCAACGGAAGTGATAACATTGCCCAGACAGATTTATCTCCAACATAGATAATCAGATAGTTAAGTACTTAAATTGACATTTGCAACAAAGATAAAATTCCATCTCTCTTCATACAAGGGTAATGTGAAAAGAAGGCACAAAGGAATGTGTGGGGATGACACTCTTTCCATGCCACAATGGCAATTTTTAAAAATTTGTTGTTCTTATTCCAAGGTCAAAGATGGGAAGTGCGAAATCAAATCTCCCCGAGTCTCTTGCACTGATTGGGCTTGTCTGAAAGAATGAATAAGTCATGAATGACTTGAGCATCCTAATGTGGATAGCTTTGAAAGAGACAAATCAATGCAGGATAATAAGATGACTCGAAAACATATATTATACCCAGCCCTTGAAGCAAGATACTCTTAGGGTAGTTGTTGGAACATATAAACAGGAGAACAGAATTTCTTCTCCATTGTACTGCTTCTAGGCTTATAAAGAAGAGTTTGGTGAGACTAGAATAGTGGATTTGATAAGGCATTGCTCCGATGCAACAGGGTGGTTTTTAAACCTGAAATTCCCTTAGGCCTCTTTGATCATTTAACATGGTGATTCTGAGCATAGACAACAGCTTTCATGTGGGAAAATAGCAATATTTTTTTGGATATGTGGGTTTCTATTAGAAAGGTTTTCGGCTCTTCCTATTTGCTAGTTTACACAACTATTCTAGTAACGTGTCTGGCAAATATTTGCAACTCAATATGAAAACTATATTGGATGTTTTGTACTTCCTGTATGATGGTATTCAATAAGAATTTGGAGGTAAAGAGAAAGGGGTTCTATGGGGAGTTTATGCTTCCAGACATACTGCACAGTTCACAATCCTGTTACGTTTCTGTCTTGTCATGGCTGAGTTGTAGTCTGTGCTAAAGAGATGAAATATCTTGGTTTGCTTGGCCTTGAAAAGGTAAGTCTGATACCTAGTGCTGCTTTTTCTTGTGTTCTTTAAGCATTTTTCCTCAGGATAATACAATTTTCACTGCATATCACATGCTTATTTGGAAGAGTATCCAGACATTGACGTTTGTGTCATGGATTGATCCATCTCTGTGATTGCACTGTACTCTCAGAGAACTCTGAGAGTAGGCTGATAGCTGCCATATGTAAAATCAGGCCATTGGCCAGATCACATTGTTGGTTGCTAGAGATTTCCAACCAGGTTCATTCTTAATTCTAGTGAAGATATTGAGAATCAATTTGCATGCCAAATATGCAATCTGTTGTTAAATTACAGGAAGGGGCTGATCCATGGTGTGAATGTAGAAATACTGGGGATTGTGGGGGATCAATGAAAAGCATGGAACAGCTGCTCCACAAATAAGCAGAAAATGACAACTAGTACAGGATGCAATAAATAATGCATTTGACAGCTAGAGTGAGATTCACATGATTAAAGCTGCCCATTGCAATATCTTTAATTTATTTTAATTTATTTATTAAATTTATTTAGAGTTTGAAAAAAAATACTCAGGAATCCATGAATTTTAAATAATGTATTTACATATTTAATTCACATTTTATTTGCTTTATTTTATGATCACATTCTCTTTTATACAGAAAATTATAATCCCCCAATTATTATGTACATTTCATAATACCTTCTAAAAAAGGCTTCCATGACAGCAATTACTTTATATGCAGTTTCAGTTTTAAGTTTATACTAATTAAAGTGTACTTGTCACTTTTCAAATGAACAAAAATAAATATTTCCCTGGAGGAGTGTACTATGAGAAATAGGTCCAGCTTCTGCATTAATGGAACTTGATTTCAAATATATGTGCTATAAAATGGAATAACAATGTATATGGTGCTAAATATCAAAGTTCTTTGAATGCCTAACAGAGTCTGAAAGTAACAATTATAAAAATACAGTATATCACAGTGTTGCCAGACTCTTTCCAGGAAAGTAGATTTATTTATAATAATGATACATTCTTTTAAGGATGAATTTAGGATATAATATTCTCTTATATATTGTACCTTAGGATGCATAATCTATGACAATCAGTATTTCAACTTCCAAGAGTATTATTCTCAAAAGTTTTTTTCAGAGTTTTTCTTTTGTCCTGTACATTTACACATTTTATCATCATGCTCCAAATCCTAGAGCCAGGAATAAAATGACCACAACATGCTCTTTGTGAGAAAACTTTTAATTGAGATACGGGTCTCCCGACATGACATTTAAAAGGCTTTCCTTGTAGTCTAGAAACATTTACAATACAAGGTGCAAAAAACACATATAATTAGAGGAGTGTATTTATTACTATTGTTGTATATTAGATTTCTATGCTGCCCCTCTCCAAAGGCTCGGGGCGGCTTACAACATATCAAAAGATAGAATACATCAAGATACAATTAATTTAAATTAAAAATATATTTAAAAACTAAAGAACCTATTAAATACACACATATCCATTCAAACAAACCCACTGTACATTCATTGGCCAAGGGGCAGAATATAATGACCCCAAGCTTGGCAGCATAGGTGGTTCTTTAGATTTTTATGAGGAAGTGAGGAGGGTGGGGGCAATACGAATCTCCAGGGGGAGCTGATTCCAGAGGGCCAGGCCCCCCACAGAGAAGGCTCTTCCCCTAGGTCCTGCCCAGTGACATTGTCTAGTTGACAGGACCTGTAGAAGGCCGACTCTGTGGACATAACTGGTCGCTGGAATTCATGCGGCAGGAGGCGGTCCCATAAGTAATCTGGTCCCATGACATGTAGGGCTTTGTAGGTCATAACCAACACTTTGAATTGAGTCCAGAAACCAATTGGCAGCCAGGGAAGACTGTGGAGTGTTGGAGAGATGTGGACATGTCTGGGTAATCCTATGACTGCTCGCGTGGCTGTATTCTGCACAATTTTCAAAGGTAGCCCCATGTAGAGAGCATTGCGGTAGTTGAACCTTGAGGTGATAAGGGCATGAGTGACTGTGAGTAGAGACTCCCTGTCCAGGTAGGGCCACAAATGGTGCACCAGAGAAACCTGGGCAAATGCCCCCTTTGCCACAGCTGACAAATGATGTTCCAGGATCAGCTGTGGATCAAAGAGGACACCCAAGTTGCGGACCCTCTCTGAGTAGGTCAAAAGTCCTCCCCTCAGGGTAATGGATAGAAGGATAGAAGTGTCCTTGAGAGGCAGAATCCACAACCATTCTGTCATGTTGGGGTTGAGTTTGAGTCTGTTAGCACCTATCCAGATCCTAACTATCTCCAGACATTGGCACATTACTTCCACTGCTTCACTGAGTGAACACAGGATGGATATGTATAGCTGAGTATCATCAGCATACTGATGGTAACTCACCCTGTGCTCTTGGATGATCTCACCCAGTAGTTTCATGTAGATATTAAACAGCAGAGGGGAAAGGACCAAGCCGTGAGCCACCCCACAATGGAGGGACCTCGGACCCTCTGATCCCCTACTAACACCAACTGTGACCAACCAGAGAGGTAGGAGGAAAACCACCATAAAACAGTGCCTCCCACTCCCAACCCCTCTAGTCAGTGCAGAAGGATATAATGGTCGATGGTATTGAAAACCGCTGAGAGGTCAAGGAGTACCAGGATAGAGGATAAACCACTATCCCCGGCCCACCAGAGATCATCCATCAGTGCGACCAAAGCAGTTTCCATGCTGTAGTCGGGCCTGAATCCAGACTGTTGAGAGCCTAAATAATTGGCTTCATCCAAGGAACTGGAGCGACACCACCTTCTCTACAACCTTTATGACATCTATATAAATGCATCAAGGCCAGATGAAGGATTTTTCATGGTGCAATTGCAAGAAGATATTTTAATTCAGTTGCTGCTTTCTGAGCAAGTAAATCTTTGAAAGATGACAGCTGGAGACCAACCTTCCATTGATGAAACAACAATCTTGATATTTCATTTATGTAGTTTTACTTGTCAGTAGTTTGACTCCTAAAACCATATGTTCTTTCAAACATAATTTTTTTCTGGGAATATTGTAAGGTTGCTTTCTTTTCAGTCACTTCCTATATACAATAAATTTTGATGGACTTTCTATCCTCTCTGGTTGTATCATATAAGAATACTGAATAGGAAGTAATTTAGTATGTAAGATACATTTATCCATGTGATGGGGATAAATAGAGTAACAACAAGGAAGAGGTGGAGGTCCACCAAATTTTCTTAGCAAAATCTCTAAGCATACAGCATTCTCAGTGGTTTTCGATACCATCGACCATAGTATCCTTCTGCGTCGGCTGGAGGAGTTGGGAGTGGGAGGTACTGTTCTTCAGTGGTTCTGTTCCTACCTCTCCGATCAGTCACAGTCGGTGTTAGTGGGGGATCAGAGGTCGACCTCGAGGCTTCTCCCTTGTGGGGTGCCTCAGGGGTCGGTCCTCTCCCCCCTACTATTTAATATCTACATGAAACCACTGAGCGAGATCATCCAGGGGCATGGGGTGAAGTATCATCAGTATGTTGATGATACCCAGTTGTACATCTCCACCCCATGTCCAGTTAACAAAGCAGTGGAAGTGATGTACCGGTGCCTGGAAGCTGTTGGGGTCTGGATGGGTGTCAACAGACTCAAACTCAATCCTGATAAGACAGAGTGGCTATGGGTTCTGCCTCCCAAGGACAATCCCATCTGTCCGTCCATCACCCTGGGGGGGGGGGAAATTATTAACCCCCTCATAGAGGGTCCGCAACTTGGGCATCTTCCTCGATCCACAGCTTGCATTAGAGAACCATCTTTCAGCTGTGGCGAGGGGGGCGTTTGCCCAGGTTCACCTGGTGTACCCATTGTGGCCCTATCTGGATTGGGAGTCACTGCTCACAGTCACTCATGCCCTTATCACCTTGAGGTTCGACTACTGTAATGCTCTCTACATGGGGCTACCTTTGAAAAGTGTTTGGAAACTTCAGATCGTGCAAAATGCAGCTGCGAGAGCAATCATGGGCTTCCCCAGGTATGGCTATGTCACACCAGCACTCCGCAGTTTGCATTGGTTGCCGATCAGTTTCCGGTCAAAATTCAAAGTGTTGGTTATGACCTATAAAGCCCTTCATGGCATCGGACCAGAATATCTCAGAGACCGCCTTCTGCTGCACAAATCCCAGCGACTGGTTAGGTCCAACAGAGTTGGCCTTCTCCGGGTCCCATCGACTAAACAATGTTGTTTGGCGGGACCCAGGGGAAGAGCCTTCTCTGTGGTAGCCCCGACCCTCTTGAACCAGCTCCCCCCGGGGATTAGGATTGCCCCCACCCTCCTTGCCTTTCACAAACTTCTTAAAACTCACCTCTGCCTTCAGGCCTGGGGGAATTGAGACATTTCCCCCAGGCTTATATAGTTTTATGTATGGTATACTTGCGTTGAATGGTTTTTAAATTAATGGGTTTTTAGATCCTTTTTAAATATTAGATTTCTTTATTGTATACTGTTTTATTATTGTTGTGAGCCACCCCGAGTCTGTGGAGAGGGGCGGCATACAAATCTGCCATATATGCTGACACACAAGCTGTTGCCCTAGCACAGCTCCAGTGTGCATGTGTGTGCCAGTCAGCTGATTTTTGGCTTGCACATAGGCTCTGGGAGGGCATTTTTGGCTTCCAGAGAGCCTCCGTGGGGATGGGGGAGGGCATTTTTACCCTCCCTCAGCTGCAGGAAAGCCTTTGGAGTCTGGGGAGGGCAAAATACGAGCCTACAGGAAATTGGGAAACAGGCTGTTTCCAGCCTCCGTAGGGCCTCCGGGGAAGCTGTTTTTGCTCTCCCCAGGCATTGAATTATGGGTGTGGGCACTCGCGCATGCACAATAGTGCATGCCCACACTCTTTCGGCACCCGAGGGGAAAAAAGGTGAGCCATCGCTGATGTAGATGATCTACAAGGTCCTTCCAACTCTTTTATTCTGCATTTGACATCCATTTAATTCTGTTTAGTAGGGACGAATTGTCCTCATCTTATATTTCTCTTTGGGGCTTTTGTCAAAGCAGGAGCCCTGACAATATCCACCTCATTTACAATTAACTGAAGAGCTCCCTTGCTGTAGTGAAAGCCCCAGATTTATAAAAGCTTTGTCACATGAATAATTGTACACTTGAAAGAAGAGAACTATTATGTGAGTTGTCTATAATTGTATTTTGGGGCTACAAAAAAAATGACATAATTTCATTATGACACATTTTTAGAAATGTATAAATTTTAGGAACCTACTACTGTCTAATATCAAGTACTATTGTTATATTAACATCTCATTAAAATAAGGATGGGATTCACATCTATGCAAATGTAAGAATTCCTGTTCATTCACCAAGAATTGCATTTGTATGCAAGGATGAAATTAAGGCCTTTCCTTTGAAACTAAGCATCATTCAAAATAGGTTTGAAAAAATGTTAGTATATTTTATTGAAATATATAATAATAATAATAATAATAATAATAATAATAATAATAATAATAATAATATTATTTATTAGATTTGTATGCTGCCCCTCTCCGCAGACTCGGGACGCCTCACAGCAGTGATAAAACACTATACAAT
The DNA here is from genome assembly GCF_031021105.1 of Erythrolamprus reginae. Classification (NCBI taxonomy): domain Eukaryota; kingdom Metazoa; phylum Chordata; class Lepidosauria; order Squamata; family Dipsadidae; genus Erythrolamprus; species Erythrolamprus reginae. The sequence goes on from NC_091950.1 coordinate 110,558,100, forward strand.
GACAAATCTAATATTAAGTCTAAAATAACAATTTTACATTAAAAACCTAAAAAAAACCTTATATAAAAACATATACACAAACATTCCATACATAAAACTACATAGGCAAGGGGAGATGTTTCAGTTCCCCCATGCCTGACGGCATCTAGTACAGAGATGTCAAACTCAAGGCCCTCGGGCTAGATACAGCCCAAGGGGTACTTAGATCTGGCTTGCAGGCCCGCCCTGTAAACAGTGAAGGACAGGCCTGAGGTTCCTCTGTCAGTGAAAATGGAGCTCGGGAGGACCGCATGTGGGCTATGTTTTCAACCACAATCTTCTCCTGAAGCCTTCTGCCAGCAAAAATGCAGCCTGGGGAGGCTGCACACAGGAGGCCATCATGACCAAAAATGGGGTCCGAGAGGGCTGTATGGGGCCTCCCCAAGCTCCGTCTTCACTGTTTCAGGACTGCAGGAGGCTGTCATTGCCAAAAATGGAGCCTGGACGGGCCATCACAGACAAAAGTGGAGCTTCAATTAGTGATGTCAAGCTGTCTACACCCATCATGGCCATGCCTCCCAGACCTCTGAGATCAAACACAACTCTGATGTGGCCCTCAGTGGAATTGAATTTGACACTCCTGATCTAGTAGATTACATCAGCAAGGTCCCTGTTAATCAAGGCTTCCCTTACTGTAATCCATAAGGTGGAGAGCATTCAGTTTAAATGCTTGTTATTGACTGGCAAGCAGCTTTTGGAAATAAAGTAACAGTGCTTTTAACTTTTCATTAGATTATATTTCATAGTCATCTTCTAACTGACATAAAAAATCATCACCCATATTGTTGATTTACAGTTGTCATGTATAGGAAATGCTACCACATAATATCTGTATGCTTGGAAGCATGTTTGTGAAAGTGATTTTTCTCTGATTTATCCATTCTCTGACAATTTCCTATACAGTGTTCCCTCGATTTTCGCGGGTTCAAACTTCGTGAAAAGTCTATACCACGGTTTTTCAAAAATATTAATTAAAAAATACTTCATGGGTTTTTTCCCTATACCACGTTTTTCCTGCTCAATGATGTCATATGTCATCGCCAAACCTTCGTCCGCCTTTAATAAATATTTTTTTTAATAAACTTTAATAAATAAACATGGTGAGTAATAATCTAAATGGTTGCTAAGGGAATGAGAAATTGTAATTTAGGGGTTTAAAGTGTTAAGGGAAGGCTTGTTATACTTTCATAGCCAAAAATAGTGTTTTTACTTCCGCATCTCTAGTTCGTGGAAATTCGACTTCCGCGGGTGGTCTCAGAACGCACCCCCCCGCAAAAATTGAGGGAACACTGTATATTGTAAAATTAGTTCCTTTAGGGATGGGACCTTCTGAGAAATATACTTCAGGGTATTTTTATATTATTATTATTATTATTATTATTATTATTATTATTATTATTATTATTATTATTGTTATTGTTATTATTATTATTATTATTTCAACAATATAACACAGCAAACAAGATTACTATACTAGATTTCGTATTTCATCGCCAGTCGGGTGCTTCCATATGCTAGTTTCCATTTTCAGGTGCTATTTATTGCATTGCTTTGCATTACTGCAAAGGAGTCTTCAATAGGTTATCATTCTTACTAGAAAAAGGAACTAAATATGCATTCCTAGTTCTTGCACATAGCAGTTTGTGAGTGATACCATTTAGTCAGGTTCGTTTAGAGATACAATCTAAAACCTTAGGCAGAAAGATCTCTGCAAGTATAAGTGTACCATGTAATAGTCTAGTCTGCGTCTCTTTGCATCTTATTCAATATGTCCAGAAAACATGCTTGTAATACAAAGAAAGGTCACTGAGCTCAAAATTAACGATCTGTATAGTATAACAAATCCCAAGGTTGCCTTAATCCTTCTTTGCAATTTCTCTGTTGAGATTTGTAATTAAAGAGATCTCAACATCTAGAGCCGTGATGGCGAACATATGGCACATGTGCCACAGCTGGCACGCAGAGCCGTTTCGGAGCCAGGCACATGAGACTTTGCCCTATGTCAGCTCCAGCACGTATGTGCATGGTGGCCAGCTGATTTTCAGCTTTGAGAAAGGCTGTTTTGCCCTCTGGACGCTTCAGGGACGTTAACCTGAAGCCCAGGGCAGAAAAAAAAGTTGCCCAACAGACAAACCAGAAGTTCAGAAAAATGCACACCAGGTTTGCCATTGTGCTGTTTTTTGCACTCCAGAGCTTCAGGAAGCTTCCTTGAACCCTCCCAGAGTGCAAAAAACAGCACAACAACAAACTGGAAGTGTGTTTTCCTGAACTTCCAGTTTGCCCATTTGGGCTTTTTTTTTTTCATGTACCCGGCTTTAGTAAGGCCTGTGGGGGCCAGTGCTGGGTGTGTTGCACATGCGGGGGAAGAGGGAAGGAGTGTGCGCACATACACACATTTATTTATTTATTTATTTATTATTTATTTATTTTATTTATTGGATTTGTATGCCGCCCCTCTCCGCAGACTCGCGGCTAACAAAAGCAATAAAACAGCATATAATAATAATCCAATACTAAAACAGTTTAAAACCTTTATTATAAAACCAATCATACATACAGACATACCATGCATAAAATTGTAAAGGCCTAGGGGGAAAGTGTATCTTAGTTCCCCCATTCCTGGCGGCAGAGGTGGGTTTTAAGCAGCTTACAAAATGCAAGGAGGGTGGGGGACAATTCTAAACTCTGGGGGGAGTTGGTTCCAGAGGGCCAGGACCGCCACAGAGAAGGCTCTTCCCCTGGGTCCTGCCAAGCAACATTGTTTAGTTGACGGGACCTGGAGAAGACCCACTCTGTGGGATCTAACTGGTCGCTGGGATTCGTGCAGCAGAAGGTGGTCCCTGAGATAATCTGGTCCGGTACCATGAAGGGCTTTATAGGTCATAACCAACACATGCTAGCACACGCACACAAACACACACACATCTTTTTGGCACACGAACCAAGAAAGGTTCGCTATCACTGATCTGGAGCCTACTAAATATTTCTCACAGTAGTGTGCAGTAGAATCATACATGGTTGGCATTGGGCCTCTTTCAGCCAAATGTGTCTCAGAAGGAAAAAAAGGGGTGGGTGGGTGGGGAGAGAACTAATTAAGACACTTTGGGCTCTTTGAATGAAAGATGAAATGTAGCACTTAACAAACCCCAGGAAAATAATTTTCCTTCATTTATAAATGGCAGAAAACAGTTCTGCAACCTTGAACTACAAAACTTAAAAATAATGTTGCTGAGAAGGGAAATATAATATTTGATGTCCCTTCTTAGAGTTGGAAAAACTTAAATCATATATAAAAGTGTATTCAAACATTTCTTATATCCTATTAGTTTGGAATTAAAATTTTATCTTTTACTTTGTTTGGATGGTACTTAAGAACTTTGAGTTTATGATGTGTTTGAAAATTAAACTATATTGTAAGCCATTGGATGTCAGTTGCAACATATTATTTGCACATACAGTCAAACACTAAATGCCAAAATTACATTTATTTATTTATTTATTTATTTATTTATTTATATCTATCATCTATCTATCTATCTATCTATCTATCTATCTATCTATCTATCTATCTATCTATTTATTTATTGCATTTGTATGCCGCCCCTCTCCACAGACTCGGGGCTGCTAACAACAGTGGTAAAACAACATGAACAATCCAATTAATAAAAACAACTAAAAAACCCTTATTATAAAAAAACCAAACATACACACAAACATACCATGCATAACTTGTAATAGCCCTAGGGGGAAAGGATAACTTAACTCCCCCCATGCCTGGCGACAAAGGTAATTTGCGAAAGACAAGGAGGGTGGGGGCCGTTCTAATCTCTGGGGGGAGTTGGTTCCAGAGGTCCGGGGCCGCCACAGAGAAGACTCTTCCCCTGGGGCCCGCCAAACGACATTGAAATGAGAAATATATGTTTGATAATTATCTAATCCCAGTTTTTGAAAGCCATCTTAAAATTAGTAATAGTATCTATTAAATACAGGTATGGACTATTTAGTAAATATTTAAATATTTGCAGACTTTCCAGGGAATATTCAATATCAAAATTTAAAGATATGGATAGTTTGGCTCTAGTATGATGACAATTCATAGTATAATTTACAGATTCAGTTAGATATGTAGTAGGTAAAGGACAAAGGGAGGACTCCATAAAATGAACTGCTCATATATTTTAAAAATAAGATTATTAAGATGATCTGTTCCCTAGAAAAGATTACCTACCTCTATTGTTTAAGCATCCTTTAAGTATAAATTATTTGGGGGGGATGGGTGGCGGTGGACAACTCTTACTGCCAGGCAAAATACCTTTCCTTTTGTATTATCAGCACAACTACAGAAAATGTAATTGTGTTTTATGAACAACGGTATGAATGATTGGTCATGAATCATTCATACTGTTGGAATGGAATGGAAAATGTAATATTAGTTTTTAATAATATTGCTCGCACATAAAGCATATCTTTAAAAACAACTCAATTCTTTGGGCTTTGGTTATATATGAGTCTAATTTCTCTATAATTTAGTTTTACAAATTATTATTTTTTCTTGTGTGGATCTCAGAGGTAGGTTTTCAGATGTAAATGAGATTTTGATAAAGCTAGCTTGAAGGAAAAAGTTTCTCAGGCCGAATTTGATTACTGGTATAGGTGGTGATATATCCATATAGATTTTATGAAAAAAGATGTTGATATCTTGTTTTCCTGTTGTGGGATACCTACAGCTTATAGTCCTAGAAATGCCTTAAAGTTCTAGAAATGCCTTCTTAACTGAGTATCAACCAGGTGATCTGTTTAACATTTTTGAGCTCAACTAAGGTCAGCTAGGAATTTTTTCCTTCAGTGACTTACTGTTACATTCAAGGTAGGCCAAATCAGGAATCAGACACAAATAAAGGCAAATATGCCTGTTTCAGGATAATATTGTATTGTATCCCATGCTCAGGGAACCTTCTTTCTACTAGAATCACAGTAAAATGATTTTACTATTAGAACTCACCTTTATTAGCATAAATGAATTTTGAAAGCCTGAGACCATTTTCCCTTCTCTCCTTCGGACGCCAAAGAGAGCTAAAGCAGAGCAACTTTAATGCCACCCCATCACAAAAGTCCTCAGACTTTTGTCAAGGTTCTCTGCATAACTTTTCTAAGGTCATTTTCCAGCTTGGTTTCCAATTATTTTAATGAGTTTAATATATGTATGAGTATTTTGTTTCAACCTCTTTGTTCGTGGTTTTAATCCTACATTAGCTGCTTAGACTCAGAGTTTGTGAATTTTGTGGCTGCATAAACCCTATTAAAAATAAAAATTATGTATGTATAGGTTTCTATTTAATTTTTTTTAAAAAAAAGACCTAAAAGTCCTAATCTATGAAACACAATATTATTATTATGCAGATAATTATTAAGATTATTATTTTGTTATGCAGCCAGTCCTGGTGAGGAAAGGAATGGTCTCCTGAGGCAATATGCCAGAATTCAAAATAATATGCCAGAATTCAAAAAGAAATGGTAAATTTTAAAGCAATCCTGTGAGATATTGCAGTCTCTTCTGAATTTATTTATTTTGTTTGTTTGTTTGTTTTGTCAAGTATGTGTACTGTAGTATACAAAGATATAACAATGTTTATATACATGATACTAGTAAGAGAGAGACATTAGGACAGGGGACTGAAGGCTTGCTGGTGCACTTATGCATGCCCCTTACTGACCTCTTAGGAATTGGGAGAGGTCAATAGTGGATAGTCTAAGGGTAAAGTTTTGGGGGTTAGGTGATGATACTACAGAGTGAGGTAGTGAGTTCCATGTATTAACTACTCAGTTACTAAAGACACATTTCTTGCAGGAGCGGTTTACTTTAAGTTTGTATCTGTTGTGTATTTGTGTTTGAAGCTGAAGCAGTCATTGACAGGAAGGACATTGTAACAGAGATTTTGTGGGCTATGCTTAGATTGTGTTAAAGGCAACTTAGTTCTAAGCTTTCTAAACCTAGGATTGTAAGTCTAGCTGCGAGTGGAGGAGTGGAGGGCTCTTCTAGTACTTCAATAGAGAAAAAAAATGCAAACTAACTTTGCAGTTAATTTATGGTGATTTGCAGATATATATATATAAACTTTAGCCACAGTATATGGTTCACCTATGTGGAAAAAAGACAAGCTGGGATTTGATGATAAAAGAATCAGTGATGGGTCATTTTACATGAACTTTATGTGTATAGCAGTCAATAAGGCAGGAAAAAAATGACCTACAGATTAGCATTTATCTTCTTAGAATTCTTGCATTAGGCCTCCAGACATTGATATTTCAAGAAATTCCCTAGCTATAATTGCATGAACAAAGCTTTCTACACAGTTTTTCCTCATTAGGGAGGGAAAACTATTATGCAAAGCAAAAAAACTTGCATCTCTTCCATCTGTTAGCTACCTGCCCCACAAAAGAAGTAGAGATGCTGAACAGGCAATACTGAGAAAACCACATAAGTTCTTTTCTTGTTCTTGGAGTCAGAATAACTCTTTAACATCTGTTTTATTGCCAGATAAATTTCCATAGTTGAAGGTATAGAGTAAGTGGATAGTCTAGACCAGGAGTGTCAAACTCACAGCCTGCGGGGCCAGATGAGTCACATCCTGGCCATGCCCATGCCAGTTTCAGTGAAGGGGAGAAAAGTTGTGATATATCACATGATAACAATGTGTTGTCACTAGTTTGACACTCCTGGTCTAAAGAAAAGACCTTGTAGGCTCATAGATCTGAAATGTACTTAGTCACATACTGCATTAGAAAATATGATGAGTGTCCCTATCATTTCAATGAGGGTTTTTTTGAATCTAACTTAACTCATAACTCATAACAATAACAATTGTCATTGTTGGCTAAAAATCATGACCTATTTCTGTTTCAAAATAAAGAGTAATACCATTGTGACTCAACTCACAGAAGATCCAGAAAAAACTCCACAGTGTTTGACTATATTCCCTCTCCTAGAGACCTTCTCAAAGATCGCTAATGAGCACCCAGCTGTTTGAACTACATTGACTCTCCAAATAGACTAGTAATGAAAGAATGAGAACTCTAGAAAGAAAGAATAACCAGAAATAGCTTTTTTTTACTTTCTCAGATAAGCACCCAGTTGCATGAACTTTTATTACAGCTGAAAACTTCTATATACCAGTTTTTCTTGTCTTTCCATATGCAATCAAGTAGCCATTTTATAGTATTTTAACTATTATAATAACTATCATTAAAAGATCATTCTCATCATCCAGGGCCATACAGATCACAGCTGATATCTACAGAATCAGGCCTACCCCAAAGATAATGAACTACTCCTCTTGTATTACTTTGTTACCATATGGTCCCAATGGGCACCATATTGTTAATAAATAAGTTATCAAGGAAGTACTACATTCTTGATTGTTATGAAACTTTTAAAAGCCAGAAGATACAAAAATTAAATGATTACATTTTACTGTGATCTTGGATTATTCTATAACTGTAGCTGTTTAATAAATCTTGGTGTCTCTTTAAGCTGTGCCTTTTATGTTATGGGGGTTAGCATAATTGGATTTATCTATTGTATTTCACTGTTTCCTTTTATATGTTGTAAGCCACTCCAAGTTTTTGGAGAGGGACGGTATATAAATCCAAAAAACAAACAAACAAACATACAAACAAACAAACAAGAACAAATATATCTATTTTTCTTACTGTCTGTGCACTCATAGTACATTGAGTGCACACACAATAATCATTAGTAGGGATAACATTTAGTATTTAATCAAATAATAATACGGAGAAGAGAACAAAACCGCACTGTTACCATATTAGTTCAGACATGTATTCTGTAGTAAATTACCCTGATACCAATTTACCAAGAGTTTTTTCAAGTTCTCTTGGTGAATTATTTATTTATTTATTAGATTTGTATGCCGCCCCTCTCCCCGGACTCGGAGCGGCTCATTAACTCATTCAACATTCATGCAATGTTTTCTCCAAAAATATAGAATCTATTGATTTGCGTAAAACATATACTGTATGATTTGGAGTATAAAATGCACTGGAATATAAGATGCACCCTAATTTGGAAAGAGGAAAACAAGAAAACAAGAATTCTGCCTCTGCCTACCAGCATCAAAATTAGTGATGGTTCTCACTTCCACTCAGATTTTGATAATGAGCAGCACAGATCTTTTTATCTGTTCAAACAATAAAAATGATTTTTTCTTTCTAAGATTACACAAATGTGAAGTGAATAAGAAATTTCAAGTAGTCATATATGATTGCATAATCTTTTGTGTTTTTGTATTATTAATAAAATATATTAGTAGCAGATATTCTTTGATTTTTCAAAATCCACTTTTGTTGCATAAGGTAAATCTCAGATTTCTGCTATGGAAGTGGTCAGTTTACCTGTATAAGGTGACTAACTAAATTTTGTAAGAAAAGCCTCCTCAGGTAATACTAAGAAAACGTAGAAGAATAATGATATTTCTTTAAAGCCCATATTCTTTGAATCTTTAATCAGTCTGTTTTATCATGCATCTATTGACATTTTTTTCCTGCAGAAATTGGGATAGAATTTAACTGGAGTGGGTGGGGTGGGGTATGATTTTCATGGGGGCAGAAGACAGACTTGGCTCTACTGCCAAAATGCCCTGGTCTTCATACCTATAGCAATAGGCATTGAAGGATGGGCTTTCTCTGCTTTACAGTTGCTGATATTTCTAGAATCTTTTGGGATCAAGGTAGAGTTTATCATACTTTTGAATCAGATTCTCAAAAACCATGAAGTGGGAAACCACTCTTGTATAGAGGTTGTGATGCTTCAACTGCTCATTGTCTTTTTAAATTCCCCTTTCCACTGAAATTGTAATTACTTTGTATGTGTTTTTAAAAATTAGTACAACTTAAAAAAAATGAATCCCAACATCTTCCAACTTTGTCACAAGTTACCATATATTATAGTTTAGTCTTCAGAGAGGGGCGGCATACAAATCTAATAAATTCAAATTCAATTCAACTCAAGTCTCAGACTGAAAGGAACAGATTTCGCTGGACCCATTTTGATCAGGGTTTTCTCAGAGCTCTGGTACTGAAACTGCCTGGTGTAAACTGGAAGCTAGTTACAGGCAACGTGGCTTCCTAATTCTCTTGAAACATTTTGTGTCTCTCAGTATCCTTGGCATAGTGTTCTTCTTGATAGGGGTATCAAACTCATGGCATCACATTATCATCATATGACATATTGTGACTTTCCCCCCTTTGCTAAACCATTGTGTGCATGGCCAGCACCTGACACATCCAGCTCATGGGCCGCAAGTTTGACACCCCTGTTCTAGACTATCTGATGGGACTAGGCTTTGAGGACATTCTTTTGAAATAGTTCCTGTCCTTGCAATCAGAAGCTATAGTGTAATATAGTTCCACATCTAGGTGAGTAACTTTTGATGTGTCTCGAAGAGCAGGTTCATAGTATCCCGGAAAACTCAGATGTCATTGAATTTGCAAAAGCTGGATTTGGCAAGGAATGCCAGGGTACAAGTTGACCCTTGCTGCATAGGCTATACTTAGTAATATTTATACATATATTTGGTAATATTGAACCTTGGCTATTGCAATGTGATGTGTGTGTGGCTATCGTTGAAAAGCCTAAATGGCCTAGAGCCCGACCATCTGCTTTTCCAGCTATGACTCTTTCTGGTTACTCAGGAGAACAAGGGAGGACCATCTGTGGGTCTATATGCCTTCAAGAGCCTAAGCTTCTTAACAGCTGAAAAACAGTATTCTCCTAGGTGGCTTCCATGCTGTGAGAGGCTCTTCCCTAGAGAACTGCTCTTGTTTGATGGAGTGTGCAGCTGCAGGAGTAGTGGAAGAGAGTTTGGCTACCCTGAGTTTTCCTAGAAAGAAGCCCAGATTAAGAGATTGCACAATCCTGGGCTGGATGGAGCTGGGGGAAGAGGCATAAGAAGTTTAGGGTGATCATACCCTAGAACAGTGATGGCGAACCTATGGCACGGGTGCCACAGGTGGCACGCAGAGCCATATTTGCTGGCACACGAGCTGTTGCCCTAACTCAGCTCCAATGTGCATGTATGTGCTGGTCAGCATATTTTTGGCTCACACAGACACTCTGAGAGGGCATTTTTGGCTTCCAGAGAGCCTCTGGGGGGATGGTAGAGGGCGTTTTTAGCTTCCCTCAGCTCCAGGGAAGCCTTTGGAGCCTGGGGAAGGTGAAACAGGAGCCTACTGGGCCCACCAGAAGTTGGGAAACAGGCCGTTTCCGTTCTCCAGAGGACCTCCAGGGAGTGTAGGAAGCTGTTTCACTCTACCAACGCCCATGCTTTTTCGGCACTCAAGAAAAAAAGGTTTGCCATCACTACCCTCAAATCTCTCAAGATATATCAGATAGATTAGAAAGCTATATCTTTAGCTTGGCAATATTCTTTCCATTAGGTGTAAGCCAAAAGTGGGTGCTACCAGTTTGGCCCAGTTTTAAGAACCAGGAACACCGGCAGTAGGAGGCTCCACCCACCCAGGATGCTTCTGCACATTAAAAAAACCGGTAGTAAAGGGTTTTAGAACCCATTACTGCTGTCAGCTAATAAAGCAGTGATGGCAAACCTGGAGCTGAGGGAAGGTAAAAACGCCCCCCCCCATCCCTCCAGAGGCTCTCTGGAAGCCAAAAATGCCCTCCCAGAGTGTCTGTGTGAACCAAAAATATGCTGACTAGCAGACACATGCACATTGGAGCTGAGCTAGAGCAACAGCTTATGTGCCAGCAAATATGGCTCTGCGTGCCACCTGTGGCACCCATGCCATAGTTTCTCCATCACTGTAATAAAACATTGATCTCAGTTGAATCTTGCTTTCTCATCTCTGAGCTTGGCCCTCATCCCTTGTTTCCTATTCTTCCAATAATTAGCAAGTTAGTAAAGACATTTTTCCACAAAGCTTTTAACTGTTAATGTAATGCTTGGTTTTGAGTTGATAATTTAATTCTATTGATACTGATTTTAGTATAAAGGACAGAGGGAACAGCCTTGAAGAACAGCTTATTCAAGGCTTGTGAGGAGGCAAGTATGAAGGTGTTGGTCAGATTAAAGGAGCTGAAGGTACCTCCCTATTTCACATGTTGGGAGGTAGGAAAGGACATATGCAGCCTTGCAAGATTCTGTCACTATAGATTTACAGTGAAAATACCTCTGACCCATATAACATTGGTTTCCTACTCTGGTCCACTTTGAGAGGATGACATTAATTTATATCTTATAAACAAACCAATTTATGCAAAGAAATTTGCAATGTTCAGCCAGGAAGTGGTTTTGGATATTATTATTATTATTATTATTATTATTATTATTATTATTATTATTATTATTATTATTAAGATTTGTATGCTGCCCTTCTCAATGGGAGGCTGGAAGGAAGCAAAGAGGCTTTCCAATCCCCAAATTTGGACAACAGTGGGTTTTAGCAATATTCATGATGTTTCTAGAGCATGACCCCTGCCATTTTTTGGGTCATTCCCCCCCTCCCTCACCCAGTAAAGCAATGATACTATATTTAGGAATTCAAAGATGATGGAGTTGGCTTTGTGGAGTCATAGTGGGAATTGTAACCATATCCCCAGGGCACAATGTGTAATAGTTTTAATATTCTAACTCTAAGCCACAAAGAGTGAGAACATTTCCAAATTGAAGAACTCTTGATGCAACAATTTTTTTCTTTCCCAGATGTTCTATCACCTTCCTCTATAAATATTGCTTCTATTTTTTCCTATATTTTTCCTATATTTTAACTTCCTATATTTCTCCGAGAGGGGTGGCATACATGTCCAATTAAACTTAAACTTAACTTTTCCCACCCAAAGTCCTTTTCTAATCAGCTGTTTTTATCCATCAGTATTGATACCACACTTTCATATGTTGTTTTGCATTCTTGTTTGCACGCTTATTAAGGGTGAATAGTGTTACCAAGATATATTGATGATGATAATGATTTGATTGTTACTAGTGTTAGAAATAACAAAAGAAATTTGGATCAATTAAAAAATAATTTATTGCAAAGAAATAAAAACAACAACAACAACAACAACAACAACATAGCATCAAATGATGCTAAATGCAGATTGTGCAAGGAAGCTGATGAAACCATGTCCTCAGCTCCTGCAAGAAAATCACATAGACTGATTACAATTACAGCACAACTCTGTTGCACAAATGATCCACTGGAATTTATGCAAAAACAATAACATCCATACTGCTACAAACTGGTGGGAACACAAGCCTGAAAAAGTAATTGAAAATCAGATGATCAAGATCTTATGGGATTTTCATATATAAACAGACAAGGTACTGGCACATAATGCACCAGGCACTCTGGTTGAGAAAAAACAAGGTGACTATCATTGACATCGCAATACCAGGTGATAGCAAGGTCGATGAAAAGAAACACAAAAAAATTGCAAAATACCAGGACTAAAAAAATCAAAATTCAACGATTATGGCACAAACCAGTAGTGGTAATTTCAGTGGTAATTGGAACACTGAGTGCTGTCCCAAAAGCACTGGAATTACATTTAAAACAGCTCAAAATCGACAAAATCATCATCAGTCAAATGCAGAAAACTTTACTGCTTGGTTCTGCACGTATACTTCAAAAGGATACAGCCCGCTGTATAGAGTGCTGGTGAGACCACATTTGGAATACTGTGTTCAGTTTTGGAGACCTCACCTACAAAAAGATATTGGTAAAATTGAACGGGTCCAATGACGGGCTACAAAAATGGTGGAGGGTCTTAAGCATAAAACATATCAGGAAAGACTTAATGAACTCAATCTTTATAGTCTGAAGGACAGAAGGGAAAGGGGGGACATGATTGAAACATTTAAATATGTTAAAGGGTTAAATAAGATTCAGGAGGGAAGTGTTTTTAATAGGAAAGTGAACACAAGAACAAGGGGGCACAATCTGAGGTTAGTTGGGGGAAAGATTAGAAAGAAAATATTATTTTACTGAAAGAGTAGTAGATGCTTGGAACAAACCTCCAGCATACGTGGTTGGTAGATCCACAGTAACTGAATTTAAACATTCCTGGCATAAACATATATCCATCCTAAGATAAAATACAGGAAATAGTATAAGGGCAGACTAGATGGACCATGAGGTCTTTTTCTGCTGTCAATCTTATAAGTTTCTATGTTTCTAAAAGTACATTATGACATTCTAGGCCTCCTGGGTGAGGCTCGACAAGTCATCAGTGCCAAATCCGGTGCAACAACTGGCCTCTGTGATACAATTGGAATGATAATAACAATAATAATAATAATAATAATAATAATAATAATAATAATAATAATAATAGTTTGCAAAGTGCGGTGGGTCATTCAGCCTGACTTTAAATTGAGGTTTGAGCCAAAAGCCACACTTAAGATTTCAAAAGCATTACATTTTATAGTTTCTATCTCGCCATCCCCTATGCCCCTCCTATTGGATAGAGTCACAAATCACATCTATTCCATGACACCTCAGAGACAACAGCATCCCTAACATGTCTATCAACAATATTTTGCAGGGACAGCATTTTCTTATTTCTTTTGCCTTAGCATTAAGCAATGTCCCTTTAGTTGAGCCCCTTTCTAATTAACAACAGAATATCTGTCAGCATATATTTTCTCCAACCATCTTAAAGCAATTAATGTTTAACAAGTTCAAGCTGGAAAGAACCCTGCTGGTCATCCAATCCAACCCCCTGTCCAAGCAGAATCAAATTGCCTACATTTATATAAATTTCTATATACTATTTTATTTTTGAATTTTCTTATATCCTACACTAGTATTGTAAATTGCTATGTACTGACTTCTTGGTACCATTTAGTATAGAGCTCCTACATTTATATAAATTTCTATATACTGATTTATTTTTTAATTTTCTTATATCCTACACTAGTATTGTAAATTGTTATGTGCTGACTTCTTGGTACCATTTAGTATAGAAACAAAGTTATATAAATAATACACAAAGATGTGATATTCAAGCCACAGCAGTAGTTAGCCTCTGTGCTGGCTTGGCACCCTTTGTGTTATGAACACGTATATGCATTTGGGTTCTTTGTTATTGTCTGGCTGTAAATAGAGTGAAGCGTGCCTTGTTCTGAGTGACATTATATGTTTCTTTTGTTGTCCCAGTGTATTGACTAGTGCCTCCTTTGTGTGGGTAATGGCAAAGTATCATAAAAGGGCAAGGACTGAGTGATGGTTGGAGCTGCATTGCTGAAGCTGGGATTGCAAAATTAACCTTTATATCTGCCATGGTTTCCATTGATTCTGTGCTGCTATCCTAGCATAACAATGCAGCAATATTTGCTCTAGCTGAGATGATCTCTACAAGAATATTGGACCACATAAAGTTTTGAAGATTAAGCTTTTGTTTAGCATTAGCAATAGCTTATATACCACTTCACAGAGCTTTACAGCCCTCTCTAAGCAGAGTCAGCATATTGCCCCCAACAATTAAATAAAATTAAGAGGTGTGCATAAGCAGAGGGTCCGCAACTTGGGCGTCCTCCTCGATCCACAGCTTACATTAGAGAACCATCTTTCAGCTGTGCCCAGGTTCACCTGGTGCACCAGTTGCGGCCCTATTTGGACCGGGACTCACTGCTCACAGTCACTCATGCCCTCATCACCTCGAGGTTCGATTATTGTAATGCTCTCTACATGGGGTTACCTTTGAAGAGTGTTTGGAAACTTCAGATCATGCAGAATGCAGCTGCGAGAGCAATCATGGGCTTCCCTAGGTATACCCATGTTACACCGACACTCTGCAGTCTGCATTGGTTGCCGATCAGTTTCTGGTCACAATTCAAAGTGTTGGTTATGACCTATAAAGCCCTTCATGGCATCAGACCAGAATATCTCCGGGACCGCATGAATCCCATTGACTGGTTAGCTCCCACAGAGTTCGCCTTCTCCAGATCCCATCGACTAAACGATGTCGTTTCATGGGACCCCGGGGAAGAGCCTTCTCTGTGGCGGCCCCAAACCTCTGGAACCAGCTCCCTCCGGAGATTAGAATTGCCTCCACCCTCCTTGCTTTTTGTAAACTCCTTAAAACCCACCTCTGCCATCAGGCATGGGGGAATTGAGACATCTCTCCCGGGCCTATACAGTTTTTGCATGGTATGTTTGTGTGTATGTTTTTGCTTTTTAATAAGGGGTTTTAGTAACTTTTAAACTATTAGATTTGTGTACATTGTTTTATTGTTGCTGTGAGCCGCCCCGAGTCTGCGGAGAGGGGTGGCATACAAATCTAATTAATAATAATAATAATAATAATAATAATAATAATAATAATAATAATAGGCATACCATTGTGCCTACCATCCCTGTCCTATTGCCCTATTGTCTTCTTTTAACATTACTTTATGTTATGTTTATATAAACTACTATCCTACACTTGATTGACAAGGGTCCTCATTTTACCAACCATGGAAAGATGGAAGGTTGAGTCAACCTTGAGCAGGTCAGGTTCAAACTCCTGGCAGTCAGCAGAGTTAGATTGAAATACTGCATTCTAACTGCTGCTCCACCATGGCTAAATAGAATTTTTGTCAAAAATAAACAGAATTTAAAAAATTTAGACTTTAGAGTTTTAGACTGTTCCAGAATTGTCTGTAGGGTTTCGAAATTAGACCAGAGAGATTAGACTGAGAATCTAGTGCCTACTGGCTTGTACAGAAATCACCCATACTTTCTTCCCTAGGCATTCGATCCATTTGTGTGGGCTGTAATTGTAAATTAGAACACACTTGATGACAAAGTGGTTAGAAAAACCTGTCCATCACTTCCTTGGCTCTACTAGATCAGTTCACATTTGAGATGCCCATATCACCTGATAGGGTGCTGATGGTACATGGAAATGGAAATTAACTTGTGAAGCCCTAGCTTGGCTGGTGTTAGCGGACTTGGCTTGGGAGGGGATTTCAAAATATGTTGCTTGGTTTCTCACAGCCCTTGGCTAATGCTGTAGAAGTGAAGCCTAAAGAATGTCCCTGGGTCCAGCAGTGCCTCAGGTTCCTGGCAGAGAGGCCTGAACTTTCACTTGCCATATGGCTTGTTGGGGGGCGGCTTCAATTTTCTGTCATGGGTGATGAAGTCATTTTCACAGCTTAATGATGCACTAAGGGATTAGGAGGGAGGTGGATTTGTTTGACAAAAGCAGGCCTCAGATGTGTTGCAAAAATTAATAATGTATTCAAGCCTTTATTAGATTAAAGGCAGGAGCTGGGGAATCAGCTTATCTGTATTAATCCTTTGAAAATGGTTTAAAAGAAGCTTTAATCAGAGGAACGGGTACCCAGATGCCTCCATCCCTCCCTGGTGGCATGTAGAAAGTGGTTTTCTTCTTCATAAAAATGTGTAATGGAGAGGGGGGGAGAGGGAGGGAAGGAGGGAGAGAGAGATCTTCTCTATTCATCTGCAAGGATTTATCTCTGAGTTATAGCCACAGACTACTAGATAAATGGATAAGCTAGATGATAGATACACAGATAGATAGACAAATAGATAGAATACCTACTGTAAATTAGATAAAAATAGAAAGAAAGATAGAAGGATGATAAATAAATGATAGATATAGATAGATGACAGACAGACAGATACAGAGATATATAGACAGACAGATAGAATGCCTACTGATAGATGATAGACAAACAGATAGATGATAGTAGGTAGGTAGGTAGGTAGGTAGGTAGGTAGATAGATAGATAGATAGATAGATAGATAGATAGATAGATAGATAGATAGATAGATAGATAGATATAGGCAGGCAGGTAGGCAGGAAGACAGACAAAATAGATTAGATAGGTAGGATAAATATACAGACAGGTGCTAGATTTTGTACCTATAAAATTGGGGAAAGAATCTATCCATATATGAAATTAATGGGATCAGTCCCAAAACGCCCACTTCTAAAACCTTTTGGCTGCCCTTTCCCTTTAATGCATTTAGAAAAATGATGGGTATTTGTGAGCAGGTTCTAAAATTATTAGATCAGCATAGGGATCTTATTTACCAGATGAAGTACTGAGGGATTTTTTTAAAATTGTAGATTGTTTCCTATATTACTGTTCTAACAGAAGGAGGTAAATGTAGTTCAGGATTGAACTATGGAGTCCTTGCTGATCTCTGAGCTTGATTGCAAATTTTTCATAACCCAACATTATTAATGTGAGTGAATGTGGGATTTGATGCCTGATTATAAACAGTAGTTTGCCCGGCCAATGTTGGGTGTGTGTGTGCTTCCCTTCTTGGTAGTTTCTTAATCACATTTATGGCACTAATAATATTATCTAGTTGGGTAATGAAACATCTTCAAGGAAACAACCAAGCTCAGAAAGCAACATGAATATAACAAATACTACTGGATGGAATGTTGATATACTCACTTATGGCAGGGTCTATTCCCGGGGTCACGAAACTTGGCACCTTTAAGACTTGTGGACTTCAACTTCCAGAATTCTCCAGTTGAAGTCTGCAAGTCTTAAAATTACCAGGTTTGAACATCACTGATCTATTCCATTTTAGAATCATAGCTGCTTCTTCCCTAGTTTTTGGGACCCCTGATACTGTAGCTGTTCTTACTGTTACAGCATCATCTGAAACTTTAATTATGGACTTGTAGTCCCTCCAAATCAAGGCATATGAATTCTGATAAAAATGGGGGTGGTGGGGTCTGACCTCAGTGAAGGAAGAGTGTACAGTGTTTTAAGGAATATAAGTAGGAGTAGTAATAATGAGAAGGTTCAATAAATAAATATTTTTAAATTTTCTATCTGTCAGTTACAAAAGGCCACACTGATTGGATGCATACTTATACTCTGCTATTATAATAGGTTAGGTCCCACAGAGTTGGCCTTCTCCGGGTCCCGTCGATGAAACAATGTCGTCTGGTGGGGTTCAGATGAAGAGCCTTCTCTGTGGTGGCCCCAACCCTCTGGAATCAACTCCCCCCACAGATTAGGACTGCCCCCACCCTCCTTGCCTTTCACAAACTTCTTAAAACCCACTTCTGCCGTCAGGCATGGGGAAATTGATTCCTCTGGGCCAGTACATTTTATGCATGGTACGTTTGGGATGATTGATTGTTTTTACATTAGGGGTTTTAAACTGTTTTAATAATTGGATTCGTATTATGCTTTATTGTTATGAGCTGCTCTGAGTGTTCGGAGAGGGGCGGCACACAAATCTAATAAATAAATAAATGAATGAATGAATGAATGAATGAATGAATAAGCAAGCAAGCAAGCAAGCAAGCAAGCAAGCAAGCAAACAAACAAACAAACAAACAAACAAACAAACAAACAAACAAACAAACAAATAACCTGGGTCAGTGAAGGCAAACCTATGGCACGTGTGCCACAGGCAGTACACAGAGTCATATCTGCTGGTATGCAATCTATTGCCCTAACTTAGTTACAATGCACAGTACATGTATGCACAACTAATTTTCGGCTCACATGGAGGCTCTGGGAGGGCGTTTTTAGCTTCTGGGGGCCCTCTGGGGGGATGGGGAGGGCGTTTTTACCCTCCCCAAGCTCCACGAAAACTTCTGGAGCCTGGGCAGGGTGAAAAATTGGCCTACCGGGCCCACCAGAAGTTGGGAAATAGGCTATTTCTGGCCTCCAGAGGGCTTCCAGGGGAACAGGGGAGGCCATTTTTACCCTCCACAGGCATTAAATTTTGGGTGTGGGAACTTGTGCATGCACAATAGCAATGCGCATGCGTTTTTGGCACTCAAGGAAAAAAAGGTTCGCCATCACTGTCCTAGGTTCTTGGAAAGAATGCAGTGCTTATAAAGGCCAACACCAGCTGAAGAATTGGCTGGGATTTCACATTTTTGTTAATAATAATAATAATAATAATAATAATAATAATAATAATAATAATAATAATGCAGAAGTCACCATTCTATAATATAAAAATTTTAGTCTTTTTTGTTGTTCATTCACTTAATATTCTTGTCAGATTGATAACAATTGTTTCCAATTTGATGAAACTATAAATAAAAAAAAATGGAACTTGCTGATCACACATGAAAATAAGACTTCAGCAATAAGTACACCTTATTTTGTTCTGTTGTTCTGTTGCTCCACTTCTATAAGTTGGGGTATGGGTGGCTGGGCAAGGCGAAGGCAACCTTGAGCAGGCTAACATGAAATACTGGATGTTATAGCCTGTACATTTACTTAAAAGTAAAGCCTCTGAGATCAATACTCAATATTTTCAAAACTCCATTCCATGATGGTTTTCTGTATAAGGGAGATCTGTCATGCCAGAATAAGGAAACAACAATGGACTTTAGACTGTCTTTTTAATTTCACAAAAACCTTTCAAAGATATTGCTTCCAAATAAGTTATCTCACCAAAAAGACTTAGTAGGTAACTCTGGCACGTGAAAAAGGTTGAGTTGACATAACACACACACACACACACAGAGATGGACACTATAAGCATGATTTAGACTTAATCTAATATCTTATTTCCACCCATCTTCTGCATTTTGTTAGAGCGGTTGAGGTTTTAAGAGTCGGTTTGGTGAAGTAAGGCATCAGGCTTGCTATCAGGAGATAACGGGTTCTTAGGCACAAAGTTAGCTTGGCCAGTCATTCCCTCTCAGCTCTAACAAGGAGACAATGGCAAATCATTTCTGAAATCATCCCAATAACACTGCAGGGACTTCTCCAAGCAGCCACCAAGAATCAATAGTGACTCAAAGTTTGTCCTCCCACACCGAGGTTTCCATTTCTCACTGTTTAGTTAGTCCACGACTTACAACAATTCACTTATTGAGTGTTCAAAGTTACAACTGCACTGAAAAAAGCTAGATATGACCATTTTTCATACTTACAATCATTGTGGTATCCCCCTGGTCATGTGATCAAAATTCAGATGTTTGACAATTGACTCATGTTAATGACAGTAGCTGTGTCTTGGGTCATGTGATTACCTTTAACCGACCTTCTGACAAGCAAAGTCAATGGGGAAGCCAGATTCACTTAACTTACAAACTTAGCAACTGCAGTGATTCACTTAACAACTGTGGGAAGGAAGGCTGTTAAATGGGGAAAACTCACAAAACAAATGTCTTGCTTAGCAACAGATTTTGGGCTTTATTCTGGTTATAAATCAAGAACTACCTTTATTCAATGATTAATTTCTCAATTAATCTTGATTATTCTTTCATAATAGGAAAAAAACATTTTCTGTTGGAAATTGGAAATTCCATTTAATAGTTAAATTAAAAGTGTTACTTTGCATAGGATAAGTAAATCCTTTAGTTAGCAATTATAGGGAAATATTCTTAAAGTAGAATTTAGTTAAACAAGTGCTCCATCTGCTGACCAATAATTTATGCAAGGCTCTTTAAATGTTCCTAAGATGTTAAATTTTTCTGATGCTTTTTAAATGCTACAGATGTTCTTTTTTCTATTCTGTCCCACAATTGCATTGGTTGCAGCCATACTGATAAGAATAAGCCAAAAATGACTCAATGAGGTTTAATTTTGCTTTAACATTAGTAGTATTGTCTTGTTGAAATTCTTGTGTGATTTTGGGAAAAATGAAAATGTTTGCGGAGACACTACTAAGTGGTTGGTGTGAAGGTTATAATTTGGAGTGAATTAATTTTTTCCTCTGTGTGAAAATATTTCTAGCAATAAAAATGTTTGTTATTTGTTAAAGAAGTCCCCAAACAAACAAGCAAAAAACTTCTAAGAAAGTTAATGAAAAAAGAAAAAAAATCAAATTCAATTTTAAAATAATAATTAAAATATTTTTAAAACTTTTTTTACTTTTGGAGTTCATATAAACTTTACATTATCCATTTTCAGCACATAAAGGTCAGTAGTGGGTAGTTTTGTTTTATGGAATAATATTTTACAGAGATTGTATTTCCATTCTTTGGAATTGATTAGAAATTTCCTGGAGAAAAAATTAAGGCACAGTTTTTTCTTAGTTCTTGGATTTTATCACTGTTGTAAACTGCTCAAGGTTGTTTTAAATGGGAAAGGGCATGCTACTGCACCTTTTGGACTAGATGTATCTGGCTTTTGGGGAGAAAAAAAAATCTGCCTCTACCTCACAGCAATTTCCCTCCTTGCAGCAAACAGCAAACAGCCTGGTCAGTTTCAGCAGAGCCTGATTTCACAGAAGCAGCTGATTGGCAGTTCGATCGGTCTCCCAGAATACCAACCATCAGCTGTTCTAGGCAGCAGGGATTGCTGCTGCCTATCATTGCCAAATGGTGGCAACCATTGCTGGCAATCCCTACCACCTGGAATGAGCCAAAAGCAGGATGCATGGAGGCCAAAAATGTGGCGCATGGACGCCAAAAATGGGATCCATGGAGGCCGAACGCACAGACATTTCCACCCACTGTTGGGAAAGTGTGCTTCATATTTCAAAAAATATGGCAAATCTTTTAAATAATTACAGAAATCAATATGCATATCAGAAGTTTTGGATTTGCTCTTGATTAAAATGAAATGGGGGTGGGTGGATCCAAAACAAGTTTGATCAGGCTGTTTTTCTAAATCACTAAATCATTGAAATCTGAACTAAAGCTTGCAGTATGGGCAGATTCTTAGGTGAAAAACCTGTAAAATAGAAAAGTGAAAGAAAATGAAATGAAAGTGGGGGGTTTTTTGGTTTTTTTTAAAAAAGACTAAATAATGACAGGAAAAGCAAGCAACAAGCAAACATGTTCCACAACGTAGAACAGGAAAATAAAAATTGATATTTTAAGTAACGTTGACTGTACTTTGATGTTCTGTTTATGATTATACAATTGTTTATTAAAATAAGCGGTGTGTTTGTATATCTGCATGCCTGTGTACGTTAATATTCAGCCCTTATTGTGATCTTGACAGGGTTTTTTCCCCCCCAAAGACAGTTTCTTGGATACTTAAGAATATTGAATTAATGTATTAAAAATTGAATTCTTGGAAACCAGCCACTCATATATTTGGGAGAGAGTTTATTGTCCAGGAAATATGATCTATATATTAAAGTAAACATTGTATTCAGGACAGGCTAAGAAAAAAAATGCAGGAAACACTTGAGGAGGAATTGTTAAACATAGGTATATGCAGCCTGTCACACGTTCCTTTGTGTGTGTTTTCCCTTTCCTTTTTTTCAAGAGAGTGAGAGATATTGTTTATATAGAAAGAGGTTTGCTGGGATGCATTAATAATAAAGGAGTAAAATGGAGTTTCACTGGAGTGGAGCATCCTCCATAGGCCAACTGACCTTTTCCCACACAGCTGCCTTGAATTATTTGTCTTTTTCAAACAATATCAGTTCTCTCTCCTGTCACATATATAACAGATGCAGGGAAGCCATGAGCTGAAGGGTGTGCTCTATGCTTAGTGATGTGTTCTTATTTCCTGCCTTGATCTTAATCATTTAAACAAACAAACATTTTTGTCTCAAAACAGCAATGTCTGTACTGCTGGCCAGCATCCTCTGATTAGTGTTTCCTACTGAAGGAAAAACGTTTTCATAATTTTATTTGTTTATATGTTTTTATTATTCTGTAGTGAGCTGCTCCGAGTCTTCGGAGAGGGGCGGCATACAAATCAAATTAATAATAATATATTATTATTATTATTATTATTATTATTATTATTATTATTATTATTATTACAGCAGCTGGGCAAAATAGGTGAATCATTCAAGGTTATGTAGCAATGCTTTTTTTGTTTTTCCACTGGAAAACAGATTTGAAATAAATGGCTTCCTGTTCCAAATCAAAATGTCCACAGGGCCCCTTTAAGGTTATGTTTTTTTCTAATCACATTTTAAAGGTATTTTCACATTCAGATTTTCACTGCCTAATAAGATGAGGTGATGACATCCACATACAAAGCCAGTGTTAGAGATCGAGCACCAATAGACAACATTTTTCTATCAGATGACATAAATACAATATATCTTAATTTGATATGTTCAGTTATAAATCTCAAGTGAACAATGATATGATGAATGATTGAATGCATGCTCCCAAAATATTATTATGAATTATCATCCTTTGTATAACTGATGGCTTTAAAACACTTCAGGATATTTGATCAAGGTAACGATTAGTAGGTATTTTTCTCTGTGGACAGACTAATCTACCTGCAGAGGCTGATGTCTAAAAGGAATGCTTTGAAGGTCTTTCAGTCTCTCTGAAGATATATTTGGTGTGTATAATTTTCAGAAGGAGTTATAAATTGGAGGAAGAGAAACTTCTTTGTACATAAGTGTGCTGATTTGTTTCTAGGGGTCAGGAAATCCAACTGAATATAATGGGATTTCTGTAGCAGTTGTGTATATGAATATATTGTAAATCGAGAAAACTTTACAAAGATATTATTGAAAGTAATCTATATGTCCTCACTGAGAGGAAATCAAACTCCTCAATAGTACTGTAATTGATCTTACCACTCAAAATCTTATTGCAATGCGAGTTTTATATCATAAGGATTCTTGTTTCATATAAGGATGGATTTGGAAGCATCAGAAAATATGAAATATTTAATATCAAATTATTATGTAAATAAAATGAATTTGGACATGGTATTTTTTCCCAATTTAAATCCTAGGTTTTTTTTCCTCCTGGAAAAGAAAAAGCACACATTTTTAATTTTATCCACAAATAAGTTGTGACATATTTTGGTCTGAGAAACCCATCCAGGCTCCAGCAATAAATCTGCAACTGAACCTGGATCAGTTCCAACATTTATATGTTACAGAGAACACAAATATAAATCAACTACAGGTAGGCCTTGACTTGCAACAGTTTGCTTAGTGAGCATTCAAATTTCTAACAGCACTGGAAAATGTGAATTAAGATCATTTTTCAAGCTTAAGACAATTGCAGCATCCTTACAGTCATTGGATCAAAATTCAGTTTCTTGGGAATTGACTCATATTTATGATAGTTGCAGTATCCTGGAGTCAAGGATCACCTTTTACGACCTTCTGACAAACAAATGGGGAAGCCTAATCTACTTAACAACTGCATAGATTCATTTAACAACTGTGGCAAGGAAAGTCATAAAATGGATAAAACTTTACTTAACAACTCTCTCAACTTAGCAACAGAAATGTTAGGCTCAATTGTGGTCATAAGTCGGAATAAGGACTGCCTGTATTAGATCTATAGGTAAACATGATTACTAGCATTCAGACATAGTTCTCAATAATTCCATTAATTTCTTTCAGGGTCTTTGGTGCAGCGATACTACTGACATCTACCCTCAACATGCTAATACCATCTGCTGCCCGGGTGCATTTTGGATTTGTCATCTTTGTTAGAATCTTGCAAGGTTTGGTTGAGGTATGGAACTGAAGTGCAAACTCTTCTATGGACAGCTTGATTTGCTGGTTCTCTTTGGTATGCCCCTCAGTGTGACATATTGTTTCAGCATCTTGCCTATTGAAGGGGGGGGGGATAGTCACTTCAGAGGAAAAGGGAGGCCCATTGCTCTGGGCAACCAGTCCTGGGGGGATGCCTCCAACTCACTACTACCTTCATCTCCTGTCTTCTATCTACCTTTCCTTTTAATATAATTTTCACGGGTATATGTATGTAGATTGTTCTGAGTTCGGGTTTTGCCCTGTGTAATATTTTGCATGTTTATGCGACGTTTCAGTGAAATCACATCCACCATCATCAGGCTGAAGTTTCCAAGCTTCGTGCTGTTGTAAAATGGAATGTCTGCAACTGTCATTTCTTCCTAGTGTATAGTGTGGGGGTGGAGATTTGGTTTGAATGTAGCAAATAGATTGGGTGATTATGTTTCAGTGATCTGATTGGTTGGTGTAATCATAATTATTAGAAGGATTGACATGGTGATTTTATGAAGTGTTTTTTTTTAAGGCTGGTTTCCAAATTTCAAAAGTCCAAAATCATAATTATTAGAAGGATTGAATGGTGATTTTTATGAAGTGTTTTTTTTGTTTAAGGCTGGTTTCCAAATTTCTGGTAGGCGGGACGTGTCATCTCTTTTATTCATGCAAAGGGGGCTCCTTTCAATTTCTATGGCTTCTAGGGCAATTCTTCTATATAAATTCTCTGTTTTGTGAAGTAATTTAGTTTTTTCAAAGTCAATTTTGTGCCCTGTTTTTTTAATGTGCTGGACAAGGGAGGAAGTCTTATCTTCTTTTTTAACTGCATTCACATGTTCTGCAAGGCGTGCACTTACTCTTCGGTTGGTTTGTCCAATGTATGTGGCTGCACATGTTTTGCAAGGGATTTCATAGATTCCTTGGTATTCCAATTGGATTTTATCTTTGGGGCTCCTTAGGATATTAGATATTTTTTGGTTGGTGCAAAATGAATCCAGCCTAGGACACACTATCTACCAAAAGAAAACCCATACCAACCATTATCTAAATGCACACTCACACCACCACCCCGCACAAATCACCTCAGTGGCCAAAACTCTCATCACCAGAACCAAACGCTTAGCTGACCATGAGCACTTAAAAACTGAATTGAACAAACTCAAAGATGTATTAATTTCTAATGGATTCGAAGAGAAAACAATCACAAATCTAATCAAAAAAGAGACACCCCCCAAAAAACAAGATCAAGAACAGGACAATGGTACCACCATCCTCCCTTACATCAAGGGCACCACAGACAAAATTAGTAAAATCCTGCACAAACATAACATCAAAACTTCATTTTGCACCAACCAAAAAATATCTAATATCCTAAGGAGCCCCAAAGATAAAATCCAATTGGAATACCAAGGAATCTATGAAATCCCTTGCAAAACATGTGCAGCCACATACATTGGACAAACCAACCGAAGAGTAAGTGCACGCCTTGCAGAACATGTGAATGCAGTTAAAAAAGAAGATAAGACTTCCTCCCTTGTCCAGCACATTACTTCACAAAACAGAGAATTTATATAGAAGAATTGCCCTAGAAGCCATAGAAATTGAAAGGAGCCCCCTTTGCATGAATAAAAGAGATGACACGTCCCGCCTACCAGAAATTTGGAAACCAGCCTTAAACAAAAAAAACACTTCATAAAAATCACCATTCAATCCTTCTAATAATTATGATTTTGGACTTTTGAAATTTGGAAACCAGCCTTAAAAAAAAATACTTCATAAAATCACCATGTCAATCCTTCTAATAATTATGATTACACCAACCAATCAGATCACTGAAACATAATCACCCAATCTATTTGCTACATTCAAATCAAATCTCCACCCCCACACTATACACTAGGAAGAAATGACAGTTGCAGACATTCCATTTTACAACAGCACGAAGCTTGGAAACTTCAGCCTGATGATGGTGGATGTGATTTCACCGAAACGTCGCATAAACATGCAAAATATTACACAGGGCAAAACCCGAACTCAAAACAATCTACATATATATATATATATATATATATATATATATATATATATATATATATATATATTGGTTTTCGTATATATATATATATATATATTATTGGTTTTTGTACATACATAATACAATACAAACAACATACAACAGTGCTCTGTGCATGTGTTCCCATCACCCGACTAAACATACATTCTCCACCACCAATTGGGGGGGGGGGTGTTCAAATATTTACAAGTATATATTCTGTTATTTCCTCAGCTCTGATTTGCATTTATTTACAATTCAAAGAGTGATTGGAGTTTATCTTTCACCTTTTCATCGCAAATTTTACTTAACATATAATCTTTCACCTTGTCCCATCGTTCCATCAGTTTCTCCAGTTTGTTTTCATTAAAGTTGTTTAATCTTATTTCCATAATTTCAAAGTGAATGTGATCCACCATGTACCAGTACCAATTCTGTAATGTCCATTTTTTAACCTCTTTCCAACCCAATACCACTACTGCTTGAGCACTTTCCACTGCTGCAGTTTTTATTTCTTTAAAATCTCTCAGTTCTCTTTGTTTAACTAATACCGCTATTTCTTTTGTAATTATCCACTTAATGTTTAACATCTTATTTATTTCATTCTGCACTTCCTTCCAGAATTTCTGAACTTTAGCACACTACCTTTCCTATTCAGCTTGGCATCTTCAAGTATCTTAAAGGGGCCGTTTCAAATTAACTGTCCAAAATAGTGGCATTTTTGGGGAGCATGATGCCTCTCTGTGTAGGCTGCTTCTGTGGGATGTGATGATCTACCTAAACAAGCACAAGCCAAATTGGAAAATAATCCCAAATGTACTTTTCCAAAGTTAAAATATCCCATAAGTTATAGAAAGCTTTTACCGGATTTAAATGGTGAGGTATTTGATGCATAAATGGGGTGGTGCAAATACAGAATCTCTTTTAAATCTTTTTATTTGTTTAAAATCTGGAGGCAGGAGAAAATGAGAAAAGTCAGTGATTAAGGTATCCATAAATTGAGAACTGGCAGTTAAGATGCCAATGTTTGTTTGTTTGTTTGTTTGTTTGTTTGTTTATTTATTTATTTATTTATTTATTTATTTATTTATTTATTTATTTATTTATTTATTTATTTATTTATTTATTTATTTATTTATTTATTTATTTATTTATTTATTTATTTATTTATTTATTTATTTATTTATTTATTTATTTATTTATTTTGTCCAATACAAATAGAAAGTTAAGGAGAATAAAAACGTGTAGTAGTAGATATCAAGGAAGGGATAGAAGAAGAGATATGAGAATAGAATACATCAATGAAGAGTAGAGGAAGGATATATGGATGGGAGAAAAGATATATAAAATATAGGAGAGACAATTGGACAGGGGACGGAAGGCACATGCTCGCCCCTTACTGACCTCTAAGGAATCTGGAGAAGACAACCTTGGAAAGTCTAAGGGAAAAATGTTGGGGGTTGGGGTATTCAGACTGGATTATATGACTTTTTAGGTCCATGAAGACCCAGATTGTTGGCGGCAATATTATGACTCTGTAAATGGATTCCAGAGGGCTGTAAAGCATTGTGAGGTGGTATATAAATCTAAGTGCTATTGCTATTCCTACTCTTTAATTCTGTGGTCACATATCTGGGCTGCAAAAATCTGTATCATCCCTAGACAGCAGCAATGAGTTGAAATATTTCGTAGCAATTTGCTGCCATGTCTAGGGGACATCTGGATTTTGCCATCAAAATATGATAGCCAAGGCATGGGTCTCAAGAAAAGCTCTAGCAGAAGAAGAGCAGTACAGAAGCAAGATGAATGCTTATTGCTGACCACTTGTCCCCTCTGCAAAAAAGATGCAGTAGCCCTCTGCAATGAAAGTGGAGATGTCAGAAACCCCATTGGTTCTCCCAGCTACCATTGCTGATTGGCCACTTCCTTGTTTTTGCTCTCCTTTTCTTTCTTCCCAGTGTGAAGAAATGAAGAGAGAAAAGACACATTTTGCACATTAGTGCCAGTTGTGGGATTCAATTTTTTTTACTACTGGTTCCGTAGGCATGACTTGCTGCACATTGTGTGGGAAATGATACTGTAAAATCTCCATTCCCACCCTATTTTAGGGGAAGGATGTTGTAATAAATGTAATAAATACATTTCCCACTTTTGTTTTATCCTTTTTCTTGTATGTCAGTTGTAGCATCTGTAAACCAAGTAACCTTCTTCACAGGGTGTAACTTATCCAGCTTGCCATGGAATTTGGAGCAAGTGGGCTCCTCCCTTAGAGAGAAGTAGACTAGCAACTACATCTTTCTGTGGTAAGTGACATCTGCATTATTTCACTTGTTTTGTATTCTCCTGTTTCTAACATACAATGAAATAAACGCATCATCAATATTCAGATACTTTGGAGTTAAATTTTGTTTCCACAGAGAACAATTTAGACTCATTCTGTTTGTTAAGGTTTGTTAAGAAGTTGAGAACCTATTCTTGAATGTTAGATTTCTTATTCAGGTGAGAACATTTGGATTTATCAGTCTGAATTATTATTTGTGGAAGAATAATGTGTTTTCCCGGGTTTTGTGCATTAACTTACAGTTCTGGAAATGACATTAAATTAAGCCATTGTAGCTGTGACATTAAATGAAAGGATCTAAGCATAAGCACATAGATCACAATATTAATATATTGAAGATGGTGTGATACGTGGCTAAGATGAAGAAAGATAAAGGTTATATTCTTCCAACAACCGAGTGTTTTGAGATCATCTTTCCCAGCCCAGGACTGGGAAATTTACACTGGGCAACCATGATAGTTTATGGTCTATAAGCTTCAATGAAGATACCTTCATTCAGCAATGGATGAGATTCAGGTTGAGAACAACAATAATAATAAAAATATTACACCAACTTTCCAGCTTGACAAATAAAGTCAAATGGATCCAAAAGAATCTCTTAAGTATTCAAGGTTACTGTTTATTGGATACATTTTTATGTGGATTTATAGGATGGTTATATGAACTAATTATCTGGCAACATTAAGATAAGATTGTGAAATTTGTAGAGGTTATTTCATCTATTTTCCTCTATGGAGAGGGGCGGCATACAAATCTAAATAATAATAATAATAATAATAATAATAATAATAATAATAATAATAATAATAATAATAATAATAATAATAATTTTCAACTTCATGTATACCTGAAAGGAAATTGATTAGGAAAGAATGACTGAAATAATTCACATGGTCACTTTAACCAGAAGCTATTAGTGAACAGTTTTCTTAGAAATTACAAAAATGTCTTCCAAACGCACTCAATAGGAGTCATAAAGAGGTTTCCATGGCATAATTCATAGCTTTGCATAATGATATCACGAGATAGGAAAAGCCAGTGCCCCTGCTGATACCCAAGATGCCAAAGGGAATTAAATTTCAGACTTGATGCCATTTCAACAGATGTTTATAATTTACTCATGATTTTTAAAAATTATTATTATTCTCTAGGATCCTATGCAGGTGCAGTCATTGCAATGCCATTGGCTGGGATATTAGTGCAATATACAGGATGGTCTTCTGTGTTCTACGTGTATGGTATGATCTTCTCTTCTCATCTTGCTTTAGAAAAATAATGTGGGAAAGTTAGCAACCATAAATATAATCCAAAAGTTTTAGAGGAAGGATAAAGCACCCATTCAGGATCATACCCAACAATGTCACTCTACTCAACAATGTTCTGAAATTCAGGGAAACAAGGAAAGATGATTTTTGGCAATCCCTTTGTTTATGGGTCCATCATCCTTAATGCTGTTTTGATGTTTTCCTGGGCTTTGAGCTTGACAGCTCAAAGCCAGTTTTGGAAACCCAGATTTTGACTCAGAATATGGCTCAGTTCCTCCCAGTTTGGGCCGATTCTATACAACCGGTAGTAACTTGGGGGCCTGGATTTCTAGAACTAGCAGTGACCCAGACCTGCCATGCCCTCCAAGCCAGTTCTCCCGGAAACACTGTAGGCACCATCATCTTGGGGTTTTGCTTTTGTGCATGTGCACAAGCTTTTTTAAAAGTGCTGCACATGTATGTCTGCCTGAGCAAAGCTCACACATGGCATGTGCATCACATCACATCACTGAACAAAATGGCAGTGGGAGAATCCAGAACCCACCCCTGATATGGCTGTGTTCTAATACTATATATAAATACAGTGATACCTCGTCTTACAAACCCCTCATCACATGAACTCTTCGAGATACGAACCCGGGGTTTAAAAAATTTTTGCCTCTTCTTCCAAACTATTTTCACCTTATGAACCTGCCACCGCCTCCGGACTTCCATTGCCAGCCAAAGCGCCCGTTTTCACGCTGGTGGGATTCCTCTGGTGGGATTCCCCTGGAGCATCGCAAAATCTGGACGTGGGGTTTCCCATGGAGGGGAACCTCAGGGGAATCTCACCAGCATGAAACCGGGCACTTCGGCTGGCAAAAGGGGTGAATTTTGGGCTTGCACGCATTAATCGCTTTTCCATTGATTCCTATGGGAAACATTGCTTCATTTTACGAACTTTTCACCTTACGAACTTCATCCTGGAACCAATTAAGTTCATAAGACGAGGTATCACTGAACAGTAGAATCATGAAGAGAAAACTCTGGGGGAATTTAGACAGAAAGAACATTCAAAATGGACAAATTAGATTGCCTAGAAATACAATTCCCCACACAGTGGAATTGTTCAGAATGTCAAATTTGGCCTAAATGAGGACAGTGACTCAATCATGTTGCACTTAATTCAGTGTAAAGGAGGGCAGGTTGAATTGCCAGCTACGAACCTGATCTTCAGTTAGAATAATTTTTATGGAAATGAAGTTAATTATTGTAAAAGGCATAGAAAATTCTCAGTAACAAACTGTAAGGGAGCACAAAGGACCCTTTCTGCAATATCCTTTTTCTGTTTTCTGTCAAATGGCTTTTTAACTGAAACATTGTGATAGCATGGTAGGTGGGACATTCTTGTATAGGCAGTAACTATTACAAATTTGAGATAACTCCAGATTAAGAATAATCCACCTTTGGAAGGCATAAAATATTATATGATCATTGAACATTCCCTCCCAAATGTCTCAAATTTCATTTATGCAATATTTCCAAAGTTCTCGAGAGTCCAGTAATTTTCCAAGTATTTTCAGAGATGTTACGATTTGCAAAGTTTTGACCTTTTAAAAATTAACATTGTTTTAAGAGGGGCAATTATATGAACCATGTGGATTTACAGAATGAAACTAGAGATGAAAAAATTATCCACAACTAATTCTCTCCATATGTGGATGATATGCCAAGGATCAGATTTATTTTTACCTACTCTTTCCTTTTTCTCCCATAGTTTGGCCACAGTTCTCATTCTTCTCCATCTCTACTATAAGATTCAAGTGTCAGGCCAAAATAGATAAGACCTGAAAGATAGCGTTCACCCCATTGTCCCTTATTTTATGCATTCTCTTTCATTTTGTGCAAGGAATCCATCAAATTAGATAGGAATTTTTATTCAGCTTTTTAAGGTGGTCTTTTTCATCTGGACTACTGTGGCTTGTACCCATTGAATTTCATGGAATCTTCTGAAAAGGCCTAAAACTATTCAATTTATGTTGGAAAGTGATGGTGAAGAAATGAACATATTAAGTTTGCTTAGAAGACGGGTGGATTTTTGATTATTTTTTTTAAAGCTGTGATCAAGAAGAATTTACATCCCTGTTTTTATAAGGTTACATCAGACTTTGGAAATGTACCAGTGGTGTGTTCTACGAACCAGTAGTGGCAGGGGGGAAAGTTCCGCCCACCCACCCTGGATGCTTCTGCGCATGCATAGAAGCATCACACACGCACAAAAGCATGGACATGAACTATTAGTGATGAGATTTAGAACCCATCACTGAACTGTACCCCATAAATGACTCTTGTAGAGTAGTAGAATCATTGGAGATTGCATGCTTTCTTGGGGATACATTTGAAATAGAATTAAAATATAGATAGAAGTGTCTGTTTAGATAAAAAACACCTTCAAGCAGATGATTTTTCTTTAAAAAAATCAATGTTTGCTTCTTGTGTAGGAGGTTTCAATTTCAATTCCATTTCAATTTGTCATCATATTATATCCAACAGGAAGTTTTGGCATTGTCTGGTATATGTTTTGGTTTTTGGTGTCATATGAGAGCCCTGCAACGCATCCTACAATTACAGATGAGGAGCGCAGATACATAGAAGAAAGTATTGGAGAGAGTGCTAATCTTCTAGGAGCAATGGAAGTAAGGATTTCACTACTGTGTGTGTTTCTGTACAGACCTCAAGAAAAACAATAAGCTGCCAGTTAAGTCAGAGACTGTACTATAAATGAAGTTGGTGTCATCTGAGCTACAGTATGTAGCACTTAATCTTGTTATAGTATTTTTCTTTTAAAAAAATCAATTGCTATATTAAATCTTATCTTTTGGATTCTCACTCCAGTCCTCACTACAGGTAAAGATTATGTAACACAAAGAACAATAATAACACAGACAAGTTGGGGTTTTTTGTTGCTATGTATGTGCTTATATACATCAATTTAAATCTTTATTATAATCAAAGGCAAGCAAAATAAGTCAATAGAATATATATTCTATTTCTTTCTCTGATTTTCTTTTGTTTTTCATTGTGTTTCTCTTCACATATTTAATACATAAACAAAAATAAAAATTATTTTTATAAAATGACAGATTGTTTGTTGCGTGCACATACATATGGGATTGTGCTGATAATTAATAATGACAAAAATACAGCCAATAAACCATGAGAAGAGTGGCAGGTAATTGGAACATAATTTTTCAAGATATATAGCTTGTAGCTTGTAGTTCATGGTGCTGTAATCACTGTTCTCTTGAAATTTTCAGTTTTGGTTTGTTTTTCACACGTGCTAGTGAGAAAGAAGAAAGGCAGAAGCATGCAGAATAAGAACACAGAATAAGCGTGCAATCTTATTTGAAGTCTCTAATATGTCCAAGAAATAACCACCTGCTGTTTTCATTTACAGAAATTCAAGACTCCGTGGAGAAAATTTTTTACTTCTATGCCTGTCTATGCAATCATTGTTGCAAACTTCTGTCGAAGTTGGACTTTTTATCTGCTCCTTATTAGTCAACCTGCTTACTTTGAAGAGGTGTTTGGATTTGAAATAAGTAAGGTAATTTATGTTATTTTAAAAGAAACTGGGATATTTATTTATTTATTGGATTTGTATGCCACCCTTCTCCGCAGACTCGGGGCGGCTAACAACAATGGTAAAACAACATGTAACAATCCAATTTAATAAAACAACTAAAAACCCTTATTGTAAAAAACCAAACATACACACAAACATACCATGCATAACTTTTAATGGCCTAGGGGAAGGAATATCTTAACTCCCCCATGCCTGGCGACAAAGGTGGGTCTTGAGTAATTTGCGAAAGACAAGGAGGGTGGGGGCCGTTCTAATCTCTGGAGGGAGTTGATTCCAGAGGGCTGGGGCCGCCACAGAGAAGGCTCTTCTCCTGGGGCCCACCAAATGACATTGTTTGGTCGACGGGACCTGGAGAAGGCCAACTCTGTGGGACCTTATCGGCCGCTGGGATTCGTGCAGTAGAAGGCGGTTCCGGATGTATTCTGGCCCAATGCCAGGCAGGGCTTTAAAGGTCATTACCAGCACTTTGAATTGTGAATTGTAAAGGTTCTTGGACTCTCAACATAAAATAAATGGATCTTCCTTAATACTCACCAGGCTTCCTATCCCATCATACAAAAAAAGAGATTCTTATAATCTTTTACAAGCAAGTCGTTTATTTCTTTGAAGCATAATCTGTATTTTCAAAATTGTTTCTGATTCTCATAGAAACCAGTGAAAATCTTAGAAAATAAAAAGTGGGTAACTATAGTGTAGTGCGCTCTCTCTCTGTGTGTATTTTGCTTTCCTCAGAGAGAGGAGTGGGTATGAGCATGCATTATCCAACCATAGTGATTAAAATAGAAATTTAGAACTTTGTAACTTTATAGAGATAAATGTACAAAGGTGGCTGGTGACCTATTTCATCTCCTCTCCAGATACTGCATACCGATTAGAAAGTTCATGGACCATGTGGCCTCTTTTTATGATGCTTTAATGTTTGGAAGCATTAGTCTTCCAAGTTGAAGAATATCATCTGTAAAGAAGGAAAAACATGCATTTAATTGATAAACGGAACACTAGATTTCAGTTGTGTTGTGTTCATAGGTTAACAGCTCTTGGATTAATCCTTGAACAACTACTTTTAAACTACATAAAAGGACTTTGGGGTTTTTTCTCCCACCCATCCCATTGTTGTTGTTGTTTTGCAATGATGGAAGTAATGTCAAAAGCACTGAGGTTGAAAGGATTAGCTGGTGACATCGCTGTTGTCCAGATGACATCCTTTGCAATGATGATCTGTGATATACAGTTATGTTCAAAATTTTGAATTTACACACCCCTAGCAGTTATCTAGAAAGACTAGTTCCTGTTTTTCTGTTGTATTAGACTGAGCTGGTTCATAATTATAGCCCATTAATTACAGGGTGTTCTTCAACATATTTTGTCTTCTAGCTTAGCTTACTCTGACAGGTCTCACTTTACAGAAAACAGCTTGGTATTTCTCACATAACCTACTAAATCAGAAATAGCATCTAAAATTAGATCGTCTTACAGCAGACGTTTACATTTTTAACCAGCTTTTATGTCTGGTGAAATTTAATTAAGATATTTTTTCAAGTCTAGAATACATTTTAAGTATTAAACCACAGTGCACCATGTTTTGCATTGGCCTGCAATGTATTCACCCATCAGTATGAAGCAATGTAATTTTGCCCACTCGGTTTATGGCCCACTCAGGAAAGTATATCTTGGTGGTCCTGTTGGGTGATCAAATCATAAAAGTCATGTTGTCTCAAGCTCCATCTCTCATCATATGTCCCATGATCTATAGAGGTTGTGGGTGCTCCAGAACTTGTCAGTGATCTAAAACTGCAGGTTTTAAGGGGAAAAAATGGACAATTGAAATGGTAAAGGGTTTCCTGCTTGAGCAGGGCTTGGACTGTAGAAGATTCCAAGGCCCCTTCCAATTCTGTTATTCTGTTATTCTATTCCTTGTGAAAGGGATAGAGCTTGCAATAAAGAATGGCATTATGCTGTTTTAATTGTTTTGATCAAATTACTGGATTCTGCTGATACCACTACGGAAAGGGGCGGCATACAAATCTAAATAATAATAATAATAATAATAATAATAATAATAATAATAATAATCCCCCAAGCCATGATGGTGCAGTGCTTACCAGTAAAATGCAGTATTGCAAGCTAATTCTGCCAACTTCCAGCAGTTTAATTCTGACCAGCTCAAGGTTGAGTCAGCTTTCCATCTTTCTGAGGTCAGTAAAATGAGGACCCAAATTATTGGGGGCAATATGCTGACTCTATAAACTACTTAAAGAGGAATGTGAAGCACCATGGGTCAGTATATAAGTCTAAGTATTATTGCAATCTCCTGAACTTTAGGTCTTTTAATCATATCCTTAAATAATCACCTGGGATCCTTTGTCAATTGCAAGATTCCAGTTGGAAGTTGCTCCTACCTCAATTTTCAACCTCTGCAGAATATTTTATTTCCCTCATTATTTCTCAACGGTCAACTCCCTAGATCCAGGTGTGTAATGCTACTTAGGATGCTGCATTTGCAGCCTTTAAATACTGCTAAGAGGCAGAACAAAGGCAGCTCCAATTCCTCTGCATAAATATTTTTCCTCAGTTTTTTGCCTACTATGAATCCATTTTTTAGTTCCATCAACACCAAATTCATCTTTTGGACATACTGGGGAATAGCAATGATAGAAGTAGATATTAAATATTTTGCTAAATTGATCTTTAGGGAGATAAGGCCTAAATAACAATTTGCAATCTTATCAACATTGAAATGCTGAGTTTAAATATTCTGAAAGGGTTCTAATTTATATTTGGTCTAGGACATTATTATGTGCTGCTTATTTATTATTAAGAAAATGTGTGTAGCTGGGAAAGTTGCTATAAATATTATTTTGTCTACACTCACTAGAAACAAAAAGGCTAATTTATATCCACACTGGTAACATTTATTTTATTAGAAATGATCAAGATAATATACCTTAAGTTTGCTTGAGTTTATAAAGCCAGCCTTCCTCAAACTGGTGCCAGGGTCCATACAGATTGGTAATTATGATTTATATTAGTGATGGCAAACCTATGGCACGGGTGCCACAGGTGGCACACAAAGCCATATCTGCTGGCACACGAGCCATTGCCCTAGCTCATGTGTGTGCCGGCCAGCTGATTTTTGGCTCACACAGAGGCTTTGGGAGGACATTTTTGGTTTCCAGAGAGCCTCCAGGGGATGGGAGAGGGCATTTTTACACTCCCCCGGTTCCAGGGAGCCTTTGGAGCCTGGGAAGGGTGAAACACGAGTCCACTGGGCCCACCAGAAATTGGGAAACTGGCTGTTTCCAGTCTCCAAAGGGCCTCCTTGGGGTGTGAGGAGCTGTTTTTTCCCTTCCCAGGTATTAGATTATGGGTGTGGGCACTTGTGCAATCACGATAGCGTGCATGCTCGCTGTTTTGGCACCCAAGGGAAAAAAGGTTCACCATCACTGATCTATATAGTCCAAATAATTTGAAAATTAGCAGTATAGGTAGTCCTCAATTTACGACCACAACTGAGTCCAGAATTTCTGTTGCTAAGTGAGACAAATGGTAAAGTGATGTTTTGACCCTTTTTACAATCTTTCTTGATAACAGTTTTTAAATGAATCACTGCAGTTGTTAAGTACCATATTTTTTTGGAGTATAAGATGCCCCAGAGTATAAGAGTTTAGTTTAGTTTATTTAGTTTAGTTTATTTAGATTTGTATGCCGCCCCTCTCCGAAGACTCGGGGCGGCTAACAACAATAAAAAACAATGTAACAAATCTAATATTAAAAAGTAATCTTAAAAAAACCAAATTTAAGAGACCAATCATACCAACAAGCATACCATGTATAAATTCCATAAGCCTAGGGGGAAGGGAGAAAAAAAATTTCAGTTCCTCCATGCCTGACGACAGAAGTGGGTTTTTAGGAGCTTGCGAAAGGCAAGGAGGGTGGGGGCAACTCTGATATCTGGGGGGAGCTGGTTCCAGAGGGTCGGGGCCGCCACAGAGAAGACTCTTCTCCTGGGTCCCGCCAAATGACATTGTTTAGTTGATGGGACCCGGAGAAGGCCAACTCTGTGGGACCTAACCGGTCGCTGGGATTCGTGCGGCAGAAGGCGGTCCCGGAGATATTCTGGTCCGGTGCCATGAAGGGCTTTATAGGTCATAACCAACACTTTGAATTGTGACCGGAAACTGATCGGCAACCAATGCAGACTACGGAGTGTTGGTGTAACATGAGCATGCTTTGGGAAGCCCATGATTGCTCTTGCAGCTGCATTCTGCACGATCTGAAGTTTCCGAATACTTTTCAAAGGTAGCCCCATGTAGAGAGCATTACAGTAGTCGAGCCTCGAGGTGATGAGGGCATCTTATACTCTGAAAAACACAGTAGGTAACCCAGTGGAATCTGGCTTCCGCATTGATTTTGTTTGTCAGAAGGTTGCAAATGTTGATTGCATTACCCCAGGACATTGCAACAGTCATAAATATGAATAATTTACCAAGCGTTTGAATTTTGATCATGGGGAATGCTGTAACAGTCATATGTGCATAAAACAGTCATAAGTCACATTTCTCAGGGCTATTATAACATTGAGGAGTCACTAAACAAACTGTTGTGAGCTCATTCACCTGCTCAACCCACCCCCCAAACCATCAATTTATTCTGTAACAACTCATTTATTACAATTTCTGATTTTAGGTAGGAATGTTGTCTGCACTGCCACACTTAGTGATGACCATTATTGTGCCTATCGGGGGACAAATTGCAGACTTTCTAAGAAGCAGGCAAATTCTTTCAACCACAACTGTCAGGAAGATAATGAACTGTGGAGGTAAGTTTATTGTTGTTATTTAAAGGCTTGTTGGAACAACCTACAAACACTGTAACAAATTCACTACAGGTTTGTTTTTTAATTTTTTAAAATTAATTTTTAACAAATTTTATATCACACAGCATAAAACAGTGTATAGTGAATTGTGCCCACCACCTAGACAAACACACATTCCCCACCACCAAATCGGGGGTGTTTCTTGTATAGTCCACTTGACCCAAGAGCAATATATCTGTTTACATATTATAGAGTGATTCCAATTTATTTCTTGTAGCTTGGTCTCGGATTCTGCTCATCATATATCGTCTTACCTTGCCCCACCGTCCCATCAGTTGTCCCAACTCAGTTTCATTATCCGAATTTATCCTTTTATCCATAATTTCAAATTGAATATGGTCCACCATGTACCTATTCCAATTTTGCACTGTCCATTTTGTCGCATCCTTCCAACCCAAAACTATTACTGCCTGAGCGCTTTCTATTGCTGCTTTTTTATTTCTCTAAATTCTCCCATCACATTGCTTTTAACTAATACTGCCATTTCCTTAGTGATTGTCCATTGTATATTTAGCATTCTATTGATATCCTCTTTCACTTTTTGCCAAAATTCCTGCACTATCGGGCATTCCCAAAACATATGCATAAACACTCCTTTATCTTGACACCCATGCCAACAATTCCCCCTGACATTCTGCTGAAAATGTGCGAATTGAACGGGAGTAAAATACCACTTATGTAATATTTTCCTTCTCATTTCCCTGATTCTTGTATTTTTAATTTTCCTTATATTTTCTACTATATTTTCCATCTCTTGTACCTCTACCTGTATCTCATTTTGCCACCATTTAGTCAATCTATCAATCATATCCCCTTCTGACTGCACTAGCAATTTATATATATTGGTTGCTTGCGCCTTTATCCCCTCACTTTTTTCTCTTATTATTTTCTCTAACCCTGTCTCCTCCCTCCATAGTACTTCTTTATTCTCCCTTTCATTAAGATATTTACATATTGCATTTACTTGTAGCCACCTTCCCTTACCTAACCACCATTCTATACGATTTCTACTTGGCCTGCCATCCTTCTCATATAACTCAAATTCACTACAGGTTCATATAAGCCAGGGGTGGGAAACTGGCAGCCCACAGACTGGATGCATCACACACAGGCCATGCCCATGCCCACCCCAGCTCTCTGAAGGGACAAAACATTGCAATACATCTGCGCTGAGTTTGACACACATGCTATATACAGTACACGCTGCCCTGAGTTGCTTCGAGAAGGGCGGCATAGAAGTCAAACAAACAAACAAACAAATGCTGATAGACTACAAAATTGATTTGCCTCTAACTGTTGTAAAAAAGAAGTACCAGCATAACCAAAATAACCAAACACTGAACATGAATTTGGGTAAACTCTGGGAGACAGTGGAGGATGGAAGGAGGGAATTGGCGTGCTGTGGTCCATGGGGTTGAAAAGAGTTGGATGTGATCTAGCAACTCAATAAGAAAAGCTGTTTCAAAAATCCTTAATTAATACTTGGGTCATGGTAATCAATCATCACTGCTATCACTAATATCCTGGAGGAAGAGTTAGGGATAGGGTTAGAGTAAGGTAAATAAAGTTCCTTTCCAGTTAAACTCCACTTGCGGTGAATTCATGGACACAGAATCATAGAATTAGAAGATATCAAAAAGACAATTTAATCCAACCTAGCTCAGTGTAGTATTCAGTAAAGTATCTGACAGATGGATGTTCACCAATTAACAATTACAATTATATTATTGTGAGCCGCCCTGAGTCCTTTGTGATTGGGTGGCATAGAAGTCGAATTTTAAAAATAACGAATAAACGAATAAATGAATAAACGAATAAACGAATAAATGAATAAACGAATAAATGAACAAACAAACAAACAAACAAACAAACAAACAAAAGACAATATATGTAACTCAAGATTGAACTTGGGAACCTTTGGAGTTCTCAGAGTTTGGCTAATTGCTTGCATACATCTAATTACCAAGCTAGATAATATCATCAGTTTGTATAACTGTGGTGTTTACTGTTGATAATATACGATAACCTTCTCTTGCAATTTTGATGAGGATGTAGGGTTTTTATGATTATTTGGCTGCTACTTTATTTATTCTGTTTAAATTCATTTTAGAGGTTGTATATTTTATTTATGTATTTATTTTGTCAATCTTGTATTAGATAATACAGTGATCCCTCGATTTTCGCGGGTTCAAACTTCGCGAAACGGCTATACCATGGTTTTTCAAAAAATATTAATTAAAAAATACTCTCCGGTTTTTTTTCTATACCACGGTTTTTCTCACCCGATGATGTCATATGTCATCACCAAGAGTCACTTCTCTCTCTCTTTCTCTTTCTTTCCTGTCATTCTCTGCTTCAATCATTTTCTCATTTCTCTTTTTTTCTCCCTTTTTCTATAATTTTTTTCTCTCTCTCTACCTTCCACTCTCCCCCCTCTTGCTCTCTCTCTCTCTTTCTCCCTCTCTCTCTCCCTCTCTGTGAGAATGCCTGCCCCCACCTCTCCTGCAGCCCCCTCGCTGATAGCTGGGACAAAAGCGCCCTCAGCTAAGGGATTGTGAGAGGGGCGGGCATTCTCAAAGCGCTCAGAGCGGCTACCGGCCGAATGAGGAGGATGAGAAGCTGTAGCCGCCAGCGCTGCTGCAGGAGGACCCGTGTCCCAAGAAAGCTGGTGAGAGGGGTGGATCGGGCGGGCGGTAGCGGCGAGGGATCCAGAGGCGCTGGGGGGACGGGGGCAGCCGACATTCAAAGCAATCTTTGCCGGCCTCCGCACTTTCATCGCTCCCTGCCCTAATTTCAAGCCCGGCTCCTTGCGCTGCCTTGAAAAAGGGTGCGTGGGGGTAGTTTTTGGCTGTCCATAGCCAAAAATGGTGTTTTTACTTCCGCACCACTACTTCGCGGAAAATTGACTTTCGCGGGAGGTCTTGGAACGTAACCCCCGCGAAAATCGAGGGAACACTGTACATAAAAGTATATACAGAATTTGAATACATGAAATGAATAAAAATGAAAGGGAGCATTAGGAAAGGGACTGTAGGCACATATGTGCACTGATACATACCTCTTATAGACATAGAAAAATAGAAGAATGATGACAGAAAAAGACCTCATGGTGCATTTAGTCTGCCCTTATACTATTTCCTGTATTTTATCTTAGGATGGATATATGTTTGTCCCAGGCATGTTTAAATTCAGTTACTGTGGATTTACCAACTACCAGACCTCTAAGGAATGGGGTGAGGTCAACAGTAGACAGTCTAAGGTTAAAATTTTGGGGGTTTGGGGATGAAACCACAAAGTCGGATAGTGTATTCCAGGCATTGGCTACTCTGTTGCCAAAGTTGTATTTTCTGCAATCAAGTTTGGAGCGGTTCACTTTAAGTTTGTATCAATTGTGTGCTGGTGTATTGTTGTAGGTGAAGCTGAAGCTGTCTTTGCCATGTAGTGGATTGTAGTGGATAATTTTATGAACTACACTTAGGTCATACTGAAGGCGGTGTAGTTCTGAATTGTCTAAGCCCAGAATTTCAAGTGGTGGTATAAGGTATTCTGTTGTGAGCAGAGGAGTGTAGGGCTTTTCTTGTGAAATCTCTCTGGACA
This sequence comes from Erythrolamprus reginae, assembly GCF_031021105.1. NCBI lineage: Eukaryota > Metazoa > Chordata > Lepidosauria > Squamata > Dipsadidae > Erythrolamprus > Erythrolamprus reginae. Next base: position 110,600,292 of record NC_091950.1, read on the forward strand.
TGTTCAATTGTATTAATGTCGGATATGCAGTGTAGGTTCCAGACAGATGAGCTGTATTCAAGAACTGGTCTAGCAAATGTTTTGCGTACTCTAGTTAGCAGTACATTATTACCAGAGAAGAAGGTATGCAAGATTAGGTTAACAATTCTTAATGCCTTTTTGGCAATGTTGTTACAGTGGGCTTAGGGGTAGGATCTGGCTATGGAGTTTATAGTATAAATGAATTTGTGTTTGCTTGATTCATTTTTGCAAGCAATCCTACAGAATCGTGGTGCCACTGAGCCGTCATTGTTTCTGTATTCTGGAAACTTTGATGATTTCATCAGGTATATATTGTATATATACTTTTCCTGGCAACAATATGGAAACAGCTTATCATCATCTTGTTCTAAGACCTTTTGACTTTCCAATCTATTCTACAACTCTGTTATTTACTGAAGTCTCTCCTCTATGTGCTAACTAAATTTACTCTGCTTAGCTTTTTGAAATGAGCTGAGACTGGCTAGGTGCTGTTACCTAGTTGTACTAAATGCTCGGAGAGAACAATAAATACTATCAAGGTTTTTTTTTTTAATTCTCCCCCCAAGGCTTTGGAATGGAAGCAACCCTTCTCTTGGTAGTTGGATATTCTCATACTAGAGGTGTGGCCATTTCCTTCCTTGTTCTTGCTGTGGGGTTCAGTGGATTTGCTATATCTGGTAAGTTTATTTCTTTATCAGTGTAATATATTCCATTATAATAAGCAAAATAAAGTGGGAAATATATAAGAGCTCAGTTTCTGGAATTCTTCCAACCCTTATACTAGTAATGGCCATAGGAGATACCTGAACTTTTCTCTGCATGAGGAAATTATGTTGTAACTAGATGATATAACATGTTGTAATTGGATGTGATATTAAAAGACAGATTGGCCTGTTTAACAAATTAACACAGTGGGAAGTGACCTTGCAGGTTATCTAGTCCAACCCCCTGTGCAAGCAGAAGACCGTACATCTGCCTCTACCTGGGATTGAACTCATAACCTTCTGATTGTGAGGCAAGAGCTCCATCTCTAGGCCACAGCAGCTAGGTCATATGCATCACTGTGTCTCTTACTGCCTATGTCTGCCAGAAAGCATGTGCTGGGTTGCACATACTTCATTCTGGTGCATGTGGTTGACAAGGAGGAATAAAGTGGTAATGAATAGGGCAGTCATCAAATTCTCAAGTCACAGTCTCTCTGCTATCCCTGGACCATCTGTCAGACAAAACTTTCTTTGCCCAACTTCTTCCACATATGAAACCATTAGTTCAACTGCAGAGAGTAATTCTTCTGCTACACCCCAATCTCTTTACATATTACTTTCCAGAATTCTGTAAGGTTTGGAAAAAAAAGAAAAAGAGCAAATTAGGAAAAACTCGTGTAACACTATGGATTACTAACCATGGAAGAAATCTGTATTTCTTTATTTCACTTCTTTATTAATAACCCATTGTATTGTGTGCGTTTCTGTTTTACCCTCATGTTGCATCTGGATATATTTTGTATCAGCAAGCATAGAGTGAGCTGTGTATACTCCACCCGGGATCTTATGGAGAAATGGCTTTATAATGGATCTTATGGAGGAATGGCATTTCTAGTCACTATCTGACTGCATCTTTCATTTACATGTATCTGAGATGCTTTCTGCAGTGCCCGCCAGATCCATCCTTATCTATTTCTTTTGACAGCTTCTCCCACTATGCCAGCTTTGATCCTGTTCTTTCCATTTCTGCAGTTATCTTACTGATAGACAGATGGATCCTGAGTTCATTCATATAATTTATTTCCAACATTTCACAGAGTTGGAAAGAATATAATATACGAGGGTCACCTAGAATGTAATGCACCACATTTTTTTCCTCAACAATTATTGATTAAACTCAATGAAACTTACACACTAGAGAGAATGATGTTTCTTCTACACTCCAAATTTTCTTCTACACATCCCATTCTATGGCTTTCCTCCAGCGAGACACAAAAGTGTGTATGTCCTGACAGTACCACTCCTTGTTCTGGTCACAAAGCCATTTCTGCACTGTGCAACTTCTAATGTGTAGTCTTCTAATGGTCTCACCATCTTTGCCCAGCAACTAACCATACTTCTGTTGACTGCAGATTCTCCATAAACTGTACACAATTATTTGTGAATATTCCCAACAGTTTCTCTGCAGTGAGAAATTCAATGACGACACACTGCTTGTAACGTACATCACTTACAGATGCCATTTAGAAACACTGCTGCAGCTACGCTGTCTCAAGAAATGCAAAATGTACACACACACTCCTTACAATTCAAATAATGTATATATAAAGTTTTTCATTCGTAACATTACTGTAGGCTGAGAAAAAGAATGTGGTGCATTACTTTCTGGGCGACCCTCGTAAGAATATGGATCTAAATGAATGTAATATCTCAAGGTTTACTATGAATACTGTTCTAGCCATAACAAGAAAAACAAATATTTAGTGATGTATTATTTTTCTATCACACTCTTAACAAAAATGATTTTATATTACAGGATTCAATGTCAATCATTTAGATATTGCTCCGAGATATGCCAGTATCTTGATGGGGATTTCAAATGGAGTTGGAACATTGTCTGGGATGGTATGCCCTATAATTGTTGGAGCAATGACAAAAAACAAAGTAAGTTTTTCTACATTACAGTTTCCAAAATTAGTTTTAGTTAATATTAGCCCTGAAAACAGTATTCATGTGCAATTTGATTAAATTCATTATCATAGGTCACAAGTTTAAATGGTGTAAATTCACATGTTATATTCTACAATAAAAGCAAATTCTTAGTAGCTTTTTCACCTTATGATGTTAATTAAAGTCCATCTGATGAATAAGATGAGAAATAAGGATAACATTCATTGTGTATTCTATTTTAAAATACAGCTACAATTTTATCCTTATTTTACCTTAAGATTTTTCAAGTTTTTCAAACTAGCTTTTGCTGTTACCTCTTACTCCTTAAATAGCATTTTCTTCTTCTTTTGTACAATAGATACAGTTCCATACTTCCTTTAAAACTCATTATAAGCCAAAAGAATCCTTCACAACTATTTTCTATGCTATTCTGATGTCCCTGCTTTTTTTGTCCTAGACACGCGAAGAATGGCAGTATGTCTTTCTTATTGCTGCTTTGGTCCATTATGGTGGAGTCATATTCTATGGGATATTTGCTTCGGGAGAAAAGCAACCGTGGGCAGACCCTGAGCAGACGAGTGAAGAAAAATGTGGCTTCATTCACGAAGATGAACTTGACGAAGAAACAGGGGACATTACTCAGAATTATGTAAATTATGGTACCACTAAATCTTATGGTGCTACGACCCAGATTAATGGTGGCTGGCCAGATGGCTGGGAGAAGAGAGAAGAATTTGTACAAGAAGGAGCACAAGACTCATATAGTTACAAGGAAGGAGAGGATTATTCATAACAGGCCTATGTTGGGTATATTTTGTAGTGTTTGTGATTTATTCATTGTGATTGTTTACGCACGCGTGCACCACACCCACGGACACAAATGTGACATAAACATGTAAACACATATCAAGAAGGTCTTACTATAAAAACCAAGAAATACTACCATTCAAGTGCAATCTGTATGAGTTTGTGACATTTCATCACTTCCATTTGGGTGTCTCCATTTTATAGAGTTTTAAGGGTTGTCTGGTCAAAACAACACAGGAAACTAGGTATTTGCAGTATAAAATGAGTGGAAAACTCAAAACTAAGGAAAAGCACAACTACCATCCAAGTTGGAACATCAAATGTTCAGTTTAGAAAGCCAAAACTTTTTGATCATTTAAAAATGCACTTACATGTTGTATTGAAAGAGAATAAAACATTGATTGTGTGGAGGTTTACTTGGAACAATGTAAGAAATGTATGGTTGGTCAAAAACAAGAATTTCTTATCGAGTAAGACTTCTATTTTAGCCCCAGTTCAAGTCCTTTAAAGAGAGTTTAATTGGGACTTTGCAGAGCAATCTAAAATATAATATTTCTTTATTGTGATTATATACCGTCAGGCTATTTTATTTTTCTTAATTGCTTTTATTGAACATTTAGGCACAAACTTTTCATTTTTGTTATTTGCAGTCTAATACACCAGATGTTTGTGTCAGGTTCTTCCTGATAGCTATCAAACAGTAAAACATATATTTATAGAGATAGATAGATTTATTTAGTCTGACCTTCCATGTAGAATAAATAAGCAAGATAAAAGAGTATTTCTTATAGTTGGTCTTTGTATAATTTAAAAATTACTGACCTTGTGTTCACCCAGACAAATCCAAAGAAAAATATACTGCAGACACAAAGCCCTAGAACAAACAAGTATTTCTTTCAAAGCCTTTTAAAGTAAATGCAAGAAAGGTAAAATAAAATAAAACAATTATTTGTTTAATTCTGGATAGTTTTTCATATTTTCAGAGGTTGTGCCACAATTCTATAAATAAAGTCATAGTTTATTGAAGATGCTGTATAATTATAGAAAATAGTGCTATTTTAAAGATTTCTGAATTTTAAAATAAAATGTATTTGTCTTGCAAATCAATAGAACTATAATGGACCACAGAGTAGGAACAGCCATTTCCATAGTGAGCCCAAAGTGGCAAACCACAGGGGCTGGGTTGAAAAAGAGGGTAACTTTTACAGTGCAATTCTAATTTCTCAAAATCCATGGGAGGTTGCACACTGGCTGCAGTGGGGTATGGATTGCAGTTTTGTGTCTTGTCCAGAAACCCGAGACCCTGGAAGATCTCTAGGAGGCCCACCAAGCTTTTGCATGTGCAGGCTTGCATTTGCTACAGTTGAGGAGCAAGTCAGAATATGTGCGTCTGCTATGTGTGTGCGTGGACCTGCCGTTCCCATTGAAGTGACTAGGGAAGCCCAAGAAAAAGAGCTCCATGGATGTGGAGCTCCCGATCAAGGCCTTGTAATTCTTAGAAAGTTCTTCAAGCAAGAATTGTAATGTTAGTGTACCAAGCAATAAGTGCCATGTACTGTTAAGTGCATGATCTTTTAATCTTTGTTACTGTCACTACTGAGCTTGTAGTAGATCCTTGAGACAGTCTGGGTTGATACATTTTACAAAAGCAAAACAGACAAGACTAATCAACAATAAAATTTCATTCTGCTACTAGACCACTTAATGCTCTAAAAAAAGATATCCATTTCCCAGCTCCAATGAAATTATTAGTGTTGTATGTTAAAAAGCCTTTTCAGGCTTTTTGATCTGCTCCTTGTATTGTGCTAGTATTTTAAAGGCCCTGCTACTGCAATATACAACTCAAGGATCTTCTCTCCCCCCCTTTCCCCTCCTTCCCACCCCTTCCCCTCCTTCTCTTCTTGTACTAAACTTACCCCTACTTTTATCTGGAGAGGGGGAAAAGTCATTTATATATTTTGCTTTGTGCCTCAAAGTGATGTAAAATGTGGCCATAGCTTTTGCTGTGAAAAGATGTGGACTGTTGTCACTTTCGTTGCTGCTAAAAAAGTGTTAATAAATGCTCTATTTATCCTTTTATATATAAAGAAAAACTATTTGTGTGGGGTTTTCTTCAGCATGATTGCCTCCATAAGTTGTGAATGTTGCAACACTGGACGTTTTTAAAATGATGAATAAGCATTTGTCTGAAGTGGTGTAGGGTTTCCTGCCTAAGCAGGGGGTTGGACTAGAAGATCTACAAGGTCCTTTCCAACTCTGTTGATTTGTTCTATTCTATTCTATTCTATTCTATTCTTCTTAACTATTCTGCAAAACTGAATTGCCACGTACAGTATAAACTACCCTGGATCATTTGTTTCAAGTTTTATTTTTAGGAATGTCTCTCATGTTGTTCTATACACTGATGAACTATTCATTGTGTGTCAAGTTTCAGTGGAATATTAAGGCATTGAACTATGATAAATGAAACCCGAACACTTTTCCCAAATGGTGTAATTTCGTTTGGACCGGTTGAGTTTGGGAGAATAGTATGTACATGGGAACTACAGACCACCATCCTCTTGAGTCTGAAGCAGTACAGCTCCGATGGTGAAATCTGAAGCATCCGCCTCCACCAAAAATGGTTGGTTGAGATCTGAATGTTTGAGCATGAGCTCCTGCTTGAAGGTCTCCTTTAAGGCTCGGAACATCGGCTGTTCTGGATTACCCCACTGGAACATGACTTTTTTTCTGAAGTAGCTGGGTAAGGGGCGCAGTCAGGGTGGCAAATGTTGGGATAAACACCCAATAATAATTTACAAATCCTGGGACATGCTGGATGTCTTTGACTCTGCAAGTGGGTTGCCACTTTCTCAGAGACTCAGCCTTGCCAGGATCCATTGCTATGCCTTATGGAGAAATGTGATGACTCAGAAGTCACCTGTGTCTCACTGAATACATGGGTGAAGTCCAATAGGTCAGCTGACAGCATAACGTCAGCATGGTTGCAGGCTCATGACCCTTGTACCGTGTGATCTCAGAAATTTATTTTGTTCCCCAGCCTGCAGTGTGTGGACCATATGCACCAAATCTGTGCAGGTGTGGTGACAGGACCTCTTGATGAAGTACGTGCATCTGGGACTTTGCTGATGTATTCAGTGACACAGAGGTGGATCAGCTGCCCCTGCAATGGCCCTATGACTGCTTGATTGATTTGCTTCCAAATGTGCTGCTTCCTGTTGGGGGCATCTACTCCATGTCAGAAACTTGTCAACAAGAATTTGTCCCGACCATTTATCTGGCCCTCCCAGTCATCCTTATCTGCCCTGGTGCTTTTTGTTAAGGAAAAAACGGGAGAATTGAAAAAACTCAATGCCATAATGGTGCACAACAGATACCCTTTGCCACTCATCCCAGAACTGATGGAGAGGCTTTGGTTGGCGACCAAGTTAGATCTGCGGGGCACCTACAATTTGGTGCAGATACGTAAATGCAAGACAGCATTTGGTATGCAGTATGGCCATTTTGAATATACAGTCAGTTCTTGGGGTCATTCCTGGTGGAAGCAGCATTAATCCAATGGCCTATTGACTAACCTTGCCCCACAGGCTCCAGATTTATCCTGTGTTCCATTTCTCCCTTCTTGTCGCAGCCTGTCTTGCCTGCCCACTCTGTTCTTCTGCTTGACTTCCATCAGTGCCCAGTGTCTGGGATGTTCCACCAGAGTCTAAAGCCACTGACATTTGAGACTCCCAATGGCTGAAGGGCCAGTTCCAATACCTTGTAGAATGGAAGGGGCATGAGCCACATGAGTTCACGTGGGAGGATGCAACCTCTTTTCATGCTCCTGATCTGGCCCTGGAATTCCATGAGCATTTCCTGTCCAAACTGCATCCCAACCAACAGACCTGGGAAAGGGCTCTGTGGTGAGGGATAGTGTTGTGGCCCATTCACATCCTGCACAACTAGCAATGGTCCAGAGGACCCAGAGGCAGTGGTGGCATGGTACAAGTGGCCTGTATTCTTGGTACCTGGGCCTGAGAGCGAAGAGGATGTGGTGTCAGAGGCTGAGGAGCAACCAGGGCCTTCTGCACCTCATGAGATGAGTGACTCAGGAGAAGAGGAGGAGCCTCTTCTTGATGCTAAGACTTGCAGAGCCTATAGGAGGCAAGAGTGGCTACTCAGGAGGAGTCTTCCTCGTGAGTAGCACTGCTGGCTACAGGGCCATGCCCTCAGGCTATTTAAAGCTGCATCACACAATGCTTCATTGCAGAGTACAACACTTTCGTTCCAGACTCTTGTTTCATCTCTTGTCTTTGGCTTGTGATTTTAAAAGAACCACATTCTTGTCTGCATTCATTAGCTCTGGGCTTCCAGCCAACCTCTATAAGTCTATGATAAGGAACTCCGCTACAATCTAGTAATTACTGTTGTGTTTGCCTATTCCTGGGACTCTGGCCAGCTGCTAAGACATTATTAGTAGTGTGGTGAAGACTTTATTAGATTTTACTTTATTTTAGAAGATACTCAAAACTGCTAAGACTTTTATTTGTAGTAAACTTTTAGCATTAAATCTGGTGGTGTACATCTTATTTTGAGGAGCTGGATGCTGGGACAGAACAATTTTTCATAGCAGACAAGAAGAAACCATCTAAACAATGAAAAAATTGCTGAAAGATTTTAAAAAGATGGCAGCACACAAGGACTGGCACAGAGAGAACTGGATTCGTGATGCCAAAATTACAACAACGGTGGTTCGCTAATGGTAATCTATTCTGAACTGGGAGAAACCCACTCCTGACACCAGGCCTATCAAACTCATGTCCTGCAGGATGGATGTGTCATGGACTGGCCACTTCCAGTTTAGTGAAGGGAAAAAAGTATTGTGATACATCACGTGACGACACCGTTATGATGCGGCTTTGACACCCCTGTATCAGACTACAGTATTTTCTTTTCTGATATTTAGATCTACATTAGTCTTATTTTTTTTCCAAAATAGATCAAAAGGTAGATCTTAATTGGCTAAGCTTTAAGTAGCTTGTGTGTGTGTGTGTGAGTGTCAGAATTCAGTATGTGCCTATTTGCTTATAGTTTTGGAACATTAGTGCTGTCTAAAAAGCATCTCATACAATGAATGATCTGACAATATTTTTTTCATATGACATTGTTCATCTTTAATGCAAAATCATATCTTCCAGCATACAAATGCACCTTCAGCATAGATTTTGCCATTTTGAAAAATAAATAAATAAATATCCACCCTTCTGGCTCATGAATTGTGAAAATACAATAAATGTCAATGGGTAAACTAAAAAACCCCCACCCAATCTCTGTTCAGCTGAATAAAACTGACAGAAGAGTATCTATACATCAAAATGAAATTCTCTTCTGGGATCTAAGGAGTGAAAACAAATACTGGAAGCAGAGGAAATGCCATAGAGGAAAGCTTCTTTTTTTTTTGAAAGATCAAATCATCATTTCATGTCCTGTCATAGAGAGATAAAAAATGTTTTGTTCTCTTTTTTTCTTTTTAGAGAAAGTCAGGGGAGTGTTAGCTCTGAAGCAATGTGAAAATCAAACACACATTCCAATCCAAGTACTAAATTAACACCTTGATAGCAGCTTTATTATATTTTATATCAAGATATACCAAAATGTTAAAACTCCATAACAAAACTGCGCCTATTGTATGCTTCATTAGAAGCTAAGTAGCTAATCCACTCCCAAAAATTTCATACTAAAAAACAAATTCTCCATAGTGGGTGAACTCATCATCCAGAATGTGTTGACCACATCCAATCACCTAAGGACTGAATCTGTTAATTTTGAATTTTGGAACTCCGTCTTGCCTAGAATGCCCAGTTATGACTCAGTACTCAGTCTGGACAGACTTGGTCATCTCATTCTGGATTCTGACTTTCATATCTACCTAATTGGATTTCTTCAACCATGAGTTGCTGTTTCCCTGGTTTCCAAATTTGACGGCTGACAGTTGGGTGCATCGTGGACTGAGCCTCGGCTCCTTTCAGTGCAGCAACTGCCATGACACATAGATATAGGGGTTCTGGCTCCATTAATTGGGCACACAGTGATCTGAGGAGATTTGGTGCTCCTCCCTCCTGCTACCAACGAGCTGTCAGAGAAGCTACAAGTGCTGAGAAGAGGCAGCCTTCAAATCTTTCCTAAACGGCTTGCCCAGTGTGATTGCAGATGTTGACCACCAGTGTGACCTAACCACTTTATATTTTCACTGCCAGCTGCTACCTGTCAGGGGAAGGTGCCTTCACCACTTGCTCCAACCACCGCCAAGGAGAAAGGGAGAGGTTCCAGGACTGCTGCTAACTACCCTGGTGGGAAATTTCCTTTTGACCAATCACTTACTGGTCTGGCCACATCAGGGATCTGACGTCCCTAGCACCGTTCACCTCCTTCCTGCAACCTTGCTGGCCTTTTCTAAGTGAAAGCTCTAGCAGCCATTTTAGCAGTCAGAATTAGCATTAAAAAAGCCCAGTGGCAATTTTAGCTTCCTGAAATGTCACAATGAGCTCCAGCAGCCATTTTATTACCTTTGGCCCACTGGCCATTTTGTGGATCATGTCCCCTCTATTCAGAACAGCATAATTGAGTGGCCTTATGGCCAAACTACCTGATCACTGCTAGTTGGAGGCCACGGGGAATCCACTCCAGTTACTCCTCATGATTCCTTTCTGTATCATGCCTGGTAAATCCTTCTCAAAATCTTATAAATGCAAGTGCAAGTTGGGCTCTCTACCATGAGATGAATGCCAGTCAAGCACCTTCAAGGGGGTCTCTTCACAGCATGAGGAGAGGTCAGACCACTCCAAGTGTCTAAGGCCACAGAGAGTGATGAGTGCCACAGGGACAAGGCTATCCCCAAAATATGCACCCAGTCCATGATCTTTTGTGCCTCTGATACTGCCCTGCAACTTTCCAGACATGTTGAAGAGTGTTTGACTACAGTTTCAGTGGGGAACTGTCATTCCTTTGACCGCACCCAAATTGATATATGTACCTCCAAATTTGGGGGCATGCCGCAACAGACTGTGGTCCTTCCATCTCCTTCTCCACTGCAGTCATCTACTGATGAGCTGTCTGCCCCAATAGATGCTACTATACACACATCGGCCATGACTGTGGTTCCCATGGATCCCACCATCTTCATGTCAGAAGCCATTCAGCAGGGCATCACTGCTGGCCTTGGTCAATTTCAATGACCTCCTTCTGTGATTTCTGAACAACCCCGTATTGTGGGTCCTTTGACTGCAACTGCTAGGGGTGCCAGTCCCCTTTTCTACTCATGGGACTCATTGGAGGAGAAGCTTTCCCATGGGTCTGATGTTGAGGACGACCTGGACTTGGAACTGTCAGAAAACAAAGGATTCACTGTGGATCCACCCTCCTTTTCCACGCTGTTCAACTTGACCTATTCAGCTCTCTATTCTATAAGGTCAAGCTGGCTGTGGGCTGAACGATCCTCTATTTGCTGAACCAATGCTGGAGACACAGTTGTGTCACACTGTGTATTGCCAGTCCCAGAGACATTCAGAGACATTCAGTAATAAAATAGTTAACTCTGTGTATGTTAATTTAGCTCTGCCCATTGTGATGTAAATCCTGTCTAGATAGCCAGCATCACTTCATCTCTTGTTGGTGAAGAAGGAAAAAATCTCCATCTTGCTTCTAACTCTCTAGCTATGTAGATGTGCATTAAGAGCCTGTGATCAGGCATAGCTGATTTATTGTTTTTCTATTAATAAAAGTAACTTTGTTTTTGAAGCTTTTCTGTAACTTTTATTCGTCACCTCCAGATTAGATTTATTGCAGCTCACGCGAGCTGTGATTGATCACCCATAATCTGATAAGTTGGTTCCATTACCTTCTCTTTTCAGTAATACGGTCCAACAGCAATGGGCTTCACTGGATTCAGAGGCTCTGTCTTTTCCTCTGATCATCATTATTTTAATGTAGCATCATACCTGGTGTACATCTTGCAGGTTCCAACTGTTGGAGTCCTGTTGTAGCACTTTATTCACCCAATACCCTGCGGGACACTTGGAGAAGCTCTTTAATCTGCTTTGAACTGTCCCTCTAGAAGGTCCACCAGGCAGCTCCCTGACCCATTTGGGTATCTGCCATTGCCCCATTCTTCAACCGCTTCTTCCTTATTTGAGCAGCACACATGCACATGAGATTTCAGCTTAGAAGCAAAAATTCACCAAAATCTCATGCGTGTGCACATTCCCTTATGATATTTTGCTTCATGCACATGTGCACAAGCAAAATCTCACTTAGACACACATGCACACCCCAGAGACCCAAAGCTGTGAGCAACTATCTGTATCAGTAGGAACCTGATACTGCCCAAGACCAGATCAGGCAGGGACTTTAATCAATTCTCTTTCTTGTCCCCAAAGCCTCATGGGGGTGATTTTAGATTTAAAATGTCTGAACCGCCACATTGAATACCAGTAGCTCAAGATGCACTCCTTCAATCTATCCTTATGGGTGTATGCCGGGGGTGCGACTTCCTCACCTCCTTAGACCTTACTAAATCCCATCTGCACATACCTATCCATTCTCTCCATCAGTAGTACTTCCATTTCTGCTATGCAGGTAGGCACTATCAATAGTGAGCTCTCCTCTTCTCCTTTGCATTCTGGGTATTTACAAAGCTGCTGGCAGTGGTGGTGGCCCATCCCAGGGCCTTCCTCATCATTTGGAGAGGGGTGGCATATAAATCCAAATAATAATAATAATAATAATGATGATGATGATGATGATGATGTTGATGATGATAATGATGTCCAACATTATCTGGATGATCTCCTAATTCTGGCTCAGTCAAAACAATAGGCACCATTCAAACACTGCAGCACCGCGGGTTTTCTATCAGTTTCGATAAGAGCTGCCTCGATCCTTCCACCTCCCTTGTTCATCTGGGAGCTCTTATAGATATCCTAGAATGTGTGGTCTCCTTATCCCAGAAGAGGCAGAATAGCCTTAGGGATCTCTCCACTCAGGGACAGTTCCAGCACAGAGTCCCAATCTATTTGTTATCCACTCTCCTGGGTAAAATGATTTCCACTATCGTCATAACACCTTAGGTGCACCTACATTCTAGGGATCTTCAAAAGCCCCCCTTTTACCCTTTGAGAGAACAGGACACAGCTCCTCCCTTGCCAATGTCTTTGTGTCTGTGGAAACTCATCAGTCCCTCTCCTGATAGTGTTCACCAGTCTTCCATCCTTTCAAGATGGGTAAAATGAGGACCCAAATTGTTGGGGACAATATGCTGACTCTGTAAACCGCATAGAAGGGCTATAAAAGCACCGTGAAGCAAGTAAGTGCTATCACTATTGCTATTTCAATATTGAAGAAAAGTAGTAAAATATTAATTATAGCTTAGCTATCTTGCTGTTGTGTTTGCTTTTAATTTTATTTTGATTTCTTTCATTCCATTCTTTCTATTTCTTACACTGTTTTTCTTCCCTCTTCTTTTGGGAGGGGTATTAGCTTCAGTTAATTTTTTTTCTTTTTATAATCAGGAGAATTTGAATCATATTGAAATTTCAAAAGTTGTACTTCAGTGGTAGGCTAGACATTTTCCAATAAACCTGCAAGATTACATGGTCCAAACCATAAGTTATATATTACTAAATCTAATTATAGAGAGCTACAATTAAATTAAAATTCACATTGTTCACAGTACTCAGGCTAATATATAGACATATCAGTGGCTGATAGTAAGTACTGTGGCTCTGGGGGTACAGCTTATTTTTAATTTGCCTTTTTTCCAAGGAGAAATAAAGATGGCCTTAAAGTAAAATTGGCGTCTTAAAAAAATTGGAGACTCTTCCTGTTTATAACTTCAAACCACACTAATAAGCTCTAAATCTAACCTTTTTATTAAATCAATAACTTTAGGTGTCACATCCAGTAATTATTTTCAGAGATTGATTATACCCCACAGAGTTAAAAATTAAAATGTATAAAGAACTGTTTCTTTTCAATCAATACTTGTAATAATGCAACTCTTTTCTCTTTCACTAATATTTTTTCAGATTTTTTTTAAAATGAAGCCAAAGAAATGGGTTTAAAAACTGTAAATTTAAACAATGAATTAATCCATATAAATGTTAAAAATAGAGTTCTTCTAGTTGGATTTTGCATCTTCCATACTCAGTTCCTGCAACCGTTGTTTGTATGTTTTAGTTTCCAGTTCCCTAATCATCCTGGTTACTCTCTTCTGCCATTTCTTGTAATGCAGTCCTTTTTGCAGTGTAGTGACCAAAACTGGATGCAGTACCCTAGGTGTGGGCTAAATAAGGCTTTATAGAGTGGTATTAGTACCTCCCTAGTCCTAGATTGTATCCCTCTGTTAATGCAATTTAGGATTGCAATAAGAATACTAATTCTTATTCTATACAAGTAGTCATTGATTTATGACTGCAGTGGAGCTCAACATTTTCATTGCTATGCAAGACAATTGTTAGAGGAATTGCACCTCATTTTAGGTCATTTTTTTGCCACAGTTGTTAAGCGAATAACTGCAATTGTTAAATGAATCATGCAGTTGTTAAGCAAATCTGACTTCCCCCAATGATTTTGCTTGTAGGAAGCTTGTAGGCAGTGATGGGCTCCTGCGGGAATGGTCAGGAACGCAGTTCCGTTAGCAAAATTTGGAGCTCCACCCCAGAGCTCCCAATTTGCACTGAAAGATGTTGAAACAAAATGCATAAGCCACACCCACAATGTGGTAGTAAAAATTTTGGTAGCCGATCACTGCTTGTAGGTGACAAATGATGGTCACATCACCCTGGCACAGTGCAACTGTTAGGAATATTAGTTGTCCAGCACCTGAATTTTGATTGCATGCCCATGGGGTTGCCACAACAATTATAAGTGTGCAAACCAGAGCTCCCTTTTTCAATGCCATTGTAACTTCAAACCGTCAATAAAGGAATGGTAATAATAATAAGAATAATAAGAATAATAATAATAACAACAGCAGCAGCAACAACAACAACAACATAGTTGGAAGGGACCTTGGAGGTCTTCTAGTCCAACCCTCTCCTTAGGCAGGAGACCCTATACCACTTTAGATAAATGATTATCCAACATCTTCTTAAACACTTACAGTTGTGGAACATTCATAACTTCTAGAAGCAAGTTGTTCCACTGATTAATTGTTCTAACTGTCAAGAAATTTTCCTTAGTTCTAAGTTGCTTCTCTCCTTGTTTAGTTTTCACCCATTGCTTCTTGTAAGTCAAGGATTACCTGCATTAAAAATAGATAGCCATTTTTCACTTAGAGAGGATGCCACAGGAGGCACAGAATGCACAGTTGTGTTGTCAAGCAAATATATAGGGCTACCAAGTTCAGATCTTCACACCTGTTGTGGTTAGCTCTGGCCCATCTGCTCCCGATGGAATCTTCCAATGAAGCCTCCTCCTTTGACCAAGGAAGCGTGAGTGACAGGGAAGAAGGGAGTTTGGCAGACAGCTCAGGAGGAGATCAATCATCTGTATCATCCTTGGATTCTGAACAAGAATTAATGACACATCCACGCATGGTTAGAGTGATGCATAGGAGACAACAACTGAAGGATTATTACAAGAGAAAATGAGGCCAGCTGTGGTTGGGTGGGGCTGATGTAATTAGTGCTACAGATAAAAAGAACAGCATGCTGGTTTAGCCTTGTGGCAGTTTATTTGATTCATTGTTTTGTCAAGATTGTGGTTTTTGTGCTGTTCAAGATTGTGTGTGGACTCACTGGACTTTAGAATTGGACTCAATTTCCCAGTTATTGGGTGAGCAATTGGATTGCATTTAACCTGATCCTTGTGTGTACCAGAAAATCCCTTTGACATTTAAAAAGGGAGCTGTTTCTGTTTTTATGTTTATAAAAACCTTTGGGTTTTCCTTTTATTGCATGGTGTGTGTCTTACCCTGTAATTACGTGCGGTTGAAACACGCCGGCAGAACAACACCAAATTCTTCATTGTTGGGATGGACGGTGGCAGAACCCAAATGGCATTGAGTAACATAAACTGGATGTTGGCCTGTTGCTGCTTTATTCTAGAATTCTGGTAAAATGGAGGAACCTAACTCTTGACTTTAGCTGAAATCCTCTGGAGCTGTAGGATCTGTAGATATGGCTGGAAATGCTCCCCACCTGATGCCCAGGACATGTTATGCCCTGGGATGCCATTGAGCTATTGACATAGTATAGCTGAAGGGAGCTTCTTATCTGGAAGATTTTAAGATTTTAATATTCCATTCATTTGGCAGTACTGACTCTGCTGAATATTAGTTTGCAATGCTTTTCTGCCACCCGATGCCTGAGACCATATGTCATTTGTAGAGCAATGTAGCCAGTCTCCCGGGAGACATGTGGTGAAGTCATTCTGTTATGTGCAACCATTAATTTAGCAGGGATTGCCTGCAAAGTGCGAGAAGATGCAGATGGATGAATTATTGATTTACACTTGGGACACTGATTTGGAATACATTTGCAGCTCATCTTTAAAACAACAACCACAACCCTCTGTCTTCTTGCCCTAAAATAAAAAAGCAACAGCCACTCCCAGGCAATAACATTATAATGGAACATAGCCCAAGGATCTGTTGTTTCCGTTGCCATCAGGCTACACAATCCACAGGGTAGGATTTGTGATGATCATTTCGCGGCAAATGATTTCATTAAAAACAATTTCATTCATATTTTCTTTCATCTGCCAGGTTTTTGGGGAGGTTTGTAAAAAGTAGCATAGTGTACATAACAATGTATTTGTAAATGAGTTTACAAAACCCCTACTTCTGTTTCCTGATACTGAACCCATATACCAGGGAGTAAAAAAAAAAAAAGAGGAGGAAATAGAAATAATCGAAAAAGCCATCATATGCGGCAGAAGTTGAAACTGAATCTGGACTTGAATCTGTATTCTTATAATAATGGAAATGAGACATCTTGTGGTGATGCATTGCATAAAGCTTACAAGTCTCTTAATTCAATAGGCTGATTGTAATTAGAGTACATCTTTTCACATATACATGTATGCACTCACGCACACAAACACACACACAATACCCTTGAGCTTTCACATATACATGTATGCACTCACGCACACAAACACACACACAATACCCTTGAGCTGTTGTCCCTGGAGTAGAGAAACATAGCTGCAATACTCAGTTGGATGCTGAAATCTCTGCTATTGTTAGCTACTCCTAAAGGAAGGTGGACTGTGCCTTTTCACTCATCTTGTTGCTTGAGAGACAAACAGTTTCCTTTTAAAATTAACTCATTCAACAAGACATTTCACTACCCATGCCTCCACTTCAAATATTATCTCACTATTGTCTCTCAGTCTTTCATATTCTATCAGTATTAGGATTTAAATAAATCAATAGCCAATCAATACACTATAATGTTAATTACGCTTATTTTTTTTTTAAAAAAATGCTATGCGTTTTTAAGCTTTTTTGACTTAATAGAAATATTAAGAGATGTTAGAGAAAAAAAGAGCATGATAAATATCAAAGGCTATTGATTCTGTGTCCATAGGTATGTCATTCTTTTTCCTCCAAGAGGTTGGACCATTCGATTGACTAACTGTTCTCTTACAATTATTCCTAGAAAGGACAGGTAATGTATACCTAACCTGAAGAGATTCATGTTAAAAAAACTACTTAGGGAGGGGGAAATGACCCTGAAATTTTTCCTTTATCTCACATTTCCAACTTAAGTAGAAACACAACAGGACTGTAGAGATCATAGAGGACCAGCATAGTGAAAAAAATAGAATAGGCATTCCCTGGTTAATATAGTGTTTTTATTTTGGTTTACATGTAAGACTAAAGCTTTCAGATAAGAGTCTAATATCTTAGTAATAATCAACAACTGTGATAGTATATCTAAAAGCAATGCAAGCATGGGCACAAATAGACACACAGCTCCATTTTAGGAGGAAGAGGGAGAAATAAGTGGAATATTATGAGACTAGCAAGGAACATTCACATTAAATGCTTCACTCTCTCACTCTGAAAAAATATATTTTGATCAGAAGATCCGATAAATATCACAAAACAATTTAATATTCATAATCTTAATAAGTGTGCATAGGCATATAAGCAATGAATGTATGTACACCCTCTGCTGGAAAACACGAGAAAAACATTTTCTTCTGGAATATAGATATATCTTAAGGATATTTTAAGGCAAAAGTTTATATAATAGGCTACTTCAAAAGGCAAATTACTTTGCAGATTCTCCTCTTTATGTTGCATTGCATTTTACTGGTTCTCTATTAACTTCATTTTCCTGTTAACAGAGATTCCATGGCAACACATCGATGTGATCAACATATAGGTCTTCCAACACAATTAGCATTATATACTATACAGCAAAGGACAAATAATTACACAGAATTCTTTATTATCAATTTGGGTCCTAATTCAGTGTTTGAAATGGAATAGAATAGAATTCTTTATTGGCCAAGTATGACGGGACAGACAAGGGATTTGTCTTTGGTGCTATGAAATGTATATATGAAATGTTCATATATTTATATAAATGCATATATGAAATGTTCATTTATTTAACAATTTCGAATATATTAGAGAACAAAATATGTATATGTTTGCATATTTGTTTCCATTTCCAGTTCAGTTAATTGTACCAGGCAAGAAAAAGTAATGTTACAGAATAAATATTTGAATTTATATGCATAGTTGGGGCAAACCTTTATTAATAGAATTAGTTCATTAATAAAATTCATACAGACAATATTGATGTTCCACTAATTTGATGTTGTCACTAATCAAAAAAGCATATAGTGGGAAGAGATTTTATCAGTAATCTGGGCCAAGACCCTTCTCAATGCAAAAGATCATCCAGTCCCGTGTTTTTTTAAAAAAATCCAGTGGAGAATTTGTTTAAAAGAAAGATAAAGGAATCTCTGCAGATTTTATTCTGCTAATTGTTGCTGATTATAGAGTGCAATGCTCATCTCCATTTCAAGGACATTGAGCCAGTGCTGCCTGAAAACATTTCTGAAATCATATGGTCACCATAACATCACAGAGCACTGTTACCTTCCTAATGAATTGATAGCTATTTTTCTATTTGCATTTGCATACTTTTGAACTGCTAGGTTGGAAGGAGCTGGAGAAAGAATGGGAATTTAACCCATCATGTAGTGCTTGGGTGTCAAACCTGAGCTGCCAGCTTTCCAGCTAAAAAGTTCAGCATCTTAACCACTGAGCCACCACATCACCCAACTTCAGATGGCCACCTGTTTTATTAGATGACAACTCATACCTATAAGAAATTCCTCATTATACTTGGGCTGAATTTTCTGCCTTATAGTTTTAACCCATCCATTCTCATTTAGACTACTGGGTCAATAGAAAATAAGTCTACTCACTCTTCTAGATGACATTTGCTCTTCACATATTTGAAGACTATTTTATATAGTCTTATAATAAATTATTATTATATTTCTACCAGAGTGTATCTATGAAGATAACAAGATAGCTTTATGGCTTTGCAAATTGATAATACAGGTCTTCATATAATAGAAAATGAAAAAGTAGCTTGTAAAATAAAATCAATGAAACAAAACTCCTTGAAAACTCCTTGAGAATTCTTACTTCGATATTGAATCAGGTAAGTTTATTATCTACCTATTATTCACCATTCTGACCATCCACTCAGTCACTGACTGATTCATCTATCTATCTATCCATCCATCCATCCATCCATCCATCCATCCATCCATCCATCCATCCATCCATCCATCCTGGATTATGAGGGAAGGAACATTTTTTCTGTAACCCTAGCTGGAAAGCTTCTAAAACCAAGTCATTCTAGCTCCTAGTTAGTAGCTTATTGTGGACTAAACCTTGATCTATTGCCCAAGAAACACAGTCAGTACTTTTTATTCAATCTATTTATTCCTTGATTTCAGGCTCCATCAGCTGTACAATATTTTGAATATATGTCTTTCTATATTGAATGTACATTGTAGATGATTATATGTAAATTTGGCTTAATTATAAATGTGTGCATACATTTAGGTAAGCAGCAGTATTAATAGTATATTTTATTTGTTTTGTAATACAAAGAAACAATCCAGTTCACAATACAATATAAATCAATACTAACAATATAATAGTGGAATAGTCAATTTAAATCATTTTCTAATTCCAATGCTATCACAATTTAAATTGGAACTGAATACTGCCTCTGAAAAGAAAATTTCATAAAAATCATGCCAAAAAGATGCATTTTATGTTTTTTTTTTTAAATCAGGAAATCAGACTCCAAATAATAATTCAAAGAAGAGTCCATTCTAAAGATTAAGAGATAAATAAGATATTTAGCTTCCTGTCTTCCTGTCTGGGGCATGCATAAGCACACCAGCATGGCTACCATGCCTGTCCTAATGTACCTTTCTATTTTTATTCGTATTTATTTCATGTATTCAAATCATGTTTATACTTATATGTGCTATTTAATACATGTTTGACAAAATAAATAAATAATATAAAAAAATTAACCTTATTTTTCATGATTATGTGACAGATTCAGCCTTGGTGAGTCCTAACATGTTCAGGTCAGCCTTAACATTACAGGACTCATTTGGCCTTGGGCTTTGTTTCAGCCAAGTAAAAATATTGCTTTTTACTCAAGGCGCCATATCAAGCATTCAAGAGGGCAGATATCAGCATGTCTCACTTTGCAATAATATCTAATGCCTAGAAGGATTCTGTTTCATGTTGAAATGAATTTCTTTCCTCAGAATTCTTCATTTTGGTTTCTGAAGATCAGTCATCTCTGAACTCTTCGTCAAATAATCTTGATCGGCCACTGTCACCTGGCTAAATTCAATATTGGCCCAATTTCCTATGGATAATACTTAGCAGTGGGCATTCAATGTTATTTACATAATGACCATTTTTTATCTGACAGAAAACATTCTGTAATGATTTTTACTCTGGTGCACGTACCTAATTATAACATGCTTGTAAGCAATGTAAGCAATGTTAATTATGAAGAACAAATATATTCATGATTTCTTATCGTCCCTTAAGACACATGGAAACAATGGTTGGGAAAATTTGAATTATAGAGTTTAAGCAGCAATCTTTGTTCTTTTGTTTTGCATTGTTTTTATCTTTTTGTATGGTTCTTTGCTTTTGAATGTTTTTAACAATTTGTAAGCCAGAAGGTTGGGTGACATATTACATTTATTCATCATATTGATATATTTATACATCACATTTCTGGGTAGATTTATAATATCATATAAATATCACAAGCAATATTTATATAACAAATAGGATATTTATATATTGCATTTACACAGCCACCCATAACACATAGTAACTCGGGATGGTGTACATAATAAAATGATCCAAATACATTAAAACAATTACAAATGCAACCAGAATAAATTAAAAAATATAAAAACAATAAGGTGGGGGGGAAAAATACAAAGAATGCTTTCCAATTACAGGCAGTCCTCGATTTATGACAGTTTGCTCTGTGACTTTTATGATCAGGTTCCAAATTTCCAGCGGTTGCCACTTCCCTGCAGTCATGTGATTATATTTTGAGCATTCACATTTGTGGTGTATATATTGGGCACTCACATTTACGGTCCACACTTATGGCCATTTTCAAAGTCCCACAGTTTTGTGACTGTGATTTGTAGCATTTTTTCCCCCTGAAACCAGCTTTTACCTCCAGTTTTCACAGCATATTAATTTCCAGTTTTCAACCCCATAGCAAAGGATGGGCTTGCTTAACAACAGCAACGTTTCCTTACGAACCACCACAAAAAGGGTAGCAAAATTGGATTGAGCACTTAATATACTGCTTTATGATTTAGGATCATAACAGGCAGCCCATTATGGTTGTAAGTTGAGGACTATCAGTAATCATGATGTAAGCCACTAGTAAGCTCCACTCTATAACAAGATCCTCAGATCAGCTAGCAAAACCACTTTTTAAGTGCTGCAAGGAACACATATAAACTTAATAAATAATTTAATTTAATTGGAATAAGATTTTTTTAAATATTGCATCCAAAGTTTAATAAACCAGGAAAGGAATAAAGGGAGAGACAATCAGACTCTTTGCCTAGAAATCATTACTCAATTTGTTAGAATCATCCAACTTCTGAATATTTCCCTCTTAAAAGACAACTAATGGCATTTGGTTACCTTCTGATAATTCCCTAGCTTTGTGTATTTTCTATGCATTAGAAGAACACAATGATTTTTCATTTCTCTCTCAACTGTTAACAACTGCTGTGGTGGTCACATATTGCATATCCAATCCTACATAAAATCATATGCCAAAATGTCCTACCTGTTAACGACTACTTCACCTTCAACCGCAACAACACACGAGCACGAAATCGTTTTAAACTAAATGTCAACCGCTCCAAACGTGACTGCAAAAAATACGACTACAGCAACAGAGTAATCAATGCCTGGAATGCACTACCTGATTCTGTGGTTTCTACTCCTAATCCCAAAACCTTTAACCTTAGACTATCTACAATTGATCTCTCCCCCATTCCTAAGAGGTCTGTAAGGGGCGTGCATAAGCGCACCATTGTGCCTACCGTCCCTGTCCTATTGTCTACTTTTTATCATTACTTATCTAATGTTTAATATGTACAAATTATCACCTTATAATTGTTTGACAAATAAATGAATGAATGAATGAATAAATAAATAAATAAACTGCAGAAAGAGCAAAATAGTATAGCAAGCTATGCCTGTTTTCTCGATACAATATGTTTCCTAAGCAAGTCTGTATCAATTTGAGTGATAAAATGTTTTTTTAAAAAAATGAGGTTCACCACAACCTTTAGAGTTCTCCATTATACTGAATTAAAAATACCACTGTTTCCAAATTCACATTGCATTATCATTTATGTATCTTAAAACAGTGTTTCTCCACCTTAGCATCTTTAAAACATATGAATTTAAATTTCCAGAATTCCTTAGATAGGAGCCTTGATGTCTAGGACTAATAAGCATTTGCTTCCTAGTCCAAAATACGGCAAAGTGAATTTTTCTTGTACTTCTTCCCTGCAGTGATGGGGAATGACTTTGCATCTCTTTCTTGATAGTATGCAGTATCCACCTTGCTATTACTTAACAATAGCACAAGTGGCCCTTTAAATGCTGCTGAACTTTAAATTATCTAACACAGAGATGGCAACCTTTTTTCCCCTCGGGTGCCAAAAGAGCATGTTATTGCGCATGTGTAAATGCCCACACTCATAATTCAATGCCTGGGAAGGGCGAAAACAGATCCTCTCACCCCGTGGAGGCCCTCTGGAGGCTGTAAATGGCCTGTTTCCCAACTTCTGGTGGGCCCAGTAGGCTCGTGTTTCTCCCTCTCCAAGTTCCAAAGGCTTCCCTGGAGTTGGGGGAGTGTAAAAACGCCCTTCCCATGCCCCCAGAGGCTCACTGGAAGCCAAAAATGCCCTCCCAGAGCCTCTGTGGAAGTCAAAAATCAGCTGGCCAGCACACACATGCATGTTGGAGCTGAGCTAGGGCAATGGCTCGCATGCCAGCAAATATGGTCGACGTGCCATTTGGGCCACCTGTGGCATCTGTACCATAGGTTCGCCATCACTGATCTAAGATATATAACTAATAGATCCAATAGGGATGAATAAAACTAATGAACTACAGTGACTAGATTCCTTGATTAAAGCTGTGATCATGGTTCTAATTTCCACTTGGTTATAAACCTCATTGGATGGCTTAGAACAGTTCCTGTCTTTCAACCCAGCCAACCTCACAGTACAGTTTGAAAATGCTTTTGAAAGATGGTCCTCTTTGCATCATTAAATAGTTTTGGGATGGGTATATTACAAATAAAACAACACAAGTACCTAGAGCAATGGGAATCACAGCTCAATACCCAAAGAGCTACAGATTCCTTAAAGGAAATGAATGATTGCCTGTAGTGGTTATCAGAGCAGTGGTTAACATCTCATCTTTCCTAGGTAACTTAAACTTCACCTATCTTTAGCCTGTCTATCAAAATATCTTTCCGCCTTTTAAATCATTCATTACACCTACAAGTCACTTGGGTTACTGAGAGCAAAATCAAGAAGTTAATTTTGGGATATGATTAATCACTAGGTTTATTTTTTAAAACATACAATTCCTTTTACTTTGACCTTCAAGTTCCCACATGCATATCCAAAAGTATATTCCAGTCAACATATTTTTTAAAGAAATAATCATGACTACAAAGAATTTTTTTATTTTTTAAAGTAGACTATGCAATATTTGCACACGCTGTTTTATATACTGTATATCATGTTATCAGGGGATGTCTTATTTTTTGGGAAATGGTGTAAGACGTTAATAGGTATTAATTCTAAGAAGAGGATGACTTCACACATGGATATATACCTTTTGACTAATATTATGACCTATTTTTCCAAATATATATATGCACACACCTGAAAATATAAATCTCCTTCATGTATTTTGTTCATAAATTATTATATATATATATATATATATATATATATATATATATATATATATATATATATTATTTTTCAAAAAAGATAAACAAAGACAAACAACGTCAAACATTTAAGGAGCTACCATTGCTCCGCTTGTCATAGAAGTCTAACTAATACAAAAATATAAAACCCTAACTGTTGTCAGATCAATACAGAAATGTCACATGTGTACATTACATTTTTATTAAATTTAACTCTATATTTTTTATATTAATCATGTTACCGTAATTAAATTTCTTTCTCTATAAAATATCATATACTTATTCAAAAAGATAAAATATAAAAAATGTAGGAAAAGATAACACTTCTAACTTTATCATACTATAAACTATTTCACTCTATCTTATAAATCTTCAAATAGTTATACATTCTTACTTATTTAATTTTTAATACTATTTTTAAAATTCCACCCATCATATACTTTATCCCATATTTTATAAAATTCTGTTTCAGTTTGATTATTCAAATGTTTTGTCATCATATCTAATTCTGCACATTCTATAATTTTTTAAAATACTTCTACATCTTTTGGTATTGTCTTTTCTTTCCATTTCTGCGCAAATGTAATTTGTGCTGCAACCAATATATGTATTATTAAATAATAAATTTCTTTTTTGTAATTTGTATTTGAAATGCCCAATAGGAAGAATTCAGGAGATTTTTTAATCTTCTCCTTTGTTATTTCATTTATCCATTTCTCTACTTTGTTCCAAAAAATTTTAGCCTCAGGACATGTCCACCATGTATGGTAATATGTGCCAGTTTCTTTTTTACATTTCCAACAAACAGGTGACACTGACGGAAACATTTTGGAAATTCTATATGGTGGGAGGTGCCATCTATAAAACATCTTAATTTGATTTTCTTTAAAAGAAAATTGATTTTGTTATTTTCCAGTTATACACCCATATCTTTTCCCATGTTTCTAAATTTATCTCTTTGCCAAAATTTTTGCACCAACTGATCATATTGTCTTTCAATATCCAACCTATCGTTCTATGATTTATTAAATATTTGTATACTTTTCCAATTAACTTTACTTGATTTTGGAGTAATAATTTACTTAATACATTATTTTCTTTTCTAAAAATGTAAGTTTTTACATCAATTTTTTTATCCCTGTTAGGGCGGTGGCGTGATAATATAGTTTCCAGTTTGGGAGGCCAAGGCCTCCTCTTTCTTTACGATCTTCTAATGAATTTTGTTTTATTCTTGGTTTTTTACCTTGCCATATGTTGTGTTTGGGCTTGGGCCAGCAGTTGCTCCCACAGATGGGAGAGATGCAGCACAAAGTGAGTGTGAAAGCCTGGCTGACAGCCAGGAAGAAGTGGCAGACAGCCATGAGGATGAGGCCACTGGTTCAGAGGAGTTGGCAGACAGCACGCAGGACCCAGCAGACAGCCCAGGGGATTTGGCAGGCAGTCTCTCAGACAGTCTGTCTTCCTTGGATTCTTCTGCAGACCAGCTCATAGACATGCGTAGCCGAAGAGCCATGCAGAGGAGGGCTCAATTGAAGGATTATTACTGGTGATCAGAGTAGCACCTGGGCTGGGTGTGGTACTTATACTGAGGGCTGGGTGTGGTTCTCTTAATGAGGGCTAAAGGTATAAAAGGGAACAGAGGCAAAAGGCAAACTGTGGCTGTTTATCTGTGTGACTTTATGGTTCCTGCTCTAAAGTTTCTGTTCCGTGCCTTTGGATTTCAACCCAGCCTGAGAGGTGAAACCTCTGGGGCTTGCTGTTTGCTCTTGAGTCTCCAAGATTCAAAGGACTCCTGAAACGTTTCTGCTCCATGCAGGTTGTCTTTGCTTGCTTTTTCCTGTGTTTTGTATTTGGGCTGATTTACGCCTTGCACTATAGTTTATTCCTAAGAACAAGGACTGTTTTGGTTAACCCTTTTTTGTTTGTTTAATACAAGTTTGCTGATTGGAACAGCACGTGTGTGTTTGATTTCTTTTCCTTGGACTGTTACCGTGTTTCCCCGATAGTAAGGCAGTGTCTTACTATCTTTTTACCCCCAAAAGCCCCACTGTGTCTTACTTTGGGGGTATGTGTTATATTGTCCCAGGCACCGGGGCCGGCTCGTCTTCGGGCTTCGGCCCGGGCGAGGCCTCTTCTCCTCCGGGCGGGCGGCCTCCATTCCTCCTGCGCCGTGGCGGGGCCGGTCCGCGATGCGCGTCCTGGGGGCACCCGGCTGGCCGGCTCCGGGCGGGCGGCCTCCATCCCTCCTGCACCGTGGCGGGGCCGGTCCGCGATGCGCGTCCTGGGGGCACCCGGCTGGCCGGCTCCGGAGGCTGCGGCTCTTCCCGCTGCTGCCCAACGCCGAGGATGCCCCGCGCCCAGCCCGGCTACGGCAGCAGGCAGGCAGGCAGCCCCAGGCGCGGCGGGGAGAGCAAAGGCGGCTTCGGCCCGGGTGAGGCCTCTTCTCCTCCGGGCAGGCGGTGTTAGGCGGCGTTGCGCGGCAGGCGCGGCTGCCCGGAGGAGAAGACGCCTCGCCCGGGCCGAAGCCGCCTTTGCTCTCCCCGCCGCGCCTGGGGCTGCCTGCTCTCCCCGCCGGGCCGGGCCGAAGCCGCCTTTGGTCTCCCCGCCGCGCCTGGGGCTGCCTGCCTGCCTGCTGCCGTAGCCGGGCTGGGCGCGGGGCATCCTCGGCGTTAGGCAGCAGGCAGGCAGGCAGCCCCAGGCGCGGCGGGGAGAGCAAAGGCGGCTTCGGCCCGAGCGAGGCGTCTTCTCCCTCCGGAGCCTGCCGCCGCCACCGCGCTTCCTCCGCCGGCCGAGGAGGCTTGAAGCTGGACTTGTCCTCGGCGCCGATGTCGCTGAGCTGCAAGCGTCCGCCTTTGGACGTCTCTGTCGGCGTTGGGCTTGCGCAGGAAGCGCAGTCGGAGCTCCCGCTCATGCCGCAGGCAGAGCCGCGCTGTTTCGGCCAGGGCCGCCGCCTCGCCCGCCGAGGACAAGTCCAGCTTCAAGCCTCCTCGGCCGGCGGGGGAAGTGTGGCGGCGGCAGCAGGCTCCGGAGGGAGCTCGGGCGGTGGCCGCTCCGCCGCTTCGGCCAGGACCGCCGCCTCGCCCGCCGGGTGGCCCAAGCTGGCGGTGGCGCAAGCTTGGGCCACCCGGCGGGCGAGGCGGCGGCCCTGGCCGAAGCGGCGGAGCGGCCACCACCCGAGCTCCCTCCGGAACCTGCCGCCGCCGCCACCCGCGCTTCCTCCGCCAGCCGAGGAGGCTTGAAGCTGGACTTGTCCTCAGCGCCGATGTCGCTGAGCTTCAAGCGTCCGCCTTTGGACGTTGGGCTTACACAGGAAGCGCAGTCGGAGCTCCCGCTCGTGCCGCAGCCAGAGCCGCGCCGCTTCAGCCAGGGCCGCGGCCTCGCCCGCCGGGTGGCCCAAGCTCTGGGCGCAGCGCACCACCGCGCACAGCTCCCTCGCTTTTACGTAGTACCGTGTTTCCCCGAAAGTAAGACATATGTCTTACTTTCGGGGTATGGCTTATATTAGCCGACCCCCCTGAAACCCCCCATATGTCTTACAATCGGGGGGGTCTTACTATCGGGGAAACACGGTACTAATTGCCTGAGCCCAGTCAGGCAGAACACCATATAAACTTTTTAATTATCTTATTTAATTCTGCAAAGAATTTTGATCCTGGGTTTATTGGAATAATTTGGAAAAGGAACAAAATTTGGGGGAGAATATTCATTTTAATTGTAGAAATTCTTCCTACCAATGATAATTGCAAATTGCTCCATACTTCTAAATCTTTTTTAATCTGACCTAATAATTTTAAATAATTATCATTTTTTAAGGATATGGCTTTGGAAGTCATCCATATCCCTAAATATTTCACCTTTTTTTGTAATTTTCATATTTGATAAATCTTCTAAATATTTTCTCTGTGTCTCTGTCATATTTTTTGTTAATATCTGTGTCTTTTCTTTATTTATTTTCAATCCTGCGAAGTTCCCATATTCTTCAATTAAATCTATTAGCTTTAAGATAGATTCTGTTGGGTCTTCTAAAATAAAGACGTCGTCGGCGAATGCTTGTGTTTTGTAAATTTCTTTTTTAATCTTCAGTCCTTTTATTTCCTTATCTGCTCTTATTTATTTTTTTCAGTGTTAAAATAAATAATAATGGTGATATTGGACAACTTTGCCTTACTCCTCACTTATTTATCTATCTATCTATCTATCTATCTATCTATCTATCTATCTATCTATCTATCTATCTATTTATACTTATATGCCGCCCAGTCCCAAAGGGATTGCCGCTCAGACACTATACTTTTCCGCTCACCCCCCCAAAAAATTAGAGGAAACACTGCTCCTCACTGTATTGCTACTTTTTCAGTCTGTTCACTGTTTATTATGATTTTGGCTGATTGTTCAGAATATATAGCATCTATTATATTAAAAAACTTTGTTCCGACCTCCATCTTATTTAGCTGTATTTTCATAAAATTCCAATCTACATTATCAAATGCTTCATAAATTATTTTTAACATGGGTTTTAAATTAGAATTTAAAATATAATTAACTGAAAAATTGTTATGGTTCAGATGAACAGATTGTATTGGGTAACATGTGCAGCCCTACTTGTAGGATTTGCAACCCTATTAATGATATCACTTATCCAAGGATACCCATTAAAAACAGAAATAACTTTAACTACAATATACTCATTCCCCAAAGAACTAAAATAATTATCAACTGTAATGCTTGATTTTTTTTATCCTTCAAATGTAATTTAGACATTTGCTAAGCATAGAAGTAGTATGAGGAAAACAGGGTATTATTTTCACTCTACATTTTCAGTAAATCATGCTCTTCGTAGATCATTTAGTTGTATCAATTTGTCTAATGCAGGGTTTTTTTGTCTGTGTTGTCTGAATTGCTTTAAGTAGCAACTGGAAAGAATTTTTCCTCAGAGACAACATTAAAGTCTACAGAATACTTTCTCCAGGTTCATTTCTTGGTACTTAACATAATCTGTCTGTCTGTCTGTCTGTTAACACAGACTGGAAACTTTTGCATATCATTTGGAAACCAAGGACCCGGATTATGGAGGAAGAATTGAGAGGCTCACACTGCAAGATACTTGAAGTCCAGTGTGACTTTTCCACGGTCTGTGTTGATTTGGGGAGCCATGTCATCTGTTAGCGTTGGTCCACTGTGCTTCATTAAGTCCAGGGTCAATACAGCTGTCTACCAGGAGATTTTGGAGCACTTCATGCTTCCTTCCACAGACAAGCTTTATGGGGATGCTGACTTCTGATTACTATGCTTGATTGGCCACCAAACTTGCCTGACCTGAACCCCACAGAGAATCTATGGAGCATTGCCAAGATGCAGTCTCATATCTGCATTGTTGAGACATGAGACTGAATGATGCAGAAGAACTGAAGGCCACTATTGAAGCACCTTGATCTTCCATAATACCTCAGCAGTACCACACAGGCTGATAGCTTCCATGCCATGCCACATTGAGGCAGTAATTGCTGCAAAGGGGCCCCAAACCAAGTGCTTAGTACATATACAGGCTTATACGTTTTAGAAGTCCAATACTGTTCTATGTACAATCCTTGTTTTATTGATTACATGCAATATTCTAATTTTCTGAGATGATGACATTGCATTACTGAAATGAATGAACTCTATTTTTATCTGTATCTTTCTTTACAAAGATGAGACTAGTGTAAGGCATGATATTCTCTGTGACACTGAAAATGAAAATTAGACTTTAGAAAAGCAGTAGGAAGAGGATCAACTCTTCAAACTTTGATGTTGGAGTGGACTCCTGAAAACACCATAGACAGCCATGAAAACAATCTCACAAATTATTAAAGAAATCAACTCAGATTTCTCACTCAAGGCACACATGGCTATGCTAATGTGATCCTACCTCAAAAGTTTTATGTGAAGATTCTGGAAAAAACTCTAATGCTGAGAGAGGTGGATAGAAAAAGAGGAGAATTACTAACAGCAAGGTAAATAAACTCAGTTACAGTTATGATGAGTGCACTATTGGGGAATTTTGAAAGAACAGATTAATAGATCATTGCAGATAAAATTTTTGCAGCCACTATAACTCAAAAATGATTTGATGGCACACAATCATAAGAAAAATTCACAGCAGTGCAACATGACTTTCTGCAAAGATGATTCATCTGAGAATGTCCTCTTTTCACCCAGACACTGCCAGCATCTTAGCCCTCCAGCTTGTTTTCAGTTTTTTATATAATTCTTGCTTTCTCTGTTCTCTGCCAAGTCTCCCTAGAGTCTGTCCAGAATTGAATTGCCTGCCAGGTTTTACACCAGCAGATGGGCTTTAAATAATTTATACCTTAATTACAGTTCATCAATCGTATTTTATTTTTTAACAGAAGGAGGGATATTGGTAATCTCAATTCCATTTAGACAACTACACAAGAATATAATAGGATTTACACAAATAAATGCTTTATCGGGGTGTTTCTGTCTAAACGTATATTAAAGCAAATAATAACATAGACTAATAGATGTGGGATATATTCAACTGTATATGTCAGCCTACAAAAAAGACATCATTAGGGAATGTATTTTTTTTTACTTAAACAGATATTAACTAAGAATATCAGATGTCCTCTTGAGCAGAGATGTAAGGAAAAAGGAAAGGCCCCTGATCTAGCTGGATAAATAGACAACTGGATGAATAAATACTCTAAACATTTCAAAGTTATCATGTTGTTGTTTTTCTTTGATGAAGGACATGTCTCTGTCTTATAAAAAATATTATAACAACTCAGTTAATTACCATGTATCATATATGGTCTGCAAATGGTTTTACTGCAACCAGATAAATTAAAGTTATTTGAACACAAAACATTTTGTTTTGCTGAGAGGGTTCCTATTGATTAATTTGTTCAATAATTTTGCCCAGTTTATAGTTTATATTCCTCCCTTGTAGACTTCATGACTGAGCTTAATTGTGGTGTTCAATCAATTGTTACCAACTTAGCTTCAAGTGTCAAACAGAAATAGACAATATCAAGTAACTTTGTCTTAATTCAATGGTTCAAAATTAAATCTATCACAGTACTATTGCTTTATTTTTATTTTTCAAACCTTCTTCATATCCAGGTAGTTGCATTGCTGGAGAGACGGAGTAACGACACGGACACAAGAGCTGGATTTAAACTGGGTCATTTTTATTAACATAAATTTGCATAATTTATTCATTAAATTTGCATAAATTAGCATAATCAACTATGACCCGGAAATGGACCTGCAGGGTCAAACAAATACTTCCGGGGCGGAAATGACGTTATGACAAAAAACTTCCTGGGCAACTCATGGGCGTATCTCGATGCAAGTCCAGGTGAGGGACCAGTCCATCACCTGCGACCCTGCCATGCTTTGCATGAGGGGGGTCCCACCGGCTACCCCGAATCCGGGAATTAAAGGTGCAGGACCCAAAGACAGGTTCCCCCCAGCTGCTCAGGCAGGCACTCCCTCCATGAGCTTGCGGAGAACCTGTCAATCATCCCCAAAGATGCCCAAGGGAGAACGCGCAGTTGCTAAACCACCCCAGTTTTCCGCCCCTAACCTGCCACGGAGTGGGGGTCAGATCTCTATCTTGGCCCCCCGACTCCCCCCTCTAGCTGCGCCAGCTCACGCAGAGACAGCTGCAGGTCCTGTAAGAAAATGGCGTTCCCCTGTTCTGACAGGTGAACGCCGTCGGCCCGGTAAAGCCATGGCCGGTCTATTGTGATAAGGGGATGGGCCACTACAACCCCACCTAGTTCCCTAACTGTTCTACCCAGAGCCCTATTCACCCTACGTCTCGCCCGGTGAATGGCCCTAAGGGAAGAGGCGTCCCTCCACACGATCCTAGGTAGGATCTCTGACCACACCACTTGCGTGGTGGGCCACACCTCACGAAGCCTTTGCAGGTCTTCGCGTGCCTGGATGATCAGCGCCAGGCCTCCCAGCATGCGCAGGTCATTGCCACCTAAGTGCAATACCAGCCACCTGGGTGCGGCCACAAGACGCTGCCCACCCAAACCCACCTGGGCACGACTCCAGGAGCCGCCCCCCATACTGCCGGGCGCAGCCACAGAATGCTGACCGCCCAGCAACGCCAGTAGGAGACCCTCCCACCGCATACCTCTCCGGCCCATCCAGGCAACCTTGACCCACTGCCCCAGGGACAGCTGGATCCCGACGGCGCTCCTGGCCAAGCGGCCGGCCCAGAAAATCATACTGTGGCCACACAGCAGCGCCGTCGGTATCATGTTAGCCTGGGGACCTGCAAGAGGGGACACACACAGAGAGGTTACCTAGCCTAAGCCCTGCCTAGGATCCTCAGCGGGCCTAACATAACCCAAATATGCCGCTGACCGCCAGCGGCCGATCTCCTGAATCCACTGGGCCGGGAAACCAGAAAGTGCCGTGCTAGTGGCGGCGCCGATACGGAACGAATGCGTTCCATAACCGGCGGGATCCATGCCCACCAGGGCCATTGCCCTGGATACTAACGCCCAAAATTGTAAACGGGTCAGAGGGGTACCGTCCCAATGCCTAGACAGGTACCCCGGACCTGACCCCCGCAGACCACAATAAAGCTGTAGGGCGGCCACCGTACGCACCGATTGGTCGGCGGCCGCACTAAGTTAGATGGTAACCCCTCTGCGTAGCTGATCTGTCTTAGACCGCCTTTCCACAAGGGACACCCCCCCTTGTCTAAAGGCCAGATCAGCGTACTGGAATGCATGGAGCGAATTGTCAGCCTGAGATGAGGCCAGGCCTCGCTGACCCTAAGGGCCCCAAAAAACATGACACAAGTCGCTGCCCAAAAAAGACGGGCCTCGTACAATGAGGAACACAGACTGCCAAAAACCACGTTGATTAAAGACAGCTGCTCCACCGTCAGAGCCCGACGAGTGTCACCAGGGGCCCCCGCTTGCTCCCACATCCAGCCTTCCAGCACCTTCCGGATGCGAAAGGCACCCGAAAAATCTGCAAAACCCCCCGCCTTGGACAGAAAGGCGAGGCCGGCCAACCTGGTCCGGATCGTCCTAACTGACAGGCCACGTTGCCTGAGCTGGACGCAGAACTCGGCCAGGTGCTCTACAGGGACAGGCCAGGTAAGCTGGTAACCCCTGCCCTGCCTGAAATCCCCAAACTCCTAACCCGCACGCTGGTATGCCCTAAGGGTGCCGGGCGCTACAGACAAGGGGATTGCCCGGGATGCCTCGTCTCTCCACCACTCTGGATCCCTCCCAGACTCCAGAGGTGGCCGGGGAACTCCTCTGGCACCTCTCGGGCCCACGGGGCCAGGGTCCGAAACCTGGACAACTGACCACGGGACAAGGCATCAGCGACCCCGTTATCCAACCCGGGGACATGCTTAGCCAAAAACAATGCGTTTAGAGACAAGGACCTGTGCACAAAATGGTGGACAAGCCGCATGACCCTGTCGCTCTTCGAGGACAGGGCATTCACCACATGGACAACCGCTAGGTTGTCACACCAAAAGTGCACAGACTTGTCCCTAAACTGCTCCCCCCAAAGCTCTAAGGCCACTATTAAGGGGAAGAGCTCTAAGAACGTAAGGTCCTTAACCAACGAAGAGGCACTCCATTCCGGAGGCCATGCCGACCAGCACCACTGGTCACCTAACACCACCCCGAAACCACAAGTCCCCGCGGCATCAGAGCAGAGCTGCAACTCAGCTTCCAAAAGAAGCTCGTGCCTCCAGAAAGACAAACCATTAAACCTGACCAAGAAATCCCGCCACACGCCGAGGTCAGCCCTGACCCCAGCGCAGAGGCGGGTACGATGATGGGGCAAACGGAGCCCCTTCATCGCGTCATACAACCTCCTGGAAAAAGCCCTACCAGGAACAACTACCAGACAGGCAAAATTAAGAATGCCTGCCAATTCCTGAAGCTGCCGTAGGGTCACCTTCCGGCAGCCCAGCACCTCATCAAGCTTCCTTTTAATCTTGACCAACTTCTCCAGGGGCAATCTGGAAGATTGCTCCTCTGAGTCCAATTCAATACCCAGAAAGGTAATCCTGGTAGCGGGGCCTTCGGTCTTCTCAGAGGCTAAAGGCACCCCCAATTGAGCAGAAAGGGCTTCGAAGTCCCGCATCAGAGCAAAACATTGCTCCGAATGCGCAGGCCCCGCCAACAGGAAATCATCAAGGTAGTGAACGACAGTACCCAGACCACTTTGCCTCCTGAGCGCCCACTCCAAAAAGGTGCTAAAACTCTCGAAAAGAGAGCACGAGACAGAGCAACCCATGGGCAAGGCTCTGTCCACGTAATAACCCCCCTCGAAATGGAAGCCCAACAGCTCAAAGTCGTCTGGGTGTATGGGGAGGAGCCGGAATGCCGACTTAATGTCACATTTACCCATAAGGGCTCCCACCCCACACTTCCCAACCATAGTCACGGCTGCATCAAAGGATGCATACCGGACTGAACACAGCTCGTCAGGAATGAAATCATTCACTGACTCCCCTTTTGGAAAAGACAAATGGTGAATCAACCTAAATTCACCACTCGCCTTTTTGGGGACCACACCTAAGGGAGACACACAAAGATTCGGGAAGGGCGGTTCCGGGAAGGGCCCGAGGACCCTGCCCTCGGCCACCTCCTTCCGAATCTTCTCCCTAACAATGTCTTCATGACCAACAACCGACCTAAGGTTGTCAGACATGAAGGCCCTCCTAACACCCATGTAAGGGATCCGAAACCCTTCTGAGAAGCCTAGCCAGAGAGCGTCCGCTCTCGGGCGAGGGTGGTAGTCACCCAACCAACCCTCAAGCACTCGCAAATTAATTGGGCTGGGCCCCTTTTCCCCCAACAGGTGGGGGAGGCTTTGGGGGACCCCCGTCCTTCTTTTCAGCCCCCCTTCTTGGGGCGGGGGCACACGGCTGCGGAATGGTTCCCCCCACAACTCCCGCAGGCGTGACGAAACCTGCAAATGGGACGAAAACACGCCCCCTTCGCAGCGAACTCGTGGCACACCAAAGAAGCCCCTTTCCCGACGACGCCCGCCACGGCCTTGGCCGGCGCGGGCGTCACGGGCTCCTCTTCCATAAAGTGACTGCTGTTGGTCCTATCGCAGCCCTCCTTCCCCGACATATGCATGGCCTGGAACCAAAGGTCCGGAACCACCATATCCCAGGGCAAGTAGGGGTCATGGGCAATACGCATCCTAAACCCCTTATCGTAATGCCTCCATATTGTTCCCTCATATTCAAAATGGGCCCTCGCAATGAGGTCGATATATTTCAGCAAGGCAGCGGCCCTACCCGGCTGCCTCTGAATTACAACCGACGCAAAGGTCAGAAAAGCGTACAGCCAAGAGCTGAAACACTTTGTGACCTTTGTTTTCTTAACCTTCTCCCAAGGTACCACCTCCTTGTCCTGTTTAGGGACCTCCCTGTTTAAAATGGAGAAAAGGTCGACATACTCCCCCCGCCATATTGCCTCCTTCACCGACGGGTGAAGATGGTAACCTAAAGGCGTCGCGGGCAACCCACAAGGGATGGCCCCAGGCTTGATGCTGGCGAACGGGTCCCACACCGTGGTGGCCCCCGATCCCAGCACACCAAGCCCCGGTGGATACACAAAAGGGGGCGGTGGCATAATGGCCGACTGAGGAGGGATCCAACCCCCCACCCCCGCCCCAGGTGGGAAAGATACCCCTGGGGCCCCTACTGGTGGGGCCGGCGGGGACCAGACCTGTCCACAGGTGCCCGCAGCAGCCCCCATGAAGCTGGTGCCACTCCCCAATGCGGGCGGGATGAACCCGGGACCCTGCACGGGAAGGAGCGGTGAAGTGCCTACGTGTGGTGCGACCTCACCTGCCCCGTAAGGGGTAGAAGCCATCCACTTGGGACCCATCCTTGTTGGTCCCTGCAACGATGACCACTGCCCCGACTGGGCCATCTGCCCCGCCGGGGCCGTCCGCACAGTGTGTGCCAGCTGCGTGGTGTGGGCAACCTGCCCCTCCTGGGCCGGCTCCTCTTCGGGGTCGGCGCCCCAGGCTGCGGCGGCAGTCATGGGAAGCCCCTCCGGGCCAGCACCCGACCGCCACCGCTCCAGTTCATCGAGCCGCTCCAGGACCCTGGCCCAAGAGAGAGAAGGAGAAACCTCGGTTTGAGGGACCGTGGGCATGAATCCCACCCCCCCTGCCGCCGGGACCACCCCCGGGGGCCCTTCCGCACTGGCACGAGCCCGAGCAGAAGGCCTCGCCGCCCTCCTAGGCCGAACCACAGGTTGGGCCGGAAGGGCCTGGGCTTGCCTCTTTTTAGGGGCCATGGGCCTGCCTCAAACTATTTTTATGTTAAACAGAATAAAGAAGGGGGTGGGAGAGAACTACCCCCAAGGAGGCTGCACCCACGAGGCAAGGCCTGCTTATGCTGCAGGCCTCCCAATGCACCCCCTGGAGGGGAAAACCTCCACCCTCCCCAGTGGTTGCAGCAAGGCCTCGCTGCACCACTTTATAGGGGCCTTTATTCCAAAGGCCTCACCCCCCCCAGGGACCCTGTACACCCCAGGAGGCCACCGGAGGAGAGCACCCCCACACCCCGAACCCAGGAAACTGGGGGGCAAACCAGGGCGGAGCACAGCTGCTGCTGGCTCCGCAATGAATCCTCTTCGCCTGAAGGCAAAAGGAGGCCTTCTCGCCCACCACAGGCTGCACAAAATGGTGGCTGCTGCATGAGGCTCCTCCAAAATGGCTGCCGCAAGCAGAACTGACAAGTGTCTGCTCGTGGCTTGCTGTCCGGGCGAAAAGGAAGAGCCCCGGGCCTGCTCGCCCTTATATAGGGCAAGCAGGCCCCGCCCGGACCAATCAGCAGCCGGGCCAGACAGGCCCGAACTCCGGAGCGAAGTCTCATCTCACGAGACTTCGCTCGGGATTCAAGATGGCTGCTGCCATGAGAGTCCAGTGTCTCCCGGTCCCTCCAGCAAAGCCTGCTGCCGGGTAAGTCCGGTGCTGCAATTTCCTAACTTTCATATTAAGGTATGTACAGTGATTACTGTATGCTTTTCACAGGAAGCTAAGGATTAAATCCAATCTTCTGTCTCAATTAACTGTAAATTTGGTGGACAGCAAGAAACGGAAGGGAGGAAGAGAGGGAGGAAGAGAGGAGTAGAGAGAGAGAGCACGGAGAGAGAGAGGGAAATAATAATCTTAAAAGATCCTTGGGTTTTGAACAGGCATCATTTGACTTTTGAGTCCACAGTCAAATAGTGCATGGGCTATTAACAACAGTCCAGGTAAAGTGAAGTCTAAAAGGTAATTAACCAAAAATGTAATTTTGTCTACTGGTTAAGGTGCTGGAAATCAGGAGAATTAAAGTTCTAGTTCCACCTTAAACATGAGCCCAACCTACTTCATAGATTTGTTGTTGAAAAGAATATAGGAGGAAGTAGGAGCATTGTGTGTGTATGTATTATTCATAGAATAATAAAGTTGAGAATTAAACACTAATAAATAATTGTAACATTGACTTAACTGAAGATGTAGCTCTTCCTCTACAAAATAGACAATAAACCATTGAGCTTATTTTGTAATCAATTTAGCTTAGCTTAGCTTGTAACCAACTAAGCTGTTCTAGCTGTTCTAGCCCAGGCATATCCAACACATGGCCCACAAGCCATATATATAGCTAGTAATGCAATCCCAGATAAAAATATAAACAAACAAACAAACAAGATTATTTATATACATTAACTCTACTATATATTTTATATGCAGTCTAAGACATAAGACAATTTCTCTTCATTCAATATAGCCAAAGCTATAAGGTTAGAACAGTGGTCCTCAACATGGTATCCATGTCCAACAGGGGGATAATTTGATTTTTAATGGGGGCAATTGGAACCTTGTTTAAACCAGGTTAATGGCCTTTTAGGTTTCCTTCAAGTGAGTGGGAGTTCACTTTTTGAAAAGTAAGAATTATATGTCATGAGAGGACAGCATCAGGAATTTAGAGATGCTTAAGTGGGGCATGACCAAGTGGGTTAGACCAGTATTTCCCAACCTTGGCAACTTGAAGATATTTGGACTTCAATTCCCAGAATTTCCCAGCCAGCGAATGCTGGCTAGGGAATTCTGGGAGTTGAAGTCCAGATATCTTCAAGTTGCCAAGGTTGGGAACACTGGGTTAGACACTTCTGCTTTAGCCCATATAAACAAATGACATTCATAATAAACATGTATAGAGTAGAAGTACATTCTGAAGTTAAATAAAAACATGTTCAAAAGCCACTTTGATTAGCAGAGAATCATATTATCCATTTCTACACTTCAGAATAAATTTCTACACTTCAGTAAGAATAAACCTTAGGTGAAGGTATTTGAAAACCCTTATCATTACAACAAACTCATTTTATGTCTTTCTGTACAAAGTAAGGAAAATAACAGATGGAAATATGCAGGAATTCTTAACTGGGAAAAGGGAGTTCAAATAATCTTATTCTTCCTGGGGAGTAGATTTCTGCTTTGGTCAATCTACTCCAACTGATGTTCCCTGATTTTTTTTATCAACTCAAGATAAATATAGAACAATTGATATAAGATTATCAATTTGCTAAATGTACTGTGGTCAGATGTTCTTTCCCTCATTACAACTCTATGCAAGAATCTGGTGTTACATTTTTTAATATTCTGCTTTATATAAAAAATAACAATTCCCCAAATGTGACATTTCCTGTTCTTTCTATATGCATCCAGAAATGACTATATCCCAATTTATCTCTATTTTGCCAGCATTCTGATTTTCTATTCATCTTCTGATGTTTTGTTCACTGTTAAACCACTTCCAATATGTGCCCTTAAAGTATCGTCTGAAATGTGTGTGCCATTCTGAACCAGAGGTTGTTTGGCACCTGTCCTCTCAATTCAAAACTTTTGCACCTTTTTGATGTTATACATCAGCAGCCTGGTTCCATTTCAATTCCATTTGCTCTCTTCTATGACATGCCTTGGTTCATTTATTTCAACTATTCAAAATATTTGCCATTCTCTTGCCTTGCAGTGCACCCTATATATGATTTATTATATTTTATTTTAATGATGCATAGACCATATTTCAGTTAATGACAGGTTGACATAGCAGCTTTCAATATTATTTAAAATAGGAATCTCAAAAGAGAATAAAAACCATTAAAATTTAAATGCAAACAATATTATGGCAGCACATGTTACATCTGAAAATAATAAGAGCAATATCCCCAGAAGCCTGGTTAAGTCAAAAGATTTTAGCCAATGCTTTAAAAAGTAGCATTGAATAACCATGGGATAATTTTTCACAATTTGAGCCGCACCGTTGTGAAGACGTTTTATTTATTTGTTTGTTTGTTTTGTCTAGTACATAATGTAGGTTTGTGAAGATGTAATAATATTAATATACATGAATAGATTAGAAAAACATTGGAAATAATCATATTCATATACATGATGCTAGTAAAACATAAAGAGACATTAGGACAGGGGACGGAAGACACACTGGTGCACTTATGCATGCCCCTTACTGACCTCTGAATCTGGAAAGGTCAACAGTGAACAGTCTAAGGGTAAACATTTTGAGGTTAGGAGATGACACTACAGAGTCTGGTAGTGTGTTCCATACTTCAACCACTCGATTACTAAAGTCGTACTTCTTGCAGTCAAGTCTGGAATGGTTTACATTAAGTTTGAATCTGTCTGTCCATCTGTCTGTCTGTCCCTCCGTCTGTCTGTCCCTCCGTCTGTCCCTCCATCTGTCCATCTGTCCATCCATCCATCCATCCATCCGAGTTATAATGATGTAAGTCTGTAATTATTACTTATAAAGATATAAATGTTACCAAAGAGGCATTTGTAAAATAGAGATAAAACCCAGAACACAACTGATTTTTGGAAATTGTATGTTAGCAATATTCATATTGTAGTTTTTCACTTTCTGATAGTTAGTATGAACATAATAATTGGTAGCACTAATCTGATTAGAAAGCAAACAGAAAAATTGTGTTGATGGCTATATTTTTGTTTTATTTATTTTATGTATTTATTTTGTCAAGAACGTATTGATAGTATACAAAGAAATAACATTGCTTATAAACATGATATTGGTACTAATAAGAGAAAAACTAGAACAGGGACGGTAGGTATGCTCGTGCAGTTACGCATATCACTTACTGATCTATTAAATGTATCTAGTCTCAATAATTTTGAGTTCTTAATCTCAATAATTTTATTATAATAATATGATTTCTATAAGGGCAGGATAATTCTTGGATGGCAGTTTCATTACTATTTTGCCCTGCTAGGTATCATGTGTAATAAGTTAATAAAATAACTACTTTTGTTAGGTGTAATAGGATCTAGCTAATGCTTCATTTCCAATGTACGATGGTTGAGTGACTGTGAATGATGGACACTAGAGAAAGTGCCAAACCAAGTGAAAATAGACTTTCTGTCAGACAATGAAAAATTCCTAGGCGATTGCTGACTGGGAAATGTATTTCTTGTTAAAGGCGTTGTGTGATATAGTTCATAAAAAGCTAGACATTTAGGCATTCCCATGGACAATTGTTTGACTTTTAAAGGAATTAAGGGAAACTATACACAATTTTCCTTTGTCCCTGACAGATCGGGCTATTTCTTATAACAAGCTTGTCATGAATGAGTTATGTTTGTTCAGGTATGCTAGTGTTTAATATAGTTACCGTTGCCTATAGATATAATACTAAAAAGAGTCCTAAGTAGTAACATGATATTATTTCAGTTATGCCAATCAGGCTATCCATCTTTCTTGGTGATTGTTCATTGCCAGGTTCAACAGATTATATGTATATGTGTATGTATACGTATATGTATATACACACACATACATATATACAGAGAGAGAGGGAGAGGGAGAGGGAGAGAGAGATGGCAGCTCTGACCACACTTTGTTCACCCTAGCACGAAGCCGAAAACACCAGCTTGAAGATGAGGAGTGGGACCTCATCGACACATCACCAAGATACAATCAATCTTACGCAGGAAAAGACCAAAATATGCCAAGACCTAAACTCACATATATATGAATGCTGGTTGTACATTAATATGTATATTTATGTATGTGCATGTATAAAACAAAGCTTTTATCCCCACCCTGGCCTCCATTCCTCTGAGGCCATGCTTTTTGCATTAAACATGTTAATGCAAAAAGTTATTAAGGTGAAAAATGGTAATGACTATTTGGAGACTTTCTTCCAAGCAAAATATTAAAGCCTACAAATGAGCAGCTGTATAAATGTTTAAAACAAAAAAAAAAAAAAAACCCCAACACAGAGCACCATTGTTAGGTTACCACCAACTGGAATTACAGCAAATGAAATAAAATCTGTACATGAAATGGCTGGGCTAAATAGCTAAAGGGTGCTTTTGTTTCAGAACAGAATATTGGTCTATAGAGTATGACTGCCTTTTTGCTCTGATACTTTTACCTTTTTATATATTTATATTTAGAGCTGGAAAATTCAGCAAGCAAGATCTTACTTATTTTAAATTCAAAGCATAGCCTGTGTTTCCCATGTGACTAATTCCACATTTGATCAGGTTCCTCCCTCTCGCACTCTGCTGAGTTCTCATGAATCCTTAATTTCATTGTAGCTCTGTGATGCCAAAGTCAGTTTTCATTAGAACAGCCACACATAAATCCTGAGAGATTCCCCATTGCAAAATATCGTGATGCTTCCAAAATCAATTGAAAGCAGTTGAAGAAAGTGGAATTCTCTAGCATTAAATAATAAGCCCTTGAACATTATAACTGACAAACAAAGAAGACACCGATTAAAAATAATTTTCCAATTTTAAATTGATTTTTCATGCAACAATAGGTTTTCAATTATTCAAGTTATTTTATTTCCTAGATTTGTATTTTACCTCCTCTGAAGTTCCATATAGATGTGTAAGTTCTGCTGTTCACTTCTTCTTATGACCTGTCTACCCAAAATGCAGTATTAAGTATTTGAGACTGAACATAATTTTGAATTGAATTGGATTGAGATGGGTGGCTTTAAAAATTGAATTAACAAACAAACAAGCAATCTCTGCATTTTATTAACTTATAGAAAGCAATATAATACAGACGTCTTCAGTCCAATGAACTACCTTTTTCCAATACATTTCCAATCCTCAATTTGTATAGTCTGGAGGACAGAAGGGAAAGGAGGGACATGATCGAAACATTTAAATATGTTAAAGGGTTAAATAAGGTTCAGGAGGGAAGTGTTTTTAATAGGAAAGTGAACACAAGAACAAGGGGACACAATCTGAGGTTAGTTGGTGGAAAGATCAGAAGCAACGTGAGAAAATATTATTTTACTGAAAGCATAGCAGATGCTTGGAACAAACTTCCAGCAGACGTGGTTGGTAAATCCACAGTAACTGAATTTAAACATGTCTGGGATAAACATATATCCATCCTAAGATAAAATACAGGAAATAGTATAAGGGCAAACTAGATGGACCACACTTTTTCTGCCATCAATCTTCTATGTTTCTATGTTTCTACATTCTTCCACTGCCCTCAATTGGCCTTTGAAGCCTAGCTTGATATTTTGAAGCCATTGGTAGTGATCTCTTTGCTGATTATGGTACATATATCTGTTCCAATTATTGGAGAACAAGATCATTTTATGGAAGGCATACTTGCATCAGCATATTGCAATTTTTGTAAAGGAATAAAAAACTTTAGCTCCAGTTGAGCTCCACAAAAACTGTGGTGGTTAGAATGCAGTATTGAAAGCTACATCTGCCCACAGCCAGGAGTTCAATCTTTACTGGTTCAAAATTGACTTTAATTAATTATTCATTATTAATTAATTACTTTGCCTTCCAATTCCCCAAGGTCAGTAAAATAAGGACTCAGATTGTTGGACACAATACGCTGAAATATTGCTACATTGCTCAGAGAGTGCTGTACAGCATTATGGAGCAGTATACAACTGCTCCATAGAGCAACAGAATGGTCAATTCTTGGAATGCACTACCCGACTCTGTGGTTTCTTCCCCAAACTCCCTCAACTTTAACCTTAGACTATGTACTGTAGACCCCACCCCATTACTAAGAGGTCTGTAAGGGGTGTGCATAAGTGCACCATCATGCCTACTATCACTGTCCTAATGTCCCCACTTATTTGTATCCATTTCATATATTCATAAACATGTTTATATTTATATCTTTTATCTTATACATGCTTCACAAATATATATATATCACATGTTTTTGCTGAATTTTGAAAATTAAGGGAGACTAGGATAGTGCTATTTCGGCCTTGCTCTGGCCTCATCAGCTAGCCATACCCTTACTGGGACTTGATCCTGGGGCCTCTGCCTTGTAAGGCATAGAATTAATCTCTAGGCCACCAGATCTGATCCCTTCAGCTTTGTACCAGGGAGGGGCTATATGGTTTTTTTTTCAGTTTGATTACCCTGGTATATTGAAGAACGTCACAGCTCCTTATATATATATATAAGTCTATTGCTATAGCCTCTCCTACTAATTGCATTCCATTACTAAAATGGATGCAAGCTAACCTTAGACTCGTATACTATCTGATAGGAATAGAAATGCTCAACCTGCCCTTCTTTTTCCATTTCCCAAACATAACAATTTTCAGATTGCTTAGGAAAACCTTCTTGAAACACTCTATGGAGGATTATCTGTTCTCTCTATATATAAAAACTGCCTGATTGGCTCAGACCAATTATCTTGCTAATCAAGCATTCACACTGCAGTAATTTGACAATTATGGAAACATAGCATTTTACCATAGAATGTGAGCAGTTCCTATAGTTTAATGTATCCTACTCATGTTCTCCCATACAAATAGTCCTGGAGTTGTAACCACAATTGAGCCCAATAATTATGTTGCTAACTGAAACCTTTGATAAATGAGTTCTGCCCCATTTTACGGCCACAGTTGTTAAGTGAATCACTTGTTAAGTTAATAATATGGTTGTATAGTGAATTTGGCTTCTCTGTTGACTTTGTTTGTCGCAACAAGACCCCAGGACATTGCAATTATCATAAATTCCAGTTAGTTGCCAATCACCTAAATGTTGATCATGTGACCAATGGTCATAAGTGTGAAAATGGTCATAAGTCACTTTTTTTCAATGCCGTTGTAATTTTGAATGGTCATTACACGAACTGTTGTAAACTGAGGATTACCTGTATTCTATTCCAATTCCTCTTCAAATCTACTACATTTGAAATCAAAAAGAAAATCAGAGAAGGGGATGTTACAAAACAGTTTTCCCCAACATAGAAACTTTCATATCTCTGGATTTTAAATCCCGCTGTTTTGCCACTAACATAGTCTGGGTTGAGAATGCTGGGAACTCTAATCCAGGCATCTGAAAAGTCTCACTGCTTTATGTTGTCTCTAACCTGCCTCAGGTTAGGGACAGTTGCAATAGAGGCATGCAACTATTTACAGATAACTCCTCGGATAGGTAATGATAGGTATAGGTATGTTTGCAAAATTTTTATCACACAAAAAACATAGTAAGAGAGCCAGAATTAATTTGAACAGTTATTTATAGAATATCTGGGGAGTGTGACCTAAACCCCAAGTACAGTATATGATGACCGTCAGATTCTGCAGTGATCACTTTTTAGGGGTGGGGGAAAATAATTCAGAATATTGATTTTAATTGAATCTATGACATCTATTTATTAGATTTATTTCGCAGCAGTGCAGACTTTTACTTTTTCCAATAATACCCTCTATTTCTGTTCCAGCTTTTTTGCTCAAATTCTTGTGCGCCTTCATTCCACCCACTCCTCTTGGATTAATGAACAAAATATGTCTCTCATACATTCTAA
Source organism: Erythrolamprus reginae (assembly GCF_031021105.1). Classification (NCBI taxonomy): domain Eukaryota; kingdom Metazoa; phylum Chordata; class Lepidosauria; order Squamata; family Dipsadidae; genus Erythrolamprus; species Erythrolamprus reginae. Next base: position 110,645,204 of record NC_091950.1, read on the forward strand.
TAAGTTCATTAAAGATTCCTATTGGGGCTAAGCCAGCAGACCGAAATTTTATTACAGCTGCTGAATGTAAGCTGCTTATTGGATCTGTAGGGCAGCCAATCTTGAACTGCATTGTCTGGCCAGATGGGTGCCAGGGTATTTGCCATACATAAATAATTCAGAATAAATGAGGCTTCTCTTCCTCTTGGAAGGTGAGTGACAGATCCAGTGCTTAGAGCATTATAACGGCAGGTAGTCAACTAGCTGGAGATTGATAGGCCTCATCCATGTGATCCATGTGTGCAGAAAACACATGCTCATTTCTTAATCAGCCTTGATTCGGCTTTCATACACCAGCCCTGGGTCAGGAAGGGCGAGTGATTCCAATCAATATCCAGTTGTTAGAGTAACAGCCATGTCCGTTCTGGATGGCTGAGTGGGCGAAAACATGTTTGTTCTACTTAATGTGACACAGTCCTGTCAAATTAACAACTAGGTTGGCAGGAGCCAGTTTGCTTAATAGGTTGAAGTCAATTCCACCGAGAATTTATTATCAGCACTCAGCCAACAGATCTAAAGAAAACTACCATTTACTAAGGTTTATTTGTAGATAATAACAGGCAGTGCATTTTGCTCTAGACTGGGGCTTTTCCATCTTAAACCTACTTCCATACACTCTAACATCAGAATAAACTTTGGATAGAGAAGGGCAGCTTTTTAATAAACTTCCCGTTGGGCTGAGTGACTGCAAGCTCTCTTCTACACAGCAGTGAGAAAGCAGAAAGAATACACAAACATGCATGCATTCTTTCCCCCCTGGAAAATAATCTCTCACACCTTATCTTTTGATTCATATATTCCATCAATACAGTACATTTCAATGAAGGAATGCTTTTTCTTCTATGGATTCTTGCCAGAGTCCACTTGAATAAAGGCATTGTTATCACTTAAATAGAGCTTCTTGCTTTCTGACCAAGTCCAAAGTGAGAGTATTCAAATACCCAACAGCAAATATGAGAAGAGAGTTGCAAAAAAATCATCAAAACATAGCTGAAAACATATTTCTTTAAGAACAGCACATTCTTTAGCAATCTCAGCTAACCGAAAGGATCAAAAACACAAACATCCGCATATTACTCTAAAATCACTGGATGGGCCTCAATTGTATAAGACAGTTCTTATCTTGTCTTACCAACAATATTTTTCATTAGACCTACAATGAGTTAGCAGACCAAAGCTAAGTACTTCAAGTCATGCCTATCATATCACTACGAAGAAAGGCAACAATTAATAGTAATTACAATTAAAAATTACAATTACAAAGAGAAAAAGTAATACAAACTAAAAACAGTGAGAGACAATAGATACTAAAAAGAATAAAAGAAAAACAGAAAGTACAAAAAATATAGGAGGAAAATCAGAAGAGAAAAAATAAGAATATAGTAAAAAAAATACAGAAATGGAGCACTTGTCAACAACATCAAGTCCTTTCCTTGTCCAAAGAGGAAGTATGAATTCTATTTGCTATCACTTCATTCTGCTCTGGGTATTAACTCCACTTTTACCATAACCATTTTCATTTTGCCATTTCTTCCTTGGACATCTAATAAAGTCTAGTTTTAATAAAGGAGCCCAAAGAAATATTTATACTTTGGATTTATACTTTAGGCTTGGTATTAACAACCTGAAATGATAGCCTCTATAACAGTGGCCACCAACCTTTTGCATGCCAGGAACTGGTTCTATGGAGGATGGTTTTTCTGCAGTCAGAGGATGTGGATGTGGATGGATTTGCACACTGTCTGGATCTCTGGATCTCACACATGTGCGGATGAGGTTTTGCTTGCTTACGCAGACCAGTTCCTGGCAGCCCACAGACTGGTGCCATTCCATGGACCTGGAGTTTGGTTATCCCTTTTCTATGATGATTAGGAATTTCTTTTGAAATTATTTTTTAGAATATTCATAACCTTGTTAACAAGGTTAGCCAATGAATAGGCATAGCAACTGAATCAGCCAATAGGAGTTAACCACTTCTGAGTCTGGGCAGAATTGAAACTGAATACTTAAGCTTAATTAAGGCTGGGTGTGGCTCAGCCCACTCTGCTCCCTTGTCCACTCTGTGTTTGTCTGATGCTGAAATGAAACTAACTGTTCTCTGCTACTTGTGACTGCTTAAAGAAGGATCTATATTGGCATTATAAAATTTACTTCATTTATATTCTTGGATATAAAGAAGTTAATGAATTTGACCTTCTCTGGGTCCTGTTGGCTAAGCAATGCAAGTTGGTGGGACTGCAAAGGAGGGCCTTCTCTGTGGCTGCCCTGGCTCTATGGAGCCAACTCCCCCTGATGTCCATACTGCTCTCACCCTTCTGAAAGGCTGTGAAGACCTGGCTTTGCTGGCAGGCCTGGGGGCCATGAATATTACATTTGTCATGGCCAAATTGTGTATGAGTGGCATGCATGCATGTTGATTGGATGTTGCCTTGTAGGTTTTTATAATGGGGTTTTATTGTTTTAATATTTAATATTTGACTTCCTTTTATATTGTACTGTATTTTTATATTGCTGTAAGCCAGCATAAGTCCCATTGGGATTAGGCAGCATAGAAGTAAAATAAATGAATGAATGAATGAATGAAGGAAGGAAGGAAGGAAGAAAGAAAGAAAGAAAGAAAGAAAGAAAGAAAGAAAGAAAGAAAGAAAGAAAGAAAGAAAGAAAGAATCCAGCTGAATCAGTCATCTGTGTGTGCTTCGGGAAATTGATTTTTGCAACAAATGCTAATATTATTTGATTCCTAAAGTAGCATTCCAGTTATCCTTATCAAATCTGTGATTTGGTTGATAATTCATCTAAATTACAGCAACTCTTCCGGAGCTCTTCCAAACCATTATTGGTTTTTATGTCTGAATATTTTAATCTTATCTGCCAATTTGGCCAGGTCATTATTTACATCAAATACCCAATAAATTATGAATGAATGAAAATGCACCATCCCTTGTACATATTCTTGAAGAACTCTACTTATTCGTTCATACTATTGAGAGATACAGTATACCTTTTTATTCCTACTGTTTGCTTTCTGATTTTAATCAGTTAGCAAGTCACAAAGGGACAGAGCTTCTTATTTCATAAATTTACTCAAAAACCTCTACAGAGGAATTCTGACAAACTATAAATAGACATATCAGCAGAGTCTCTTTTATCCACATGCCTTTAATATTTTCAAAAAAATCTTTAAAATGTTTGTGAGTTGGGATTTACTTTTGCATAATCCATGTCAATAGTCTTTCAATAATGCTGTTCTAAATTTCTAATTATCATTTTCTGTTATTATGTTTCTATCCATTTGCCTAAAGACACTAAATTGGCTGGCCTATATTTTCCCTTTATTCTAGATCCCATTTTAAACATTGTCCTTTAGTGTAGCTACATTTCAATCCTTTATTGCAGCATGAATTGAGAAACAAATTTCATATTTTTTCCCCCTCAGGAGACTCTGGGCAACCGACAAGTACAAATACAAAACAATAAAAACAGTTAAAAACATTCAAATCCATAGGCAGCGTGGGCAAAAACAATAAAATCATAACACATCAAACCAAATTGAAAAGGATGTAATTTAATAAAACAATTAAGGGCAGACTAGATGGACCATGGGGTCTTTTTCTGCCGTCAGACTTCTATGTTTCTATGTTTCAATTGAGTGGATTTTCTTTTTAAAAAACTTCTTTATTTATGATTAAGTAAAACATATGTTCACACACAGAGAGACACATATACAAAAAACAGAACTAAAATATATAGTTAAATCTCCAGCCACTCATGAACATCAAGTGAGAGCTGTATTGTAGGCCACGAATCCCAACAAAGTTGCAGGGGAAAGTGATAAAAACCTGCCCTGACCAATTAACAGGGATCGCCGGGACCAATTAACAGGGATCTCCGGGACCGCCTTCTGCCGCACGAATCCCAGTGACCGATTAGGTCCCACAGAGTTGGCCTTCTCTGGGTCCCGTCAACTAAACAATGCCGTTTGGCGGGACCCAGGGGAAGAGCCTTCTCTGTGGCGGCCCCGACCCTCTGGAACCGGCTCCCTCCAGAGATTAGAAATTCCCCCACCCTCCTCGCCTTTTGTAAACTCCTTAAAACCCACTTTTGCCATCAGGCATGGGGGAACTGAAACATCTCCCCCAGGCCTATACAGTTATTTATGGTATGCTTGTATGTATGTTTGCTTTTAATAATGGGGTTTTTAGTGCTTTTTTTTAAAAAAAATTATTAGATTTGTTATATATTGTTTATTATTGCTGTGAGCCACCCCGAATCTACGGAGAGGGGCGGCATACAAATCTAATAAATAAATAAATCCTGACAAGAATCTTTAACATCTAAATAAATTAATTGGATTTATAAGCAAACAAACAAACAAACAAACAAATAAACAAACAAACAAACAAACCAAACAAACAAACAAACAAACAAACAAAAAACAAACCAATCAATCTCCCTGCAATTGGCTAGAGTTCTATCACCCTTGCAAGCAGTTACAATCATCTTAAGAAAGTAGCCATAAGCAGCCTGACTGGCTATAGACCCATCGCACTGATGTCTATAGTGATGAAGTGTTTTGAGAGACTGGTCCTACAAACCTCATGTCCTGTCTTCCATTGATTGTCGATCAACATCAGTTTGCTTATAGAAGCAACAGGCCGACACAGGATGCTCTTGCCACTACTCTACATACTGTATTGAGACACCTTGAAAAATCTGGGAATCATGTCAGAATGCTTTTTATAGACTATAGCTCAGTCTTTAATACCATCTTAGCAGGCACCCTCATTGAAAAACTGACTGACCTGAATTTCCCTCCCCTCACGTGATTGGGTCAAAAGGTTCCTGATGGATCATCCTCAAATAGTAAGGGTTGGTCCTTTATATCTTCCACCCTAAAGCTTAGCACAGGCTCCCCTCAGGGTTGTGTGCTCAGCCCCTACCAGTACTTGCTGTATACACATGACTGCATATCCTCTAATCCATGCAATATCATAATAAAATTTGCAGACAATACAATGATCCTGTGTTTTATAACTGGAGGGGACAGATCAGCATACAGAGAAGAAGTCCAGAAGCTATTCACATGGTGTTCAAAGAACAACCTACATTTAAACACTAACAAAATAAAGGAGACAATGCTGGATTTCCAGAAGCACAGAGAGGCCATGGTGTGGAGAGGGTTTGCTCTTTTTAAATTATTGGGAGTGCTTATTAGTCAAATACACAAATATAAAAAGCAGACTTGAAACAAGACTCAATTTAAGCAAAAATACAGTAAGGGATCACCTGTCTGAACTTAACGAATACAAAGCACCAGGACCAGACCGATTACACCTCAGAGTCCTAAAAGAGCTAGCAGATGTCATTGCAGAAGTACATGGATTAACAACTGGCTAACCAACCATATCCAGTGAGTAGTCCTCAATGACTCTAAATCAATATACAGAGAAATAAGCAGTGGGTACCACAAGGTTCCATCGTAGGCCCAGTACTCTTTAATACCTTCATAGATGACCTAAATGAGGGAATAGCAGGAAAACTAACCAAGTTTGCAGATGATACCAAGATGGCAGGAGTAGTGAACATTCAAAGGACAGACTCAGAATCCAGAGGAACCTTGACAGACTTGAACACTGGGCCCAAACCAATAAAATGAAATTCAACACAAACAAAAGAAAAATCCTACACCTAGGTAAGAAGATTAAAAAATACACATACAAACTGGACAAAACTACTCAATAGCTGCAATTGTGAGAGGGATCTTGGAGTCTTGGTAGACAGTCAACTAAATATGAGCCAGCAGTGTGTAGCATCAGCCAAAAAGGTCAACACAATCCTGAGCTGCATAAATAGAGGGATACAATCAAGGACCAGAGAGGTGCTAGTACCACTCTATAGAGCATTGCTCAGACCACACACAGAGTACTGCATCCAGTTTTGGTCACTACACTACAAAAAAGACATTGAAATTCTAGAGAAAGTGCATAAGAGAGCAGCCAGGATGATAAATAAATAAAGATAAAGGGTCTGGAAAATAAAACATATGAAGAGCGGTTGCAGAAACTGAGCTATGCCAGTCTGGTGAAGAGAAGGACCAGCAGTGACATGATAGCAATATGCAGAATATATCCAGGTGGACAAACAGGTTGAAAAATAGTTTTTATCCATGGGCTCTCAGACTCCTAAATATAGGTACAATTATCCCATGTATACAAGGAAACGTATGATTGGTTTCTCCCTAATTACTTGTAGAAGGATCATTTTCTATATTATTCACATTGTTTTTTATTTTGTTATGAATTGCACCAGTAGAAGCTAAATTAATTTTGTTGAATATATGTACAATGACAATAAAGATTATTATTGTTATTGTTATTAAAGAATCTTTAAAAAGTTTTAAAAATGCAAAACAAACATTTAAAAAATCAAGCAAAATTTAATTTTTGTTTTTATTAAGACAGATTGTTTTTTTAAAAGAATAATTTAAATCTCTTGGCTTGCTTTGCTGTGTGATATGTTGTAAACAAGCAACTGTGTCTGACTTATATTGTGAATGTGTACAAGCAGTATTTCTGTTGCTTTGTATCCTTTAATTTTAGTCCCCGAATACTGTTTGACAGCAAGATTTCTCTTATTCCAATGTTGGGCCAGATTGATTATTGCCACTGTCACAATATGTCTTAATAAATTATGATACCTTTAATTTGTGTTTTCTGGGATCATACCTTATAAAAAGATTTGTGGTTTCAATTACGATCAGACACAAAAACTGCATTTGTTTTTCCTACAATATCTGTTTTATTATATAAAATTAAGCTTATATTCCTTACTTCTAATCTTAGGGCTAATTATATGCTTGTTGCTATTTTCATCAAGGAGAAACGGTGCATACAGGAAGACTCCCAAGTGGGGGACATCTTTTTATACAGGTCTCTTACTAGATTACCAATTGCTCTTATCAATTATTATTTTGCTACATTTCCTACACACACACACACACACACACATATATATGATGATCTTGGTATATTCGGGTTTCTTCCCATGTAGGATGTGGAAATTTCTGGTGACATTTCGACGAGGTCCCACTCGTCATCTTCAGGCTGGTCCTTGTTCTAAGGCGAACACTGCGAGACCTGAGCTGCCTTCCTTCTATAAATACTGGTGGCTGGGTGTGGTTTGATGGCTCAGCAATTGCCTGCTGTGTAGAAACTTCCTGGTGAGTCAGTGGGGTAACACCTGGGGTCGTTGATGTAGCTGAAGTATGCTGATTAGTTAATGGTTGTTGATTAGGCGTGATATCCTGAGTAGTTGAAGCTTGCAGGCTACTTGATTGTTTTGACATATGTGTTCTGAGTCTAGTTTCAGTTTTTATGGCTGGGTTATGTTTGAGGGCTGGTTTCCAGATGTTTCCAGATGACATATATATATGTTTTCATAGATTTTCCCGGGTACAGGTATGACGGTCTTGGTATATTCGGTGTTCGCCCTAGAACAATGACAGAAACACCGTTCGGGTTTTGCCCCGTGTAATATTTTGAGTGTCTATGCGACGTTTCGGTGAAATCACATTCACCATCATCAGGCTGAAGTTTCAAGCTTCGTGCTGTTGTAAATATGGAATGTTTGCAACTGCCATTTCTTTCTTGTATATAGTGTTAGGGGTGGAGATTTGGTTTGAATGTAGCAAATAGATTGGGTGACTATGTTTTAGTGATCTGATTGGTTGGTAGAATCATAATTACTAGAATGATTGACATGGTGATTATTATGAAGTGTTTTTTTTGTTTAAGGCTGGTTTCCAAATCTCTGGTAGGTGGGACATATCGTCCCTTTTATTCATGCAGATGGGGTGTTTCTCAATCTCTATAGCTTCTAAAGTAATTCTTCTATATAAATTTTCTGTTTTGGAAAGTAATTTGGTTTTTTCAAAGTCAATTTTGTGCCCTGTTTTTTTAATGTGCTGGACAAGGGAGGAAGTCTTTTCTTCTTTTTTAACTGCATTCTTATGTTCTGCAATGCGTGCACTTACTCTTCGATTGGTTTGTCCAATGTATGTGGCTGCACATGTTTTGCAAGGGATTTCATAGATTCCTTGATGTTCTAATTGGATTTTATCTTTTGGGTTCCTTTGGATATTTGATATTTTTTGGTTAGTGAAAAATGAAGTTTTGATGTTATGTTTGTGCAGAATTTTACTAATTTTGTCTGTGGTGCCCTTGATGTAAGGGAGGAGGGTGGTACCATTGTCCTGTTCTTGATCTTGATTTTTGGGGGATGTCTCTTTTTTGATTAGGTTTGTGATTGTTTTCCTTTCGAATCCATTAGAAATTAATACATCTTTGAGTTTGTTCAATTCAGTTTTTAAGTGCTCATGGTCAGCTAGGCGTTTGGTTCTGGTGATGAGAGTTTTGGCCACTGAGGTGATCTTTGCGGGGTGGTGGTGGGAGTGTGCATTTAGATAACGGTTGGTATGGGTTTTCTTTTGGTAGATAGTGTGTCCTAGGGTGCCATTGGGTTTTTTATAGACCAGTACATCTAGAAAGGGAAGTTGATCATTGATTTCTGTTTCCATAGTAAATTTTATTTTGGGGTGTAGGTTATTGAGATGTGTGAGGAAATTGTCTAGTTTTTCCCTTCCATGTGGCCAAATTACAAAAGTATCATCAACATATCTCAGCCAAAGTTTAGGTTTGTGTTTGGATTGCTCTAATGCATTATTTTCAAAATATTCCATATAGAGGTTGGCGATGACAGGTGAGAGGGGTGATCCCATGGGGGCTCCCTCTATCTGTTTATATCTTTGTTCGTTATAGATGAAATATGTATTAGTCAGGCAGTGGTTGGTTAGATCTAGGATATATTTGGGGGGCTTGTGTTTGTCCTGGATAGCTGTTAAGGCTTCTTTAATAGGTATTTGTGTGAAAAGGGATACGACGTCAAAACTCACAAGTAGGTCACCAGGTTGTAGGTTTTGTTTTTTAATTATTTGTATAAAGTGGAATGAATTTTGTACATATGAGGTGATAGTTTCTGTATATGGTTGAAGATATTTGGCTAAAAATTTGGCAAGGTTTTGTAGAGGGGAGCCTATAGAACTGACTATTGGCCTGAGAGGTATTCCTTCTTTGTGTATTTTTGGAAGGCCATAGAGTTTTGGACACATGGAAGATTTTTCTCTGGGGATGATTTTTCGCTGGATTTCTTCACTGATGGGAGAGGCCTTAATTTTGGATTTGGTGGTTTTTTCTAGGTAGGTGGTAGGATCTGTGCTTAGAAGTTTGTAGGCAGGGTTTTGTAATAGGATGGACATTTTTTCTTTGTAGTCTGATGTGTTCATCACTATTGTGGAGTTTCCTTTATCGGCTGGAAGTATGATTATATTATTGTCTTTCTTCAAATTGATAAGTGCATCTCGTTCCTCCTTTTGTATGTTGCTTCTAGGAGGTTTGCTAGAGCAGAGAATATTAGTGACTTTAAGTCTGATTTTGTTGGCTTCATCTGGGTTGATTTTATTTAGAGTAGTTTCAATTCCACATATGATGTTTTCAGTTGGAATGCGTTTGGGGGTTATTGCAAAATTGAATCCTTTTGAAAGAATATTGGTTTCTGTAGTGGTGAGTATCCTGTCTGATATGTTATGTACTGTTTTTGTCATAAGTTGTTGTGGAGGGCTGGGTTTCTGCTGTATTTCTAGTTTGTGGAGTTTTTTATTATGTGTGTCTGTCTTGTATTGGGTTTCTGTTTCAGCTCTCCAGATTGATATTTGTTTGAATTTATCCCAGAGTATAGGGTGCATTTGGTTGCTGAGTTTAAGGTGAAGAGAGAGTAGACTTTTGTTGATTTCATCAAGTATGAATCTTTTTTTGTGGAGTTCATTTCTAATTAGGGCTAATTCAGTTCATTTTAGGATCCTCTCAATGGCTGGGGTTTTTGGGTGGAATTTTAGTTGGAAGTATTTGGGAATTATTCTTTTGTCTCTGCAGTTGCGTAGGAATGTGAGATCACATAAGATGGAGGCTTTTCTGACTTCAAGTTTTTCATAGGTCCTAGTCAGTAGGAAAGTGTCCTCCCCGTAGAGGTAAGATATTTGTTTTCGTAGATTTTCACGGGTATATGTATGTAGATTGTTCTGAGTTCGGGTTTTGCCCCGTGTAATATTTTGAGTGTCTATGCGACGTTTCGGTGAAATCACATTCACCATCATCAGGCTGAAGTTTCAAGCTTTGTACTGTTGTAAATATGGAATGTTTGCAACTGCCATTTCTTTCTTGTATATAGTGTTAGGGGTGGAGATTTGGTTTGAATGTAGCAAATAGATTGGGTGACTATGTTTTAGTGATCTGATTGGTTGGTGGAATCATAATTACTAGAATGATTGACATGGTGATTATTATGAAGTGTTTTTTTTTGTTTAAGGCTGGTTTCCAAATCTCTGGTAGGCGGGACGTATCGTCCCTTTTATTCATGCAGAGGGGGTGTTTCTCAATCTCTATAGCTTCTAAAGTAATTCTTCTATATAAATTTTCTGTTTTGGAAAGTAATTTGGTTTTTTCAAAGTCAATTTCGTGCCCTGTTTTTTTAATGTGCTGGACAAGGGAGGAAGTCTTTTCTTCTTTTTTAACTGCATTCTTATGTTCTGCAATGCGTGCACTTACTCTTCGATTGGTTTGTCCAATGTATGTGGCTGCACGTTTTGCACGGGATTTCATAGATTCCTTGGTGTTCTAATTGGATTTTATCTTTTGGGTTCCTTAGGATATTTGATATTTTTTGGTTAGTGAAAAATGAAGTTTTGATGTTATGTTTGTGCAGAATTTTACTAATTTTGTCTATGGTGCCCTTGATGTAAGGGAGGAGGGTGGTACCATTGTCCTGTTCTTGATCTTGATGGTACCACCCTCCTCCCTTACATCAAGTGCACCACAGACAAAATTAGTAAAATGATTATTCTTGGAAGCCATCGAGATAGAAAAACATCCCCAAAATATGAACAAGCGGGATGATACCTCTCGCTTACCAGACATCTGGAAACCAGCCCTCAAACGTATCCCAGCCATAGAAACCAGACTCAGAACACACATTGTAAAACAATCAAGTAGCCTGCAAGTTCCAACTACTCAGGATATCATGCCTAATCTACAACCATTAACTAATCAGCATACCTCAGCTACATCAACGACCCCAATTCTTACCCCACTGACTCACCAGGAAGTTTCTACACAGCAGGCAATTGCTGAGCCATCAAACCACACCCAGCCACCAGTATTTATAGAAGGAATGCAGCTCAGTTCTCGCAGTGTTCGCCTGAGAACAAGGACAGAAACACCAGCTTGAAGATGACGAGTGAGACCTTGTCGAAACGTCGCCAGAAATTTCCAAATCCTACACGGGAAGAAACCTGAATATACCAAGACCGTCATATATATATATATATCCTTTAATTATTATGATTTTAGAATTTTATATTTGGAAATCAGACTTAAACAAAACACTTCATAATCTTCATGCCATTCCTTCTATAACCATGATTACACCAACCAATCAGATCACGGAAGCATAGTCACCCAATCTATTTGCTACATTCAAAGCAAATCTCCACCCCCACACTACATGCTAAGAAGAAATGTCAGTTGCTAATATTCATTTGCAAAAACACAAAGATTGGAACTCCAGCCTGATGATGGTGAATGTGATTTCGCCGAAACGTCGCATAGACATGCAAAACATTACACAGGGCAAAACCCGAACTCAGAACAATCTACATATATATATATATATATATATATGTGTGTGTGTTAAAATGTTTTCAGCTGTGTTAAAATGTTAAATGTGTTAAAATGTGTTAAAATGTTTTCAGCAAATATACCAGGGTGATCCGACTTAAGAAAATATATATATATATATATATATATATATATATATATATATATATATATATATATATATATATATGTTAAATGTTTATATATATATATATATTGTTGTGGTTGGCTCTGGGCCAGCTCCTGCAACGGGGAATTTGGATGTTGGCTTAGGAGAGTCCTCAGGTTCCCAGAGTCTTGTCTTACTGCCATCAGCTTTGGACAGTGAGGATTCCTTGCCAAGGTCAGATGCTGGGGAAGAAGAAGAATCAGATAGAGAGATGGATGCAGCCACCCCATTAGTTAATGACCCCATTAGTGGGTCATAGGACTCAGAGGAGGAGGATCGGTGGATAGATGCCAGAATGCGCTCATGGCTAGAAGGGACCAACTACACAGGTATTGTTGGAGATAAGGGAGAAAACTTGTGGCTGAGGCAATTAGGCTAATGGGGTTGCTGATAAATTACCAGCTTTGGAGAGAGCGCATGTGGGAGTTTATCTGTTTGGAGAAGGAAATATGGTGTTTGCTTTGTTCCTGGACTTTCACAGACTTTTTGGGATTTCACAGCTAAGTAACTTCTGTGGACTCACTTGAAGAGGTTTGGCTGTGATGCTATCACAGCTACTCTTATCTGATATGTTTGTTTTTGTTTCTCACAGCTTTCAAGGACTGTTATCAGTGTGTGAGCTAATTTGCTCAGTTTAAAGTGCGTGTGCACAACTTTATTTTGGATAAACTGCGTTTCTGTTTACTTTATAACAGCATGCGTGTTTGAATTTACATTTCTGACTTAATTGGGGTTCGTAACATGAAGCCCGGCATAACATATATATACATACATTACATTGTTTTTATAAGATTCATGCAAGTTCCATTCTGCAGTAATTCTAGAAAGTGCCCAAATGTTCTGATCAGAGAGGAAAATTTCCTGCTAGACTAACTCCCTCCTTATACATGTTCTGTCTGGGTCACTCCGGAAGCTAAAACCAACCCAAAAAGGATAAGCCAGACACACCGATAAAAGGCAAAGGCAGTTTATAGAATTCAAAGAAAACACAGGTAACAGAAAATGTCCTTACAAACAGGGAAACGCTGGAACTTCAAAGATATACAGGATTCTTGCTGCCAAGACGAAGCTGTAGATAGCAAACATATGCCTCCCACGAGTCTTCCAGACTGCTAGGCCACAAGCCAAGATCAGAGACACCGAGAATCAAAGCAGGGCACCGCAACTCCAATTGATAACACTCCACATGGCTTCAAGGGCTTGCCTGCCTTTTAAACCCTGCTGATGAGGACCACACCCAAACCCAGCTGTTTCTAATTCAATGGTGATAATATTTCTTTAACTGCTCCTTTCGTTGCTCTGAATGTCTCTGTCTCATGTCAATGACAGCTTGTGCATCATCACCTAATGACTCCAAGCTACTGGCTGGGGAGAGCCCCCCCCCCCCGGGGCTCTCATGCTGTTCTCCTTCATCCCATTCCTGACTCTCCTCTCCCCCGTCCCACTGTTCAGCCCCCTCCTCTGCGCTGTCATCCTCCTCTGGGCATGGAGCCAGCAGAGACGCAGCCGGTCCCTGTGCAGCCTCAGGCTGAACCACAACAATACATAGCATATTTTTTGCGTATAAGATGCACTTACTACACACCTACCCAAAAAAAGATGCTGGAAATTTGGGCACATCTTATACTCCAAATGTATCCCTGCCCACTCACTGGTGCCCACCCTTTGGCCTCCGTGCATCAACTTCCTGGATGCAGAAACTGCCACAGACAATAGCGTTTTGGGGCTCCATGCCTCACATTTTCAGCCTCCCAATACTCCATCTGAGAACTGTTCAAGGCTATGGGGATCACCAAAACACATCACTGCTGATCACCGCCTGTCAGCCTCTCATTTCTTCTTGTCCTGCTTGCCTCAGCTTCCATAGCAATGGTGGAAAGGGGGAGGAAATAAATGGAGCTTAGGGAGGGGGAGAAATGTGCTGGAGGTTACTCTCTTTGAAGTTTCAAATATTGTTAAGGGAGGGTTAGTAACACCATTCTCTCCCTGGCATAGCTAGGCATCATGGACATGTTTATAGCCTGCTCAAGGTCAACAGCTGCAGGACACCAGATGTGAAAAACCTAATGACTGCTGCACCCACCTGACACCTTAAGATGTGGAGATTGGATGGATGGCCCAAGGGGGGCACTTGGGAGCATTTGGGGATCTTTATATACACAATCTGCACACCTTTCCCTTCAGATCTTGCTTTCCTTTTGTTGCATTCATTTCTTTCTAGTAAAAGTACTCTTTCTATTTCAAATGGAATCCGAGTTTTACTTTCCTGGGCTTTGAAGGGAAGCACAGCTCACACCACCTCTGTGCATCTTGTTTTTGGCCTCGCATTTAGGCCTCCACACTCACACCTGTTTTTGGCCTCTGTCATGTCACATTTCAGGTAGCAATTGGCGGCGAAAACAGAGCTCAAGAGAATTCTTTATTGGCCAAGTGTGATTGCACACACAAGGAATTTGTCTTTGGTGCAGTGTGCATAAAAGAAAAAAATACATTTGTCAAGAATCATAAGGTACAATACTTAATGATTGTCATAGGGTCAAATAAGCAATGAGGAAACAATCAATATTAATAAAAATCTTAAGGATACAAGCAAGAAGTTACAGTCATACAGTCATAAATGGGAGGAAATGGATGATAGGAATGATGGGAAAAATAGTAGTAATAGTAGTGCAGACTTGGTAAATAGTTTGGCAGTGTTGAGGGAATTATTTATTTAGCAAAGTGATGACATTCGGGTAAAACTGTTCTTGTGTCTAGTTGTCTTAGTGTGCAGTGCTCTGTAGTGATGTTTTGAGGGTAGGAGTTGAAACAGGATGCGAGGGGTCAGTAAATATTTTCACTGCCCTCTTTTTGACTTGTGCAGTATACAGGTCCTCAATGGAAGGCAGGTTGGCAGTAATTGCTTTGTCTGCAGTTCTGATTATCCTCTGAAGCCCGTGTCAGTCTTGTTGGGTTGCAGAACCAAACCAGACAGTTATAGAGATGCAGATGACAGACTCAATGATTCCTCTGTAGAACTGAATTAGCAGATCCTTGGGCAGTTTGAGCTTCCTGAGTTGGTGCAGAAAGAACATTCTTTGTTTGGCTTTTTTGTTGACATTTTTGATGGTAGGTGACCATTTTAAGTCTTGAGATTTGATAGAACCTAGAAATTTGAAGGTCTCTTCTGTTGATACTATCTAGTCTAATATTGGATGGGAGGATTTCTCCTAAAGTCTATCACCATTTCTATGGTTTTGAGAGTGTTTAGTTCTAGATTGTTCTGGTCACACCACAAGGCTAGTTCTCCAACCTCCAGTCCGTATGCAGTTTCATCAGAGTGTTTGGAGGCTGCAAATGTGAGGCCATTTTCAGGGGCTGCCACAAAGAAGAGGGAGTCAAGCTATTTCCAAAGCACCTAGGGACAGGACAAGGAGCAATGGGTGGAAAATAATCAAGGAGAGAAGCAACTTAGAACTAAAGAGAAAATTCCTGACAGTTAGCACAATTAATCAGTGGAAAAACATGTTTCCAGAAGTTGCGAATACTCCAATACTGGAAATTGTAAAGAAGATTTTGGATAACTGTTTGTCTGAAGTGGTGGAGGCCTTTCTGCCTAGGCAGGGGGTTTGGACTAGAAGACCTCCAATGTTCTGGGTTTAGAAGACCTGTTACTATGTTCTGTTCTGATCTGGACGTGCTAGGAGGCTCAGAACTTGGAGGACTGGTTGTAACCATTACTCATTCAGTGCCATTGTAACTTTCAATGGTCACTGAACAAGTGGTTGATCAATAAAGATGGTCATTTTATATTTAATTATCTCAGATTAAGCATAATCATTTCCAATGAGCAGTACTGTTGATTAAGACAAATATATGGCTATATTTTGTACAGAGAAACACTGTTATATGAAAACATTTTAACTTCATCTTTCATCTCTCTGCTCATTATATAAGACACCACTTAGCTGGAATGAAAAGTACTATAGACCATAATGGATGACCTTGATTGAAAGATGCAAGGACCATTACCCAGGCAAAAGAGGCTTACACCTCCCTGATTCACGGAGGATGTCTGAGAGATATAGCACAGTTATACTTGCAAGATTACATCTAAACTTAAAAAAGGTAGTTCTAATCTTCCTGTGGAGATGGTTTCCTGGTCTGGTTTACCTACTGGGTGTAACAATCTCCTCCACTGACCAAATGACTGGTGTTTTTAGGGGAATGGTATTAAGGAATCCTTGCAAGTTATAAAAGTTTTTGTCAGATTCCAACATCCTGTTTTCTTACCAAATATTTTGCTATTAGTGATGCCAAAAATTGCTCTGCCCTTGAACAGTAAGATAATTCATGGTGCCAGTTTTATTGTCTTATAAAAAATACCATTTGAAATCCTAGCAGATCCTTCAATGATTTAATTTTCAAAAGAACATCTAAAATTGGTTAAGCAGGGCTGATAGCTAGAGCCTTGTGTAACACCATGAGTTTTATTTTTAAAACTATAAAAGAGTTTGAGGGTTGTTTGGGAAGTTTTGATTTCTTTTAGATGAAGACAGCAACCCTGGTCACTGAGAGTGATTGGAGATGAGAATACAATTAGTATCTAGTCCCAGTTTTATGTTACCAAAGCTGTCATATTTCTTCTTGTTAGAATTTAGTTTTACTGAGGCTACAGCCAGCTCAGAAATTATCTCACATTGTTTTGGCAAATATGACTCCAACAAAATGTCTTTCCACTTTCAGCAATAACAGGAATTTATGACTAATACTTCTATTTTTGCCTTAGAGATACACTACATTTTATTGGTGATATTGCTTGCATTGATGTCCTACAATTCCATTTTGATTTAGTCTGACATTACCTTCTTTCCAACCTGCAGTAATTAATGAATTTTCTTTCTAACACATCAGGCTGGTTATTGGTAAAATTGAACAGATGTATATTATAATGGAACTGCATTTGACAAATAAAGGTCTTAGAGGCAAAACCTGGAATAGAGGATGGAGACAGCACCATGGACAGCTCTCTGGGGAATCTCCATTTGAAATTCATGAGCTGGCTCTTTAAAAAAAAATGCATTCCAACCTTTTGCTACCTTGTTTCAGCAAAAGAAGTTTCTTCAAATGAAAGGGTCCCACTTCTTCAGTAGTATTGATGCTGATAGATGGGGGTCTAGTTTGGCAAGATTTTTGAATGGAAGCTTCTGGGTCAGAGAATAGCAACATAATTTTCCCAACCTAAAGAGAACTAGCAGATTGACCTCTTTTTTGTGCTTCTGAAATTATGGAGAAAGCTGTTGATAGTTATGAAGATAAAATTATTATGCCTATAATTCTTTCCTACACATTGATGGCTGTAATTAGCATTACTGTAGAGAAGCTGTACAGCTCTGGGACTCTTTTTCAGAACTGGCACCATCTTCTTCCGAGGCGACAATTTTTTAAAGACTTGAGGATACTTTCTTTGACTTTTGTTGGCCACAAGAGATGTGGTAAATGACAATTTTGACATGTATTTTGAAAAGTTGGGATGAAATAGGTATCTTTCTAATGACTCAAGCAAATGAAATGTGATAATAACAAAGTTTCAACTTGTACAACTTGTACTTCAAGTTGTACAAGTTGTTTGCAACAGAATGGCACAAAAGAAGTCAGAAAATGAAGTAGCAATGTAGATTGGATATTTCTTTTTCTCACTAAAGCTTGTCATTATTGAAAGTATTTGGAAGGGGCCCAGGAAACCGTATAATGAAATCCAACCTTATAAATCCAAACTTAGAAAGAAGATTTAACAGTTAACCAATATTGGTTTTATAAAATGCAGTTTAAAAATATTGATTGCAAGATATTCTTACTTGATAGTTGTGATCAATTAATAGTAAATCTTCCAGAGTTTAGATCAGAGTGGTGCAGATGAAGTTGAACCAGTGGTGGGCTCCTACGGGTACGGTCTGGTACGTAGTACCAGTAGCAAATGTTTGGTCAGGTACACAGTACCAGTAGTAAAATTTTGGTGGTTTTTTTCCCCCTTCTGGGCTCTGGGTATGCTTTTCCTATCACAGTAAATGAGGTTGAATGTATATAATTTTAGAAGAGCTGTGCGTGTACATACATTTTATATAGTAGATAATCAGGAGTGGGCTACTGCCCGGATAGGGGAAACGCAGTGGGGTAGCAAAAATGGAGCTCCAGCCCAGAGCACCCAATTTGCACTGAAAGATGTTGAAACAAAATGCATAAGCCATGCCCACAGAGTGGTCGTGAAAATTTTGGTAGCCCATCGCTGAGTTGAACCATTACTTATAAGTGAGGGGAATTTTTCAAATCATATATCTTGTCTCAAATTCTGCTGGTGGCTTCATTGATACATCATTTACTATAATATTGACAAACCTTCCCCCCACCTCTCTCTCCCTTCCCTCCCTCTCATCTCTATGGAGAACAGCCCTGAGAATTAATCTTGGCAGAAGAATTGGGTATGAAAAAGGTTGAAGGGGAAGATTATTTCTCAGCAGTTCACCATTTCCCACTTCCATTTTACAGAAGATATTTTGCAAGACCAATGAATCACACAATCAACCCCCTTATGACTTCTGCTAGAGTCGATAGATTTTCTTTTCCTATACATAGACTCAAAATTCCCCTGTGATTTGATTATCAAAGGAGTTAAAAAAAAAAATATTCACAGCGTTCATCCTGTGTTACTAAAATCCCTACAGGATTAATTAGCTGCCTGTGATCTGAAAGAAGATCTAATTCTTTCCTTCGCTAGATCAGATACTGCATGTACAAACATCATTGCAACTGAAGAGATTATTCAGCTTCTTAGCATTTTTCTGCCTTACTTATGGAATATTATTTGGAGGTGTGAAAATGACTAACCCTCATCTTTCCAAACATGGAAACAGATGGTCTAGCACTACCATCAGATGTCTGCCTAAGTACAGTACACAAGTCAGCAAGACTCAAAGGAGCAGATATAAGAATCAAATCTTCATTTCTCTTTGTGCATAGTAAAATCAAATGGGAAAAAAAATCCTAATCCCCTCTCTTTTCTTACTATGTGAAATTATTAACTGTATCTTTTTGCACATTGATTTTTAATGAAATCCACAATTAAAAAGAAAAAATAAAATAAAAGTGAAGCCTCCATCATAACAGACTATTTACTCATCTCAGTATTTGTTACAGTTATTTTTACCTAGGCTTTCTGCATAACAATTATCCTAAAATAGACTATAAACACTAGAAACAATGGTCTATATCAATGCATTATGTATGGTTGAAAAAAAATTAACAGATATCCAGGATCTTCAAAGAGCAGTTGGCTGGAATAAACACAGAACTTCAGTTAAACCATCTTCTATAATGGTTATCACCCTCCTTTTTCCTTTTCTTAGGGACTCTCTTCCACAGGGCACTTACTAGCAAAGCTTTATGGGAAGGAATAAGAGAAGGTTTCTATGATTGTTTAAATCTATTTTCCTCTTTCTTCATATATTTAAGGTGCTAGTCAATCAGATGTTGAAAATTTGCCCTAGCAGTTTTCACAGCTTTGAGTTGACATAGATATCAACCAGTGGTAGGATTCATTTTTTTTTACTACCATGGATTGGTGGGCATGACTTGTTGGGGGCGTGGTTTATTTGGGGGCATGGTAGAGTAAGAATACTGTAAAATCTCCATTCCCTCCTCAGTCCAGAAGAAGATTACTGCAAAATCCCCATTTCCTCCCAATCAGCTGGGACTTGGAAGACAGAGAGTAGATGGAGGCAGGGCTAGTCAGATTTACAGGTTGTCTGAACCACTCAAATTTTCCAGTACCAGTTGTCCAGAATTGGTCAGAACCTGCTGAAACCCACCTCTGATATCAACAGAGTAGGTAGAAAATTATGGCTCATATACAAGTGTTCTTAATTCTTAACATTCTGCTGCTTTCTCTGAATAATTTATTTTTATTACCTATATTGCTGAAACCTGAATATCATCTTTACCTATATTGTATGTCCCCATAAAAACATCAGGAACTTAAGGAGCAGTCTCTTAATGTTAGCTATATAGCACTTAGGGAAATCCCTGGTTACCTTATCAGTCGTGCACTATCCTCGTCGCCAAATGTTATGTCCTTAGCGGAATGAAGGACTGCACTCGTGGGGTGAGTAACGGCTCTTTATTAATAACAAGTAACAGTTACAGAACTCAGCAAAAAGACAACAAGGCCGTGCCCGGCAGCTATATATATGCCGGGCTGCCAACCAATCACATTATAGTATTTTCCCGCCCAAGGAATATGGGGCGGGTACAATGCCTAACTGTCCTCTGGACATAACATATACTGATTCACAGTGATAGATACACCCACACCTATACCTATACCTATACCTATACATACACACTCACACTCATACCTATACCTATACTTACACACACACACACACACACACACACACACACACACACACACACATATGCATACAGAGAGAGAGAGAACCAGGAGGCCAGAGGCCATCACTGAGCCATAGTTGTACAGTGGTTAGAATAGAATATTGCAGGCTACTTCTGCTGATTGCCAGCTTCCATCAATTTGACAGTTCGTGCCTCACCAGCTCAATGTTGACTCAGTCTACCATCCATCTGAGATTGGTAAAATAAGAACCAAGATTGTTGGAGGCAATATGCTGACTCTATAAACCCCTTAGAGAGGGCTGTAAAGCACTGTGAAGTGGTATACAAATCAAAGTGCTATTGCTATTGCTGTTGTAGTCCCCTGAATAATGTAACAATGCCATGCACTAATTAAAATAAAATGAAATTCCTTATTCTGTAAATGAAACTTTGATTTAGTTTTGAGGCTGGCTTTTCTTTGGCTCTAGATTCACTTCCCATTGTTGGATGACCTAGTTTCTGCCTACATTTTCTTCAAAAAGTCTTGTATTACTGATATATATTATATAGCAAGAAACCTGACTTTTGTATTTTTAGCATTTGTGGTTCTTTTTCAAATAGCCCGGCCCCATCTCTGCCACAACAAGTTTACAATATAACATGTTAAATCCTTGCTTACTTTCATCTCAAAACTAGAATTTATAAGGAACACTATTACAGTTTGAATCTTCCATGAATGGATTTAAAAATCTGCTTAATTGCAACCATCTCTCTGAAAAAGTCAGAAATAAGTGTACTGGTTTTCATGTGCTTAGATCATGAGAAGTTTTCATAAGAGTTACAAAATGAACTCATACCTTAGTAGCTTCCAGGGGTGAGTTCTAACTTACCCAGCCACTGGTTCAATTTTGCCCATGCTGCGTGGCCATGCATGTGTTGTGTACAGCTGCACTCACAAATGCATGTAGGCATGCATGCCCAGTGCAAAGACCCAGCTTTTGCACATGCGCAGAAGCAAAAAACAGCTTCTGCACATGCCCAGAATTAAAACCCAAGATGTCAGTGCCTATTCTGCCACTGAGGGAACCTGTTTGGGGGTGTGGCTTCCCAAAGATCACTCCTGGTTCGGCGAACTAGGGGAAATTCCCACTACTGGTTCTATAGAAGCAGTCTGAACCTAAAACAACACACCTCTGCTAGGTGCCAACCTAATCCATTATGTACTGCCGTAAATCACCTCAGAAAAAAATGTTTTCTATGTAAGAATATTCAAAATGGCTGTCACTACCTACCTTCCCTCTGGGAATTTAGTTCTCTTTCCTTTTGGGTTTCTTTAAAAAAAATCAGCATTTATAAAAATTTCTTTCTGGAATAGCTCCACTCAATAAACAGGTAGGAAACTTGTTTTGTTAGCCAACGGATAGTTGAAAGTATGTTATCTTTTAACAAATATCAAAGCAACCTGCTCTTGATGAGTTGTTTGCATTTTAAACATATTCTTCCTATTCAAATTCCATTTTGAGTTGAAGTTCAAATCATTTAAAGAGATATTTGGAATTTGGATCAAACAAACCTGCAACAAAATGCAATTTCGTTATGGAATCCTAAAACAGAGTGGAGCACCTTGATACATCAATAAAGGAAAATTGATTGTCAAGATATTTCTCCTCATGAAGTTCAATAAAGTGGCTTAAATCTTAATAATATTTTGTTACTAAGTAATTACATTATACTGACTACTATAGTTTACATACCCTGTAAGTATGCTTTATAGAGAACAGACTAATGTCAATTTTTCTAACCTAGAATTCCAAATCTTTAAAGAATATTCCTTAGCACTGTCACAGTTATTAAATGTCTTCTTTTACATGTTTATATGGCATTTAAGTGACATTTATTTCAGATCCCAATTGTTCCTCAGACAGCTTCTTTGTAGTCTTCTATGACCTCGTTCTTAGAGAGTACTTATTGTTTCCAAGTCTCCTGGCATTTGAGAGTCCTGTTATAGAGATTCTTACAGTGGAGGAAGTGGTGATTCTCTCTGTATAATTAAATCCATACTCAAGGTCAGAGTTCTCTTATTAAACCATTAAAAGAAAAAAAGAAAAGAAAAATTGGCTGGCTGACTATAGCCCAAAGCACTATATTGTATTTTTAAAAATGAAATCATTATTTGACAGGGGAAAGAACAATTGCATTACCATGATAATTGCTTCATTTCTTCTTCATATTCCATAAATTGTTGTGTTTGTTGTGTGCTAATTATTATTTTATTGAAGCGTTCAAATTTTTGAAGTATGGTACAAATAATAAATTTACGAGACAAACACGTCTCTTAGACTATTGTTTGAAGATTTGGATAGCTGAGCCACTAGCTGGCTTTAGGACTGCAATATAAATTATGGTACAATTGTACATAATATATAATTAAATATCCTTAAATATTCATACTAGAAGAATTTAAAATGCTTATGAAGAAGCATCTTATGACTATTTCATCTTTGAGAAACTAAAATGTAAAGGTAAAGGTTCCCCTCACACATATGTCCTAGTCGTTTCCGGCTCTAAGGGCTGTGCCCATCTCCATTTCTAAGCCAAAGAGCCAGCACCGTCCGAAGACATCTCCATGGTCATATGGCTGGCATGACTAAATGCCAAAGGCACATGGAGGGCTGTTACCTTCCCACCAAAGTGATCCCTATTTTTCTACTTGCATTTTTGTGCTTTCGAACTGCTAGGTTGGCAGAAGCTTGTATAATTAACAGGAGCTCACTCCATTACATGGCACTAGGAATTTGAACCTTCTGATCGACAAGCTCAGTGTCTTAGCCATTGAGCCAACAAAATGGTTGCACTTCAGTTCCTAACCAGCACAGATCATCCTCAATTTAAAAACCATTTGTTTAGCAACTGTTTGAGGTTACAATGGCACTGGAAAAGTGACTTACAACCGGTTGTCACACTTACAACTGTCGCAGCATCCTCATGGTCACATGATCAAAATTCAGGCACTTGGCATTATTTATAATAGTTGTGGTGTCCTGAAATCACCTGGTTTTCATTGGCCAGCTTCCAAAAAGCAGTCACCGAGGAAAGCTGGACAATTGTATGATTCATTGAACAACTGAAGTAAAAAAAATGGCAAAAAGCTTGTAAAAATAGGGATGAAATTCACTTATCCATCGTCTTGCTTAACAACAAAAATTTCATTTCCAATTGTGACTATAAGTTGTGGATTATTTGTATAGGAATATGGAAAAGCACATACAGTGGTACCTCTACTTAAGAACTTAATTTGTTCCATGACCAGGTTCTTAAGTAGAAACGTTCTTAAGTAGAAGGAGAGGGGCGGTATACAAATCTAATAAATCATTATCATTATCATTATCATTATCATTATCATTATCATTATTATATTATAATTTTTCCCATAGGAATCAATGTAAAAGCAAATAATGCTGCAAACCCATTATGAAAGAAATAAAAGCTCAGAATTTGGGTGGGAGGAGGAGGAGGAAGAAGAGGAGGAGGACAGTCGCTGCTGAAGGAAGAAGGTGAGGTGAGGGGAATCCAAAAAAATTCAAAAGTTTAAGGCTTAAAAAAAAAGAGGCAGCGAGGAGAAGCACGTGCCTTCAATACACCCGGCGCGAGGCTGCCTCCCATACACTGCCTCCCATACACTGGTTGCTGCTGCTGCTACCTGCTGCCTCTTCCTTCCCATGCTGAAGGGCTCCCCTCTCCTCTCGCTCACTCGCTTTGTAGCTGGTGCCTTTCCTTTGCTCTGGTGACTCCTTGGTTGCCCAGAGCAAAGGGAGCGTTTCTTTTTTCTGGGTGCTGGCAGAGGTTTATTCCCTGTCCAAGCGCCCAGAGAAAGGAAAATGCTCTGTTCAGTCTGGACTGCCAAAGCGTCCTTAAGTGCTACCAAAAGGTTCCTCTGGTAGCCCAGATGGCCAGGATTAAAGGGGGGATGGCAGGAAACTGGACTAGCCTTCATGCTGCTCTCAAATTTCCTGGAAAATGTTTTTGGGCCCAGGTTCTTAAGTAGAAAATGGTTCTTAATGTAGAGGCAAAAAATCTTGAACACCCGGTTCTTATCTAAAAAAGTTCTTAAGTAGAGGCGTTCTTAAGTAGAGGTACCACTGTATTTGTGATTTTTTTTTCATGCAGAATCTGACAGGGAAATTATATTTCTACTACTGAAAAAATGATGGCAGTAAGATTTCGACTCATTTGTAGCTATTGTGGAAAAAGAGTGGTTGTCCAGATTTGTTATTCCTAGTTTAAAGCAAAGATGGACAACCAGTCTAATTTAATGTGACTTCCATCCCAATTACAAAAAGTGTTTATAAGCAAATTAGTCTATTCTGTTGCAAAAAAAAAAAGATGGGAGGAATATTAAGTTTTAGAAAGAAAGAAGAAGTGACAGAAGAGGAAAACAAAAAACAAAATAAACTTCCCAGATTCACTGAGAGTAGACAGCATGTGAAAGTAATAAATTATGTTTCATTGCACAGTCAACCAGATGTTTAGATTGGATTTGGCATTTTATTGTGTCCTTCAGAAGAACCTGGGATAGGCAGATGTTGCTTGATAGTATTATAGGTATAGTTGCAAGATATGAACTGTTCCAAGTAAAGCTTCTATTTGAAATTGATTAATGGTAATGTTGTCAATGTCAATGATGTTCAAGTGGTGCTCCAGTTGTTTTCGGAAGGTACCTATTACCATTGGAACTATCTTTACTTTCTTTTTCCACAGTCATTCTGCTTCTATTTGCAGATCTATTTTGTTATTTCTCAAGGTCTTTCTCTTCATTCCACACCAACTATTCATATAGTTTTCGTTTAATTGTTTTGTAAAAGAGAGAATGGGTTGACTTACTATTGGCTCTGTCTCTACCTATAAATTGCTTAAGATCTGTTCACTAATGACATGACCATCTTTGGTCTAAATTATGGCATGTGTAAAGAAGCAATTGTTCAATCCATGGGTTTTAATTTTGCTTTATAAAGAAACCAAGGTCAAAATATGGGTCCTGATTTTGTTTTGCTTGGATGAATTTTAAGCATAGTTAAAACTAACTAGAGTCCAGAACAGAAGAAAATAGAAGCACGACATGCAATTAGCTGAAAGGAAGTTGACATGAATGCTTCCTTTCTTCTTTCTGAAGCTATAATGGGAGACAGTTTTTTTAAAAAATGGAGTGCAGAAGTTCAAGGTTTGTTCATGTAACACTGAACCACAATTAAATATTATGGTTAATACCAGTTTTAATTGGGCTGTATTGTGAGAGACAAGCTGGGCATGAAGCACAGAATAAATTATGGAAATAATGAAGGGAGGATTGGAAATTTACACTTGTGAATGGTAGATTTCTTAGTCAAATTACTTATTGTGCATGTGTTTCAGCAAATTAATGCCTCTTCTCTTCTCTTCTGGTCTCATCTCGTCTCGTCTCGTCTCGTCTCTTCCATTCCATTCCATTCCCTCCTCCATTCCCTCACCTCCTCTCCTCTCTTTTCTTTTTTCTCTCCCTTTCTCCCTCTTTCCCTCTCCCTTTTTCCTTTTTAAATTTTTTATATGGATCCCTTTTTCCTCTTTAAATGTGTTATCCCATTAAAGCTCAGCTACTTGGAGTATTTTGCTAAGTTTCAAGACCCTGCAATGTGATAATGGATCTGGTAGGTTCATAGAATCTCTAGGAATTATGGTAGCATTCTTTTTCTTTCCCCCCTAATTTGTGCCTTTAAATCGGTCTTGGTGTCTGATACAAAGCAACTCCCTATAATTTTCTTGGTAAGATTTCAGAAGTGGTTTGCCACTGTCTCTTTCTCCCTAAGGCTGAGACAGAGGGGCAATAGAAGAGAAGCCCAAGGTCATCCATCTGGCTTTGTACCTTAGGCTGGACTAGAACTCCCAGTCTTCTGGCCTGGTGCCTTAATCTCTATGCCACTCTGGTTTTCAGATAGTACATTACATCTCAGAGTTTTTATTGCATTGAATTATTTTTAACTCTGGTTAAAATGGGTAGTCTCAAAATATAAAGAGGGAAACTAGGAGAACCACATGGCAATGTTGTACCTCATCATATTCCTCCTTTTTTCTGCATGGAAGGTACGTAGTATAGAACTTTTCCATCCACCATTGCTATTCCATCCTTGGATTAAAATTCTTAGGACTGAATGCTGTAGATGTATTGGCAATGTTTATTTATTTATGTTATGTATTCAACTATATCCCACCTTTATTATTTTTATATATAACTCAAGACAGAGAACATATGCTCTCTAACTGAATTCACTCCCTCATATTCATGAAAGATGAAGAAAGAAAATAAGGAGGAGCTAAAGGTCTATTTCTCATTCTTTACATATAACAGTTATACTCTCTAATAGAAGAGTCTTGAATTAAACAGATTGATTTGAGGCTTAATTCAATCTGATAAAGGTACAACAAAATCCTTATGCTATATTATAGCATAGAAAACATTATACCTGTAGTTCATGGACTTTTGAAATAAAAATGCAGATACCCCCAGCAGAAGAATGTGTTTGATTTTGTCTGAAAGTCTTAACAGTCTGAAAGTGCTTGCAATTTTTCGAAGAGCACTTGTGCTCTTTTTCCAATTGCATTATACAAATTACCAGAAATTAGCAAGCGCCTGAGGTAAATGCTCAGAAAATCACCAGTATAAAACCTGAATTTGGCACTGTCAAGAAAAGATGAACATTCTGCTCAGTATAGGAGCTATGCTGGAATCAGTATGAACACTAGATTGTTCTTAGTGCCATGTTGATGTTGTTGATTATGATGGTTTTCAATTTCAAGGGTGTTTGTTGCTATCACAACTGAAGAAAGAATTATTTGAGTGTTGCATTCCTGATGAAAACTGCCCTTTTTGATACTTTAGGGATTTTTCTAAACAATCTATTTATAAATTTTGAATTAAATGTTGAATTAAAAGCATATGTAGAGAACAGGCTAACAATTAGATCTTTATTTCCCAGTAATATTTCCCCTATTTCTTATTTCTATCTCTATTCAGGCTTCTGGTCAGGCTATCATTGCTTAAGCTAGTGTTGATATATATGTTTACATTAAGATATAGTCCTTTATTATTTAAGTATTCAATGTTTCAGTATACCAGCTTATTGCCAATCATCATATTATTTAAACACTTATTAATATCATCTTTCAACCTCTATTCTTTTCATCCAGCTATTATTATGCATAAGAGTATGTATTCTTATTTTTACCTCTATTCTAGTTTTTAATCAGGCCATCATTATACTAAAAAAAAAGGAAGAATGAAAAAATATTTCCTTTCTATTGATCATCTCTTTTCCATTTTAATACTTCAGTTCTTATTTGGTTTTTAACTTGCCTCTCATACTCCCCTCTTGGATCCTTATCTCTATCTACACCTGTCTTCACTATTCAGTCCAAACATTTCTCTCATCTTTATCCTCCTATGCTGCCCAGTCTCCAGAGTATCCACCCAGGTCCCTATTTTCCTTTCAAAAGTATCTTCATAGTTATCTAATTCTATTTTTAAATCTCTCAAAGTTCTTTCCTATCATCTTCTCTTCTTCAGCTTATTGCTTTACTTGCTGATTTTTCTGTTGTGGGATGAAAATGAAGATTTACATATATGGAATTATTGGAAGAAATCTGGACTATATAGCAACAACGCTATATAGTGCTTCATAGTGCTTTATAGCCCTCTCTAAGCAGTTTAAAGAATCACTGTATTTCCCTCAATGATCTGGGTTCTCATTTTACCAACTTTGGAAAGATGGAAGGCTTGAGCCTGGTGAGATTTGAACTGCCAAATTACAGGCAGCCAGCAGGCAGCAGCAGTAGCCTGCAGTACTGCATTCTAACCACTGTACCACCAGAACTCTATCCTGGTGGTCCTATATACCCAAGAAATAAATATTTTTGTTTTATAAAAGAAGAAAATTACCATATCTTAAATTCTTTCTCATACGTATTCACAAACAATACATTTTTACAGTGCCTAGGTATAATATACTGGAGAAATGGCTTCAACATAAGTCAGATTCAATCTATTCCTGGTCAGCAAAGACTTCTTTCAGAAAACAACAACAACAGCAACCTATGACTGTATTTAAAATAATAAAGAAACCAGGTGAAAATTAAAAATTAAAACAAATGTTGTAACCCTAGCCTCAAGCTGAATAGCCTTGTCATATTTCAGCCCTTCATTTAAATTCCATGTTAACCAAAGCACAGAACTGTTTACCTTTGTCTGATCGTTAATTCCCTAAATTTATGTGGAATCATGTACAGATGCTCTGGAAACTGGCCTGGAAAAGCATGGCATTTTAATTGATCCCAGAGCCTCTTTCTTCACAGGCCCCTTTGTACAGTCTACCATTGGTTCCATACTCTTTCAGCTTGATTGCTTGGCTACTGGCAAAGAGCCAATCAAGGTGTAGAAATGCTGAGAAGGGAAGTAACCAGTCATGTTTTTTAAAAAAGGGTTTTGCAAACACCAGCAAATCAGAGCATAATAGAAAATCTTGTTAAAGGAGGATGTGATACATCACCTGAATGTTCATATGCAATTTAAGCAGCATGCCATGGTTTTAACTGAGAAATTATAAACTACTTGGCATACTTGCAAGAAAATAATTTACAGGCTTCACTGGACTCTGAAAATAACATTTATCTCATTTCTAATGATCAGTTATTAACATTCCCTACATCAAAATATGTGTGCAAGAACTGGAGAGTTTGCTTGTCTCCAATATGGGCAATAAGGAACCATTAGTTACAGATTCCACTTCTTCTCTTTCACTAATAAATTCTGTGTCACATTCTATATACTTAACTTTCCCATTTATTGTTGCTTTGAGTCTGAATAGAATGTGTCTGTGTAAAAGCCAAGGAAGCATTTAGCTGTTATTTATGTTGTGGGAGAATGTCAGGCAGTTGGAGGACCAGTTATAAGTCCCTTTTTTCAGTGTCAGTCACTAAATGAATGGTTGTAAGTTGAGGACTACTTGTACTATGGTCCCACTCACATTTCTAATTCACTGATTTTTCATGCCCTAAGGGAGAAAGCTCAGGGA
Source organism: Erythrolamprus reginae (assembly GCF_031021105.1). NCBI lineage: Eukaryota > Metazoa > Chordata > Lepidosauria > Squamata > Dipsadidae > Erythrolamprus > Erythrolamprus reginae. The sequence goes on from NC_091950.1 coordinate 110,674,642, forward strand.
TGAAATGTCTTTCTTTCTTTTACAAGTTTTAACAAATGGAAACAATCAGATAAATAAACCCAGAGCCAGCGACCCCCAAAATTCTGAGCTGCTGGATTGGTCCCAATATCTCTTTTGGGTATTAAAAATACTTCTCATGTAGATCCATAGTCTGATAAAACTGTAAAGCTCCTTCAAATGTTGCTTATTAGGCCATGATTCTTTTTATTGTAATATATAACTATATTCCCATCCCCATTTCTGGGAGAGAATTTATTTTACTATTATTTCTCTCTCAGGGAAATTTAGCAGCATCCAAAACCTGATGCAATAGGCTAACCATAATACACTGTTTTATAAATGGATTGTCACTGCTACTCTAAAACACGCAAAAGCAGAAGTTTGGTCCTGATTGGTGCTAATGTCTTTTAAGGTTCAGTCACTGAAATTAAGAGAATGAAACCCCCTTATTCAAGATTATCAGTTTTGTCCAGCATGAAGGGTTGGATGCAACCAAACAGTTTGTAGTATTTTAAAGCATTATTTGGCTTACATTAGATTACTTCTCTCTTTTCCAGATGTTTCCAGCTCTGATTCCCACAGAAAGAAAGAAAGGATAAAGGTATATGTGTGTGCATGATTTAGCCATGTTGAAGAGGGTAAGATCTTTATCTGTTTGTACGCACTTAAAACTCCAAAATTCCGTGGTGTACTTTTATGAGTATATTCTAGTAACTGATGTATGCAGTGAAGAATGAAAGGCTTTCATTGCACTGAATGGAATGCTAATTGTGTTAATTGCTTTTGTGTTTTGTCAGTCTATTTCAAAATCACTGGTTTGGATTTAAGGGGTGCTGGGACTTGGGAGTGTACATGAGACATCCCATAGGCATTACCTCTGAATATCCATAAGAATTTTAGAAACTGGCACATTTCAATGGCTCTCTGCCTTCTCAGATTCCTCTAACCAACTTGTTTCAGGATTCAATCTGAGTGATCACAGGCCCAGAGGTTTTCACACACGCACACAAACACACACACATACACGTGCATACACACATAGTCTCAAACCAACAACAAAATAAGTTCAGTTGCCATGACTCAACTTCCAAACTATTTTGTACTTGGATGACTGAGAACCTTCACTGACATATCATGTCTGAATGCATTTTTAAATGAAACAGTTCCATTACTAAGATTGACAATCTAGTAGAGGACATTTCTCTCCTGTCAGCATTTAAATCAGTTCTAAAATGTCAGGATTAAGTTTAGGGGTGAGAAAATAAAAGATTTATAGGCTCCTAGTAGCTGGGTTGCTTTCTCAAGAACAAGGCGTGGAAAAGGTAAAGAAATGACTCCTAAACTGGTTTGCCATCCCTTGAATCCAAAGCTTTAAATAAACTGAGCTGCAAGGTAATATTTCTTTACTTGACACCATCTGTTGATGGGGGTAGGTTCTTTTATTTGCTGCTACAGCTCTCTATTTAAGATTTCTCGATAAACCTTCATGTGAAAAACACACACCATTTTGCAAAACACAAAGCCTTGCTTTTCACCCATGGCTACTGAATAGGGGTGGGTTCTACTTCCCTTCCCTTCTGGTTCGCATTGTGACAGAACTATACTAAAAAGAAAAGTTTTTTGGCATGTGCAGAAGTAAAAAAGAAGATGGCAGCACCTATGATATTACCAAGAAAAACAGCTTGGGGGCATGGCAGGCCTGGGTCACTGCTAGTTCCAGAGACCCAGGCTTCCAAGTTACTACTGGTTCTATATAACCGGTCTGAACCATGAGGAACCCACCTCCTATAATGAACCTGACTTCTTTGAAGGAGTTCTTCTGGAAGAAGAGGAACATTTTATTCTTCTTGCTTTAATTGTGGCCTTATCTTAAATGGTTCCTAAATGATGAGATTAGTTCTGAACTTAAAACAGCAAACAACTGATGGAAGGCCTGCAATGATGGACCATCAAATTTGTTATGTTTACTATATGGACTTTATTATTAAATATGTACAGTGTTCCCTCGATTTTCGCGGGTTCGAACTTCGCGAAACGTCTATACCACAGTTTTTCAAAAATATTAATTAAAAAATAGTTCGCGGTTTCCCCCCCTATTCCACGGTTTTTCCCGCCTGATGACGTCATATGTCACTGCCAAACATTCGTCCGCCTTTAATAATTTTTTAAAATAAACTTTAATAGATAAACATGGTGAGTAATAATCTAAGTGGTTGCTAAGGGAATGGGAAATCACAATTTAGGGGCTTAAAGTGTTAAGGGAACGCTTGTGATACTGTTTATAGCCAAAAATAGTGTATTTACTTCCGCATTTCTACTTCGCGGAAATTCGACTTTCGCGGGCGGCCTCGGAACGCATCCCCCGCGAAAAGTGAGGGAACACTGTACTAGTATAACTAAAGCTCCATATTCAGACAGAATGGAGGGAGAGAGGGAGAAAGGGAGATGGGCAGAGAGAGAAAGAGAAAGGAGCAAATTCACAGAAATTGCATTTTTGAAAAACCTATGGGGCTTTGTTTCTCATATTCTCATTTCCATTTGCATTAGAAAACTATATCAGTTTTCTCATATTCTCCAGTTTTATGCCAGTAACCCAGGAGGGTTAGCCACTTATTGCATTTTTCCTGTAAACAATTTTTTCTCTCCTCCATGTCATTGTGATATTGCAGAGAAGTGAAATAATTGGGATAACCTGATCTTTTTCTTTGTGATGTGTGTATGTTTTAAAGGGGGGAAATAGATGTAGAAGAAGGGTGTTTTTGCACATTGACAAAACACTCCATGAATTAATGTTTCACCAGCCATTTGCTTTATAAAATCCTCCAAGGAGCTGGACCATATGTTCATCTTACATTTATGCTGCCTGTTTAATTTAACCCATTAGAGTGACATAATTGCTTTGAGAAAATAATTCATATGTATTCTTGGCTGGCACACTAAATTCTATAAAAACAATTAAGACATGCTTAGGTCAGAGAGGCAGAAATGTTAGTTTATTGTTACATGTTTAAAATCCACACTGTTCAAGATCCTGAAACACCATCATTCTTCCTTGCCCCCCACCCCAGTCATTGCTCTAATTTATTTATTTATTTATTTTATTTATTAGTTGGACTTGTATACCGCCCCTCTCCGAAGACTAATTTGATTTCAGAATCACCAAAACCAGAAATAGGCAAACAAATTCTTTCTACTACTGGCTAGGACAGATGGGAATTGTAGTCCAAAACTTCTGAAGTGCCAAACTCTTCTTTCCACAGTCCAATTGTTTCTCTAGGTCACGTGTGTAAAACTTGGGATATCACATTGTCATCATGTGATGTATCGTAAGAGTTTTTCCCTTTGCGGATCTGTGGTGGGCATGGCCTTCAAGTGACACATTCAACCCGCAGACTACCAGTTTGACACCCCTGCTCTAGGTGTTTAGATTTCTCACAAAGTTCTTCTAAATTAGTAAACTTTTATTATTCTGTAGGTTAATGTGAAACTGGTCCCCGCTGGTAAACCTTAGCTTCTGCTTGGTTCTGGAGAGTAACTTAATAAGATTGCTAAATAAGCTTAAGGACAGAATATTTTTTCTCTGTCCCCCTGTGTTGTGGTTAGCTCTGGCCCAGCTCCTGCCCCAAGGACTGTGGATGTGGGGGAGACATCCACATGCTGCAGGCCTGCTTTGCCCCCTCCCAGTGGAATCTGCTGATGAAGGCTCCTCTGACCAAGAAGACATGAGTGACGGAGGAGGAGAATGTAGCAGACAGCTCAGAAGGAGATCAATTATCTAGCTCCTCCTTGGATTCAGAACAAGAGTTAATGCATGCGGAGAGCGATGCATAGACAACAACAACTGAGAGATTATTATCAAAGAAAATGAGGCCACCTGTGGTTGGGTGGGGCTGTGGTAATTAGTGAGGCTGCTATAAATAGCAGCCTGTGGGTTTGGCCATTGTGGAGGATTATCTGATCGTTGTGTTTCATGACTGCTTTACTGACTTTGACCTTTTGTGTGCTTATTTTCCCCCGCTTTGAAACTAAACCAGAGCAAAGTGTTGTTCACTTTGTGAAAGAAGAAGGACTGTGAATTGCCTCACAGCTGCAAGCTAAATATCACAGAACTGATAAGGGACTTGTACAAATTACCAGTTTGTTTGGAGACAAGTACTCTTTGCTATACCAAAAGAGGGCTTAGTTTAAGTGAATTTTCATTATAAAAAACATTGTTTTGAATTTTCAAACGTGTGTGTGTGTCTGAAATTTGTACCTGTGAATTTTTGGGAGGAGTGTACCAGAGAGCCCGACAGAACACCCTGTAAAAAAAAAATGGAAGTAGACATTGGTGAAATCCAAATATTTTTACTACTGGTTCTGTGGTCATGGCTTGGTGAATGCAGTGTAGTGGGATGTGGCTTGGTGGTTATGGCTTAGTGGTTGTAGCTTGGTGGACGTGGAATGAGAAATATATTGCAAAGTCTCAATTCCTACCCCAATCCAGTGTAGGATATTGCAAAATCTCCATTCCCACCCCACTCCGGGGCCAGTAAGAGGTGGCATTTGCCAGTTCTCTGAACTATTTAAAATTTCCACTACAGGTTCTCCAGAACCTGTTGGATTTCACCCCTGGAAGCAGACATGAACAGACATACAACCTGGCCCCTTCCAAGAAAGACATGTTCTCATCCAAGGATAGCATCACTCAGCTTCTATAAAGACCAGATCTGAACTCCTGCAGAAATTCTGATGCCAAGTTCCACGATCACTCAATGACTCTCTCCTGTGTCATTTATTATTTACCTGCCTCTCCAGTCATGGGCGAAGACAGGAGCAAAAGAGAGAGAACAGGGAAACTGTTTTAAATGTGGAATTCAAACTAAAGCAGATGTAAATGGTTTTTATTGGCAAATGTTCAACAAATCAGTCACAGTGCACTGCAAAGTTTTCTTCCACATTTGGCGTTCAGATGTTGTTACTTCTTTCATCGTTTAGAGCAGTTGCTCTGCTTAAACCATGCCACTGCAATGACAGCAAGTGTAGGTTATAAAATTAGCTTTAAGCAATTTAGGTTTAGTCGAATACATTTTTGTCTCTCTCTCCACCAATCTTCTTACTATTTCCCCAGGAACTACATTCAGCTTGGAAGCTTGGATTTTGGCCAATGGGAGAGTGTTTAGAAAGACCTAAGCCAACTGCCCAAGCTATTTTTCCATTGCAAAAATCAACCAAGATTTGACATGGCAGCCCAAAAGTTATGGAAAACTCCCTAGAGTTCTTGCAGTGGAGTTATTTCAAATACCCTTCAACTACCAGATCACCATCTGCGGAAGCAAGGGTAATGCAGAGTATATCCTGAAACATGAGTGAGATCATGTATCAACTAACACATGGGACCTGGAAAGCATGAAAATCTGAGTCTTAACTAGCTGAGGTGAGATCAAAAGTCTGAGTATTGAAATCTCCCAGACCAATCAGACTGAGAGATACCATCAGCACCCTTAGGGCTATTTCTGCTAAGTCAGGCAGGGACTGTATTGCACAGTTAACTCCAGGGTACCTGAACAAAATCCAAATTTGTTTCTAATTGCTCCCAAAGGAATGCAGTAACTATTTAGAACAATGCATAGGGTTATTTGATAGGTGGTGGGATTATATTAAAACACAGCAGTCCCCAATTTTGCTTGCAGCCATCCATAACTACCTGCAGATGGAGATAAGCAAGCCCCTACAACATGAATCTCTCAAGAGATGCCCTCAGGTGTTGAGTTTTGATACAAATAATTGTGATTATGATTATGATTACTGCTAGGGTTGGAAGGGACCTTTTGGCCATGTAGTCTAACTCCCCGCTCAAGTAGGACTCCGTACACCATTTCAGACAAATGGCTATCCAATCTCCTCTTGAAGGTCTCAAATGTTGGAGCTCTCACAACCTCCACTGGTTGATTGCTCTCACTGTCAGAAAGTTCCTCCTTATTTCCAGGTTGAATCACTTCTTGGTTAGTTTCCATCCATTATTCATTGTCTGGCCAGTCTCTCAAGTATTGGAACTCTGCCATCATGTCTCCCCTGGTCCTTCTCTTCACTAGACTGGCCATGCTTGCAACCACTCTGTGAATGCCCTGCTATTAGCACTGCTTCTGTGAGTAGCCCTGCTCCTCCAAAAGCCACATTGTGACATTAGCTAAAAGGAGAATAACTTTTTTTCTGTGGCCCCTATTCCAGTCAGAGTTTATGCGTCTCCACCCTCACATCCTTGGCCTTCTAGAATAGCCTAAAAACTTGGCCCTGGCACTTGGCCTGGGGCCCAACAGGGGCTTGCTACATGAAGGTTGACTGATGAGGGTAGAGAAGATTCTTGCCCATAGGCTGCCCAACATCTTGGTTTTTAACTTTTAACCCGAATTCAATTTTTCTAATTTTAATTATTTTTGTATTTTTAACTTTTTATTATATTGTAAGTCTCACAGAGTTAGTATAATAGCGAGATAAGCAGCATATAAATTTGAATGAATGAATGAATGAATGAATGGATGAATGAATGAATGACAAATGCCCGTATGTATAATGTAACTGCTTGCATTGCAGCTACCTAGCTGTTAGTTGTGGAACCCAACATGTTTGCAGCCATACATCTGAAGACTTTAACAATGGGGATAAAAGCACATTCGTCTTTAGAATGTAACAATAACTCTTCTGGAGCCCTTTTCACTACTGCTTGCATGAATCACCCTGAATTAAAGTGGCCTTATATGACACCTGACTCTGCAGGATTGAGACTTCCTTCTTATTGTTCTGTAATTCATGCATAGTATTTTTTTAAAAAAAATTCATTCTAATTACTGTGTTCTGGCCACTTTGCCATCAGGACTCCATGAGACTGCACAGTTGATACCTTGGGCATTAGGAATATTTCAACTGTGTGATGAACTTGAAATAAGAGGTGAATGCAGGTACTTTTTTCTTTAGCTAGCTCCTTTTGTATCATAATATCTTGGCCTGTGGTGGCTTTTCATCTTCCCTTATTCCCTACTATGAAACCTCAACACATCAAACATGGAGTCTATATTAATGAATTAGTCTGACAGAGAATTTATATTATATATATATTTCTCTATGGACTGCTTATGCTCCTTTTTTGACCTGGCTGAGCCAAATAGCATCACAGAGCTATTAACTGCAGCTGTCCAACTATTTGACAAACACCTTTTTTCTGCAGCCAGAGGCAGGGATGGAGGCCTGGGAGGAGAGGAGAGGAGAGGAGACGAAAACAAATGCATCAAAATCCAGACAGGTTACCACCCACACAGCTAGAGAATTCATGGATAGTGAATCATAAATTTCTTGTTTGACAAACCAAGTGAATGGTGACAAAGCAAATATATATATATTAATTATTAGTCCTTTAGGTTGCATAAATAATGATACAGATGGATACCAAACATTATCCTGTTTTAAGAGCAAGCAATGCTCAAATTAAAATATTCCTTTTCCTTTTTACAGGGACTTATATTTTTTTCTTCTTCAGGGCTAAGGTTCCAGTTTGGCTTTTAAGTCATACCTAAATAGTAATGGTTTGGAAAGCTCAACAATTATATTTAATTTCTCTTCCATTTGAATGAAGTGAAATTAAATATAGTTAATATGGTTACTTTTCAGTTACATCTTTAATAAGGTTTACTTTATGTTACAATGGATAGTGAATGAAGAAAAAACCCTAAATCCTAATGATAACAGCTGCCTAACTTGTCAGCATGCTATATTTGAAAGTGGAAGAATCTCCTTTATAAGAAATGTTTAAAGGCAAGTTGGATACCCATCTACTGGGAATTTTGTAGCAGTGAATGTCTGTGCTAAGCAGCTGTCTAAACTATATGACATCAAAGTTTCCATCCAACTCTAATAATCTATGATTCTATATAAAAAAAACTTCAAACTGGAATAGTTTTTGGAGGCTGTTGAGAGTGGAGAGATTAATTTAGGTCTCTAATTTTGCACTTCTATTTCAACACATAGGTAACATTGATCATCTGCTTTGTATAAGAAAACAAATCATATTCCTAAATTATCTTTAGGAGTCCTGGTGGTAAAGTGGTTAGAACACTGTTTCCCAACCTTGGCAACTTGAAGGTATTTGGACTTAAATTCCCAGAATTCCCCAGCCAACAAATGCTGGCTGGGGAATTCTGGGAGTTGAAGTCCAAATATCTTCAAGTTGCCCAGGTTGGGAAACACTGGGTTAGAATACACTTTTTTAAAAAAATCTCCCTTTTTATAACCCCGCAATCCCTTAATTCAGGGTAAAGTCAGGATGGAGCTGAGCATTTATTACAGGCCAACTCTGGCCACAGCTTGGAGTTTGATTCTTGACAGGGCTGAAGTTGACTCAGTATTCCATTCTTCCAAGGTGGATAAAATAAGCACCCAGATGGTTTGGGGCAATATACTGACTCTGTAAACTATGTTAGAGAATAATATAAAACACTGTGGAATGATATATAAATCTAAGTGCTATTGTGACAGTCGTAAGGTATTGAAGCCAAATCAACTACTTATTCCATTGTCATATGAAATGGTATGAGCAAACACCATCTTTTTACCTCAGAGAGAAAAATGTTCTGAGCCAGTGTGATAGGCTCTAATTGCTTGGGCATTTTTTTTTTTAGTAGCATATTCTTGAAAGAAAACAAGAAAAAGAAAAATAAGGGGGGGGAAACCCAGGAAGTACAAAGAAGAAAAATAACAATAGAATAAATAAAATATCATTCCCAAATTCTAGTTTGCCTTCTGTTTCTCAGGGATTCCCCTGTTTTCCTCTGTTCCCACTGCCAACACCTATTCTAATAAAAAGGAAGGAATGAAATACAATACAGTGATACCTTGTCTTAATTGGTTCCAGGAGGAGGTTCGTAAGGTGAAAAGTTTGTAAGATGAAACATTGTTTCCCATAGGAATCAATGGAAAAGTGATTAATGCGTGCGAGCCCAAAACTCAGAAACCCGGAAGCCGGGCCACCACCGTCGAAGGAGGCTTGAGCCTCCCGGTCCTCCCCACCCCTTCGCCGTACCTGTCATCCTGGGTGAAGCGCTGGGGGGAGGGAGTCAGGAAGATCCTCCTGCACCCCCCAGACGAAAACACAACAGAGGTCCGTGGCTGCCTCCGGCTTGAGCCTCCCTTTGCTCCATGCCGCTTCACCCTGCCTGTCATCCTGGCTCAAGCAGGCGGTGGCAGACCACCTTTGTGTTTTCAGCTGGGGGGACAAGAGGACCTTCATGACCCCCTCCCCCCTGCGCTTCACCCAGGATGACAGGCAAGGTGAAGCAGCATGGAGGAATGGGAGGCTCAAGCCAGCGGCGGCGGACCACCTTTGTGTTTTTGGCTGGGGGGGGGCAGGAGAGCTGGTCTGACACCCCGCCCCCCCCCCAGGCGCTTCAGCTGGCAGTCGGGAGGCAGGGAATCTCGGCGGGGGCGGGAAATGAATGGGAAATCCCATCAGGTGTAGTCACAAGGCAGGGGAATCCCTGCATCAGTAAGTGAGCGCACACGCAGTAAGAGAGCCCAGGGATCCGGGCTTGTGTTCGTAAGATGGAAAGGGTTTTTAAGACAAGGCAAAAAAAAAAATCTTAATCCCCAGGTTCATATCTTGAAAAGTTCGTATGACGAGGGGTTCATAAGACAAGGTATCATTGTATTTGGTTGCCTGCCTAACAAAATATTTTTCTCCTATCGTCCTTGATATGGCTAGGAAAGAGGCAGTAAGAACAATCAAGAAGGGCAATATGGTCATCATCCTATAAGGGAGTCAGAATGTTACAGCCTCAACTGCTCCCCATCCACTTCCTTAGTGCCTGACAGAAAGGTTCCCAAGGATTGTTGCTATCACTCCCATGGCAGACAGTAAATGATTCAATGGATTTTTGGAGATAAACAAATGTAGCTGAGCTGCTTTAAATGTATGCCATGTGTAGCTTGCATGTTCCTTGCTTGTAACAAATGTCTTCCAGACAACACAAAGTTAGCTTTCAGAGAGTGCCCCAATGCAAAGGTCACAATGTGACCGTGGTGGTTTAGGATCAGAGCACGGGTGGGTTGGACCCTGAATGGTGGGGAACGTGGTTCCTGTGGTGGCAATGTAATGCCTAGGCTAGCTCTGGTGGCACCGCCGGGTGTGCACGGCAACCAGCATTTTCCTGGATCTCAGCCTGCCCTGCCCTGCCCTGCCATGAGCGCTGCCTTCCCATGCTGCATGACCCTCACCCCTCGCTCATCTCTGGTGCCAGCTCCCCCCACTGTAATGACAGCGCACGCTAACACCATTTACACTGCCACCCGCACTCGCGCCATCTCTGCCCACACTTGTACCGACTCCCCCCCACTGCCCGTGCTACTGCTGTTTGCCTCACTGCCCACACTCACACCGATTCTGCCCATGCTCATGCCAGCTCTGCCCATGCTTGTGCCAGTTCATGCCCCACTTCCCATGCTGCCACCATTCACCCTGCCATGCGCACTCTCACCGGCTCCCCCCACCATCTGTGCTACCGCTATTTGCCCCACCACCCACAATCATGCGGCTCCACCGTGCTCATGCCAGCTCCCCCCACACCCATTGTACCACCATTCACACTGCCATGCATGGTCTCGCTCAGTCCCCCTCCACCTGCGCTACCACCGTTTGCCCTGCCACCAATGCTCACAACGGCTCCATGAGCGAGAGGTGATTGGTGGCAGTGTGGACACTACTTACCTTATTATTGTCTGATTCTAGTTTTTTTGCTTCTGTGCATGCGTAGAAGTGAAAAAAAAACCAAAATGTCGCATGCATTCGTCCTTGTGTGAGATTCGGCTTCTGCTCATGCACGCATTCCCAGACCGTTCTGGTAGGGCCAGGAATGGTGGCCCACTCCTGGATCAGAGGGTCATGCAAAATGGGTTCTGGGCATGCATGGTGGAATTTATTTTTGTTTTTTCATTAGCTGCAGAAAGACCCTCACAGCTACTTGTCCCCCTTTTTTTATATTTTCCAACCACTGATTATATGAAAGGGAAGTTAGAAGGAGAAAGCAAAAAAGTCTTGGGGGATAAATTGTATAAATTCCATCAATTGCCTGTTGTGATTAAACCTCAATCTTAGCAGTTCCACTAAGCAGGGTCAGGATGCATTGCTTTTGATGATTCTCATCAATTTGCTTTCAACTATTAGGCAAATATTAATTCATGCCTCAATGACATGAAAAAAGCAGAAACTAGTAATCATAAATAATATAAATTGCCATAATAGGGGTTTTTAACTTATAGAAAAGGTGTTACTGGGTCTTTCAATTGGGGATCAATTTGCTTTTCTACCAGAGTTCAGAAAACGACTAAGTTTAGAAGCACATGGAGCAATATATATAAAATAGATTAATACTTTGCTTGGATCCTTGCAGACATCATATTAGTGATTAGTATTACTAATTACTACACTGAATTAGTAATTAGTGATGATTAGTGACTTTATAACATGATTGCAAATTCCATTATCGAGGAGTAGAATTAAGATGAGAGAATCAGATCAATACAAATGTATTTTTCAAAAAGCCAGGACATGAGGTGGGGTGGGGTGGGGGCAATGGAAAGGAATGCTAATTCTTGGCCTCAGAATCACCTGCTTTAAATCTCTGCTCCCACAGCTTGCCTTGATCTTTCATATCAGTCTTCCAAAAGGAAGGTGAGTTTCTTCACCTCTAGGCCACCATGCTGCTCATCAGAATTGATTGCTATAAGCATGTATAATCCCATGGATCAACCTTGGGAAATAATATATAGTGTTGATATCAAACAGACAAGCACGCATAACTGATAAATATATTATGTCTGTGAAATATTAAATATTAAATAGTCCACAGACATCACAACAAGGGCAGGAAGCTTTTCAGCAACCAAATTTCACTGTTAAAATGTGTATATATACATGCATGTGTGCATGCACGGACATGCACTGTTAAAACACACACACACACACACACACACACACACACATTTATAGCCCAGGAAACAAATTAGTTAATGAATAAATGAAGAAAGAAAAAAACTAATATTTCTGCCAATCCAATGATTTCTTCACTGCTAACACAGCTGCCAAACCCCAAATGATATTTATATGCAGTATGTCAACACCATACTTGGAGTATATAGAATTCAAATTGACTACATTGATACAAGAAATGTCATACAAAAGTAGGGTGGCTGAGCTCCTTGAATTCCTGAGTTTGAGGAATAGGGCGGCATAGAAATCTAATAGGTGGATAGATAGATAGATAGATAGATAGATAGATAGATAGATAGATAGATAGATAGATAGATAGGTAGGTAGGTAGGTAGGTAGGTAGGTAGATTTATATAGTCCATGGAATGGTCTATATAAATGGTCAAGAAATATGTGATTCCTTCAGACTAAGTTGATACCTATGGATAAACAATCGCTGAAGAAAACTTTCAGAACTAAAGAGATGTCCAACTAACTATGATTTAATAAAATATATTATCTGGCCTTATCCAATTTCTCTACTGTTGTGAAATCAGCTCAATAGAAGTTTGGATTTATAGAGTCTCAAGAGCTGACATATCTGCTACAAAACTATGTCATTTATTCACATCAAGATCAAGTTCTAGCAACTTTAGCATGGTGTGATGTCTAATCATAGGCCTTCTCCCCATGGAAAAGGACTCTGAAGTAATAATTACTTGGCAATCACACACACTTTATCACTTCCAAATTAGATTTTGGTAATCCAGTGCTTTATTTTCAGAGTAATCTTATTACCGCAACGGAGTTTCCTTCACTGTCTTTCTCCTTTCATTTGATATTTATTGTCACAGATGTAAAGCATTAAGGCACAGCCAAGAGAAATATTGGATTTGGGCAGAGAAATTGGATAATATTAATCACAGCATTTAAAAAAAAATCCCACTCTCAATTAAATTCCCTTAAATCTGTATACATATTAAAATAAAAAGTAATTGAATACACATACAAAAATAGAAAATATTTCATTAAGAATCATATGTAATACACCTATTTTTTTCTCTCCCAAAGTATAATGTATTTATTCGAGTTTCCCTTTTTATCACAGTCTTTGGGAACAACATTATGTTTGAGCTAACAATTTAGCACAAGACTTTCTTAAGTGCCGGAACAACTATTATGGCCAAAATTGATATGGCACAACCAGGAAAGCATGAATTGTGTTCGTACCACAGTGCTTGTCTGAATTTGAACTGGCTCAATGCATATTTTGCAGGAGAGGCGGAGTAACGACACGGACACAAGAGCTGGATTTAAAACTGGGTCATTTTTATTAATTAAATTTGCATAATTTATTTAAATAAATTAGCATAATTAGCATAATTAACTATAACCCTAACAAGGACCCGCAGGGTCAAACAATTGCTTCCGGGGTGGAAAATGATGTCAGAAAAACTTCCGGGGCAACTATGGGCATAGCTCCATGCTAATCCAGGTGAGGGACCACTCCCTCACCTGAGACATTGCCATGCACTTGCATGTGGGAGGTCCCGCCGGTGAACCCCTACCAGGGGAATTAAATGTGTGGGACCCAAAGACAGGTTCCCCCCAATTGCTCAGGTCGCTCACACCACAAGCCTTTGGAGAGAACCTGTCAATCATCCCCAAAGATGCCCAACGGAGAACACGCAGTTGCTAAACCACCACCCAGTTTTCCGCCCCTAACCTGCCTACCCAAATGACCAAAGGTAAGCCAATTAACCTAGACAGGGGCAAAGCACCCCCTAACCACTTTGTCCGTCTCTCCACAGTGTGGAAAAGGTGAAAAACGATCTTGGCAAATGCCAAGACTGCCAAAAATTCCTATTCGGCCCCTTAGGGCGACCCCCAGTGGCACACTGCAAGATAGGGAGGGCGGGTGGGTGTTTGCTCTTCTGCCGAGTCCGGGGCGAAAAGGCAGAGTTCGAGCCTGCCAGCCCTTATATAGGGCTCGCAGGCTCCTCCCCGGACTCGTGACCGGGTAGGCCCAAGCCACCCATGATTTTGGCCGAGATCTCGCGAAGTCTCGCGAGATCTCGGCCCTTTACCAAGATGGCAGCTATGCCAGTAGCCGGGTCCCCTGGCCCTCCAGCAAAAGCGCCAGAGGATGAAGACCACCAGCGGTATTATCTGAGTATGGGAATAGAGAATTATCTTGGATCACTAATTGTTGTAACTGGTGCAGATGTCTATTCCCATCCTAGATAATGTCAAGGATCCTGAATTTGTTCACTTCAAGATGCTGATTTTTAATTTCCATAATTCCTAATCATTGATCTGCTAGAGATAGCATCTGGACACTAAATTCTAGGGGGGGAATGGAAATTTCCATAACGTTTCCTTGTGATGATGTTCTTTTTGACTGTAAATGAATCAAATTCCATGATCATTTTGACCTGAAATAAAATAAGATGCAAATTCATTTAAAATATATTTTCCCTAGTATTGTAATCCAACTGATATATTGACTGTAGAATGTTATGCATCGTTACTGAGAAGCAAATTATTAGATTTATGACAAGTTGAGTGCTTGTATAATTGCAGCTTTATATATTTATTGGAATTTTACTGTTTGTTCTATGTTGTTTCAAGTATTACACCACTGCAATTGGAATGTCTTCAATCTCATTTAAATATAAATATTGGGTGTTGTTTGCATTTGGTTATTCTCAATTTGATTGATGTCTTTTCTCCCTTTGAATGGCATTTTAGATTATTGTGATTTTTCTTTCTGTTTTCATATCTATGTCTGTATTGGTATCTCTATATTTCTCTATGTCTATATAGCACTTGGCCTTAGTAACACTTTTATATTACAATAATTAAACTTGGTTAGAGCAATAAACAAAGAAAGTGTTTATAGAGAAGAATAATGACAGCATATACTGTTGGGGCAGGTGGGGGACCATGTTTGAATTTAATTATATTGAATTATAACTGAGCCAAAATCTTTTTTTCAAATGTGCCACAGATGTTCAACACCCCCACAGGTCTAATTTACCATGTAGGGACTATGTGTGCAATAAGGGTTTCTGTCAGGGTGAACAGCTCCCTTTTTGCTCCTGCCTGTCAGTTGTCAAGAGCCAGTTGTGAAGGCAGTGTGAGGCTCCATCTACCTGCCTGGATACCGTCATTTGGGTTCTTTCACCCTCTGTGCATGTGCAAAGCATTCTGTGCATGTGCAGAGGGTAAAAGAACCCAAATGGTGGTGTCAGGGAGAGTGGGCAGAACCTCACACTTCACGACTGGGTCACTGGCTACCGACAGGCACAAGGGAACTGAGAGCATTTCGCTGGTTTCAGTGTAAGTGTAAGTGTAAGTTTCCTGTTTCTGGTGAGCAAGAGAAAAACATCTCTATAAAATAAAACAATGGGACATAAACATATCAAAGGAAGTAGGTGATAGTATATATAGATCTCTCTCTCAATTTATCAATGGAATCTTATTTTTCCTATATGGTCAGACTCTTATTAGCAGAGAGACAAAAGCAACACAGCCAATATTTCCAATAAATTACACTGTTCTACAATTTTTTTGTGTGGCAGAAATGAAATGTGACATTTCTTAATGAATTTCACATGCTGAATTCAAATATAATAATGATATTTGTTAGTTGACTCTAGTTTTCATGCAATGGACATTTTACATTTTCCAACTATCCAACAGGTAATAGGCAGATAATGAACCAAAACTTAATACGTGTATATAAACCCGTATATTTTTATTAAAAATTAAGTGAATTATATTCGCAACAGTGAATACATGAAATAATCTATTATATATGTTTATCAAGAAAAACTAAATTAGTAAACAAGTTTAAAATGTTCAAAAGTTTAAATTTTTCAGTAATCTTGCCTTTGGTTTCTCTTGACTTTTTTTTTTTTGTATTCAAGGAAAGGATTGTCTCTTGCAATTGTCCAACAGTAGTCTAAAAGCATTGATGGTCTCCATTTACCTTGATACTTTTATCCATTGCTGCAATGTCTTAATGGAAGTGCTCCCCATGCTCGTCACTCACTGCTCCACAATTTGATAGAAAGAAATTCATATGAGAGTGTAGAAAATATCAGAGCTTGCATTTGTGGAAACTAGCCTGTTTGTGCCCAAGCAGCAAACCAGTCCAGCCAGCCCATCAACCCAGCCAGCCAGCCAGCCACAGACCAGTAGAAATGGAGTTGAAGTCTTCAATGAATGCAGCAGTAGGAAGTTGTGGAAAAATATATTTACTTCTTTATACTCTCTACTACTACTACTACTACTACTGTCTATACTATACATAAAATAAACTAGTATCTTACTAGTACTTTGCTACAAGTTCAATAACTCACAGGAACCAACTTATACAGCGTTACAGCTTCCACGAACAGCAACAGCACACAGGTAACAGTGAACAGACAGAGAGTAAGAGCAGGGAGCTTTTGCCTTATTAAATACTTTGCATATGATTGCTAGGTTGCTGCACAGTCAACTGCCTCTGAATGACTCAGCATTCTTACCTGAGGTCTACTTTCTGCATTATATTACCTAGGTATTTTTAATTTTTTGACAGAAAATAAATTTTAAGGACATGTTTAAGGTTAATTTAAGGGTTAAATAAGGTTCAGGAGGGAAGTGTTTTTAATAGGAAAGTGAACACAAGAACAAGGGGACACAATCTGAAGTTAGTTGGGGGAAAGATCAAAAGCAACATGAGAAAATATTATTTTACTGAAAGAGTAGTAAATCCTTGGAACAAACTTCCAGCAGACATGGTTGGTAAATCCACAGTAACTGAATTTAAACATGCCTAGGATAGATCCATCCTAAGATAAAATACAAAAAATAGTATAAGGCAGACTAGATGGATCATGAGGTCTTTTTCTGCCATCAGTCTTCTATGTTTCTCTGTTTCTCTGTTTCTCTGTTACAACCAAGATTTTTGTAGGCCTGGATGAGTTTTTCAACCACTTCCTTGTAGTTTGCTGCTTTATTGTTTCCAAGAAAAATTGATGTCACTGACATGAATGCTATCCATGCAGTGTTTTCTTTTCCATGCAACAGAGATAGAAACTCATCATCATTAATAAGTTCACAGATCTGTGGGCCAACAAAAAGGCCTTCATTTATTTTTGCAGCACTCAGCAATGGAAATTTACTTAACAGGTACATGAAAGCTGTTTTATTCCTGTCCATTGCCTTCATGAGGTTTTTCATTAATCCCAATCTGATGTGTAATGGAGGTCGTAAAATATTGTTGCTGTCTACAAGTGCTGCATGCTTTACATATTTATTCTCTGGTTGCAATGTCTGCCATAGTGGTCATTCTCTTTTGATATAGTGCAATTCTTTCGCACGACTGTCCCATTCACACAGGAAGCAGCAATACTTAGTATATTCATCTTGAAGACCAAGTAAGATAGCAACCACTTTCAGGTCCCCAGAGATTGACCATTGATGTTGATCATAGTTAATGCATCTTAAGAGCTCTTTCAAGTTTTCATATGCTTCTTTCATTGCAACTGCATAAGCAACTGGAACGGATGGTAGCTGATTTCCGTTATGTATGTAAATATGTATGTATGCATGTATGTATGCAGCAGCCCACCCCTGATCATATTATATCATGGAAACTAGAGCCAATATACATTTTTAAATGTTATTTTCATTTTTGGCACCCCCAAATTATGTAAGTACAGCTGTTTTCATGCTCACAGCTTTTTACCGTGAGAACTGAAACAGTAAGGCAAGACAGCATTTAATAGTGTGGTGCTCCCTGGTGGTAGAACTGAAGATCTCTTTTAAAATTATATTAAGAGATTTTGTTATATGATAAAATGAGTTTTGTGTTTAGAAAGGTATTTTGAAATACTAACTCAAAATATAATTCATCTGTGCTTGTTAAAAATAACCTAAAATCTGTAATGAAACTGTACACAGTGTGGTATTCAGTGATATACTGTGTTTCTCTAAAACATGACCCACTCCCCAAGAGAAGGCCCAGCACTGTTTTGTGCACATATGTTAAAATTAAGACCTATCCCCAAAATTTGGCTCTTTTTAAACTCATGTATGGCCAGGCTTTCTGGAGTAGGTGATGGCCGACTTTTTTGGGTGGATGGTTACTAATAGACTGGAGTGGCTGGCACAAGGCACGTTGGTAAGGGTGCGTGAGATGCGTGGGTCGCATCACTTGCTCTTTTCGGCCGCGAAAAAAGCAGCCCAGTGGCCAGGTGAGGCATGTGGAGAGGAAATTAAGACACTCCTCAAAAAGAAGGCCTAGCCTTTTTTTTCGGGGGTGGTCAAAAGAAAATAAGATCCGGTTGTATTTTCAAAGAAGGATCCAGAAGGATCTCTCGAAATTGAGTGAGTGGGCAACAAAGTGGCAAATGCATTTTAACCTAAAAAAGTGCAAAATTATGCATATTGGGGCAAAGAACCCCAATTATACCTACCAACTGATGGGGACCAAGCTTTCTGAGACAACCCAAGAAAGGGATCTTGGGATTTTGGTGGACAGCTCAATGAAGATGTCAACCCAGTGCGCAGCAGCAGTAAAGAAAGCAAATTCCATGCTTGGCATGATTAGGAAGGCAATCGAAAATAAGTCAGTAAGTGTTGTATTGTCTCTGTATAAATCAATGGTGAGACCACACTTGGAGTACTGTGTACAGTTCTGGTCACCTCACCTCAAGAATGTTCCAAGAATGGAACTGGAAAAAGTGCAAAAAAGGGCAACAAGTATGATCAAAGAAATGGAGCACCTCCCTTATGAAACCACATTGCAACTTCTTGGTCTCTTCAGCCTTGAAAGACAGTGTTTAAGGGGTGACTTTATTGAAGTGTATAAAACAGAGTGTATAATTGAAGTGTATAAAACAGAGCAGAGCAGAGCAGAGAAGAGAAGAGAAGAGAAGAGAAGAGAAAAGTTCCACGAGGAAACAAGGCAAGACAAAGGCAAGACATCAAACCGTAAGTGATTGATCACTACTGCCCATTGAATACCACAAAGCCTCAATCTGCCCAGCACCCCAGGACCTCCAACACCCTAGCACCATCAAACTTCTTGCCATTGCCCGAACCCCCTGCAGAACCAAGCTTACCCTGCCATCAGCCGAGCTATCAACCAAGGCTTGGAGCATCTGAAGCTTGTACGCCAAGTGAATAACCAAGAGAGAAACCCTTAGTTTGAACAAGCGCTAGGAGTCCTATTAACAACAAAAGGACCTGTAAACGCTCCATTCAAAGGGAGACTGAAAAATCTTCTAAATCACCTCATCAAACACCATTTGGGCTAATAAGGCAAGCTTAAACTACTAGGTGCTGGCTGTGAAGGAAGAAGGGGGGTTACTGGGCATTCAAAAGCCATTGTTCTTGCCTGTTTCAACTATTTGCCTCTCTCTTAAAGTTACAAACTCCTAATTGCCTCTCCCTCAACACGCTGTAAAGTCATAAAGAGGCCCACTGAGCAGGAAGCCAGAAACTCAGGCAGGGTAACCAAAAGACTTTCCTGAAGCACTAACACCCCACACACACACACACACACCCTGGTAGACAGACGCTGACACAGAACAGCTCAAATCAAAGCAGAAATGCCAATCAAAAAGAATATACAACAACAAGAACAACAAGAACAACAAGCAACAATTGATAATCACAGCTATCAATGCTTTAAATGCAAAGACATTATCAATGATCATGATGGTTTCATAAAATGCCAGACTTGCAATCAGTCTGCTCACAAAAGCTGCTTCAATATTTCTAAACATATTGACACCTTCCTAAAAGCAAACTCTTCATTTCTTTATATGTGCTCATCCTGCGCCCCCAAGCTAAATATACTTAGCAGCTTGTCTGATGAGATTAATACCTTAAAAGAAGCCATCAAAACCCAAAAAACATTAATAGAAAGTATGGAACCAAGACTTCTCAAAACGCAAGAAGAATTCAAAAAAAGTATTGAATCAAGACTCTCATCCATGGAGAAAAATATCCAAACACTGAATCCACCCGACAAAATATCACTCACCACTCCACCACCCCAACCTCAACCACTTCCAATACTCCAAAAACCCACTAATTCTACCAATGATATCTCTACCCTAGTCAAGGATGCCATGGAATGTGAACAAAAACGCCAGAATGCTATCCTCTTTGGTCTTGATGAAAGTCATGAATCAGATATAACAAGAATAAGAAATATCATCCACCAACATCACTCACATGCACAAACATTCGCCCAAGAAGACATTTTGGAAGTTACCAGAATTGGACCTAAGCACAAGTATAACGATGGCTCAATAGCTCCCCGCTTCTGCAAAGTAGTATGCAAAACTGAACAAATAAAACAGCAATTCATCAAGACCATTAACCACATTGCCAGAAATAACAAGTCCTTCAACAAACTCAGATCCAGACCAGATCTTTCTCTCCTCCAACGTATTCGCTCTCGCGAACTACGGGCAGAACTCAAGAGACGCTATGAACTTGGTGAAACAAATCTTTACATAGATTACCACACAGAAAGCATCAAACCCAAAACCCATAATTCTCCCCACATCTTCCGGTCTAACTTTCAACCTACCATCTCACAACATCAAACTGACACCAGCCAGACCACCATTCCACAACAACAAATGGACAACCCTACCACCTCAAACCAAGAATAGGAAAGCGTGCCCCTTACTTCCTCTAACCACCCCAAAACCAATTCCCAACACAAGACCAATCTCAAATGTAAACTATTAAATGCTAGAAGTTTAGTCAACAAGATATCTGAATTCCTCCTTCTACTTGACACCTCCAATTTTGATATAATTTTTATATGCGAAACATGGCTAAATGCTTCCTACCCAGCCTCCATTATCACATCAAAAAACTACCATGTTTTCCGATCAGACCGTGAATCCCACAGAGGAGGCGGAGTAGCTATATTTTACAAAAAATCACTGAACCTAAAAATCCTTAAAGTTGCACAGGATTTATTGGTACCTGAAACTATTGTCTGTGATTTATCCCTAAATACCACAATTCGCTTCTTACTCTGCTACAGAGCCCCGGACTACGACATCGAACATGCTAACAAATTATCCACATTACTAACGTGGGCAACCAACTGCCCATACCCCATTATCTTCCTTGGAGACCTCAACCTACCACACATCAACTGGTCCTTAAATGAATGCAGCACGGAACCCATCCATTCTACTATATATAATACCGTCACCCATCTGGGACTTGACCAACTAGTAACTAAAAATACCAGACTTGATAACTGTCTGGATCTCATCTTCTGTAACAGCAAAAGTACAATATATGGCTTACAAATAACAGAACCATTTTCCAACAGCGACCACAGCATGATAAACTTCAGTCTCAACTTAAGCCACACTATGAACCACCAAAATAATACAACACCAAAATTCAATTTCAAAAAAGCGAACTACGAACTCATTGAAGCCCACCTCTCAACATTAAACTGGAAAACTCTATTCTCTGAATGCTACACTACTGATGACCTCTACAACACATTCCTACTCGAAATGAAAATTATCATCAGACTTCATGTACCTCTAACATGTACCATAAACAAAAAAAATAACCTCCCCATCTCAATAAGAAAATTACAAACAAGAAAAAAATCTCTCTGTAGGAAAAACAAAAAAGGACAAGTTTCCAACTTCAAAAGCCGATATAAAAGCATTTGCAATCAAATAAAAGCAGAATGCCTTAACTACTACAGCAAACAAGAGGAAGACCTCCTACGCACCAAATCTAATAGAGCTTTCTACAACTTTGTCAACAATAAACTCAAAGACTCTAGACCAATCCCACCTCTCAAAGGACCCAACAACAAAGAATACCATGATGATTCATCCAAAGCCAACCTCTTCAACTCTTTCTTTGGCTCTGTCTTTGTTAACAGCAATGGCTCATCACCCAATTTCATCAATCGCACCTCAAACTCCCTCAATGATTTAACCCAAGTAGACTTCACTGAAGACCAAGTTGAAAAAGCATTACGTGACCTTAAACCTTCTCTATCAGTTGGACCAGATGGTCTATGTGCATACTTCCTAAAAAAGCTCTCTTCTGCCATAGCTGAACCACTAAGCATAATTTTTGAAAAATCCTTCAGAACCAGCACACTTCCTAAGCTATGGTCGAAAGCAATGGTCATCCCCATCTTCAAAAAAGGAGACCCCTCTCTTGTAGATAACTACAGACCAATTTCACTATGCTGCGTCCCATGCAAAGTCATGGAATCAATTATAAACAAATCAATTACTCTCCATTTATAAACTAATAATTTGCTCTCTAATAAACAATTTGGTTTCAGAAAAAAACTATCCTGCAACCTGCAGCTCCTCCACTGCAAAAATATATGGACAACTCATCTAGATCAAGGGAAATCTACAGATGCAATTTATATTGACTTCTGCAAAGCCTTTGATTCAGTGGTCCACGACAAACTACTCCTAAAACTCAAATCCTATGGCATCTCAGGATCCCTCCACAGCTGGATTACAGCATTCCTATCAAACAGACAACAAGTGGTCAAAATAGGAAGCACCATATCCACCCCCGTCCCAGTTAAAGGCGGTGTTCCCCAAGGTAGTGTACTGGGACCAACGCTCTTTATTCTCTACATCAATGACCTTTGCGATTACATCACAAGCAACTGTGTCCTCTTTGCCGATGATGTAAAATTCTTCAACACCACCGATAACACAACTACTCTCCAAAAAGACCTTGACGCTGTTTCTGAGTGGTCTAACACATGGCAACTCCAAATCTCAACTAGCAAATGCTCTGTCCTACACATTGGGAAGAAGAATCTGAACTCCAAATACGAACTGAATAATCAAATTATCACAGATAATCCCCACTCGGTTAAAGACCTTGGTATACTAATAACAAAAGATTTAAGTGCCAAAGTCCACTGCAACAATATAGCTAAGAAGGCTTCAAGAGTTGTAAACCTAATCCTACGTAGCTTCTGCTCTGGCAATCTCACACTACTTACCAGAGCTTACAAAACTTTTGCCAGACCCATCCTCAAATACAGCTCTTCTGTTTGGAACCCATATCGCATCTCAGACATTAACACCCTTGAAAATGTTCAAAGATACTTCACCAGAAGAGCCCTTCACTCCTCCACTCGAAATAGAATACCCTATGAGACTAGACTTTCAATCCTGGGCCTAGAAAGTTTAGAACTAAGACGCCTTAAACAAGATCTAAGTATTGCCCACAAGATCATATGCTGCAACGTCCTGCCTGTCGGCGACTACTTCAGCTTCAACCACAACAACACAAGAGCACACAACAGATTTAAACTTAATATTAACCGCTCCAAACTTGACTGTAAAAAATATGACTTCAGTAACCGAGTTGTCGAAGCGTGGAACTCATTACCGGACTCCATAGTGTCATCCCCAAACCCCCAACACTTTACCCTTAGATTATCTACGGTTGACCTATCCAGATTCCTAAGAGGTAAGTAAGGGGCGAGTACAAGTGCACTAGAGTGCCTTCCGTCCCCTGTCCTATTGCTCTCCTATATCTCCTATATACCTTTCCTCTATTCCTATATCTCTTCTTCTATTCTTTCATTGATATATTCTATTCCTTTATCTTCTTTTCTATTATTTCTTAGATATATTTTACTATGAGTATCTCCTCTATAACCTTCATCATGTATTTTACTATGTGTATATTGATATATACCCACTAAAACCCTCATTGTGTATTGGACTTTTATATCCTTTCTTTATATATAATAACTCATGTCTATCCTCTTCAATATGTATTGTGCATTGGACAAAATAAATAAATAAATAAATAAATAAATAAATAAATAAATAAATAAATAAAATAAATAAAATCATGCATGGGATAGAAAAGGTGGTTAGAGAAAAAATATTTTCTCTATCACACAATACTAGGATGAAGGGGCACTCCCTAAAGCTAGTAGGTAAGAAAGCGAGGACAAATAAAGGAAATATTTCTTCACCCAGAGGGTCATTGGTTTATGGAATTCACATGTCCAGTCAGCGAAGCAGTGGAAGTGATGTGCCGGTGCCTGGAGGCTGTTGGGGACTGGATGGGTGTCAACAAACTCAAACTCAATCCAGACAAGACAGAGTGGCTGTGGGTATTGCCTCCCAAGGACAATTCCATCTGTCTGTCCATTACCCTGGGGGGGGAACTACTGACCCCTTCAGAGAGAGTGCGCAACTTGGGCATCCTCCTCAACCCACAGCTGACATTGGAACATCATCTTTCGGCTGTGGCGAGGAGGGCGTTTGCCCAGGTTCGCCTGGTGCACCAGTTGCGGCCCTATTTGGACAGGGAGTCATTGCTCACAGTCACTCATGCCCTTATCACCTCGAGGTTCGATTACTGCAACGCTCTCTACATGGGGCTACCTCTGAAAAGTGTTCAGAAACTTCAGATCGTGCAGAACGCAGCCGCGAGAGCCTTCGTGGGGCTTCCCAGATTCGCCCACGTTTCTACAACACTCCGTGACCTGCATTGGCTGCCGATCAGTTTCCGGTCACAATTCAAAGTGTTGGTCATGACCTTTAAAGCCCTACATGGCATTGGACCAGAATACCTCCGGAACTGCCTACTACCGCACGAATCCCAGTGGCCGATAAGGTCCCACAGAGTTGGCCTTCTCTGGGTCCCGTCAACTAAACAATGTCATCTGGCGGGCCCCAGGGGAAGAGCCTTCTCTGTGGCAGCCCCGGCCCCCTGGAATCAACTCCCCCTGGAGATTAGAACTGCTCCCACCCTCCTTGTCTTCCGTAAACTACTTAAGACCCATCTATACCGCCAGGCATGGGGGATTTGAGACACCTTTCCCCCCAGGCTTATTATAATTTATGTTTGGTATGTATGTGCTGTTTGTTTTTTAAATTGATAGGGTTTTTAGTTTTTTCTTAATATTAGATTTGTGCCTGTACAATATTGTTTTATCGCTTGTTGTGAGCCGCCCCGAGTCTTCGGAGAGGGGCGGCATACAAATCTAATAAATTATTATTATTATTATTATTCCAGAAGAGGTCGTGACAGCTGCCAGCCTTGATAGCTTCACAGCAGGATTACACAGATTCATGGATGCCAAGTGTATCAGTGGTTATTGAAATGGATGTCCACGTGCCGCTTCTATGTTGTTTGAGACAGGCAAGATTCCCTTGAGTACCATTTGTTGGGGGTCAAGGGAAAAGGAGGGTTTTCCCTTCTCTTTCTGCTCAAGATCCCCATGTACAATTGGTGGGCCACTGTGTGACACAGAATGCTGGACTCGATGGGCTTTGGCCTGATTCAGCATGGCTCTTCTTATGTTCTTAAGTTCAAAGAAACAAGGTAGCTTCAGAATTAAGTTTAAGTCTAGATTTTTTTTTAAAAAAGTAATCTATTTCATTCTAGGGCTCTTTCACCTGGAATATTTTGGTTAGATTGGTAGTTTGTTGCATTGAAGCCCCATCAAAAGATATGCTGAACCTTCTTTGTAATAACTGCAATTTTAAAATTATGTTACACACATTTAGTAGCTTCTACCATTCATTGAGATTTAACTTTATAATAATATGTATTTTTTTACTGAGCAATGCAGCAGTTTTCAGGACATAATTTGTTAATGTGCCTTTATGTATGTAGTTACATCACTAAAGGAGTTACATCTTTAAAAAGGGAAAGGAAGAAAATATAAATGTGTGGAGTGACTTTAAGCTATTCTTAAGGTTTTCTAAACATCCAGAGATTTTAAAAAGACAAAACCTGGGAAAAGATACAGAGGAAGCTAACAAAGACATTTGCTATAAATTCCACTGTATCTATTTAGAGAACAACAAAGAGCTGGCTGTAAAAACAATTGTGGAAGGAAAAGGTCCTGGCAGATCTGTACTAAAATAAGATAGGTAATTTTACATTGTTACTTCTAAAATAAATAGCATCCTGAATATCCTGGTCAAGCCGATTGTTTAGCTCAGGAAATATTTCAGTATGGAGATATGATAACAAATCTTTTTTTATTTTTTTTGTTCAAATAAGAAGTCCAGTAATATAATGTACACAATGAAAATAAATAGGTCATGATAAATGTGGGGTTTTTTTAAAAAAAAACTTCCATATTTTAATGTTCTATCCCATCCACTCTATCCAGAAATGCTGCATAAAAGAGATTACGTTAATTGCAATAGCCTAAGTATGAGGTTTTCAGTTTTTTAGATATTCCATGAGAAAGCTGACCTATAGCAAAGTCCTGCAAGGTAACCTGAAAGGATGGAAGAGATGAGAGAAAGACAATACAGTATGATAAAGCATATTTTCAACTTGTTGTTGAAGTGTGGCCAATGTGTTAAGCAAGTATATCTGGAAGCAACATCTATAATTGAATTCCTGATGGTGTGCTGTGATCTGGCTGCTGGCTTTGTGTTGTATTGCTCCATGTATCATATTTTTCGGAGTATAAGAGGAACCTTTTTCCTCCCTAAAAGAGTCTGAAAATTTGGGTGCTTACTCTGAATGTAGCTTTTTCGGAGCTTTTTCCCTCCAGCCCTAAGTAGGTGCTAATGATCATCCCGGCTTCCAACTCCCTTTGAAGAAGTCTTTTTTTCCAGCCCTAAGTCTTTGCAGACTTGTTTTCATTCCTACTCCCTCTGAAAAAGGTTTTTTCAGCCCTCACCAGGGAATAAAATAATGTGCTAAAGCTAAACAGACTAAGGACGCTAGCCAGATGAATACTTGGTAGGAAGTTTCCCCCCCTATTTTCCTGCCCCAAAAGGTACATTTATACTCTGAAAAATGTGTGTGTGTGTGTGGTATTTGTTTTCATAGATTTTCACAGGTATAGGTATGTAGGTGTTGGCATACATATATGTACATAGACATAGACATATACACAGTAAAGGGAAATCTTTCTTGGCCCTACTGTAATGCTTGGGGGGGGGGAGAGAAGTGCCAGTGGTGTTCCAACTGTAGTCTTCTCATCATTCATATCACTCATCTCCTCCTTATGACTGTATGACTGTAACTTGTTGCTTATATCCTTACAATTTATATTAATATCGATTGTTTCCTGATTGCTTATTCGTACCCTATGACAATCATTAAGTGTTGTACCTTATGATTCTTGACAAATGTCTTTTCTTTTATGTACACTGGGAGCATATGCACTGGGAGTTCTCAGAGAACTCTAAATATAATAAAATATAATAATAATAATAATAATAATAATAATAATAATAATAATAATAATAATTCCTTGTGTGTTCAAGCACACTTGGCCTATCATGAATTCTATCTATTCTACTGATAATTTCATCTCCTCATATCTCAGATGACTTTGACCAATGCATAAAACATGCAAAGTTAATACGATAACAATGTTGATCTCATTACATATCCCATTCCACATATTTGAAAATACACAACAATTGTGAAAGTGTAAGACCATTGTGGAGAACGAGTTAAAGCTGGGACAGTAGGGAAATATTTTCATGTTGTCCAAGATCTATTAAGCAGTAGAAAAAAAGGAAAGGGTGGGAATAATGATTTAAAATTCATTTATTAAAAAAACCTAAAGGAATGAAATAGAAAACTAATGCATTCCAAAGAAATTCAAAATAACAAATGTTTTAAATATATGGTATTGATGGATTAAAACGCATCTAATAGAATGGATGAACATTTTTATCAGGTTCTAACTGCTTCAAGAACATTTCATATTCAAGAGCCTTTGGGAAAAAGGGCAGCAAACACATAAAGTGAGTAAATGAATAAGTAATAAACATGAGTAGCAAATAAAATACTTAACTTTTGATTCATGAAAGGAAAATTAAAACTGGGAAGAGAAAGTGTCTTAATTATCTTCCTGCATCACAGGCAGAGCACAATAAAATCTGATAGTGATTTCAGGATAGTGATTTCCCCTTTCCAGCCCCACAGATTTGTACTGATTTCATTCAATGGTCATTAAAATAAAACACCAAGAGAATTTAACAATAATACTAAGGTAGCCTTAAGAGCAGTTTATCTCAGGAACTAATAATTTGTCTTTTATTGTTCATGCTCCTTAAAAAGAAATAATGAATAAAACATGCAACAAAGATTTTCCCTTTCTCTGTCGCCCTCCCTCTCTCTGTGTGTCTCGCGCATACATCCCACATGCACACTTGATATTGTAAACCTTCCCTCCCAATAATCTATTTTTGTTTTAAGGTTGTAAAAAAAAAAAACCACACAAGCTAAGCTCTCCAGACTGAACTATTGTGAGCACATAACAGATGGTATTTTATTCTGAGCTATAACAATGTGCCAAGTAACAAAACTAAATAGGGGACAAAATCTCTCCAGCGTTGCATTATTGTGCCTAACAAGCCCCCATATGGAAAGACAAGAGCTTTACAGAAAACCCTTTGTCAAGGCTGAAGCTGGCTTAGACTGAAGTCAGTCTGACACATAGAACCTAGGGGACAAGCCACCAGAGAAAATCCACCATTGGTTAAATCCCCTGGAAGCAAAATGTGCAGGAAAAACGTGTCACATCATTTAATTAAAGAGTGAGAAACAAAATCATATGGCCAGTTATACTCCTAGATTGACTCTGGGTCATTAATATCATTAACATTTCCATACTGCTCCATCAGAGAATGAGGCTGTATTGCTGAACATCTAAAATAAATAAATAAATATGTTAACTCTTGTTTTAATGGCAGTTGAAAGAAATAGAGATACATCCAGGGGTGGGCTGCTGCCCGGACTGGGGGGAACGCAGTGGGGTAGCAAAAATGGAGTTCCATCCAGAGCACCCAATTTGCACTGAAAGATGTTGAAAGAAAATGCAGGGTGTCCTGCATAAGCCACGCCCACAGTGTAGTAGTAAACGTTTTGGTAGCTCTTCACCGGATACATCTATCTATTTTGATTATGTGATTATGAGCCATTTGTGATTGTGAGCATTTTGTTGCTGTGAATTCTCAGAAGCGTCACTGAGTCCTGTCACACCTGTCTTTTTATATTTAATTCCAAAATTTGTTGACATCGTACAAATGAATGTACAGGTATGTAACATTTGGAATTTTGGCAATGTGTCCATCAGTTCAGAAATTGATAGATCTGAACACAGATCATCCTGCAAAAAGAGGGTGGGAGCCACTATTGGTAAGTCATTGCAACGGTTATGTCTCTTAAGGGGGTCATGATGTACAGAGCCTTGGTGGTACAGTGGTTAGTGTGCAGTACTGCAAGCTACTTCTGCTGATCACTGACTGCCAGCAGTTTGGCAGATCGAATCTCAGTAGGCTCAAGGTTGACTCAGCTTTTCATCCTTCCAAGGTTGGTAAAATGAGGACCCAGATTGTTGGGGGCAATATGCTGACTCTCTCTGAACGGCTTACAGAGGGCTGTAAAGCACTGTGAAGCAGTCTATAAATCTAAAATGCTAATGCTACATTGTCATACTCCTCCCTCCCAGATAAGTCCTAGAACTGCAGAGGAGGAGGAGGAAACTTTTGATGCATAAAGATGAGATCTTATAATTCTTTAGAAGTAATTTAAAAATAAGAGATTGATAGATAATTCAAATGTGCTGTCTAGATTTACTTGCTCTGGGGAGGAGTCATAAGCACAAATTATAATAGTAATATAGGAAATTCTTATTTGTTTCTATATTCTTTATCTCTCCTCTCCTCACCTCATCTGTTTATAATAATTTCTAAAAATATATATATCATAAAATAGGTTCAGGCCTATTCCCCACTCCCCAAGAGATTTATACTTGTACACAAATGCATAATTTGAGCCCAGCAAGAGAAACTGGAGCAGCAGATACTCCATCAGATTTAAATCCTAGAATGAATATAAAAGTCAGGAGAGAATAAAGCTGGCCATCCAGATCTTAGACAAGAGGACCTCCTGTCACAGTAGCCAGTCCTTGTCACAGTGCTTGCATTACTTATGTGTAAACTGACAGACAAATAAGTACAGTACATGAAAGTTGACTAATTTTGCATAAGATGAAAGGAATAAAATAATGTAAATTTTAGTCTTTTCAGTGCAGCAGTTTCTAGCTGAGTTAGAATAAGCAGTTTTGCTGAACAGAGGGCACCTTGGAAAAGGTGCTACTCATCTCACCCTGCTCTAGTTCTTCATATGACGAGTGGTGCCAAGGGATCATAACTACAAGAGTTATTAAAACAGCTCCAAAATGACATTTTCCTACCTTTAGGCTGAAATTGGAATAGCAAAACTCCACTATGTATGTTGGCAAGGAGCGAGGGAGAGCCAAAATTAACTGCAAGGAAGCAAAGCACCTAGATTTCAGCAGGGGAAATTACATCATTAATTTTGCTAAAGTTGAGAATTAGAAATAGCCACTACACAGACTTCATTCATTTCTTTGAAAGAAAAAGAGGAAATGTACATTTAAGAAAAAAAGGCTGCTGGTGGTTTTGAGTGAGATACAAGTTTCAAAAGGTGTTTGCCAGTTGATCCTTGATAATACTGTACTCTGGAAATTAGTCCCTGTTGCCTAGAATTTCTATACTGAACTGATGTGTCTTGCAAAGAATCAACTGCTAAGAAAATTTGAAAACAAAGGTGTATTTTTTAACTTCAGCCATTTTATTTTCAACTTTCAATCCACACCATTTATGCTGCAGTAGCATAGCTTTCTATCTCTGTGTGTGTACGTGTGTGTACGTGTGTGTGTGTTTCCCTTTGAGACACACAAAGCTGGGAAGCTGCCTTGATATAGGATGCTAATTCCCTCCCTTAACTGTTTTCTGTCATATATTGATCTGCAGACCATGTTCTTTTTAAACTAGTGGGGAAGGAAATTAGTTTTGTTTTCTAACAGGTCTTTCCCAGCATCAGAGTGGGGATGGGTCCAGTTACAAAGTTCATTTCAAATCATCTTGAGACTTTCTGAAAATAACCAAATTTGACTGAGAGTGCATTGATTTCATATCATAAGCCCCAGTGACTAACATGGTGAACACCATAAAATTTCTGCAACATTTTTTTTAACCTTTTAATAGAATAAGATTGAGAAATGATTGAGAAATAGAGAAATAATTGCAATTATTAGTCCTCGGAGAGGGATAGCATAGAAATCCAATAAATAAATAGATAGATAGATAGATAGATAGATAGATAGATAGATAGATAGATAGATAGATAGACAGACAGACAGACAGACAGACAGACAGACAGACAGACAGACAGACAGACAGACAGACAGACAGACAGACAGACAAATAAATAAATAAAGTTTAAAAGTTATGAATTTTTAAAAAAAAAATAAAAGTGCCTTTTAACTTTTTGAAACATAATTATATGACCTTTGCCAACAATTGTGACAGTTGCTGGCTAATTTCAATTTGTGTAAAGGAAAGCCTTATAAATTTGGACTGGTAAAAAGTTCATTAATTCTCTTGCTTTTTGTTTGGCAGGTAATATATGTTTAGTATACATAAATATATAGAGAGAGCTTTGGAACGGATGCATTCTGACTGTTGAAAAACAGGGAACTGCTTTAGGTATTTTTTTATAGCTCCGAATTAGATGACATTAGAAGAAGATAGTCTAAGGCAAGGGCGTCAAATTCGATTTCATTGAGGGCTGCATCAAGGTTGTGTTTGACTGGGGGGAGGTGGTATGTGTGGGTGTGTGGCCAGCTTGAGGTCACTTGTGTTTGGAGGCATCTGTGGTGGCCTGCCAAAGAAAATTGTCTCCTGAGATCTGTTTTCGGGTGTGACAGTCTCCTGCAACTTTCTGCCAGTAAAAATGGAGCGTAAGAGGGCTGTGTGCAGCCCTTGCAAGCTCTGTTTTTGGCTGCAGTGGCCTCCTGCAGACCTCTGCCAGTGAAAATGGAGCTCGGGTGGGTTGCATAGGGGCCGCAGGGCTTCCCAAGTTGTGATTTGCTGGCAGAGGCCATTCCCTCACTGTTTCCAGGGCGGCTCCGCGATCCAGATCTAAGCCTCTTGAGTTTGACACCCCTGGCCTATCGAATTACTTTGATTTGGGAATGCCCCTATAAATAACTAAAGATCAGTCTACTGTATTGTTTGAATTGCAAGGGATCTTTAAAATCTTCCAGTATAGTCACATGACTCTTATTTTTCCCCCTTCAGTCTTCTCTGTTGCAAATAAATGAGTCCTGCATGTGGTGCTCTTTGCAGGCACGCTGCCTACATTTTTTTTACTGCACTTGGAAGTGCTAAATCCTTGTGACAGTTCCAGTTCCATTTAAATCATTTCACAGGATCCTGTTTCCCTTCAGAAAACCACAGAACCTGTCCAAGATTACTCAGGATTGGTGAAAAGCCAGATATGCCTGCTTCATAGACAATAGCTGTTCTGGAGAATTTATGCCATACCACGATTTTGAAGTGGATCTTATATTCGAAGGCTAACATTTTATAGTAATTCCCCATTATTAAGAATTCAGTTCCTAACTTTCTACATTGCATATGTCATTGGATTAATCTTTTCCCCAGCCCTCCCAATTTTCCCCACTCTTCTCAATGTTTTCTTTCCTCAAAAATTCCATTAAGCAGGAAAGAAAAAGATGAAACAACTATACCATGTGTTTTGTTTGGTAGTACTAAGAGCTTGCCTTTTGAAAAAGCAACTTTGGCATTCAACAGTGAACTTTAATATTGCATCTCACTACATATGATTTTATTTTAATGCAGTATACGGTATACATTTTTAAATATCACACCCTATAAATAAATTTCATCTGCATCTTGTATCATTGGTGTGTATCTTCTTCTGTTCTTCAATTAATTGCATTTTGTGGTTGGAAATAAGTATGAGCTTCACATTTAAGGGAGGGGGAGGGAAAACTTAAGTGACTGAAACATAACATAATTGAAATTTTGCCCTCTTCAATCCACATTTGTTAAAGGCTTTTGTAGGTTCCATTAAGATATTGACAAAATTGAATGGGTCCAAAGATGGGCTACAAGAATGGTGGAAGGTCTTAAGCATAAAACGTATCAGGAAAGACTTAATGAACTCAATCTGTATAGTTTGGAGGACAGAAGGAAAAGGGGGGACATGATCGAAACATTTAAATATATTAAAGGGTTAAATAAGGTCCAGGAGGGAAGTGTTTTTAATAGGAAAGTGAGCACAAGAACAAGGGGACACAATCTGAAGTTAGTTGTGGGAAAGATCAAAAGCAACATGAGAAAATATTATTTTACTGAAAGAGTAGTAGATCCTTGGAACAAACTTCCAGCAGACGTGGTAGATAAATCCACAGTAACTGAATTTAAACATGCCTGGGATAAACATATATCCATCCTAAGATAAAATACAGAAAATAGTATAAGGGCAGACTAGATGGACCATGAGGTCTTTTTCTGCCGTCAGACTTCTATGTTTCTAAATAAAAGAATATATTGTGAAGTATCCTCTAGATTTCAGATTCACAAGTGATGTTTCTGGGCATTGCTAAGTAGAATAGAATAGAATAGAATTTTTTATTGGCCAAGTGTGATTGGACACACAAGGAATTAGTCTTGGTGCATATGCTCTCAGCATACATAAAAGAAAAAGATACATTTGTCAAGACTCATGTGGTACAACACTTAATGACTGTCATAGGGGTCAAATAAACAATGAAGAAACAATCAATACTAATAAAAATCTTAGGATACAAGCAACAAGTTACAGTCCTACAGTCCTAAGTGGGAGGAAATGGATGATAGGAATGATGAGAAAAACTAGTAGAAATAGAAGTGCAGATTTAGTAAAAGGTCTGTCAGTGTTGAGGGAATTATTTGTTTAGTAGAGTGATGGTATTCAGAGAAAAACTGTTCTTGTGTCTAGTTGTCTTGGTGTGCAGTGCTCTGTAGCGACATTTCGTGGGTAGGAGTTTGTGTCCAGGATGCGAGGGTTCAGTAAATATTTTCCCCGCCCACTTTTTGACTTGTGCAGTATACAAGTCCTCAATGGAAGGCAGGTTGGCAGGAATTGTTTTTTCTGCAGTTCTGATTATCCTCTGACGTTTGTGTCGGTCCTGTTGGGTTGCAGCACCAAACCAGACAGTTATAGATGTACAGATGACAGATTCAATAATTCCTCTGTAGAAATTTATCAGCAGCTCCTTGGGCAGTTTGAGCGTCCTGAGCTGGTGCAGAAAGAACATTCTTTGTTGTGCTTTTTTGATGATGTTTTTGATGTTAGGTGACCATTTTAGATCTTGAGATATGATAGAACCTAGCAATGTGAAGGTCTTTACTGTTGATACTGTGTTGTCAAGTATTGTGAGAGGTGGAAGGGTGGAAGGGTTTTTTCCTAAAGTCTACCACCATTTCTATGGTTTTGAGTGTGTTTAGTTCTAGATTGTTCTGGTCACACCACAAGGATAGTTGTTCAACCTCCAGTGTGTATGTGGATTCATCATTGTCTTGAATGAGTACCAAGTATTGGTAAGCTTTTAGTAATCTTTTTAGTTCATCAGTCTCTCCTTTCATTCATGACAAAGACAATCTATATGAAAAATAAAAAACCCTAATGTCTCAGAAGTTATATTGTGATCCAGGAACAAAAGTTTATAAACCACAAAACCATTGCCATTCCATACAAAACCATTGTCTCGTCTGCTTCAGTACTTTAGTTGTTATGCTTTTTAAAAATTTGCCTCCCATATTCCTCTCTTGGATCTTTATCTCTGTCTGCATCTACTTCTTGGCTTTTCATCTAAGTATTTCTCCCATCGCTACCCTCTTCCATTGCCGAGTTTCCAAACTTTTTGCTGAGCCTCTATCTCTCTTTCAAAAATATCTTCCTCTATCTCTAATTCTCTTTTCAACTCTCTTAAAATATTTTCCCCTGATTTAATTCATCACTCATTGTTATTTTCATTATTATCTTCTCCTTGTCTTCTTCTTTTGTTCACTGATTCTTCAGTTCAGTCTTTTCCTCCATTTCTTTTGTTGGTTCCTCCTTTCCCTGAGCATCTTGGTCTTTACTCATCCCTCATATAGTATTTCCCATTTTTTCCACGATCTCCTTAAATCTTTTTTCCATGATATCCTTTGTGTTTTGAAAAACCAACACCATCTCATTCAGGCAGTGATGAGCTGCCAAAAATTTGACTGCCACACTGTAGGTGTGGCTTATTTTGTGGGTGTGGCTTGATGATTGTGTGACTTGTTAGTCATGTGACCAGGTGGGAGTGGCTTGACAATCATGTGACCGGAGATAGCTTAAAGGTCATGTGACGGGGGTGGGAGTGGTTACCGACCAAGATAAGTTTTCGGATAGGTGCCTGGACTCTTTTTTGGTAGATTAAGTCACATTATTTGAATAGCCACACAAAGGAAAAATGATAGGCATTATTATTCGTTGAGGAGCACAGTAACATTTTAAGGTTTGTACTGAACCCACAAGGTTCAGTATGATTAGGCAAGTAGCTCAATTTTCTTTAATTGTTATAAAAGTTCAGTTCTAAATAATGATTAAAATGATTAAAGAGTTTATGGGTAAAACATACTATTTAATTATTTCTTATTTTAAAAGGAATCAAAGATCATATTAATGTACTAGAGAAGGACAATTAAAAACTATTAAGTATTCAATAAATAGTGCATAAACTAACTACCCCCACTGTGTCCCGTCCCCATGGGGGCAGCAGCCCATTACTGCCTTCAGGATTCCACTAATTTTTTGCTTATAAAGTCTTTTCTTTTTTGTTTCATGTAGATATTGTAGTGGGATCAGATATGCTGAGTTCTTTCTATTGGTGGCTCTGAAAGGAGCTAAATCTGCCCTATAGTGCTGTGAAGCAAAGAGGGGCACCCTGTGAGGTCATGGGGAGTTGCAGCTCTCATGTCTTACCCAGGATTCTTTTTCTCTCTCTTTTCCTCTCCAAGGTGGTTCTGACCCAGTTCTGATCGAACTGGGTCCCCAGGAGACACGGATATCGGGGTTTCCCAGCAGAGCACGGGAAACTCCATGTTGCCATGGTGTTTGGCCATGCCTCCCCTGCCTTCTGCTTTTAAGCTCCTACCATCTTTGCCTACTTTTCATTCTGGAGATAATACTTTGTTGTTCTTCCATTCAGTTGGTGACTTCCTGTACTGGTCCCTGTAGTTTTCTTGGTAAGATTTTTCAGAAACAGTTTGCCATTTCTTTTTTCCCCATGGCTAAGAGAAAATGACCCACCCAAAGTCATCTACCTGGCTTTGTGTTTAAGGTGGGACTAGAACCTTAACCTGGGTATCTTGGTTTGTAGGTTGATACTTTAACCACTACATCAAATTGGTTATCTGATAGTCATATAGCTCTGTTTATTTTAAATAGGCTGCCCAAGAAGAGGACAATTACTCAAGAACAATGGTCATTCAAAGTCAAGAATCAGTTTCATAACAACATTTTTTTTATAATTTGAAATTAGAGGTTTAGGTAGATTTCTAGCTTCTAATACACTCTTTTAGCACATTTGTAAGTTAATATAATATATCAACCTCATTCATCTTCTTCTCTTATGGAATTTAAGCCTTATCATGCTAGTCCTAAGCCTATGTTTTCTTTACCTTGAATGCATTTTGATTATTTGAGCTGATAAATGGTTTCTTTTGGTTGAATCATTAATCACAATTGTTATATTCAATATAACAAGGCACAGAGCCACAATTCAAGTCTCATTCCTAATGATTTAAAGTAAGAAAGGAAAATTTTTACTGTAAAATACCTTGGAATTTATAGTGCCAAAATGGTAGAAATACATATTTTCTAAATGCAATAGCTGAACAAAGTAAATATAAGAATCTGTATTTGATAATCCATAATACTCAAGAGAGCCATTCTAAATTGCATCTCTCTCCTTGGAATAAAATGCTGGAGGGGCACAAAATTACAAAATCTATTGGAATCAGATAATCAAGAGCAACCTTCCAACAAGGTTTATGCTTTTCACTCATGAGTGCATTACACAAATTCTCAGTAATGCAATTGTCAGGCCCAAGCCATCATGTGGAGTAGGAGACTTTGGCCTGCCACAGTAGAATAGTATTATGGCAACTAGGAGGGGTAGTTGCATGAGAGGGAAAGTTATTAGCCATAAAAAAGTCCTTTCTTAGAGTTCAAGATCATCTTTTGTTCTGCATCAATGGATGTAAGAAGAAGATGATTGAAATCCCTGCACTTGGACGGGTCTTTGTGATGAACTTATGGGTGTTGGGATGGGGGATAAACCTTAACCTGGGTGCGGTACTGGAAGGAAGTTAGTATCAGGGTGGTAACTATGTGACCAACATGGTGGCTCTGTTAATAAATCGAACTTTGGATGAGAGAATTGGACTGGAATCTGATTTATTTCCCAGATGCTATTTGGGGTGCTGACACCAATCTTCTCTTGGTGGGGGGGCATATTTGACAGATAGAACTTTAGTTTTTTAGTATTGAATGTCTCACTGCCCTAAAGCTCATATTAGTTGTCAAGTATGCATACAATTATCCATTATATTTCAGGTAAATCACAATCTTGATTGTTCCAAGGAATACAGCAAGATGGCAATTATTTCCAATCTGAACATTTGCTGAAACTAGATCTCTGAAAAATATATTCAGAAAGCCTGAAACATGTCTGCATTTGTTTGACCCTTCCCCTGATACTTATTTTTCAGACTTTCCCAATTCTGCTTAACTGGTATTCCCATCTAGAAGGTGCCTATAACTTCTACTTCCTCACTCATTTCCCCCTGTTTATGTCTAAGTATTAATTCTGTTCCCTCATCTATCTTTTGGATGATAAAGTTATCTGCTAAGAACATCAAACACCTGTTGATCTCCCTCTTGTCACAAACTTTGATTCCCAGTTGAAGATGGAGAAGTTGAAACTTAGCCCATTTCCACAGTGCTGTATATCCTGTATGCCTTGGCCATCTGGAATATGATGTCTATTATTTTTCTTGGGCATATCAGTCCTTCATTCCCTGATTCATATCAGTCCTTCATTCCCTTAGTATAACATTCTCAGAAAGGTCCTTTAGCTTTTAAATACCATCACTCTCATAATTTTTATGTATTTTTGTTACAATCAGTTATTTTTTTTTATTTTTTGATGACTTTGATCAGTTTGTACATTTATGGAGTTTTCTTTAAATCCTAGCAGGGTTTTTTACTTTAATTTGCAAAGTGGAAATCAATATTTTTACATGCTAGTTGTATTCATTTATTTGACCTGAGAAATGAGGCTAGCTGTTATTTATCTGACTCATGGACTTGAAAAGTACCTGTGAGAGTAATACAGAATGTCTGTCGGTGGAGCTTTTATAGTTTTTGCACATGCATTTTCTCAAATATTTTCTTAAGCATCAAGCTCAGTGAAATTGACATATTGTGTGTATTTTGTATAAACAGAATATAAAAGCACAATCTGAAGAGTTATAAGACACCTCTGCTATGGTTTACATTCATAATTAACCAGTAACATACTAATATCAGGAATGGGCTTCAAAAAATTTACCAATGGGTTCTCTGCCTGGTTGCTATATGGATGTGGCCATGGTGGGCATGGCCTAGTCAGTCTCCTAGTCAGTCTCCTGCACCACAGTACATGGGAGGACGGGGTGTCTTTGCCCTCCCTGGACTCTGGAGGGTTTCCTCGAGCCTCCAGGAGGGCAAAAACATCTCCCCAGGCTCTGAAGGCCCTCAGGAGGCTGGAAATGGGCCCATTTTTGGCATTCCCAAACATTTGGTAGGCCCATTTTTTATCCTCCCCTAGCCTCTGTGCACACCCTGTGCTTACCTGCCTCCAAAATGGGCCACGTCGCAACTCCTGGGAGAGACAGGGTGGAGTGGGCAGAGCTAGCCAGGAGTGGGATTGAGAGATTCTCTGAATTATACAGAATCTTAGCTAGAGATTTTCCCGAACCCCTGCAAACCCCCAGCAGCCCATCCCTGGTTAATGCTACTTGTTCAGATTGTTAAATCAGGTAGAAAATTTAAATACAATAGTCCACAGGATAAGCAATCTTGTTATTGACTATCATGGCATTTACACAGAATTTTTTTTACCACAATTTTATTTGTTTGTTTGCTTAATCAATCCATTAATTTATCTACAAGTTACATTAGACAAGATATACAGAGCTTCAAGAAAGAGGCTAGATGTTTTCTGGCTCCATAGATAATGTCCAAGAAAATGAGTTTTCCAGATGATGCCTAAGGCAGCTCAGTGATTAGCTGACACAACAAGCAAACCTACCCCCTACCCCGCCGTTTCCCATGCTGCAAGCGACTAAACAAGGTCTTGACAAATGATGGTGCCATTCAAATGTTCCAGAAAGATGAGCCAAACATGATGCTCCATCTTGTAGTGGAGCAGGGAGAACAGTTGATTGACTGAATAGAAGGGCCAGGAGAGTTTGAGTAAAAAGAATCTGGAGCTCTGCATGGCTACAAAAGTGGTGGGTTGCTAC
The DNA here is from genome assembly GCF_031021105.1 of Erythrolamprus reginae. Lineage (NCBI taxonomy): Eukaryota > Metazoa > Chordata > Lepidosauria > Squamata > Dipsadidae > Erythrolamprus > Erythrolamprus reginae. The sequence continues at coordinate 110,714,101 of NC_091950.1, forward strand.
CAGTACGGCATGGTTCTATGCACGGATAGCAACAATGGCAGAAGTGGGAGGCTCCACTCCAGTTCCTGAGTATATGTGCAAACCAGTAGCAATGGGATTTAGAGTCCATTACTGGTTGACAGGTCATTAAGACCTCAAACTCTCACAGATGCTTTATATATATAAAGCATACACTCATATATAAACATATATGTGTGTGAGAGAGAGAAAAGGTGATTTCAACAGATCTTACACACACACACACACACACACAGAGTATATATATAAGATTGATACTCTGTCCACAGACTCATCTATTTTTAAAAATATCAATAACTTGATGTAATTGTTATCCACGTTTATGGATGCTTTCATTTGCATTTTAGAGGCAACACTTTGTTCAATCTCTTTGAAGTTTAACAAACAGAGCATCTTAAGTAACTTCAGTGTAAAATGATTAGTAGTAAAGACAGGATGAAGTGTGTGGGGATGGGGAATGGGAGATCCATGTGAAAATCAATTTCAAAATATGAATTGAAAACTGGACTGTGAAATAAGTAATCTATAATTTAGCATAAAATACATTGTGAAGGATGAAAGAAAGAAAACACAAAAATAATTTTAAATTCAAAAAACTCATACCACCCACTTTTAAAATCTCCCCCTCTCTCTCCCTCTCTCTCTGTGTCTCTCTGTGTGGCATATCTTAATGACTGAGGAAACCTGTTATAACATTGAAAAATGTCAATTTTCTGTGTAAATCTTGCTGTAATTTCAGAGTCTTGAATTTCAGCATCCATTTCAGTCTTTCTGTTTACCGTAGTTTTTTTTTCTCATTCCCAGACCCAAACACTTCTAGTTCCCAGGAAGCTTCTGTAATTGGTTTTCTGATCTTTGGGATCAGCTTTACAGAAGGCATCAGTATCACCTTTGGACATAGGCTTGGTGTAAAAGTTGCTTTGTCCACTGCTTGTGACCGTTTAGATCCTATTACAGCTAAGCATCTGACTGGATTCCACATGGCTAAGGTCTCTAGTTCCAAAGTTGTTATTAAGCCAACTAAGTTCTGTGTTAGCAAAAACTTCAGAAGAGAAGTTTTTAGGGGTAGTGATTTCTGACAGTCTTAAAATTGGTGAGCAGTGTGGTCGGGTGGTAGGAAAAGCAAGTAGGATGCTTGGCTGCATAGCTAGAGGTATAACAAGCAGGAAGAGGGAGATTGTGATCCCGCTATATAAAGCACTGGTGAGACCACATTTGGAATACTGTGTTCAGTTCTGGAGACCTCACCTACAAAAAGATATTGACAAAATTGAACGGGTCCAAAGACGGGCTACAAGAATGGTGGAAGGTCTTAAGCATAAAACGTATCAGGAAAGACTTAATGAACTCAATCTGTATAGTCTGGAGGACAGAAGGAAAAGGGGGGACATGATCGAAACATTTAAATATGTCAAAGGGTTAAATAAGGTTCAGGAGGGAAGTGTTTTTAATAGGAAAGTGAACACAAGAACAAGGGGACACAATCTGAAGTTAGTTGTGGGAAAGATCAAAAGCAACATGAGAAAATATTATTTTACTGAAAGAGTAGTAGATCCTTGGAACAAACTTCCAGCAGACATGGTTGGTAAATCCACAGTAACTGAATTTAAACATGCCTAGGATAAACATAGATCCATCCTAAGATAAAATACAAAAAATAGTTTAAGGGCAGACTAGATGGATCATGAGATCTTTTTCTGCCATCAGTCTTCTATGTTTCTAAGCCAGCAATAAGAATTATAATGGGTCTTCAATAATTCATATAGCTTGCTTTCTTGAGAAATGTAAATCATTCTAGGGAATGAAACCTATTAGCTTTCAAAAATGAAACAGATTGTAGTGCAGGTGTTCAGAAAAATGGAAGCATGCATGTTTCAAAAGCTCCTTTGTGCTTTGCCTGCCAAAGTATTCTAGCAAAAAGGGGAAAAAGCCCACCCTACCCGTAGCTCAGCAAAACTAATTAAAAGAACAATCCTACCTGTGTAGCTACTATAAGCTTCTACATTGGGACAAAATGCCATTTTTATTCTTCCTCTCAATTTCTGGAGAGGTTTTCCTTTACTTTTTAAAAATATTCTTTATTGATTTTTTAAAAATATAGAATATAAAACACACAAATAACATGCAGCAAGTACTCAGTGATTGGCACCCACCACCAGACAAACACTCACACCCCTCCACCAAATTGGGGGTATTTCTTATATATACCATTTTAACTCAAGAGCAATATATCTATACATATTATATCATATACAATATACATATTATATAGTGATTCCAGTTTATTCCTTGTAGCTTGGTCTCAGATTTTACTAACCATATATCATCTTACTTTGTCCCATCATCCCATAAGTTGTCGCAAATCAGTTTCATTGACCCAGTTCATCCTTTTGCCCATAATCTCAAATTGAATATGAACCACCATGTACCGGTACCAATTTTGCATTGTCCATTTTGTCCTTGCATTGTCCTTCCAACCCAAGACTATTACCATCTGAGCACTTTCTATCGCTGCTTGGTTTATTTCTCTAAATTCTCCCATTGCATTGCTTTTAACTAATACTGCCACTTCCTTTGTAATTATCCATCGTATATTGAACATCTTATTAATATCCTCTTGCACTTTTTCCCAAAAGTTCTGCACTACTGGGCATTCCCAAAACATGTGCATAAACACTCCTTTATCTTGACACCCATGCCAACAAGTATTTTTAACATTCTACTGGAAATATGCAAGTTGAACGGGTGTGTGATACCACTTATGTAATATTTTCCTTCTCATTTCCCTAACCCTTGTATTCTTAATTTTCCTTATATAGTCCACTATATTTTTCATTTCTTGCACATCTACTTGTAATTTACTCTATCACCATCTATCCTTGGGTCACATACCCATCTGACTGCACTAACATCTTATATATATTATTTGCTTGTGCCTTGGTACCTTTACTTTTTTCTCTTATTATTTTCTCTAACTCTATCTCCTCCCTAAACAGTGCTTCTTTATTCTCCCTTTCATTTAGATGTTTGCATATTGCATTTATTTGTAGCCATCTTCCCTTACCCAACCACCATTCTATACAATTTCTACTTGGCCTCCCATCCTTCTCATATAACTGTTTTATCCTAGTTATCCCTCTTCCCTTCAACTCTCCTATAACCCTATTTAAATTTGTTTCATTATCTCTATTTATTACATATAACGATGACAGTTTTGATTTATATAATCTTATTTTCTCCTGCCATTTCCCCCCAAATTTCCATAGTCCCTTTCAGGGACCTATTAAGTTATCTAGATCACTCTTATTCCACCTTATAAAAATTAATTCTCTATTCTTCATCCAAGGTTTTCTTTTACTGACAAATTTCTTACTTAGCAAAGTAAGTAAGTAAGTAATAAATTTTGGGCTCAATTGTGGTTGTAAGTTGAAGACTATCAATACAGCAATGATGAATGCATAATGGGAAGATCTGAAGGGCCAGGTGGGGTTTAGTAATTCTATCGATGGTTTTGATGAGTTGGATTGGTTTCATGGTGTATAATAACTCCTTTCCTCTTTTGCTTGGTCATAATGCTACTGAATACAATAAAAGTACATTATTATTATATTAGCTGCTTAATCCAAATAAAAGGTCCTGAATGCTATTTTGTAATTACTCAGCAGAGAAAAATTATGTCTAGGTTTACAGAATAACGCTGTTCATAAATTATATGTGGTATTCTAATGTCTTCAATATTCCAAGAATAAAGAAAGCCTTTGGGTAAAAAGAAATGCCTGTTACATTTCTTTTGACAGATGAGACCTGAACATTATTACTTTTCTATATCCCTTCAGGGCAGGTCACCCTTTCAGTTCCCCAGCATAATGCGCCACTAATTCCCAGGGCCTCATAACTCTTTGAGATTTAAACATTTCATTTTAGTTGAATAGCTACTATTTTCTACTTACCATGAATTTGACTTAATTACTTTTCAGCAAAACTGAATCAGAAGAACAGAGGCTTAACTGAGATAAGATTTACAGGTCTGTGCATGATTCCTCTCAATTCTAATGATATGTGTGCATTATGCATTTAATATTTTCCCTCTGAATAATTGAACCTGCCATAACTTCACAGACAATAATGAATGGATGTCTTGGATTCAAAGCAGTAAACATGACCAGGAGAAAGGTTCAGTCTTTATAAACATGAGGTAATAAACTTTTAAAATCATGCTAGATTTCTTAAGTAGAATCATGCTAGATTCATAAGAGAGTTTCTTAAGAGCCTGCATGTCTTTAGCTATTGTCGGAGAGGGAAGAAATCCATGGGATTGTTCCCACAAATTCCATATTAAGTTTACAATAGTATTGCCATCACCAATGATGGAAGAATATAAATTATGCAGAAAGATCAAATGGATATTTATTGATTTGATTTGGTTTCTACAGCTGCCCATCTCAACAGGTGATTCTGGGTGATGTACACCATAAAATGCAAAAATAAAAATAATTAAAAGAGTCCAAAGTTAAATACTGTATTTATGGTTCCTGAGTAGAATTATTGCCATGGGTGTTAATATAGCTAAGAAATGGTGCCCTTAACGCACTCAAGGTCCAGTTTGGAACATACAAGTCTTCAGGGTCTAACAAAAGGACAACAGTCATCCTGATATCATAATAATACAAGAACATAAAGAGTCTGTAGAATCTAGCATTTTGTGTCACAGAGTAACCAGTGAATGCATCTTGGAAATTTCCAATTCATGTGCCTTCTATGCATGACTTTATTTTTGAAGAATGATGTCCTATTTATAGATGTATCTGTTCTGCAGGAGCTAAAATGGCCTATATGTGGTAAGGTTCTATGGCTAAAGATAGCCTCCACTTAGTTTATCACTACTAGTTCAGCATTTTGAGTTCTATGTTGAAATCACGAAAATACTAAAAAATATGGCCCACAAGAGCATATGCTGCAATGTCCTGCCTGTCAAAGACTACTTCTGCTTCAACCACAACAACACAAGAGCAAACAACAGATTCAAGCTTAATATTAGCCACTCCAAACTTGACTGTAAAAAATATGACTTTAGTAATCGGGTTGTCGAAGCGTGGAACTCATTACTGGACTCTGTAGTATCATCCCCTAACCCCCAACATTTTACCCTTAGACTATCCACGTTTGACCTCTCCAGATTCCTAAGAGGTCAGTAAGGGGCATACATAAGCGCACTAGAGTGCCTTCCGTCCCCTGTCCTATAGTCTCTCCTATATCTCGTATTTCTTCTCTACTATATCCTCTATAACAGTGTTTTTCAACCAGTGTGCCATGGCACACTAGTGTGCCGTTTGACATGGTCAGGTGTGCCGCGAAGCTCAGAGAGAGAAAGAAAGCAAAAGAGAAAGAAAGCAAGAGAGAGAGAGAGAAAGAAAGCAAGAGAGAGAAAGAGCGAGAGAGAGAAAGAGAACAAGAGAGAGAGAGAAAGCAAGAGAGAGAGAGAAAGAGAACAAGAGAAAGAAAGCAAGAGAGAGAGAAAGAGAGAAAGAAAGAGAGAAAGAGAGGGAGGGAAGGAGAGAGAGAGAAAGACATAGAGGGAGGGAGGGAGAGGGAGAGAAAGAGAGCAAAAAAGAGAGGAAGGACGGAAGAGAAAGAAAGAGGGATGGAGAGAGAAAGAAGTAAGGGAGAGAAAGAGCAAGGGAGAGAGAAATAGAGCGAAAGGGAGGAAGAGAGAGAGAGAGAATTTTTTGTCCAAACGTTTTTTAGCCCCCACCCTCCCCCCGATCAATGTGCCCCAGGGTTTCGTAAATGTAAAAAATGTGCCGCGGCCCAAAAAAGGTTGAAAATCACTGCTCTATAACCTTCATTGTGTATTATTGTGCATTGGACAAAAAAATAAATAAATGAATGAATGAATGAATGAATGAATGAATGAATGAATGAATAAATAAATAAATAAATAATTTCATTAAAAAGAGGGCTACCGTCTTGGAGAAAACCTGTTTTCATGTTAAAAAAATGCCTACTTCTTTTCTACACTGTGGCATATTATATTTCAATTAATAGTTGAACAGCACACATGCCATCCAGTTTCTTTATTTCTTTTTTTAAAAAAATAATAAAGAATTTGTGCTCCATCGATTAAAGCTGAATGACAGACATACACTGTAATCATTAACTACACAAACTGTAATAAGCTGAAAATGCAGTAACAATGAACATTAAATTAATAAATTGTAAGACTTCTTCACCCAATGATCAAATATTCACAGAGACCAAAATTAGATAAAGTCATTTGCAAAAAGCTGCCATTGATTTATCAGTCCAGATAATGTCCTGTATCAGTGATGGCAAACCTATGGCACACATGCCAGAAGTGGCACGCAGAGCCCTCTCTGCTGGCACGCGTGCTGTTGCCCAAAATCAGATCTCCGTGATGTTTCTTTCATGAGCTGCTGTTTCTCTGCAAATGACGAAACAGAAGCTCACAAAAGAAAAAAAAATTACTTCTGTGCTGCCAGTGCTGGGATGTCCCACCTCCCACTGGCCAGCTGGTCTTCGGGTTTCTGCTGTGTATGTGCAGCCGTAGTCTGGGCACTTGGTGTCTAAAAGGGTCACCATCCATGTCTTATACAATACCTGCCATATTTTTCAGAGTATAAGATGCATCTCTTTCCTCCCTAAAAGAGGCTGAAAATTTGGGTGTGTCTTATATGCTGAATGTAGCTTTTTCAAATCTATTGTTTTCAGTGCTAATTAGGTGCTAACCATCTTCCCTGCTTCCTACTCCCTCTGAAGAAGGTTTTTTCCCAGCCCTAAGTCTTTGCAGGCTTGTTTTCATTCCTACTTCCTCTGAAAAAGGCTTTTTCAGTCCTAATGTGCAGTGCTAACGATCTTCCTGGCTTGAAGCATTTATTTTTATTCCTACTCCCTCCAAAGCAGTTTTTCCTGCACTAAGTCTTTGCAGTCTTGTTTTCATTCCTGCTCCCTCTGAAAAAGTTTTTTTCAGCCCTAACCAGGGAATTAAAATAATGTGCTGAAGCTGAACAGACTAAGGACGCTAGCCCGATAAATACCTGGTAGGTAGGTAGATTTTTTCTGCTATATTCCTTCCCAAAAGAAAAGTGTGTCTTATACTTTGGTGCATCTTATACTCTGAAAAATATGGTATACACAATGTATATCTAACTCTACTTTCCATTGGTTAAATTTTGTTGAAAACAAAGACAGTATAGTTTAATTTCTTATCAATATGCATATTGCAGTGATGTAAATATAACTATCAACCCATATAATTATTGTAATTTGACTATCCTCTCTAATTATATTTGGGGTACTTCAAATTCTTGCAGATGTACTTGCATCTAAATCTAATTAAAGTCAATACATCTAAATTTACATGAATAAAATTGGAGATGTAAAAGAATTTCATTTATCATTCCCCTAAACTTCTTTATATTATCCAAGTACAATCTGTACATCATCCTTCCAATTATTGTAAATATATGCCTTCCTTTTCTCGACATATAGGAATTCATTCTTTCCATTGTTATCAGAATATTACACTATCCTTGTGTCATGAACTTTTGAAATTTAATATTCTTCGCCCCATCTTTGAATTATGTTTATTACTTGTGCTTCAGGGTTATACTTGAGGCCAATATTTATCTTAGACTTTTATAATTCAACTGTGTAATAATTCATTCTTGCTGGATACCTAATAGCTTTCTAACAGAGAATATTATTTTTCCTGTTCCTTTACTCAAGAAAATGCACATTCATAAACATATTTAACTAGTGAATTAATATATAACAACAGTATAACTATGGGTTATATGCTTTCACATAATATTTGTAAAATTGTTTTTTTATGTTTAAACATGTGTTATTTTAATCAACTGAGACAGATGTTTTTGAAATATTTTTAGTTTCCTAATTATACTATTTTTAACTTAATATAACTTTGCTGATTTACTACTGTTTAACATAACCTGTCTTCTAATAAATAACAATCTGTCTTCTAATAAATTTATAGAATAGTCTGATGTCTCCATACTTGATTACGAAATCCTTTTTTTTTTATGAGTGGATCAGTAAATATTTTTATCATAATTCACAATTACAAGTACCTGTCGCTATTTGTTTGCCAGACAAATTATTTGCAACCCCAGATCTGGAAGCCCTATTCATTGTAATAAGAGTGCAGATTTATATACATTGATTTTTCTATTGTAATCATGGCAATTCAAAGCCAAATTCAAAATATCCAAAATGTTTGATACCCTCACACTATTATGTGAATTGCTGAATATGTGCAGAAGTGGGAACGGAAATATAGCTATATCATTTTGTTCAATTTCTTAACATGCTTCCACAAGAGTTTAATATATCAAACAAAAATGGAAATCATCACGAATTTGCAAGGTAACAATCAACCAAACCATGATTATCTTCTACTTACAGAATTTGGTTGAGTAATTTTGTCCTTATTTATTGAGAGATACTCAGAGTTTGGTTCCTACCGGTTCTAACTGATTTTATAGAACTGGTAGTAATTTGACGGCCTGGGTCACTGGAACTGACAGTGACCCAGGACTGCCATCATCATCATCATCATCATCATCATCATCATCATTATTATTATTATTATTATTATTATTATTTATTAGATTTGTATGCCGCCCCTCTCCGAAGACTCGAGGCGGCTAACAACAATGGTAAAAAACAATATTATAATGGCACAAATCTAATATTAAAAGAAATAACTAAAACCCTATCATATTAAAACCAGACAACACATACATACCAAACATAAATTATAGGGAGCCTGGGGGAAAGGTGTCTCAACTCCACCATGCCTGGAATTTATAGGTGGGTCTTGAGTAGTTTACGGAAGACAAGGAGGGTGGGAGCAGTTCTAATCTCCATAGGGAATTGGTTCCAGAGGGCTGGAGCCGCCACAGAGAAGGCTCTTCCCCTGGGGCCCGCCAGACGACATTGTTTAGTCGATGGGACCCGGAGAAGGCCAACTCTGTGGGACCTTATCAGTCACTGGGATTTGTGCGGTAGCAGATGGTTCCAGAGGTACTCTGGTCCAATGCCATGTAGGGCTTTAAAGGTCATAACCAACACTTTGAATTGTGACTGGAAATTGATCGGCAGCCACGGAGTGTTGTAGATACATGGGTGAATCTAGAAAGCCCCACGATGGCTCTCGCGGCCGCGTTCTGCACAATCTGAAGTTTCCAAACACTTTTCAAAGGTAGCCCCATGTAGAGAGTGTTGCCCCTGAGTTGGTTGTCTCAGCAGCACCGTAGGTTCCACCATCTTGTTTTTGGTTCTGCACATATGCAGGTTTTTGTAAAGTGCTGTGCATGTGCAGACATGCACAAAGTGTGTGTGGGTCCCCATTATGCACATGGACTCATGTTGCATCCATGAGTGAACTGGTAGTAGCACAATCTGGAACCTACCCCTGGAGATACTATACCAAAAGATTTGCATGATTTTATCACTTCATTTATTTGTGGATTTCAAATGGGTTAAAATAATGCAATGCCTGTCACCAGAAACTTAGATCATCTAAAAATAATTAATTACTCAAAATAAACTAATTTGGCACATTATAGCATACATTGTTTTTACACTTGAATAGCCACTTCAATAGGGCATTGTGAGATGCTTTTACTCCCCCACCCTAATTTTAACAAGACATATTTTGGCCTATTGAATTGTGTGAATGGGCTCACTCAGCAGTCTACTCACAACATTTTTTTTCAGGGTGTAAAAAATCCTAAAGATAAGCTATTAACATTCCACAGTACATACTTCATTGTGATATTAAACTAAAACATGCCAAGAAAAGGATTTGTGAAATGTTTACAAATTCATATTTGTCAATTGTAACAAAAAATAAGTGACATAGCTTTTTTGCAACAGACCACTTATCCACACTAAACTACTATTTAGTACTGTATTTAGTATCCTGAAATTCATGACACCATCATAAAATTACTGTATCTTACATTAACAAGCATTAACAGATTATGCTTTACACTGGTACATTGTACATTATAGATCTATATGTAACCTTTTTTGATGCTTGAAGAACAAATTGTACAGAATTAATGAAAAGATTGTGCTAACAAAATATTTCAGTAATTTACCTCTCTACGCTCTCAGCTGCCCCTTAAACCAAAGTAAATACACTTCTCAAAATTCTGTACTGCATAATTCCTGCAGCAATTGATGTTCTAGGAAATCCTGTTCAGGAAATCAAACTGTAAAATAATAGAACAAGACCCTCAAGAGATTGCAGAAACTATATTTTGTTTAAATAGAAACATAGAAACATAGAAGATTGACGGCAGAAAAAGACCTCATGGTCCATCTAGTCTGCCCTTATACTATTTCCTGTATTTTATCTTAGAAAATAAGATAAATAAAATATACCTACTAATCATTTAGTGACTGAAATCTATTCCAGTGACTTGGTCATTAAGCAAACTGATCACTAAGTCAACACATGACTGAGAGACCGAGGGAGTTATGACGTCGTTGGTTGTTGCTGTATCATTCACATGACATTTTCATATACAGCTGTGCCAGCATTACTGTCACTCTGGCATGCATTGTTGACAGGAATACAAAATGTGGTTGTAAATGCATGCATTGGTTGGAAAATTGCTTTTTTTTTTGGTTACCATAATATTTGCACACAGTTGTTAAATGAGATAGTTGCTAAACAAGGCATAGAGATAGAGTGGCAACTTCTCAAGGGTGGCTTACAACAAATGAAAACAATATTTAAAGGAACAATTTAAATTACAAAACCTTAGTAAAAGCCATACATATCTCTCAATTCTCTCATGGCCAGATCTTGATGGTATCTCATTTGGTCAATGGCCTCAGGCCTGCTGGAAAAACCAGATCTTTACAGGTTTGCAGAAGGCCAGTAAGGTGGGAAGGGTACGGATCTCCGGGGGCAGCTGGTTCCAGAGAGCTAGAGCCACCACAGACAAAGTTCTCCCCCTATACATTGGGATTGGACTAGAAGACCTCCAAGCACTCATCCATCTCTGTTATTCCATTCTAGTCTGTTCTATTTTGGGATCACTGTGGAATAAGCTTTGTGACAAAGCTCAAAGTCTACCAGCAGTAGTGCTAACTATCCTAATGTATGCCAGCAGGACTTGGACTGTATACACATTGAAAGCCTCATTCAAGTCCTTGGATATGGACAACACCTCCTGGGAAACCCTGGCACAAGATCAATCGACATAGCACATGCTGATCCACCAAGGCTACCAGGCATCTTAGGACAGAAGAACAACCATAGCACACAAGAAGCGAACACTCTGCAAAGCCAGAGCTGCAAATGATGCAACAATGGTGCCCACACATGTCTGCCCAACATGTGGCAAAGCATTTTGTGTCCATATAAGCCTTACCAGCTATCCATGAGCACATCGTGGACAGCCCACAACCTATTAGATGACAAGGTCCTCTTCAAACACAATGGATAAACATCATTATTCTATTATGTTCTGTTCTGTTCTGTTCCGTTCCGTCCCGTCCCGTCCCGTCCCCTCCCAGCCCATTCCATCCCTTATTATATAAGAACTTTTAATTTCTGTGAGAAGTATTTGAGTAAAAATACACTGTTTGGGTCTGATAAAAAAACAAGCTGATAGATAAAATACAGTGGCTGCAGAATATAACAGAGATGGAGAGAACTGTAGATTCAAAGGTAAAAATGTGCTTCAGAGTGGAAGATGGTGGAAGAATAGGTTCTCTGAAACTCTGTAAAAGAGCTAAGGTTTCTAGGCTTTGTATTCACTGCCCTGATGGCCATGGTATGCTAGGAAAAGCCGCACTTGGTTTAAGGGGCTGCAGAAAGACACAATCTTTGCTCCATCAGGATCTTCAAAGTTTGCTTGTTTGCCACACGTCTTGTATCCAATGACTCTGAGTGGCTTTTAGCAGTGAAATCTTAAATGCTCCAGAAAGATGAAATGTATATAAATTCAGAGGCCTGAAAACTTGTCACTTTCAGATAATAGAAAGCTATTGCAGAATGTTAAGATAAGGTTTGATGAACATTTATATCTCATAACTAAACACTAACCTATCTTGATAACAAGTCTGGCAAGAGGTTTTATCCTTACAACTTTATGTTCAGTAACTAAAGAGAAGCAACTGATGGATTCTCCTGGCTTCATTTCTTCTCCCAACCAGCAGGAAAAATCTCCATCAATTGTTCTTCTTTAATATGTGACACATTTCAAAAGTGACAAATTACTGATATAGAAGTGTTCTGTGCTGCTAACTTAAAGCATTTAAACTCAAAACATCTTGTAGTAGACTGAGTGGCAAACATTTAATAAATAGAATAAATATAAGAAATAAACATTATTTTTTTAAAACGAACACACCTCTGATAAACAGAACTAAAGGATGTATCTTTTACTTCAGGAAAAGACTGGTTATTATTTTATTGGCAACAGCATATCAGCATAATAGTTTTATTAGTGTTACAGAGGAACTCAATTTCTGATGTGCATGCTGTACTTAGAAGCATCATACTGTAAACAGAAGTAAAACCTTGGTAACCTAAGGTTTTAAAATACTTTCCTCCCCACAGCATAAATTTTGGAGTTTGTGTTATCATTAAGGAGAAAAAAAGAATTTATTTCCTTACCTTTAAACATGCATATGGTTTTATTTTATGTTAGTAGTTTTTAAAATTTCTTATTATTGTAGATAGCTAAAGTAGGAACAATCGATTTCCTTTAGGCTCTAATTGGGCATGATCAATTGTGAATCACTAGTGGAAGAGCAAGGTAATTCATCAGCTGCTTAATGTTGTAATGGCGATGGGTTGCCCTTTCAACTGAAGGGAAAAAATGGTGTGCCCTAAGGGAATGAGATTTAAATCATTGTGCTTCTGACAATTAAATGGGTGTACTGTTGTCTGTTACAGCATCATTATTCTTAATACTGGATTGAAAGTTGCTGAGTTTAGAAGTGATATGCTACGAGAGTCATAGAAACCCTGTCCTTGGTATTCTTACTATACAAATGTGTACAATTAAAGCAGGGGTGTATTCTGGTTTACCTCACTGTCAGTTCGCTTTATTATTATTATTATTATTATTATTATTATTATTATTATTATTATTATTTATTAAATTTGTATGCCACCCCTTTCCGTAGACTCGGAGCGGCTCACAGCAATGATAAAAACAATGTACAATACAAATGTAATAATACATGTAAAACCCCATAATTTTAAAAAAAACATGCACACAACACACCATACATAAATTATATAGGCTTCCTGATGTGCCAAGCATATGCATGTGCACTTTGTGTGCATGCATGCGCAGTGCTAAAAACTTAGTTTCTGCACATGCACAGACGCAAAAAACAAAATGGTGCTGCCGAAAGAACCTGTTTGAAGGTATGGCAGGCCTGGGTCACTGCTGGTTCCAGCGACCCAGGCCACCAAATTACTACAGTTTCCATAGAACCGGTCGAACCTAGAGGAACCCACCTATGAATTAAAGTATACAACCAAATTATTATTGTTGTTGTAAGTTGTGAAGTCATGTCCGACCCATTGCGACCCCATGGACAATGTCCTTCAGGCCTTCCTGTCTTCTACCATCCCCCAGTCCATTAAACTCACACCAACTGCTTCAGTGATTCCATCCAGCCACTTCATTCTCTGTGGTCCCCCTTATTCTTTCACCCTCAATCATTCAAGCATTAGGTTCCCCTTCAGTGAGTCCTTCCTTCTCATTAGGTGGCCAAAGTTTCATCTTCAGCATCTGGCCTTCAAAAAAGAGCAGTCATGGCTGATCTCCTCTAGGACTGACCAGTTCTAGGGAAGATCGTCTTGCAGTCCAAAGGACTCACAGGAGTCTTGTTCAGCATCATAGTTCAAAGGCTTCAATTCTTTGCTGCACTTGAAATAGAATACCCTACGAGACTAGACTTTCAATCCTGGGCCTAGAAAGTTTAGAACTAAGATGCCTTAAAAAAGAGCTAAGTATTGCCCACAAGATCATATGCTGCAATGTCCTGCCTGTCGGCGACTACTTCAGCTTCAACCACAACAACACAAGAGCACACAACAGATTTAAACTTAATATTAACCGCTCCAAACTTGACTGTAAAAAATATGACTTCAGTAACCGAGTTGTCGAAGCGTGGAACTCATTACCGGACTCCATAGTGTCATCCCCAAATCCCCAACACTTTACCCTTAGATTATCTACGGTTTACCTATACAGATTCCTAAGAGGTCAGTAAGGGGCGAGTACAAGTGCACTAGAGTGCCTTCCGTCCCCTGTCCTATTGCTCTCCTATATCTCCTATACCTTTCTTCTATTCCTATATCTCTTCTTCTATTCTTTCATTGATATGTTCTATTACTATATCTTCTTTTCTATTCTTTCTTAGATATATTTTACTATGAGTATCTCCTCTATAACCTTCATCATGTATTTTACTATGTGTATATAGATATATACCCATACCCACTAAAACCCTCATTGTGTATTGAACAAAATAAATAAATAAATAATAAGTAAATAAATAAATAAACTGGGAAAACCATAGCTTTGACTATATGCATTTTTTTTGGCAGGGTGATGTCTCTGCTTTTCAATATGCTGTCTAGATTTGTCATAGCTGTCCTCCCCAGGAGCAAGAGTCTTTTAATTTATTGGCTGTAGTCCCCATCTGTGCTGATCTTGAAGCCCAGGACAACTTTGGACTTTCCTTTCACCACCAGATATATCCACAGCTGAGCATCCTTTCAGCTTTGGCCTGGTCATTTCATTCTTTCTGGCACTACTAGAACCTCTGCTGTTTCCCAGTATCATATTGGACACCTTCCCATCTAAGAGGCTCATCTTCCAGCATTGTACTGCCTTTTAGTACTGTCCATGGGGTTTTCATGGCAAATATACTGGAGTGGGTTGCCGTTGCCTTCTCCAGTGGATCATGTTTTGTCAGAGCTCTCTGCTATGACCTAGCTGTCTTGAGTGGCCCTGCATGGCATAGCTCATAGCTTCATTGAGCTATGCAAACCCCTTTGCCACACATCTATGAAAAGGTACCAAATTATTATGATTAAAACCAAATCTTTTTTTAGGGGAAGACAGCTAACGCTGTGGAGAAAAAAGAATTAATTGCTCAGTTTTATGATTCTACTCATATAAGCATGTGTAGTTTAGATGGGATAAGATTGCACTACAGCTTCTTATGTGGATTCATTATACCTGAATGTTTTCCTAGCTGAAAGAAGACAATGATTGACATGTTCCAGTGATATGGCAGAGACAATCAAAACATTTACTAAGGTAACAATCATTATTGTCACTGCTATAAATCCTTCTTTCTCTACCTCTTGGAGGAGATTTAACAGCATAGCAAGAAAGACTCCTTATCACTTCTGCCTATTTTTCTCCCTCTTTATTTTAGGTATTTTTTTAAAAATATTTTTTATTATTTTCAAAGTAAAACGAACAAAGACATACAACATTAAACATTTAAGGAGCTACTATTGCTCCGCTTATCTTAGAAGTCTAACTAATACAAAATATAAAAAACTCTAACTGTTACACGATCTAAGCAGAAAAACCACACTTGAAAATTACTTTATCATTAAATTTAATTATAGATTTTTAAAATTAAGATTATTGATTGAGTTTCTCTCTATATATTTTTTTTGTACAAAAAATAATAATAATATACTTATATGTATATATATATATCAAAAAACAATAAGCAAATTATTAGTAATGCAAGAAAAATAAAAAAATAATAATATAAACACTTCTGAATTAGTTATAATATGAACTATATAAACGATATAATTCTATCTTATAATTTTTAAGTAATCATTTATTCTTATATGTTTAATTTTTAATACTATTTTTAACATTCCACCAATCATATACTTTATCCCAAATTTTATAAAATTTTGTTTCAGTTTGATTGTTCAACCTTTTAGTCATCATATCTAGTTCTGCACACTCTATGATTTTTTTAAACACCTCAGAGTCTTTCGGTATCGTCTTTTCTTTCCATTTCTGCGCGAATGTTATTCGTGCCGCAGTCAATATATGTATTATTAAATAGTAAATATCTTTTTTATACTTTATATTTGAAAGACCCAATAAAAAAAATTCAGGAGATTTTTTAATCTTCTCCTTTGTTATTTCATTTATCCAATTCTCTACTTTATTCCAAAATATTTTTGTCTCCGGACAGGTCCACCATGTATGGTAATATGTACCAACTTCTTTTTTGCATTTCCAACAAATGGGCGATACCGAAGGAAACATTTTAGAGATTCTATATGGTGGAAGGTGCCATCTATAAAACATCTTAATTTGATTTTCTTTGAAAGAGATTGATTTTGTTATTTTCCAATTATAGGTCCATATCTTTTCCCAAGTATCTAAATCAATCTCTTTGCCAAAATTTTTGCACCAACTGATCATATTATCTTTCAATATCCAACCTATCGTTCTATGATTTAGTAAATATTTATAAACATTTCCAATTGTCTTTGTTTGATTTTGGAATAATAATTTGCCCAGTACATTATTTTCTTTTTTAAAAATGTAAGTCTTTACGTCTATTTGATATCTAGAACTAATCTGCATATAATGCCACCAATCTAAGTCTATACCTAACTCGTATAACTCTTGTTTTGTTCTTAATTTTAATTGATTATTTAACAAATCACTATATTTCCAAATCTTACCTTTTCCTTTAAGATTTGGGTGTACTATGGCTTCAAGGGGTGAAACCCATTCTGGCATTACTAAAAAATGATTTTTCTTTATTTCATTCCACACTTCTATCAATGCCTTTCTAATAACATTATTTTTAAAATATGAGTGGGTTCTTAACTTATCATACCAAACAAATGCATGCCACCCGACCATCAAGTCATGGCCTTCTAGGTTAAGCAATCTTTGATTTTCTAGTGTAAGCCATTCTTTTATCCATGTCAGAGCCGTGGCGTGATAATATAGTTTCCAATTTGGAAGCCCCAGGCCCCCTCTCTCCTTACGGTCTTCTAATGAATTTTGTTTTATTCTTGATTTTTTACCTTGCCAAATAAATTTTCTTATTATCTTATTCAATTCGTCAAAGAATTTCGCTCCTGGATTTATCGGAATCACTTGAAAAAGGAATAGTATTTTTGGAAGGATATTCATTTTAACTGTGGAGATTCTTCCTACGAATGATAATTGTAAATTACTCCATATTTCTAAATCTTTTTTAATCTGACTTAATAATTTTAAGTAATTGTCGTTTTTTAAAGATAGGGCTTTGGAGGTCATCCATATCCCTAAGTATTTCACTTTTTTCGTGATCTTCATGTTTGATAAGTCTCCTAAGTGTTTTCTCTGTATTTCAGTCATATTTTTTGTTAGTATCTGTGTCTTTTCCTTATTTATTTTCAATCCTGCGACTTTCCCATATTCTTCAATCACATTTATTAAATTTAGGATAGATTCTATTGGGTCATCTAAAATAAAGACTACGTCATCTGCAAATGCTTGTGTTTTATAAACTTCTTTTCTGATTTTCAATCCTTTTATTTTCTGATCTGCTCTTATTTTTATCAGCAATACTTCTAAAGTCAAAATAAACAACAATGGTGATATTGGGCAACCTTGTCTTACTCCTCTTTGTATAACTACCTTTTCTGTTTGTTCACTATTTATTATAATTTTAGCAGTTTGTTCAGAATATATAGCGTCTATTATGTTAAAAAACTTTGTTCCTACTTCCATCTTATTTAATTGTATTTTCATAAAATTCCAGTCCACGTTGTCAAATGCTTTTTGAGCATCTAAAAATACAAGTGCCATTTGCTTTTCAGGGTGTTGTTCGTAGTATTCCAAAGTGTTAACAATTATTCTTAAATTATTTTTAATTTGTCTTCCTGGTAAAAACCCATTTTGGTCACTGTGTATCATGTTGTTTATAATACTTTTAAGTCTATTGGCAAATATTGATATAAAAATTTTATAGTCTACGTTCAACAATGAGATAGGTCTATAATTTTCAATTTTTTCTTTCTTGGTATCCGCCTTATGTATTAAGGTTATTAAAGTTTCTGACCAGGTTTTTGGTAATTTACCTGTTGTCAATATTTGATTATATATCTCAAGCATGTTGGAAAAGAATATTTCTAAATCTAGTTTGTAAAATTCAGCTGGTATTGCGTCTGGACCGGTCGCTTTATTATTTTTTTGATTCTTTATAGATTGTTTTAATTCTATATCTGTAACGGGTCTATTTAATCTTTGCTGTTGGGCTTCCGTTAAAACTGGAAGTTTTATTTGTTCCAAATATTTAAAAATTAAATCCTCGCTTATCTCTTCTTTCTTATATAATTGTTTATAGCAAAAAAGAATAAAGAAAAGAAAGAATACCAAGAAACATTAGTAGAAGAATTAAGAAAATTAGAAATTTTAATGCAAAAAGAGGATAAGGACGACAAATTAAAAAATCAGAGAGAATTAATAAGACATAAATTGAGATTAATAGAACAAGAATCAATTGCAGAAAAGATAAAAAGAGCAAAACAAGATTATTTTGAATATGCAAATAAACCTGGAAGATGGCTGGCATACAAACTTAGAAAAGAGAGAGAAAATAAAATTATAAAAAATCTGATGGATTCAAAAGGTACTATAAAACATTGAATAGAAGACAAAAAGGAAATAGCTTCGGTATTTTAGGTATTTTATATGAATCTCCACCTGGAATTGTGACCACAGTTGAAATTGGCTGAACTAGTTCCATATATGCAGTATAAATATCAAAGCTGAACTAGCGTCTCATACACCAACATCAAGTGTTAAGGCTTTCTGTTTATTCGGTTCCAACAAAATTCCTTAAAATTGAGGTGGGTTTTTTTTTTAAATGCAATTCAATCAATGCCAATAGCCTAACCAGGAGCAGCCAGGTGCAGAAAGCAGGGAGAGGCAAGGACCAGACTGTGAATTGCTTAAGGAGAATAAAAGTAGCCAGAGAGAGAGAAGGAAAAATGTTACAAATAGTTTCTCTGAGACAGAGGTGCATAGTTCACTCTAATTTATCTCCAAGCTTACACTGTGTTCCTTTTCAGCTATCAAATGTATTTTAAGACCTTAGGTTGACTGGCTGATGGGACCAAAATTATAAGGATAAATTAATAATTAAGAATATAGTCTTTCCCACCACCTTTTGGGGAAAGAAAATATTCATCCCCCAAACCTGAATATGCATACAAGGAAACCTAATATTTTTGAACTGAAAGATTTTGCAAAGAAGGGGAAAATTCCAAAAGAATAGAGAGGTAGCTGTTTACAGGATACATTTGGAAAATATTAAATCTGGCAAACAGATGTTGCAAAGTATGATTGAAAATGCTTACAATAGTTATTTTTCTCTTATTTTGAATTTGTAAACTTTATATAAATAAGTGTGCATTCAAATTTGCATAAAGATGCCATGGAAGGACTATGTCAGATTCCTTAAGGATTCAATGAAACATTCAATTTGTTCAGCAGTTCCCAAATTTATGTTTAGTGTGTAGCATAATTACTATTAACAAGTATCATAGGTCTGAATAAGAGACAGGAAAGGACTGACTAGAAATGTACCAAGCTCTATTTAAAAATTGACTATATTTAATTGCTTGACACTCTGTCTGGAGTATCAAGTTCCATTGCAAACCTAACCATATTCCTCTAACATAATCTTTATCCTGGTTTGTACTATAAACGGAATGAAATTGGATTCACACAGATTTGTCAATAGAATTATTTCTTTTTCAAAGAAACAGCAAGTGTGGTCAAAATTTTCTCTCTTTTACCTGCTTTACTTCTTATTCACCCCTTCAGATTATTTTCACAGCTTGTCATGATGGATATTGAAAATGAATTCAGCTTCTTTCCTCACAGACCTGCTTTATGCAGCTATACTTTTTTTCTTATTCCAAATCTTCTAATATGCTTGATATCTTGACTGCTATCATTTTCATCCTGTTTCCCTCCAAAATAGCTTTTAGCTGACAAGTGTAATACAATCTTGGGATTCAGACATAACTAACATTTACCATATCTTGGTTGCCTCATCCAGATGATCACTAGATGGCAGCAGAGTTGTCATTTATTGCCACCTGGTGGCCATATCTTCATGATGCAGGCTTCAGCTCATCAATAGACCCTTGGAACGGCAACCAAGATTTGCGGAGAGGGGCGGCATACAAATCTAATAAATAGGTAGGTAGGTAGGTAGGTAGGTAGGTAGGTAGGTAGATAGATAGATAGATAGATAGATAGATAGATAGATAGATAGATAGATAGATAGATAGATAGATAGATAGATAGATAAACAAATGGATCTTTTCCATCTTCTCCCAGCATCTGACTTGATATGAGTAATCTGAAATACCTCTTCCCCAATTTTGGTGATGATGGAGTCAGAAGCTACTGATAATATTTGCTGAGCTTTTATTATCTGGTTAAGCACAGTAAGCTATGTTTAATTTAATAATGGCTTATTTTTAAGTCACAAATGACAGGATGCATATATGGTGGAAAACTATCAGCCATGTTAGTCAATTATAATGGACGTTTAGCATCATATGTGAACCCAGCCTGCTTATTGCAGGCCATATGTAGCTCAAAAACATTATTTTAAAACATTATTTTAAATATTACCAAAAAAAATGCTAAACTTACTTAAATTTCTCAGTGTCTACTTTACACATTAGTTAGCATGCAGTGGTCTTCCTTAATCTGGACTTGGTTTGGTATGAATCGGGTGAAAACGTCTGATATCTGTTACTGGTTCATTTTGTGCATGTTTTGTGCACGCATGTGCGCTGTTGTGAATGCATGAGTGCACAGGCAATATTGTGCAGCACTAAAAAAGGAGCATTTTGAAGCCACCAGAATCTGCAAAAGTAAGTAGAAGGGGATATAGCTGTGTCACATATTTTAGATTAGCTAGAAAGCAGGAAATCCTGTTTTTTAGCTACTCTAGCTCGTGTGGCACAGCTGATTGCCAGATATATTGGTTCCCCCAAATCAGTAGCCGTTTTTACTACCTGTTTCAGAGAACCAGTATAAACCAGTAGCATTTCACTTCTGGTATGAGTGTATGTGGAACTGGTTTTGAGAAGAAAATTGAGACCCATTAAGGAAGAAGAAAAGACCATGCAAAGCATGAGAAAAAAATTAAAGCAACCTATATTGTTTTCAGTGGGTATGAAATGGAGCATAGAGAAAGTCTGATAGATTTTTCAAGATTATATTATTTTACTTTACATCAATAAAGAACATTCCTGATATCCGTGTGGTTTCTGGAAGGATGGACAGCAGCTATGTACTGCATGTTTGAACTAAAACTATTAATTAATGTGCTAAACAGAGTCAGCTGGTGGGCCTGTGGAAAAGGGCCTTCTCTGTGGCTGCTCTGGCTCTTTGGATAGATATGGCCCCCTGAGATCTGGATTGCCCCGACTCTATTGGCCTTCTGGAAAGCATTGAAGGCCCGGCTTTTCTGGCAGGCTTGGGGCCATTTTTTAATCTTTTATGATGTTTTTAAATGTATTTACTATATCCTGTTGTACTTCAGGAGTTGGGAGATACAGAAAAATTAAATTAAATTAAATTAAATTAAATTAAATTAAATTAAATTAAATTAAATTAAATTAAA
Source organism: Erythrolamprus reginae (assembly GCF_031021105.1). Lineage (NCBI taxonomy): Eukaryota > Metazoa > Chordata > Lepidosauria > Squamata > Dipsadidae > Erythrolamprus > Erythrolamprus reginae. Next base: position 110,735,845 of record NC_091950.1, read on the forward strand.
TTAAATTAAATTAAATTAAATTAAATTAAATTAAATTAAATTAAATTAAATTAAATTAAATTAAATTAAATTAAATTAAATTAAATTAAATTAAATTAAATTAAATTAAATTAAATTAAATTAAATTAAATTAAATTAAATTAAATTAAATTAAATTAAATTAAATTAAATTAAATTAAATTAAATTAAATTAAATTAAATTAAATTAAATTAAATTAAATTAAATTAAATTAAATTAAATTAAATTAAATTAAATTAAATTATTAAATTCATTACATTACATTAAATTGTTCTGTAGTTGTTCAGGTGATATCTTTCCAAGCATCTGGTGACTAAACCAAGTTAATGCAATGGTATTAGTGTGATTGGTGCATATATTATTCCCCAAAGCTTTTTTCCAAATATTTTTGTTAAATGATATAATGTAGGTAGTTGAACATAAGGTTTCAGCGGATACAATAATTTCATTTTTCTTTTGCAGTTATTATTCTGCACTGTTGCACAAAACAAAAATAATACAAATTGAACTTAATTAAATATTATTGGATTAACTCATTTTTTATGCACTGAATGTATACTACTTAAAACATTTCCACCTTATTCTTCCACAAAATATATTAGCCATGAAAGTCAGCTGGGTGATTTTGGGTCAGTCACTCTGCCTTAGCAAAACTTACCTTGTCTCCAGAGTCTGTGTAGAGTAGAGTAGAGTAGAGTAGAGTAGAGTAGAGTAGAATAGAATAGAATAGAATAGAATAGAATAGAATAGGAAGGGACCTTTGAGATCTTCTAATTCAACCCCTTGCTTAGGCAGGAAACCCTATAGTATTTCAGACAAATGGTTATCCAATCTCTTCTTTAAAACTTACAGTGGGTGACCCGGTGATGGGCTGCTGTCCCCATGGTGGGGGACGCAGTGGGGGTAGTAAATGTATGCACAATTTCTGGAATACTTAATAGTTTTTTTTTATTTTCCTTCCTTCTCTCGTACCTTAGTATGATCCTTAATTACTTTTAAAATAGAAAATAATTAAATATGTTTTTACCCATAAACAGTTTAATCATTTTAATCATTATCTAGAACTGAACTTTTATAGCAATTAAAGAAAATTGAGCTACTTGCCTAATCTATTATCATACTGAACCTTGTGGGTTCAGTACAATGTTACTGTGCTCAACAAATAATGCTATCTATTATCATTTGTCCTTTTTGTGGCTATTCAAATATTGTGACTTAATCAACTAAAAAAGAGTCCAAGCACCTATTAGAAAACTTATCTTGGTAGGTAAGCCACTCCCACCCAGTCACATGACCTTTAAGCCACCCCCTGGTCACATGATTGTCACATGGATGGCAAGCCACACCTATCTGGTCACATGGATGGCAAGCCATGCCTATATGGTCACATGACCATCAAGCCACACCCACAAAATAAGCCACATACACTATGTGGCAGTAAAAATTTTGTCAGCCCATCACTGGTTGGAGCATTCACAACTTCTGGAAGCAAGAACTGTTTAGCTTTTCTAACTGTCAGGAAATTTCTTCTTAATTCTATCCTTGATTAGTTTCCATCCATTGCTTCTTGTCTTGCCCTCAGGTGCTTTGGAGAATAACTTGACTCCCTCTTCTTTGTGGCAGCCCCTGAGATATTGGAACACTGCTATCATGTTTACCTAGTGCTTCTTTTCACTAAACTAGGCATACCCAATTCCAGCAACAAGATTACAACACTTCACACAATTGTCGTTGTGGGGAAAATAGAAGAAGGAGGGTGCGTTGGTGTATGTTTGCTGTCTTGAGTTATTTGTAAAAATAATAAAGACAGAATGCAAATAAATAAAAATAAATAAATCTAGTGAAAGAAATAACTTAATTTGATATTTCATTCATCAAGTAAAAAAAACATGCCAGATTATATGACATTAGAAAAAAAGACAACCGTTACATTAATTTATCTGTAACTGTAAGTCATAGAATCAAGTGAACCAAAATGATTTGTTGGCAGGCCATCCCATCAAAAAGAGACAACAGTGTTCCCTCGATTTTTGTGGCGGATGCGTTCTGAGACCACTTGCGAAAGTCAAATTTCCGCGAAGTAGAGATGCGGAAGTAAATACACCATTTTTGGCTATGGACAGTATCACAAGCCATCCCTTAAGACTTTAAACCCCTAAATTACCATTTCCCATTCCTTTAACAACCATTTACTCACCATTATTCCTTGTATTCACCATTGAATAAGACACTTAGCGATCCTGATATTTATAAACATAATTATTTATTAACAATAATTTTTTTTTGTTATTTATTTTCAAAAATTATTAGTTTGGTGATGACAAATGATGTCATAGGGCAGGAAAAACTGTGGTACAGGAAAAAAACCGCAAAGTGTTTTTTAATTAATTTTTTTTGAAAAACCATGGTACAGGCTATTCGCAAAGTTTGAACCCGCGAAAATCGAGGGAACACTGTACTGCATTTTCTAACTTGGTAACAAAAGTTTTTCTGGGAACACAACACAAACTCCTCAATTGTAATACAAGAAATGATTTCTGTATGCAGAATTTTCCATTATTTGCCTGTTTTGCTAATGAAGCCAATTGGATAATTTATGTAGATTGCGTTGTTTGCATTATTTGGATACTGATGCCATGACTAGTATGATGTCACTTGTACATTCTAGCCTTTGTTGAAGACAGCAAAAAAAAAAAAATGGGACTGAATTATCATTTAATTGACTAGAGAAAGACTAGACTGCAGTTCCATGTAGCCCTAGCCCATTCTTTGTGGAAGTTGAATCCTTCTGTAAGCATTATTGTTGAAAGCTAGAGGCAGGAAATATGTGGAATAGCCTTAATAGGTTGTGAGGGGAGGGTGTTTTTGTTTTTAATAAAGAAACCACTACCCAAATGATGGAGAAAAATAGTCCTATCAAATCAAGGGAAAGAGACATGGAAGGAAATCTGTCTGGCTTCAAACTGTGAATATTCAATTCCTAGGAATTTCAAGTACCCCTACTTCATTCTGTCTGTCTGTCTGTCTGTCTGTCTGTCTGTCTGTCTGTCTGTATCCTTGAAACACAAGGGTTTTTTTTTAACACTCCTGCAGCAATTTATAATATTAGAGCTACAATGAGACAATTCATACATTTAGAAATAGTGAATACATGTGGTAATGGAACATATTCCATGCACCATCACTTATTGCTTCAAATGAAAACAGTGTGAGGACTTAGAATTTAACTTTTTTTTCTTTTTGAAAATGTCCTCAATTCATTTACACTGGAAAAAAAAATACAGAGTATAAAAATCCAATCAGAGTTCTCAAGTAAATGTTAAAGTCTATGGTCAGGCACAATGTTTATTATCATAAAGATGTTGAAAATGGGCAAAGTGAACAAACTACGAGCTCAAAAAGTCAAAAGCTCACTGTAGTGTGACATTTTAGTTCATTTAAACTAAACTTTAGTTAGTATGGAACTCTGGAAGTACAAAAATAATAAAATTGCTGGGAGTTGGATTGCATATAAATACTGTATATATATTTTTAAAAGCAGGCAAAGCAGATAATAACAAGACCTGGCAATGGCTAAGAGCAAAAAAGCTGAAGAAAGAGACAAAGGGGTTGATTCTGACTGTACAATATCAAGCCTTAACAACAAACGCACACAAAGATGAACAGATAGCAAGTGCCACATCTCAAAGAAGCTGAAGAAACAGTGGTTAGCTACTGCAAGAAGTTCACAAATAGTAACTATAAACAACACCATGACAGAATAGCAGTAATGATGCATTGGAAGATATGCAAGAAATATTATTAGAATTGGTGGGGCTATAAAATGAGACAGTCATAGGAAATGAACAAGCTAAAGTGTTCTGGGATTTTAAAATTCAACTAACAGACATCTACCACACAACACCTCCGACTTAATAATTGTCAAAAAGAAAGACCAAAAAGGTCTGGATAGTGGACATGGCAGTACTTGAAGAAAACAGAAGAGAAAGACAACAAAATATCTGAAAATTAAAACAAAATCTGCAAATAGAAATAGAACAACTGTGGTAAACAAACAAACAAAGATAATACCAATAATGCAATCCCAGAACAACTGAAGTGTCACTTGAACACCAAATTCACCACCAGTCATTTGCAAAAGGCAGCTTTACTCAGAACAGCTTACATCCTGCAACAATACTTATAACATCATCAAACATCCACATCTGCCTATCCCAGGTCCTTGGAAAAGGTTTTGATAGGTAGAAAAAAAAGCCCAAATCCAGTCTGAGCCTCGGGCTGACTGCATCAAATCACATAACTAATACAATAATGTAAATCACAAGACAGGTTTGAACATACCAAAAATGTGGTGAAAAATTAACCTGTAGTTTATTTACATGCACAGCTATGTGGTAACACTATAGTGACAATGAAGAACAAAGTCCTGATTTCACTTAAAAATAATTTAGTGCTACAGTTAAAAAAAAATTAGATAGTAGAAATCCTCTAGTTTAGTACTTTATGGTCTGAAAACTGCACATCAAAAATGAGGATTAAATGAGCTTCAAATAACAATGGAATTAGATGTTGCTTCTTTATTCTACATTATAGATATTTGGGCTTGGTCTTTGCAGTAGATGTGGAATGAAGTCTCCCAGGTTTTGATTCACAAGCAAGTGCCATGTCAAGAACGACGTTACTCCATATGCTTAGAGTCAGGACTGGGTTGTAATGTACCTTGCTGGTGGTTTGCTCCCTCCCATTCTACATAATAAGTATATCCACACTTTGTGTACTCATGTGCAGTGCTGAAAACTCAGCAAAACAGATTCTGTGCATGCATAGAAGCAAAAAGCAAGATGGTGGTGCCTATGCTGCACCGAGAGAGCCAGTTTGTGGGTGTGAGCAGCCAGCCATCGCTCATGGTTCACTGAGCAGGGGGGAATTCCCGCTACCAATTCTAAAAAACTGGTCCAAACTGGGAGGAACCCACCATTTTGACTGTAACTTTTTTTTTTATTTGTCAAGTACGTATTGGTAATACACATAGATATAAGATTGTTTATATACATAAGATGGGTTCAGATAAGAGGGAACATTAGCACAGGGATGGTAGGCATGCTGGTGCACTTATGCACGCCTCTTACTGTCCTCTTAGAAATTGAGTGAGGTCAACAGTAGACAGTCTAAGGGTAAAGGTTTGGGGGTTAGGTGATGAAACCTCAGAGTCTGGTAGTGAGTTCCAGGCATTAAGCTAAAGTCATATTTTCTACAGTCAAGTTTGGAGTGGTTTACTTTGAGTTTCTATCTGTTGTTACTGTTGTGATTAAAGCTGACAAAGTCATTGACAGGAAGGATGTTGCAGCAGATAATTTTATGAGCTATGCTTAGGTAGTGCTGAAGGCAACATAGTTCTGAAGTTTTATAAGCCCAGGATTTCAAGTCGGGTTGTGTAAGGTATATTGTTGTGGGTAGAGGAGTGGACGGCTCTTCTCATAAAGTATCTCTGGACACTTTCTAATGTATTTATGTCCGATATGCGGTGTGGGTTCCACACAGAGGAGCTGTATTCAAAGATTGGTCTGGCAAATGTTTTGTATACTCTGGTTAGTAGGGAGATATTACCAAAGAAGAAAATACATGAGATTAGGTTAACAACTCTTGAAACCTTTTTGGCAATGTTGTTGCAGTGGGCTTTGGCACTTAGATCATTTGAAATGATCCAAGGTATTTGACAGAGTGAAGGTTGTCTGCAAGGTCTTGTTTATTCAGCTTGTATTTGGTGTTCTGATTCTTTTTGCCAATCTGTAGGACAGATCATTTGTTGGTTGAGATTTGGAGTTGCAGATGTTTGACCCTTCTGACATAATAGGGCAGAGACGTTTGTACCTAGACAACACACTGTTTAATGGAAAAGGATATGTTCAAGATTTTTTTAAAAAAAAAAACCCAACCCTTATTTTAAAAAAAGTATACAGTGATCCCTCGAGTTTCGCGATCTCGATCTTCGCAAAACGCTATATCGCGATTTTTCCACCGATGACGTCACTCTCTTCCTTCCTTTCTCATCTTTCTTTCTCTCTCTCTTTCTCTATCTTGCTTCTTCCTCTCTCACACTCTCTTCCTCCCTCTCTCATCTCTTTCTTTCCTTCTCTCTCTTTCTCTATCTCTCCCCCTCTTGCTGGCGGGCAGCGGGCTGCGGGCGTGCGAGCGGGGGCATCAGCGAGGAGCCGGGGTTTCCCCTTTGTGTGGGCGGCCGGGAAGACCCAGGGAAGGTTCCTTCGGCCGCCCAGCAGCTTATCTGCTCGGTAGCGCAGCAGCAGTGAGGAGCCGAATCGGGGTTTCCCTGCACGCAAAGGGGAAACCCGATTCGGCTCCTCGCTGCTGCTGCGCTACCAAGCAGATCAGCTGCTGGGCGGCCGAAGGAACCTTCCCTGGGTCTTCCCGGCTGCCCACGCAAAGGGGAAACCCCGGCTCCTCGCTGATGCCCGCCGCTCGCCTGCCCGCCAGCAAGAGGGGGAAGACCCAGGGAAGGTTCCTTCGGCCGCCCAGCAGCTGATCTGCTCGGTAGCGCAGCAGCAGTGAGGAGCCGAATCGGGTTTCCCCTTTGCGTGGGCGGCGGGGAACGCAAACTCCACCATCTACGCATGCGCGGCCATAGAAAAAAAGGGCGCGCATGCGCAGATGGTGTTTTTACTTCCGCAACCCTACATCGCGAAAAATCGATTATCGCGAGGGGTCTTGGAACGGAACCCTCGCGATAATAGAGGGATCACTGTATACCATTTTCTGTTTCTTGGATTGAAGAAGGTACAGAATAGATTTAATGTTATGTTTATTTTATTGGTTTATCATTCACTATCAATGTGAAAAACACAGTTACAAACTAGCAAGTGAAAAACAGAGGTATCTGTGGTCATGGCTATTTTTGACTCCAGTATCCCTTTTGGATGGACATTTAATATTTTCCATTTACCTCTCCCTGGTAAATTTTCTGGGCTCAGGTTCTTAAGTAGAAAATGGTTCTTGAGAAGAGGCAAAAAAATATTGAACACCCGGTTCTTAACTAGAAAAGTTCTTAAGTAGAGGCATTCTTAAGTAGAGGTATCACTGCATTTTTCTTTGAATGCTAAGTTCCTCCTGATTAGGCAGCCAAAGAATAATTCATTTAAAATGGTCTTGAAATGAAGTTGAATGGAATAGCTAGGATGGAGTCTTTTAGTGTCTGGGTGTAAAACAAAAGGGATGGATTAACCTGGTTTTTAAATTATAATTTGCTTTGAAATTGGATATATGTTTTATATACACAACATAAAACGTAGGAGAATTATGAATAAAGCAGCTGGTGTGGCATCATTCAATTATAATCTGAAAAACCAACATAGGTTTCTTCAGTAACAGCTAATGAGTATTTTTCCCCCCTTAGAAACTGAATCAGCAGTTTACCACATTCTTTTCAAAGAAGCATTTGGCAGTTTCAATTCTGAAAAGGCAGACGTCTTAGAGCTTAAAGGTTTAAGTTTAACTACTCGGCAGACATCCTGAATCGGCTTTGGGGATCCATTGTGTTGGTTTTAAAAGCTGAGGCCCAATCTAGCCTGCTTTGGTGTCTATTACTTCCCAATGGACTTTAGTTGTGTGATTGATTTCAAAATGGCTACCTGAAAGATACTAAACATTTCTATTACCTCGTCTTCCAAAATAAGTGAAATGATTTGGCATTAACTTTGGATTTCTTAACATTCAAGGAATAAGGGAGTGCATTAAAACTGTGTACAGTAGTCCCTCGCTATACCGCGCGTCACCTACTGCGGCTTCACTTCATCGCGGGTTTCTGAGGAAGTCGATCGGCAGATTTAAACAGCCCGCCGAACTTGATCGGCAGGTTTTTTTAAAAAAAAAAAATTCTAAAATTGTAAATACTGTATTTAAATACTGTATCTAAAATAAATACTGTGTGGGAAGGGTTTATAAACACTTAAAACAATGAAAACTTACCAAACAATTACAATATAAATACTTAAATAAGTACTATCAGTCGATAAATTCCCCATTGCGGATTTCACCTATCGCGGCCAGGTCTGGAACGTAACAACAGCGATAGGTGAGGGACTACTGTATTGCATATTTTATGGTATTCTTCAATTTCAAGAATACCTTTACCAAAACATGCAATTGCCAATTAATGAGTGAACATTCCAGGGTTGTAGTTGTTATTTTTTTTAATCTGGAGCTACATCATCAGGCTTACCTATTGTCAAGTATTAAATGCTGGAAACCAAAAATTGGTGCTAAGTTTCTGATTTGGGACTCTACATATATATAGCACTGTTGGTATTAGGATATAAATACAATATACTATACAAAATATAAATACAAAATACTATAACTAGTATTTCTGGAAATCATCATTTTAGTTAGAAAGCCATGGAATAGAATGTCTAATAAAAACAGATTTGAACCTTTTTCCATGCTAAATTTACTTTATGGAGTAATATAACATTGAGTATTGGGAAAATAATGGCAATTTGGAGAAAAATGGAAATATTGACTAGATGGATAAATGATCAAGATGACTTTTTGTGCTGAGAAACAAATATCTATCAGGGGTAAATCGGTGACATTATTTACAACTATAATGTTTGTTACCAACATTGTTTGGACTATCAGTATTTTCAGTTGCTGCGATACTCAAAATATTAGTAAAACTGATTAAATCTTTTAAAATTGAAAGGCCCTACTACCGTGTTTCCCCGATAGTAAGGCAGTGTCTTACTATCTTTTTACCCCCAAAAGCCCCACTGTGTCTTACTTTGGGGGTATGTCTTACATTGTCCCGGGCACCGGGGCCGGCTCGTCTTCGGGCGCGGGGAGCTGCCGGAAAGGAGGCGGGCGAAGGAGGGCGCCTGATCGCGCCACTCACCTTTCGGCTGTGCTGATTCTGGCTGCTCATCTTGCAGGGAGCCCCCAATTCTTCTTCCCCGCGTGATGTGATGTGGGCCACCCCCTTCACCTGGTGCACGGGGCAGGGAGAGACCTCGACGTTCGGCGGGTTGCGGGGAGCATCCCCTCGCCGCTCCCGGCAATGTTTCTCGGCAGGGGAGGCCAACTCCGCGGCGACACGGACGCTCGGCTGGCTGGCTAAAGGCAGGCCAAGGGGTGGATGGGCAGTCAAAAAGGGTGAGCGGCCGCCGCTGTGCCCTCCTTCGCCCGTCTCCTTTCCGGCAGCTCCCTGCGCGCCCCTCGCCTTCGCTCGCCGCGGCGCCACCGCCTCTTCCCCTGCCGAGGCTCAGCTGCAAGCGGCCAGCGAGGCCGATCGGCTCCGAGGCGAGCGGAAAGGAGGCGGGCGAAGGAGGGCGCAGCTCCGGCCGCTCGCCTCGGAGCCGATCGGCCTCGCTGGCCGCTTGCAGCTGAGCCTCGGCAGGGGAAGAGGCGGTGGCACCGCGGCGAGCGAAAGCGAGGGGCACGCAGGGAGCTGCCGGAAAGGAGGCTGGTGAAGGAGGGCGCAGCTCCGGCCGCTCGCCTCGGAGCCGATCGGCCTCGCTGGCCGCTTGCAGCTGAGCCTCGGCAGGGGAAGAGGCGGTGGCGCCGCGGCGAGCGAAGGCGAGGGGCGCGCAGGGAGCTGCCGGAAAGGAGGCTGGTGAAGGAGGGCGCAGCTCCGGCCGCTCGCCTCGGAGCCGATCGGCCTCGCTGGCCACTTGCAGCTGAGCCTCGGCAGGGGAAGAGGTGGTGGCGCCGCGGCGAGCGAAGGCGAGGGGCGCGCGGGGAGCTTGGGAGCAATGTCATCGCCCCCCCCCCCCCGCAATACCCCCGTGTTTCCCCGAAAGTAAGACATATGTCTTACTTTCGGGGTATGGCTTATATAAGCCGACCCCCCTGAAACCCCCCATATGTCTTACAATCGGGGGGGTCTTACTATCGGGGAAACACGGTATTAGTTGCATGGATATTTGTTATCAATAAAATAGCAAATCAACTTGATATGCAGATCAGTGGAATAAAAACTTAGAAGCTCCTATATTGCCCAGACAATAAAAGAATGTCTTAACTTTTATATCAGTTGACATAACTTTTATGTTATGTCAATTGTAACGTAATTGTAATGTTTCTTTTAAATACACATTTTTACAGTTCCTATACTTACTAAATTTTAGAAGAAAGTAGTGGACGTAATAAATATTACTGCAACACAGGGTAAAATTTTCAGTTGTTAACATTCTTGTGAAAGGGATATTTACTATGTGGAATCTGACAACTGGCGAGCATAAATGGATTCTCTCTGTCCCTATTATAGCTAAGAGACTGATATTGCAACATTGAAAAAATAAATGGAAAGCCCCATTTGTTCAATACACTAAAGACTTGATTATGCTTGTCACCACTGAACAGATTGCCTATAGATATAGAACTGTATGGTTAAGTGTTCTGTCGAGCTCTCTGGTAGAATCCTCCCGAAAATTCACAGATACAAATTTCAGACACACACACGTTTGAAAATTCAACATAATGTTCTTTATACCGAAAATTCAAATAAACTAAGCACTCTTTTTGAATAGCAAAGAGCACTCATCTCCAAACAAACTGGTAATTTGTACAAGTCCCTTATCAGTTCTGTGATACTTAGCTTGCAGCTGTGAGGCAATTCACAGTCCTTCTTCTTTCACAAAGTGAAACACACTTTGCTCTGGTTTAGTTTCAAAGCGGGAAAAAATCAGCACACAAAGGTCAAAGTCAGCACGAAACACAAAGATCAGATAATCCTCCACAATGGCCAAACCCACAGGCTGCTATTTATAGCAGCCTCACTAATTACCACAGCTCCACCCAACTACAGGTGGCCTCATTTTCTTTGATAATAATCTCTCAGTTGTTGCTGCCTAATCATCGCTCTCCGCATGCGTGGCTGTATCATTAACTCTCGTCCCGAATCCAAGGAGGAGCTAGATAATTGATTTCCTTCTGAGCTGTCTGCCACACTCTCCTCCTCCCTGTCACTCATGTCTTCTTGGTCAGAGGAGCCTTCATCAGCAGATTCCACCGGGAGAAAAACAGGCCTGCGGCATGTGAATGTCTCCCCCACATCCACAGTCCTTGAGGCAGGAGCTGGGCCAGAGCTAACCACAACACTAAGTATAATGAAATACAAAATATAGCAGGCTAAAAAAATATATGATAGCTATATAAGGGGATATACAGTGTAAGCTTCCTTTTTACTATAGGAAGTTAGCACCCACTGCCTCCTAGAAGAATGTAATGTTATTTTTCCCCACTTGGAACTGAATCCAAAAGGATACATCTCCTAACATTATGATCCTGTTATCTCTTAATTCTGGGTAAAGTCAGGGAGACTAGATGGAGCTGAACATTTACTGTCTGGATGCCCTTCCTGATGCCATGCAAAGTTCACAGCAGATCTTTTTTCTTTTCACCCTAAAGGAGAAATATCTGCCACTACCTAGGTTTAAATTTTCAATCTACCAAGTGGGTAGCGAGAATTTTCACCACTATGCCAAATATTATACTTTATATTTTTTTTGTTTTTCTGTTGCATTTTTTTTCACTTATTTTTAAGCACTGATTATTTTTTTGCTAATACAGTGATCCCTCGATTTTCGCAATCTCGATCTTCACGAAACGCTATATCGCGATTTTTCAAAAAATATTAATTAAAAATATTTTCCCACCCGATGACGTCACTCTCTTCCTTTCTCATCTTTCTTTCTCTCTCTCTTTCTCTATCTTGCTTCTTCCTCTCTCACACTCTCTTCCTCCCTCTCTCATCTCTTTCTTTCCTTCTCTCTCTTTCTCTATCTCTCCCCCTCTTGCTCTCGAGTGGCGGGCGGGCGGGCAAGCGGCGGGCGGGCAGCAGCGAGGAGCTGAAGATCGGGGTTTCCCCTTTGCGTGGGCGGCGGGGAAGACCCATGGAAGGTTCCTTCGGCCGCCCAGCAGCTGATCTGCTCGGCAGTGCCGCAGCAGCGAGGAGCCGAAGAGCGGGGTTTCCCCTTTGCGTGGGCGGCGGGGAAACCCCGCTCTTCGGTTCCTTGCTGCTGTGGCACTGCTGAGCAGATCAGCTGCTGGGTGGCCGAAGGAACCTTCCCTGGGTCTTCCCCGCCGCCCACGCAAAGGGGAAACCCCGATCTTCGGCTCCTCGCTGCTGCGGCGCTGCCGAGCAGATCAGCTGCTGGGCGGTGGAAGGAACTTTCCCTGGGTCTTCCCAGGTGCGGAAGTAAAAACACCATCTGCGCATGCGTGGCCATGGAAAACAGGGCGCGCATGCGCAGATGGTGTTTTTACTTCCGCACCACTATATCGTGAAAAATCGATTATCGCGAGGGGTTTTGGAACGGAACCCTCGCAATAATCGAGGGATCACTGTATGCATATTTTTGTGCTTTGTTCCTCCTTCTCTGTTATTCTCTGTTATTTTTTTAAAAGCAATAAACATTATTTAAAAGTCCCAGACTTGCTTATAGAAAGGTCTGAATATTCTTACACCTCTGACTACTTGAATTGTTTTTAAACCTACTCACATTTTTTTTAACGTCCTAGTACAAATGTACTATCACTTCATTGGTATGCTAATAGCATCCTTAATTATGTTTTTATGCATATGTACTCTCTGTCTCCTTCTTCTCCACCATAGATGCAAAAGACAGCATTGTTCCAACATTTTTCTAAGTGTCTGTTGTTTCCATTTTCATTCCCCAGGGTTTTTATTATACATTCTTCCATCACGTTTCTTATTATCCTCTCAGTCTTTCCTTTGTGGCATAGCTAAGCTTTCCAAACATATCACCTGAACTGTCCTGGGAGAATTTACTTTAAAAAAAAATAAAGCCAAAGAAATGAAAACCACTGGGGTTTTTTTCTTTTAGTCTTTCTAAGCAGTGGTTGGTTTTTTTAATAACTTGAGAACTCAACATTCCATATGGACCTTTATTCATTGGGGAAAATATAGAGAGCAAGGGAATGGTTGGAATCGTATGAGCTGGTGTATGTTTTGTGACTTAAGTGAGCATTCTAAATTTGATGGCAAGTATTGTATGTTAAATCCATTAACTTCAAAATGGATATTATGGGCGCATCCAGGAGTGTGTGTTCTGTGCAGAATCATGCAAATGGCTGAATCATGCTGATGCATAATTTGAAAAAGATTTTATTTCTTAGAAGGAAAAATAAAAGGTGACTTTCCTCAAGGAGATAAAAATTTTCCTTAAATCTGAAACATTATCACACAAAAGAGGCTAGGTGAACTAACATAAAAAAAGAATTAGTGAGATTAAATTTTACCTTCAAGCATAGATCTGTCATATCTATGGCTGGAATTACTTTCAGACAAAGCCAATGGAACAAATATAACAAATGTAGAGATAGGAAAAATGTCTGCTGCCAATACAGTAGTACCTCTAGATACGAGCTGCTCCACATGTGAGTATTCCAAGTTACGAGCTGAGACGCAAGCAAAATTTCTGTTCTACACCCGAGCTCAAATTCGGGATACGAGCCGAGGGTCCACTAGGTGGCACAAGAATTCCATTTTTTCCAGTTATCTCGGCGCGAAAAGCCAAATCTAAATGCATTGGTTCGAGATACGAATTGATCAACATACGAGGTCGGCTCTGGCACGAATTAAACTCGTATGTCGAGGTACCACTGTACCATAATCACAGTAAATTTAAGGCAGGGATGTCAAACTTGATTTCATTGAAAGCCACATCAGGGCTCTATTTGATCTCATGGCTGGGTGTGGCCTGGGTGGGCGTCGCCAGCTCAACGTCACTCATGTCAGGGAGAGCCTGTGGTGGCCCAGTGCTCAGGGAGAGCCTGTGGTGGCCCAGTGCTCTGTCAGCAAAAATGGACTCCTGGGCTCCTCTTTAGGCTGCAATGGTTTCCTGCAACCCTCTGTCACCAAAAACAGAGCTCGGGAGGGCCACGAGCTCCATTTTCGCTGGCAGAGGAACGTGGACATGCTTGCTTGAATTTATCTGCTGTCCTGAAAATTACTTTCAGATGTGAGATTTTTACCATTAGTGGCAGCCTAAAAAGAAAACAAGAGGCAAAAAACAGACTCTTCGCTGAAAGAGTTCTTGCAGCAAACCACAATCCTGTGACAGCACTGGAGTCCCCATTGAGCGACAGTCTTGAGTATCAGTCAGCAGTGTGTTGCAATTGCCAAAAAAAGTCAGTAGGCTGCATCAACAGAAGGATAGCATCAAAATCACAAAAAGTGATGGTACCCCACTAGTGAGACCACATTTGGAATACTGTGTTCAGTTCTGGCCACAATACAAAAAGGATGCTAGAAAGAGTGCAAAGAAGAATAGCAAAGATGATAATAAGTCTAAATCATACAATAAACAGCTAAAGGAACTAGGTATGTTTAGCCTAATGAAAGAAGGCTCAGAAAAGACTTGTGAATAATCTTTCAATATTTGGAGATCTCTCCAAGGGAAGAGGGCATTTATTTAATCTTCATAGCACTTGAGGGCAAGACAAGAAGCAATGGGTGGACATTTATCAGACAGAGATTCCATCTGGAAATAAGGATCAATTTCCTGATTGTGAGTACAATTAGTCAATAGAACAACTTGCCTCCCAGAGTTATGAGTGCTCCATTGCTGTAGGTTTTCAAGAAAAGATTGGACAACAATTTTTCAGAATGTACAAGGACTCCTGCCTTGGACAGAGAGTGATAAAAAAGCTCCAAGATCCTATGAGTGGTTTACCCACCCAAGATTCAGAAGGCCTCAATGCTGTTGCCTTCTGCAAGATCTTGGAAACCCAGCTCTTCCCTGGCATTGGGCTAGCATTAATAATTTGTAATATTACACATTTCAAAAATCTGTAAAACAGATCATTTTCATCAGGGAGATGATGAATTTAGTTTTTAGAATGTATTTTGGTGATGGTTCTGAACTTATTCCAGTGTTACTGAAGGGTGAAGGGCTACTACTTCCTAGTCTGAAAAACGTTTTACTGAAGATGTCTTGCTTTGAAGAAGAGTGGGTGTAGAGAGAGCCAGGAAGGTTGCAGTGTTTTTAACAGAAGGAATGGCAGCACACAAAGATGAAATTTTACACTATAACCATGTCCTAATTAATGTCAGTGTGAGAGCTTTCTGCTCATCCTATTTTTCTTCTTAGAAAAACCTAAAAGCTATTTTCTGTTAAAGTGATAGAAATGAATTTTTGGAAACAACAATAACAACAGAAACCGAATTAATTTTAATTACCCTTACTTCATACTTCATTGTCATTCACAAGCTTGAATATCTGCATGCTCTCTCCTACTTACCCATTATTTATGAAATAGACATCCAATTCAGATCCTCTACTGTTTACATTCTTCCACTGTAGAATGCTTCATTTATTCTTACATTCTTCAATCAGGTACAGAAATCTGTACAAGCATTTCATCATTTATTTCATGATTGCTAGTGAAACTGGTGAGAGGTTCCCTCAAAAGTCTTCTGCAATCCAGTCATATACTACCATGATTAGTGGCAATTTTAAACTATCAAGTTATGACCAATTACCCTTTCAGAAACTAAATTGAAGTTTTGCCAACAACCCGTTCTTCTTTCTGTTTCATGACATTAAAGTTAGTGATGTTTTCTACAATTCACCAAGAACAGCTATTAAGCTAACATGTCCATAATTTCCTAAGTTTCTTCTGGCCCTTTAAAATATTTTTAGTGTTATGTCTGTGCAGTTCAACCAACACATCGCTTCCTGTGTAGCCAAGGGGAAGGAGCCCAGCCAAATTATTTATGGGTCACCATTTGAAAACAAACTTAGACAGAATACATCCCAATTATTCGACAGAAACCCTTGCAGAATGGCAAGGAAGGGTTAGAACGTTTGAGCAAAGTAATCCAAATACACCCAGAATTATACCGGTCAACCCATGTGGGTGCCAGCACAAGTTACAGAAGTCATGGGCTCCCATTTGTATCTAGTGGAGCTTGAGGATGGATAACTGTGGCACTGACATACTGACCAACCTCAGAGCTGAGCAATGGGGAGACCCATCAGGGAGTTGGAAACAGCAACCCAGAGTGGAAATTCAGAAGAGCAAGAGGGATGATAATGCTGTGAAAAGGCATCTGAAGTGCTGGTGCCAATGCAGAATGAAACACCTCTTATTGAGGGTCCATTGCCATGGAGTCTGTCTTGCTCTTATCTGTCTAAGGCCCAGGGGAGCCTTCAGAGAATGATTGTGAACCATCTGATGTAATTGAAAAATCATTGAGAATGCGGTCAATGTGTGAGGGTCTGATAGAAATACAGGAGAGGTGCCAGTCAAAATGAAGTTGTTGTAGACCAATGTATCTGGACAATTATGTTTGTGGTTTATGAAGTTTCCCCAGGGAAAGGGAAAAGGGTGTTATGTCTGTACAGTTGCAAGCAGAGATTTGTCCTCTGGCTGTGCAAGTGCGGGGTGTATTTTAATGATATTGGTTAATTGGCCAACAGTGGCTTTAAAAGGGTTTTGTCAGCCAAGAACAGGATGTTGTCCAGTCTCTTCTTGAAGGTCTCCAGTGTTGAGGCATTCAGAACCTCCGCAGGCAGGCCATTCCACTGGTTGATTGCTCTCATCATCAGAAAGTTCTTCCTTATTTCTAGATTGAATCTCTCTTTGGCCAGCTTCCATTCATTGCTCCTTGTCTGGCCCTCTGATGCTATGGAAAACAGTGTGATCCCCTCTTCACTGTGGCAGGCCCTCAAGTATTTGAAGACTGCTATCATGCCCCCCCCCCCCGACCCCTTCTTCACTAAACTATCCATGCCCAGTTCCTGCAATCTTTCCTCATATGTTTTGGTTTCCAGTCCCTTTATCATTCTGGTTGCTCTCTTCTGTACTTTTTCCAGAGTTTCAATGTCTTTTTGGTAATGTGAAACCCAAAATTGAATGCAGTACTCTAGATGTGGTCTGGCTAGGGTATTATAGAGTGGTATTAGTACCTTCTTATTCCTAGATTGTATCCCTCTGTTGATGCAGCTCAAGATTATGTTTGCTTTTTTAGCTGCGGCTGCACATTGCTGGGTAGTTTACTGGGTAGTTTACTGAAGCATCATGTATCTAGATGGTCTCATATATGGAATAGGTAGCTTTTTAGAGAAAAAATTTGTTTCCTGAAAACAAATGAAATATTACATCGATATTATATCCAGGGTTGTTGCTGAACATACTGTATATTTAATGTATTTAAACAATTGTATTCATTTAATTGATTTTTATGGCTGCCCCCATTCACCATGCAACTCTGGGTGGTTAATAATTTTTTAAAATAACCAATACATTAAAAATTATAAAGCTCACCAACCACCCATTAATTGCACCGGAAGTTCTTGAAAACCAATTCAGCTCACAGTAATAATGATATCACATGGGATTACCAGATCCTCCACCCAGCAGCAGACACCCCATGTAGGTCAATCATATACTTTCCAATGCTTAGCTGTTTTCCCACCAGCATGCAAGCTACTGAGTCATGCTTAACAATATGCAAGTTTTGCTTAATGGCGCAATGGGAAGTGGTGGGATTGTGAACTGCTAAGCTATAAAATCACATGATGTCACATTTAAAAACTGACTCATTTAGCAATGCAAAGTCAAGTCCCACTTACTGTCACTAGCCAAGAACTATCTGTACTATTAGGAAAAGATTATTGTTCCTCTTGAGTAGACCTAGGCATTGCATTGTCTTCCAACAGGAAGAATTCGAAATCTCCTTCCTTTCCCTTTCCAGAAGCAAATAATGGCAGGTGAACATTCTGGTATTTTTTTAAATATTCTTTTTCATTATTATTATTATTATTATTATTATTATTATTATTATTATTATTATTATTATTTAGATTTGTATGCCGCCCCTCTCCGTAGACTCAGGGCAGCTCACAACATGATAAAAACAACACATGGTAACAAATCTAATAATTAAAATCTAAAATAACAGTTTTACATTACAAAGTCTAAAAAAAAAACCCCAACCCAAATAGATAAAATACACACACACAGTCATATCATGCACAAAATTACATAGGCAAGGGGGGGGATGTCTCAGTTCCCCCAAGCCTGACGACAGATGTGGGTTTTAAGGAGTTTACGAAAGGCAAGGAGGGTGGGGGCAGTCCTAATCTCTGGGGGGAGTTGATTCCAGAAGGTCGGAGCCGCCACAGAGAAGGCTCTTCCCCTGGATCCCACCAGACAACATTGGTTAGTCGACGGGACCCGGAGAAGACCAACTCTGTGGGACCTAACCAGCCGCTGGGATTCGTGCGGCAGAAAGCGGTCTCGCACATATCCTGGTCCGGTGCCATGAAGGGCTTTATAGGTGATGACCAACACTTTGAATTGTGACCGGAAACTGATCAGCAACCAATGCAGACTGCGGAATGTTGGTGTAACATGGGCATACGTAGGAAAGCCCATGATTGCTCTCGCAGCTGCATTCTGCATGATGTGAAGTTTCCGAATACTTTTCAAAGGTAGCCCCATGTAGAGAGCGTTACAATAGTCGAACCTCGAGGTGATGAGGGCATGAGTGACTGTGAGCAGTGACTCCTGGTCCAGATAGGGCTGCAACTGGTGCACCAGGCAAACCTGGGCAAACGCCCCCCTCGCCACAGCTGAAAGATGGTTCTCTAATGTGAGCTGTGGATCGAGGAGGACACCCAAGTTGCAGACCCTCTCTGAGGAGGTCAATAATTCCCCCCCCCCAAGGTAATGGACGGACAGGTGAAGTTGTCCTTGGGAGGCAAAACCCACAGCCACTCTGTCTTATCAGATGTACCAGACACCGGCACATCACTCCACTGCTTCATTGACTGGACATGGCCTGCAAACATATCCAGTCTGCAAACTTTGAATTAGGCCTTAATATAAAAATTACCAGAAACTAGTGAGTTACATCTCTGGGCCTTTTCCAACTATTGACTGAACTGCAGTGGTGCAGTGGATAGAGTGCAGTACCTCAGGCTATATTTGCTGATCATCGTTTGCCTGCAGTTTGCCAGATCAAATCTCCCCAGGGTTAAGGTTGACTCAGACTTCCATCCTTCCAAGGTTAGTAAAATGACACGCCAGATTGTTGAGGGCAATATGCTGACCCTCTAAACCACTTAGAGAGGGCTGTAAAGCACCATGAAGCAGTATATAAGTCTAAGTGCTATTGTTAAAGTGTTAGCCCACATCTCTGAGTTGGCACTAAAGCACAAGCATAACATTTGCTATTGTCCATTGCCAATCCCCAGTCTACCTTTATCCTCACTGTTCTGAATTATCACTGAGTGAAATTGTCTTGATTTGTGAGTATGCCAAGTGCTATAGGCAAGGTGATTTTTTTTTTAGATTTGATCTGTTCTTTTTCAAACTGTCTTCAGCTAATGAGATAAAATATCCATCAATATCAGGACAGTGCAGCCAGAAAGGGGCAAGTCAGATCACAGAACTTTGGCTGTTTGTTTGCCTCTTATCTCTTGCCCATTTGGGTATCTCTCAAGTTTTTAAAAAGAAGATGTAATCAACATATGAAAAAACCACCAGGGAAGATTATACTGGTAGCATGGGTAAGATGGACAGCCAATACTTTTGACAAATCAATCAATAAAATAAATATTGCCTCCTAAGAAGGCTGTGACTGTTTTACATTGAAAGAACAATAAATATGTGTTAGAGTATGTGTTAAATGAGCATAGGAGTTGTTAACAACTCCTTAAAGCATTATTAAGACCATACTTGGAATATTGCATCCAATTCTGGTCACCACAATATTAAAAAGAAAACTATTGAGATTCTGGAAACAGTGCAGAGAAGGGCAACAAGAATGGTTAGAAGGCTGGAGGGTAAAACATAGGAAGAAGGGCTGGAGGAATTGATTATGTCAAGTCTAATGAAAAGATGGACCAAGGGAGACATGATAGCAGTGTTTCCAATATTTGAGGGGCTCTTACAAAGATGAGGGGGGTCAAATTATTTTCCAAAGCATCCAAAGGCAAGACAGGAAACAATGGTTGGAAACTAACCAAGGAGAAAAGCAACCTATAACTAAGGAGAACTTTCGTAATAGTTAGAGAAATCAATCAATGGGACAGCTTACATTTAGAAGTTGTGGGTGCTCCATCATTACAAGCTTTCAAAAAGAGACTGGACAACCATTTATCTGAATGTATAGGCAGGGCCACCATCAGGAATTTTGGGGCCCCATACAGCCTAAGTGTCTGCCCCCCCCCCCGCCATTTGTCACACAGGTATGGGATAGTAGTAGTTTGCAAAAACATAAGTAAAAAGAAACGATAAAAGAGGACAATAGGGATGGTACGCACAGTGGTGTGCTTACATACTCTTCTTAAAAATGTGGAGGTCGACTGTAGACAATCTATGGTTAAAATTTTGGGGGTTTGGGCAAGAAACCACTAGCAAAATAATTTTCAAATCCAACCCAGGGCAGCCAAATAGGGAAAAGCTGGGAATTTAAGAGAAACCCGTGTTCTCCACCTTTGCCCTAGTAAATCCACTGCCTTTCCCTCATTGCTACAGCTCATACCTTGCTGATATAATTCTTTATCGGCCAAATGTGATTGGACACACAAGGAATTTGCCTTTGGTGCATATGCTCTCAGTGCACATAAAAGAAAATATACAAGATGAAGTAGGAAAGACTCCAGAATTTTTTGTACTAGGTATACGCTCTCAAAAATTTTAAAAATTTAAAAAAGAAACTAAATATCTATTAATACATATCTTAGCAGCCAGGCTAGCTACGCACAAAGATGGAAGGATGTTGAAATTCCAAAGGAAGAAGAAATAATCAATAGGATTACTGATTGCGCTGAAATGGATATGGTGACAAGGTGGTTAAAAGGACAAGAAGAATCGGAATATAATAAAATTTGGTATAAGTTTTATGATTGGTTATATAAAAGAATACTTATCGCCTCCCGTTTTGTTCGAAGAGCGAAGCGGCTGCACTGTGTATCCCTATTGGTTTCCCGTAGAACGGTAGGTGGGGCGGGGGGCTGGGCTGCTGGTGACTGAAGCCGGGGCGGCGGGGGGGAGGGAAGGAGGGGGAGAGATACTCTCTCGTTCAGGCTCTACTTGGCTGTGGTGGCCAAGCTTGGGAAGTGGGAAAGCCAAGAGTGCCCAGCCATGAGGAGTGCGGGAAGGGGAAGTTAATAAGGTTACCCAAAACAACTGAAGTGAGAACGGCAGCAGCTGTTGTCGCTTCCCCTTGGCTGCCGCATCTCTCCGCTGACCGGCTGCAAGTGACTGGCTGGGTTTTGGGTCTTCGAGACCTCCCCGCCTCCTGAAGCGATTCCTGTAGCCTTCCCAACCTGCCAACCTGTTGCCGTTATTTTTATTCCGCCGTATAATTTCACTTAGCTTTGCCCACCTGACTGTCATCTCACCCTGGTCTAAGGAATAAAAAAAGAGCTCTATAATTGATAGAGTCTATAATTGATAGACTGATCGGGGCTGCAAAATCCGGATGATCGTTTTAAATAGCGATGGGGAGCTTGGCTTCCTGAGGGCCGAGCTCCTTCCGCGGCTGCCATCGGGGCTCCCTGCCTATCTGCCGGCCTCCCTGCCTTCTTTCCTTGCGGGGGTGGGAAGAAGGTGGGGGCCGCGGTCAGAGAAGCTCCGCAGAGGCAGAGTTCGTCGCAATCGGGGTTGGAGAGTTTTTGCCGGGCGCCGCCCCCCCCCATTATTCAATTTCGACTGGCCCGTGACACCACTCCCAGTAGTACCGGTCTATTGGCGACCCTGTGTATAGGTCACAGGTGTTCAACTTACAGTGTTGTGTTGCCATCACGTGATGTACAGTGGTACCTCTACCTACAAACGTCTCTACTTACAAACTTTTCTAGATAAGAACCGGATGTTCAAGATTTTTTTGCCTCTTCTCAAGAACCATTTTCCACTTACAAACGCAAGCCTCCAAAACTGTACCCAGAAAAGGCAGGGAGAAGCCTCCATGGGGCCTCTCTAGGAATCTCCTGGGAGGAAACAGGGCAGAAAAAGGTGGGGAGAAGCCTCCATGGGGCCTCTCTAGGAATCTCCTGGGAGGAAACAGGGCCGGAAAAGGTGGGGAGAAGCCTCCATGGGGCCTCTCTAGGAATCTCCTTGGAGGAAACAGGGCCGGAAAAGATGGGGAGAAGCCTCCATGGGGCCTCTCTGGGAATCTCATGGGAGGAAACAGGGCCAGAAAAGGTGGGGAGAAGCCTCCATGGGGCATCTCTAGGAATTTTCTGGGAGGAAACAGGGCCTCCACCTTCCCTGTGGTTTCCCCAATCGCACACATTATTTGCTTTTACATTGATTCCTATGGGAAAAATTGCTTCTTCTTACAAACTTTTCTACTTAAGAACCCGGTCATGGAATGAATTGTTTGTAAGTAGAGGTACCACTATAGTATGACATTTTCCCTCCTTGCAGAAATGGGATAGGTATGGCCTGCATAGGGCACTGTTTGACCCCCCCCCCTTATATAGGGTCTCCTGCTTGAGCAGATGTTGGATTGGATGGTCCCTTCCAACTCTATGTTCTAGGTACCTAATATTGCCATTCACCTGCAGAAGGCTGTCATGTGATCTGGAAAAAGATGCAGCTGTTTTAAAAAGTTCCCAGTGGATGCCACTTAAGCTTTCCATATATAGACTCTGGAGGGTTTTTTTCCCTACTGAAACTGAAGTATTCTTCAGTGTATCTCTTAAGACATAAGGATAGTTCTTGAGGGCAAAAACATATCATTCAGGTACAGTATGGAGGTAGCATTGATTGTGCTTGTAGATGATATTTGCTAAGCCTGAGGAAAGGAATGTAACTCTTCTTTTCTGCTTGATCTCTCAACAACCTTTAGTATCATCAATCATTATATCATTCAGAGACATCTTTGAGCACTGGACGGCTTTCTCTGTGTTTTTCTCCTTCCTAAAGAGGTAGTTTCAGCCAAGGGAATCGAGATTAAACATTAGGCATCTCAGTTGTGGGGTGACATAGCTGAATGCTCTCTCCACTCCTATTCAACATCTACATGAAACTGCTGCTGAGATCATCCATTACCACAAGATCAGGTTTCATGCTTTCTAACCAAACAAGTGAGGCTGTCAAAGTGCTACTCAGGATCCTGGAGGCTGTTCTGGTCTGGATGGGGCAGAAGTAGCTGAGATTCATTCTCAATGAGAGAAAGTAGCTCTGGATTTGAAATCCTGCCAATACCATCTGTAGTTCTGACTGTCATGGCAATCCCTGAAGAAAGCAAGACTTGTAACTTGGTTTCCTATTGGATTCAAAACACCTCTCAAGGAGCAAGAGAGTAACTGTAGCCAAGGTGGCTATTATACAGCACCGTCCACAGCACCATTGTAACGTTTTCTGGATATTTTGCAAAATCCCCACTCCCACTCTAGGGGAAGGATACTGCCAAATTCCCATTCCTCCTCCCACATACACACTCCTGGGGGGAAAATATTGCAAAATCTCCATTTCCAGCCCACTCTGTGAACAGCCAGCAGTGATATTTGCCGGTTCTCTGAACTACTCAAAATTTCCACTACCGGTTCTCCAGCATTTCACCCCGAATTCAACTGAAATATTGCAATGTATTCTACAAAGTGATGTCCTTTAAGTTCATTTGTACGGTTGTCTAGAAAGTTATAGTCCAGGTATGTCCCAAAGGTGCTTTTTCAGGAGACAACTGAACTTTCTTGTTTTGTTTTCTTTTATTTTGAAGACATTTCACTTCTCATCCAAGAATCTTCTTCAGTTCTGACAGGATGGTGGCCAACGGAAGGATATAGTCCAAGTACAGTGGTACCTCTACTTACGAACTCAATTTATTTTGTGACCAGGTTCTTAAGTAGAAAAGTTTGTAAGAAAAGCAATTTTTCCCATTGGAATAAATGTAAAATCAAATAATATGTGCGATTGGGGAAGCCACAGGGAGGGTAGAGGCCCTGTTTCCTCCCAGGAGATTCCTAGGGAGGCCCCACGGAGACTTCTTCCCACTTTTTCTGGCCCTGTTTCTTCCCAGGAGATTCCTAGAGAGGCCCCAGGGAGGCTTCTCTCTGCCTTTTCTGGTTACAGTTTTGGAGGGTTGGGTTTGTAAGTGGAAAATGGTGCCTGAGAAGAGGCAAAAAAATCTTGAACACCCGGTTCTTATCTAGAAAAGTTTGTAAGTAGACACATTTATAGGTCGAGGTACCACTATAGTTACAGTTTAATGTCAGGATGCCTAAACAAAATCCTTAAGACCTGCACCGATAGACAGCTGGGTTCCTGGTACAATTTATAGTGCTGATGGTCATCTTGAAAGCCCTTCTTTGGTTCAGACCTGAGACTATCCTCTTTCAATAATATCTATCACCCAGTAACATTTATTAGGTGGGCTCTTCACATATTTATTTGATCAGAGATTGTCATCTACAAAAGTCACAAAAACATGTCTTTCAATGGCCACTCCACTTATTCAAATTGCCCTCCTTCTTCTTGATCTTTAGAAAGTCTATGGAGACATTTATTACTTTATGGGGCAGGACTGCGGTGATTCTCCTCCCATGTGGTGAATTGGTTTTATTTATTTCTTGAGTGTTTAAGTTTTTGTATGGTTATTTTATAAAGCATATTTTTAGTTTAAAAACCTTTTATGGTTCAAGGCATGGCTATTTGTCTGTTTTTAACCCAAATTATAGATTTTTCTTTACACTTCTCAGAGATGTTTTAACAGGCAATCCAAAAGTCCCACAAATGCATGAAAATTCTAAGAAGCATTTGGAATATTTTTACCTTTTCTATACAAGCCTTTCTTAAAAGTTGTTATTTGAAGAGGAAGCCAAACCTGGAAACAAAATTCAGCCAGAAACGCAAACCAGGAATGTGTAGGTTTTGTTTGAAGTGTAGATCTCTCTATTATTTGTAGCTAATAATATCAGTTTCAGCTGTGCATTTGGCAATCAGACCTAACCAGGACTTTTTCCATAAGGTCGGTTTGGAAATATATGGCTTTATTAGCCTGTGACCGTCCAATTATACTGTACTTTCATATCACATTAGCACATTGAAGCAAGATACGAAGGCTGTTCGGTCAAAACAAGAATAAAAACTGAGTAAATGTATTTCATTTAAATGGGGGTTGGAAAGTACAGACTAAGTATAGACAAATTGGCATGTTGTTCTTCTAACCATATGTCTTGGACATTGTTTAAGGCACGTATTATTGAATATTTCTAGGGGAGAGCTGTGTATGTGGCTACTCAGCCTTTCCAATCTTTTTTTTATTTTTTTAAAAAAATTCTCTGAAATGAAACCCATGTACACATAACTGTAGAGTTTGAAGTCTGAATACTGGAAAAGGTCCATAGTTTTATTCCAAGTGCAAAAGGTCTTTTGAAGTATGAAGTCATGAGTTTTCTGGAAAACTCTGGATTTTCCTGATCCTGTGCTTCAGAGTAGCATCTTCAAAAATATACAAAATTCAGGCTACAAAAATAACTTACTAGCATTACAAGTTAGCACTTGCCATGTCACATTGCCATCATGTGACATATTATATTTTTTCCATTTGTAGAGCTTGAGTGGGCGTGGCCTATGTGTGACTCATCTGGCCTGCAGGCCATCAGTTTGACAACCCTGGGTAGACAATGATTATAATCTGACTCTTATCTGATAAGAAGAGGTGCTTTAATTTCTGCCATGACATCATCCATGCTTATGTCCCTTTAGGTTTTCAATCTGTTTGCATGTAGACTCTGGAGCAATGGTATCAGTGAGCCATGGATCCATCAAGGAGCTTATATCTTTGCAAGAAATATTGTTAATTAACTTCTATTTGGAGAAGAGATGCAAATATCCAGAAATTGATCCTACTGAATAAAGTAAATAAAGAAAAAAGTTGGCAACCCTTCATTCATTCTCTTTTTGATGATGTTATCAAGTTATTCTGTTCAATGGTTATGATTTATTTAATCATTTTTCACTTGGAAATAGAAAAAAAAATAACCTCACATAAGTTGAATATATCTATTACATGTAGTTGGGTTGAAAATTCTATCCTCTCATTATATTCTCCATGGGTGTGGAAATAACCAAGCTATATGATCCAACTTCTAAAAGGCTACCCACCCTTAAACATGATCTGTGACTACTTTTATTGTCAGATGGAAAAGAATAATGGAAAATTAGGAGAGATTTGGAATGTTCTGTAGGGTTTTTTTTCGGGTAATAGGATGATAACTAGTAGGAAACTAAACTAGACAAGTGTTATATCCATGCAGTCATTCCAACATCTGCTTCTTCCTCCTGAATTAACAAAAGTCCCCCCATACACACACACACACACACACAAATGACAAGATGATTGAACTAATAAGAAAATGTTGGATAACATTATGGCTAAAATAACAAACAGTAAGTAAGATAATGAAATAAATGTGGATATCATAATTAGAAGATGCAAGAATATAGCTTTTGTGTTCAGAGTGGGTTTTTTTTTCTCTTGGCACATAGAGCGAGTGCTAAAAGGGCTCTGCCATTAAATCAAACAATTCTAATACATACATCTTTGCAACTGAATGCAACCAATGCTGTGACTTTATACAAAGGCTTATATTGAAGATGGGGAATGGGATATATAGAAGCAGTCTTACAGTGAATCAAAATGGTATGAATGACTAAATGGCACACAATAGAAGTTCCTGCTAGGAAACTTTCCACTATAATGTCAATTACTGTGAGAAAATTGTTTCATTTCAATTACTGGAAGGGATCACACTTGGCTGCCCTATGCTGATCCCTAAAAGCTTAAGAAGGTTGTTAAGGAGTAGATAAGGGTTAAACAAGGCTATGGGCTAGTCCATGGGTCAGCAATCCATGGCTCTGGAGCCACATGTGGTTCTTTCATCCTCTGCTGTGGCTCCCTGTCATCTCCACTACTATAGGGCTTTCAGTTAGAACAAGTAAAGGAAAAGGATGCTGTGGTAGGAGAAAACTCCATGTTGGGGGAAGTATTCATTTATTTATTTAATTGGATTTGTATGCCCCCCCTCTCCGAGGACTTGGGGCGGCTCACAGCATATACAGATAAACACGAATAATAGCAATCCAATTAATACATTAAAAAAACAGTCTTTTAAAATTCTAATTAAAAAAAAAGCATTAATATCATTCATTCAACAATCAAACTAAAGCATTCATTGGTCAGGGGGGAAAGATCTAAGGAACCCCAGGCCTGGTGGCAAAGATGAGTTTTTAAACTCTTCCGGAAGGCGAGGAGTGTGGGGGCAGTGTGAATCTCCAGAGGGAGCTGATTCCAGAGGGCCGGGACCCCCACAGAGAAGGCTCTTCCCCTGGGTCCCGCCAGCCGACATTGTTTGGTCGACAGGACGGGACCCTAAGGAGACCAACTCACCGGTAGCTGGGATTCATGTGGCAGAAGGCGGTCTCAGAGATAATCTGGTCCTGTGCCATGTAGCGATTTATAAGTCATAACCAACACTTTGAATTGTGTCCGGAAACAGATTGGTAGCCACTGCAGTCCGCGGAGTGATGGTGAGATATGGGCATTTCCTGGAAGGCCCAAGACTACTCGTGTGGCTGCATTTTGGGCGAGTTGAACACTCTCCAAAGGTAGCCCCATGCAGAGAACATTGCAGTAGTCAAACCTTGATGTGATAAGGGCATAAGTGACTATGAACAAATACTCCCTGTCCAAGTAGGGCCGCAACTGGTGCACTAGGCGAACCTGGGCAAACGCCCCCCTCGCCACAGCCGAAATATGGTGTTCCAGAGTTAGCTGTGGATCGAGGAGGATGCCCAAGTTGTGAACCCTCTTTGAGTGGGTCAATAGGGTAATGGACAGACAGATGGAATTGTCCTTGGGAGGCAGTACCCACAGCCACTTCGTCTTGCCTGGATTGATTCTGAGCCTGTTGACATCCATTCCGACCCTGGCAGCCTCCAGACACCAGCACATTACTTCCACTGCTTCGCTGAGTGGACATGGGGTGGAGATGTACAGCTGAGTATCATCAGTGTACTGGTGGTAACTCACCCCATGCCCTTGGATGATCTCACCCAGTGGTTTCATGTAGATATTAAACAGCAGAGGGGAGAGGACTGACCCCTGAGGAACCCCACAAGGTAGGGATCTAGGAGTCGACCTCTGCCCCCCTGCTAACACCAACTGTGACTGACCACAGAGGTAGGAGGAGAACCACCTACCTTTAGGCTCATTGGGCAGAATCCATAGTTTCTTGAGGACAAAGATAGTACTCCCACTGATGGAAAACAGGGGGGGAAATGCATTTAATATATTCTGGCATATAAACGGTGCCTCCCACTCTCAGCCCCTCCAGTTGGTGCAGAAAGCTACCATGATTGATGGTATCGAAAGCCACTGAGAGATCAAGAAGCACCAGGACAGAGGATAAACCCCTGTCCCGGGCCTGCCAGAGATCATCCATCAGCACGACCAAAGCAGTTTATGTGCTGTAGCCAGGCTGAATCCTGACTGCTGAGGGCCTAGATAGACTTCTGGTTGCCTCAAGAATTGAACAGGGGGGTTCTGGTTAGGACCTTTGTGCCTCTTTGAGTGTTTAAGGTTGTCGACCCCTGGGCTAGACTTTGAAATGAAAGGGTGGCTGGCTGGTTGGATTCATGAATAATGCAACAACAAGGTACTTTCATATTGTAACCTAGAAAACCTAAAAAGGCCCTGCTTTTGAACTATCAGAAATGAAGCAGTTCAAATGTCACCACCAGCTCAAGGCTGACTCATCCTTCCATCTTTCCAAGGTGGGTAAAAACAAGGACTCATATTGTTGGGGGCAATATGCTGATTCTGTAAACAGTTTAGAGAAGGCTGTAAAAGCACTATAAAGTAGTATATAAGTCTAAATGCTATTGCCATTAAGCTCAACTCAAAGAGGTTTGTATTTTAAATATGATATTTGGATAGTTCTCCAACATGGAATAGCTTGGCATTAAAAATCTCAGTATTTCAAGCTCAGACATTTTTTTTTAATGTCTCTGTAACCTGCAAGGATTGCTTGGTTGGTTTGCCAACCGACTCAAAAGCCACAGAGACCAAGGTAAATGATATATTGCTACAAAAGGGCCCCTGTGGTGAAGTTTTTTTTTCTCCCTTTGGGGAAAGACGTTTTCACCTTTTATTTGGTATTATGGTAAACCCATTAGGAGTTAACATGCCCATTTTATTGAATGGGTCAACAAGCAAAACTTGTTCCAATATTTAGAGTTTCACTGCTCTTCCAAATTTCATTAGCAAATTAGTGGAACTTAGAAGCCTATAGAAAAAAAAGTACCTGAAAGGTTACATAGGCCTCTTGCTACTTACCTACCTAATCATCCATCCATCTGTCTGCCTGTCTACTTATCTGCTTGTAATCCTGCAAGACTACACCCAGGCAAATTTATGCCAGAATATGTTAAATGCATTTTTTTCCTGTTTTCCATCAGTGGGAGCACTGTCTTTGGCCTCAAGAAACTATGGATTCTGCCCAATGAGCCTAAAGGAATAAACTTAACCTTGGCTCCCAATGATCCCCAGCTGAAACATTTTACTGCATGTTAAGTGTCATCAAATGCTCCCAATCAATCCCATCCAAGCATTCTTTTCAAAGCCATCGCGCTGCTCCTCTCAACTGCATTGGAAGCAACATAAATAAGCATTTGGCTCGTTTTCGGTCCAAAGTTTCTTGCGCATAGTTTGTAATTCAATACCCCTCTTCTTTCCTATGGCAAACCTGTATTTGCCGTTTCGCCCGCTTCTTTCTATCCAACCCCCCTTTCCCCTACTCCCCTCCCTCAAGTCAGCTTTAAACTTCCGTTCCGTCTATGTGGACTGATGAAATGTAGGAAATCTGTTTCTGGTGGAAAAAAAAAACCCCTCGCTTTCCCAAAGAGAGCACCAAGTATACAGTGATCAGAAGTATGAACAGTGGCAGTAGCGCTGCTACGGTCGGGCTGCTCGGGCTAAGAGGACGGGCTACAAGAGGAGGAGAGGAGTTTTGAGTCACCGCGCGGGCAAAGTGAGTGAGCGATTTTTTTATTTTTTTTGCAACGCGTAGCGGCGGGAAGGCGGGTGCGCTAACTCTCCACTCAGAAATAGCGGCCGCGAGTGGGCGAGGGGAAGTGGGCTCTGGTGGCCGCGCCAGACATTAAAAAGAAAGATGCATCGGTGCGGTTGAAATTCAACAAAGGGACCAAGGATGCGAACGTGGGTGGAATTGGACATTGCGTCTGTGTAACCTCGAGGTGGTCTGTTTTTAACCCCCAAAGACCGGGGGGGGGGAGAGCGTGTGTAAGGAAACCTCGTTCCAATCCCGTGGAAGACGACGGGCTTCTTTCTCCCCCCCCCCAACCCCACCACTCCATTTTCAACCCTCCGCCTCGCGTCCTTCTAGATTTGCCGCAGCGAGGCGGAGGGTTTCCACAAGTTTTTTTTTTTAAGCGCACGCGGTCTTCCACGGCTTGGCGAGGCTATGCGCAAAGTTTACAAACAAGCGCGCGTCCGTTCGGCGCTCTGCTGATCTAGGACAACCGCGTTGAGTGCAAACGTTTGTGTGCGTGTGCCAAACAACAACAACAACGGGAAGAGAGAACGGGGAGACTGCATGAGCGCGTGCTTGGGTGGGTGCGCTGTTTTTGGAACGCTGCTGAACACTTTCTAAACTTTGGCCGGCCTTTTGCGCGTGGCCTCTCGGCTTCAATCTTGGCTTTGAACTCAGATAACAAAATCTACCTCCGTCCCAATAATGAACGCTGGCATTCTCTCGCTTTCTATCCCCCCTCCCCCAAAAGAGCAGACTTGTGGGTTTGGTGGGCAGGTAAAACCAATGTGTAAGCTACGGGCGCGGGGAATTTACCCGTTTTATTCTGTGGTTCTAGAAAGGCAGTCCAAATAGCGCTGGGGAAGTTAGGTCCGGAGGTCAAGCTCACGGCCTGGAGCCCGTTGGCCGTAAACAAGAACGAGCGGACAAAAACTTAAAAACCATCGGGGCAATTGGGATTTAGGGCAATTGGATATTCGAGCTGGTAATACGCAAGTCCTTTCTTCCTGCAACTTCGTGAAGCCTGGAGGGGAGGAGAACGGAACCATGGATTTCCTTGATTGTACAGTAGAGAGTTGCGTTTCGGTAACAGGAAGGTCCCTGCAATCGCAAATTGAGAAGACAGCAATCTGTCTGCACCAGATCAAACTTGTTCCCTAAATTGGACTTAGATCAGACAAAAGGTGTTGTTTTGTTAAAAGCAACTTACGAGTCTTACAGGTAGGACCGCTGCCTTAATCGCTAAAGCTATTACCCTCAGTGTAGATGTAATTCCATTGAGCATTATGCATTGAGCGCGGTTAGTCAGCCAGTTTTGAATTCATCTTGTAGTGATGCTGTCTAACCCATATTTTTCTACTTTATCTACCCAAGTGGCTCTCCCTTAATGTGCTTTCATTTGGAAGACAAGGTTTGAGTAGAGAAAAGTGGGAGGAGGAGGAGGATAAAATAACACTATCTCCCTTCCATACCGCTCCGGGTTACCTCGCGGTAGTCTTTGTTTCTCCCCACGTTTGCGCATCGTTCTCTGGAAACATCTGCAGCAAATCTTGCTGGAGGTGGGGGAAAGGAGTCCGGCTAGCTTTCCCTCTTTCCTTAATTGCAGACTTTTAGTTTAAACCCCGAACGACCCAGGAGACGTTGCTTTAAAAGGCTCCTGCTTTCCGCCCGTGGGAGAGGTAGATATCAGCCAGAAAACGAGACAGGCTCTTAAGGATTGGTATGTTTGGCAGGGGATCGCGTTACCGACTCGCCTCTGCAGTCTGCTTCCCCTCGCCGCCCCTTTTCCTGCCGCTCCGAAACGATCCAAGCGCCGGGTGTTCTCCCTCCTCCAATTCAGGGATGGCGGGAAATTGGGAGGGGGGGGAGAATCGGAGGTGGGACTCTTTTCCGGCCGGTCCCCCCCCCCTTTCGTGCTTCAGAAAGTGGCTGAACTGGCTCGGCGGCGCGGGTTCCTCCCCTTCCCCGTCGCATTGCAGGTTTCCTCCCAGGCTCTGCGGACTCTCGGGTGTCTGGCCTCGCCGTGGTGGGGCCGTGAGTGGAAACAGAACGTAGTTGGAAGCCCCTTTTGTTTCCAAATGATTGGACCGAGTTCAGTATAGTGGTTTGTGCGATGGAATGGCGCTCTAATGGGAAATTGGCTGAAGTTTAGCAAAGCATTTCGCCTGGCCCGAGCGACCATTGGCGAAGGATGGGCTGT
Organism: Erythrolamprus reginae; assembly: GCF_031021105.1. NCBI lineage: Eukaryota > Metazoa > Chordata > Lepidosauria > Squamata > Dipsadidae > Erythrolamprus > Erythrolamprus reginae. The sequence continues at coordinate 110,768,114 of NC_091950.1, forward strand.
ATTAGCGTTGCGTTTTACATACAGTTGGCCCAAACCTTCGGGTTAGTCCGGGGAATATTGATGCGGAGAACCGAGCCAGGGAGGGGGAAGTACGTGTCCTTAAGCAGACACAATCGCTGTGTTTCTACAGCGCATAAACTGATTAGGGTTTGCAGGAATGACAAAAACAAATCCTGAACTCAATCGGAAACAAAGGGCTGGGGGTGGCCATCAGAATCAGATTTATCCCGTTTGCTTCCACTGGTTCACATTGATTGATTGGTTGGGTGATTGATTGGATTTACAACATTGGCTTACAACGTATAAAAAAACAGTAAAAACATCCCAAATCCAATTTTAATTTAAACTAACTAATCTAAACCCCTAATTCATTAAAAACCAATCACTCTTATTTAAACAGTCAAATATACGCTCTATTCATCAGCCAGGGCCTAATGTCCAGTGGCTCCAGACCTCAGCAGAAGGTGGGGAGGGTGGGAGCAGTACAAATCTCTGGGGGGAGCTGGTTCCAGAGGGCCAGGCCCCCCACGGAAAAGGCTCTTCCCCTAGGCCCCACCTTGAAGGGACCTGGAGAAGACTGACTGTGGAATATAAGAACATAAGAAGAGCCATGCTGAATCAGGCCAAAGACCATTGAGTCCAACATTCTATGTCACACAGTGGCGCACCAATTGTACATGGGGATCTTGAGCAGAAAGAGAAGGCAAAACCCTCCCTTTCCCTTGACCCCCATCAAATGGTACTCAAGGGAATCCTGCCGGCCTCAACCAACATAGAGGCAGCACTTGGACATCTGTTTCAATTACCACAGATACCCTTGTCATCCATGAATCTGTCTAATCCAGCCTTGAAGCTATCCAGGCTGACAGCTGTCATGACCTCTTCTTGAAGTGAATTCCATAAACCAAGGACTCTCTGGGTGAAGAAATATTTCCCTTGTTTTGTCCTCACTTTCTTACCTATGAGCTTATGTTCCTAGTATTGTGTGGTAGAGAAAAGAATTTTCTCTTTCCACCTTTTCTACCCCATGCACGAGTTCACGGAGAGGGTCGGCATACAAATCTAAATAATAAATAAATAAATAAATAAATTTTATACACTTCGATCAAGTCAGCCTTTAAACGCCATCTTTCAAGGCTGAAGAAACCAAGGCATTGCAACCTGGTTCCATAAGGGAGGTGCTCCATTTCCTTGATCATTCTTGTTGCCCTTTTTTGTACCTTTTCCAGTTCCATTATATCCTTGAGGTGAGGTGAGGTGACCAAAACTGTACACAGTACTCCAAGTGTGGTCTCACCATTGATTTGTGTAGAGGCAATACAACACTTGCCGACCCATTTTCGATTCCCTTCCTAATCAGGCGAAGCATGGAATTTGCTTGGCTGCACAATGGGTTGACATTTTCATTGATCTGTCCACCAAAACCCCAAGATCCCTTTCTTGGGTTGTCTCAGAAAGCCTGGAACCTGACTGGCTACTGGCAGAAGGCGTTCCAGTAAGTAATCTGGCCTGATGCTATGTAGGGCTTTATAGGTTATAATCAACACTTTGAATTGCATTCAGAAACCAATCAGCAGCCAATGCAGGTTGCAGAGTGCCACTTTTATGAGTGGCAAAGTAATACAGATAGTCCTCGATTTAAGACCACAATTGAGGCCAATTATTTCTGTTCTGCCAAACAAGACCGTGAGTTTTCTTGTTATTTTACTATCTTGCCATTTGCAATTCTTGAGCGAATCACTGCAGTTGTTAAATTAGTAAGGGTGGTGATTAAGTAAACCTGGCTTCCCCTATTGACCTTGCCTGTCAAAAGGACAGATAGCCTGACCGTGGGATACTGCAGCTGTCATCAGTACATGCCAGTTCCAAGCAGCCACATTTTGATCATTGACCATGGAGATACTACAACAGTTGTAAGTGTGAAAAACGGTCATAAGTCACTTGTTTTCAGTCCATTGCAACTTTGAATGGTCACTAAATGAATGATGGTACAAATAACAGGTTCCACATCCTTAAGTAACTCAGTCCTGTCTGTGTTTCTGTCTATCTATGTGTGCATGTATCTATGTATGCACATATTTATGTATCTATGTATGCATGTATCTATGTGTGCATGTATCTATGTGTGCATGTATCTATGTATGCATGTATCTATGTATGCATGTATGTTTGTGCATATCTACATATCTATGCATATATCTATGCATGCACACATCTATGTATCCATTGGATGGCCCTTTGTGAGCCTTTGTTTAGGATACAAAATGTATGCAGCATGTTTAACTCTCCTTCACTTTTTTTACAATATAGTAACCTTTTAAGGCTAGTTAGACTTGGAGTTAAGGATTTCAAAGTAATCATGTGACTATGGGGATGTTGCAACAGTTGTAAGTGTGAGAAAGTCATGCGATTTTTTGCACTGCCATTATAACTTCAAATGGTCACTAAATGGATGTTTATAAGTACAGGGAACTTACCTATAACAAGAATTTAAGGCTGAGTGTAGGGCTGAGAGGGAAATGGGAATGGATACTCCCAGTCTTTGCCTTATATTGAAGTAACTTTTTTAGTCTGACCACTGTCACCCTTACCAGTGTTATTTGCAAATCCAGTAATGTAGGGTCTGCAGTAAGAGCCTTCTACAGTATCTCCTGTTGTAAGATGTGTGTTAACCTGAGAATTTCAGCTCCTTCCTTTGGTGTACTGTATGTCTGTGGTGTCCCACTCACTTACTGGCGTACATAATGGTGGTTTAGTGGGTTTATGAATATTCACCAGCAATTCCCTTCACTAGAAACCTAGAGCTAGCAGTATCTTAATTAAGTCCAGACAAAAGCAGAACAATGCTACTCCACGGAGCAATGGCCATCAGTCCACAAGGCACTTGAAAGTTTCCCAAGCAAAAGAAACCCGCTAGGCAAAATTAAATTCAAAATACAAGAGGGTGCATGAGGCAAGAAAAGTCCAGAGTTCTCAAGGCATAATCTAAAACAGGGGTGTTAAACTTGCGGTGTCACGATGGCATCACATGACATATTGTGACTTTCTCCCCCTTCACTTAACTGGGCATGGACATGGCCAGCGTGTGATACATCTGGCCTGCAGGATGCCAGTTTGACAGCCTTGATCTAAACTCAAGGCACAGAGTCAATCCGAGACAAGGAAGGCTGGAATCTTAACATCCAGGAAACACGTAGTTAGGAGATGTACACATTGTTTCTTTTTTATTATTATTATTATTATTATTATTATTATTATTATTATTATTATTATTATTATTATTATTATTGGTTTTTCATTTTTAGAACATCACAATATTTTGACACAGATTCATACCCATTGTCTTACTTTGTTTCTACTTAATAATATACTGTATTTTTTGGAGTATAAGAAGCACCAGAATATAAGAGGCACCTTAATTTGGGGGGAGGAAAATAGAGAAAGGAATCTGCTTACCAGGTATTCATCTAGTTAGCATCCTTAGTCTGGTCAGCTTCAGCACATTATTTTATCCCCTGGTTAATGGCTTAAAATATTATTCTGAGAGAGTAACAATGAAAGAGCTGGGGATATCATTAGTACCTGGAAAGAAACAGTCTGAGCAAGTAGAGCAATGGAAAAAACCCTGCAAAGACTTAGGGCTTTGAAAACATTCTTCACAGAGAGAAACAATGAAAGAGCCTGCAAGATAAGAGCTGGGAAGATCGTTAGCAGCTAGTTAGGGCTGGGGGGGGGAAGCTACATTCAGTGTATAAGACACCCTCTAATTACCAGCTTCTTTTAGGGAGGAAAAGGATGCATCTTATAGACCGAAAAATATGGTACATTATATCATACATTTACATACTTCTTATTTTCCATCAGTCATTACACATTGTTTCACAATCCTTTCTTTTTTTCCTAATCCAATTGTACTATATTTTCTAATATTCTGAATTATTTAATCCTTTTAGCTCCATTGTCAATCTGTCCATCTCTGCACACATTATTTCTAGCATCACCTCCACCAGTCTGCTTGCTAAATAGCCAGCTTTGGAACAGCCCATCAAGAAGGAAGAGGCTGCCACCTTATTAGTTATCAAGCTGCTACTGCCTTTTCTCTGCAACTACATGTTCTTGGATCAGGTGCAGAAGGCAGCTCCTCTTCTTCATTGCCAACTGGTTGCAGCTGCATGCTTTCCCCACTTGAAGATTCAGGGCTATCCTGCTGCAGCTGTGTTTCAACCAATCACTCTCAGCTAGCTTCCCTGAGCCATTGACCAATGTCCTTCCAAAACATACCTGGAATCATTCATTCATTCATTCATTCATTCATTCATTTTATTTGACCTCTATGCAGCCCAATCTCGAAGGACTCAGGCTGGCTTACAACAATATAAAAATACAACTTACAATAAAAAGAAGTCAAATATAAATTAAAACAATAACCCCAGTTAAAAAACCCACGATTCAAACAATCCAATCAACACATGCATACCATTCAATGCAATTTGGCCATGAAAGATGTAAAATTCCCAGCTCCCAGGCCTACCAGGTCTTTGTAGCCTACCAGGTCTTTGTAGCCTTTCGGAAGGCCACTAGGGTGGGAGCAGTATGGACATCGGGTGGGGTTGGTTCCATAGAGCCAGGGTGGCCACAGAGAAGGCCCTCCCATGCAGTCCCAGCAGCCCACACTGCTCAGTCAACGGGACCTGGAGAAGGCCAACCTTGTGAGATCGTATTGGTCTCTGGGAGGTATACGGCAAGAGATGGTCCCATAAATAGTTTGGCCCTGAGCCATGTAGGGCTTTATAGATTTAGTTTACTAGTTTCTCCTCCTCTGAACTGACATCTGGAAAGACATCTGGGGAAGCAGCTGGAAGACTCATCACAATGTCTTAGAAATCATATCAGATATAATAAGTTGAAAAACAATCTCTGAATTGTACTTTATTTTATGAGAATAATATAGTCAACATTGACTGTTCGTGAAAAACTATTACAGGGTTGGATTTCATTTGTACTTGAATGGGAGACCACTAGAAAATCCTAAAGCTGCAGATTAGATTGGAAAACTGGGAGGAGAAGACAATGGCAAGTCCTTCTGAATGGAAAAGAAAGAGACCACATGGATACATTCCTAAATATTCAGAAGTCACTTGGAGGGAGTTTTTCATTTTTTAAAAATATATATCAAATACTCACATTTTAAGTTATACATCTATAAATATTACATTTAGCAAACAAGCTTCCCATTCACACAAGTGCACAAGCGCCCTGCCTTCTTGTCTTCCCTCAAACCCCACACCAGTACCTAGGTGACTTACACAACCATGGAGCATCATGTTTAAAAGGCTTTTGACTAGGTCTGGGCAGGTCTTCTATCAGATCTAAGTTCTACTCCATTCTTGATAATGGAAATTCTGACTATCTATGGCAGTAATGGCTAACCTTTTCCTAGTCATGTGCTGAAAGCATGCAAGTACATGACTCTGTGTGTGTGTGTGTGTGTGTGTGTGTGTGTGTGTGATGGCACCAATAAGGCAATGTGTGTGCAACACCCCTGCACAGCCCCTGCCCCTGCCCCTCTTCGCATGAATGGGTGACTCCCTTGCCCAATTTTGGTCCTAGCAGGCCTCCCTGCAGCCTCCTGGGACCAGAAATGAGCCACAGGAAGAGGGACACTCCATCCCCCATGCTGCCCATCCCCCCCCACAGGCACATGTGACCCCACCCCTGTGCATGCATGTACATCTCCCTGCCTTCTGTACATGTGCGGCAAATACACCTTTCTGATAATCCCTGCAGAATTGAATCTTTTTTCAGAATTTCTAGTAGAAAGGAATACTTTTTTGGGGGGGGGGGCTAGAATCCTATTGGGGATTTTTTAAAAGACAATTTCATAGTACAGTGGTACCTCTACTTAAGAATGCCTCTACTTAAGAACTTTTCTAGATAAAAAAATGGGTGTTCAAGATTTTTTTGCCTCTTCTTAAGAACCATTTCTACTTAAGAACCCAAGGCCAGAAAAATTTCCCAGGAAATTTGAGTGGCACGAAGGCCCAGCCATTTTCCTGCCATTCCCCCTTTAATCCCGGCCATCTCGGGCTTTTCTGGGCTGCCAGAGGAGCCTTTCGGTGGTGCTTAAGGAGGCTTTGGCAGTCCAGAGCGAGCAAAGCATATTCCTTTCTCTGGGCACTTGGAGAGGGAATAAACATCTGCCAGCGCCCAGAGAAAAGAAACGATCTCTTTGTTCTGGGCAGCCCAGAGCAAATGGAGCGTTTTCCTTTCTTTGGGTGCTTTACTGTGTTGACTCCATCATACTGCCTCCCATCCACCCGGCACAAGGTTGCCTCCCAGAGTGTTTGGCACAGAAAGGCAAAAGGGGGTGTTTCACCCCAGCCAGATCAACTGGGCTTCAGCCAAACTGAGGAGTCACCACAGTGAAGGAAAGGCGCCAGTTACAAAGCGAGCAAGCGAGATGAGAGGGGAGCCTTTCAGCATGGGAAGGTAGAGGAACCAGGTAGCAGCAGCCGCCGCCATCTTTCGGTCAAAGGAGCAGGAGGTTCCCCCCTATCGCTCACCTGGGTTTCTCTCTCTGGTGCAGTGTTTGGGAGGCAGCCTTGCGCCGGGTGTATGGGAGGGGCGTGCTCTTCCTCACCGCCTCAGAGTCTCTCTTTTTTTTTTGTAAGCTTTAAAGTTTTGGATTTTTTTTTATTCTCCTCCCCTCACCTTCTTACTTCGGCAGCGACTGTATTCCTCTTCTTCCTCCTCCTCCCACGCAAATTCCGAGCTTTTATTTCCTTGCTAATGGGTTTGCATGCATTGTTTGCTTTTACATTGATTCCTATGGGAAAAATTGCTTCTACTTACAAACTTTTCTACTTAAGAACCTGGTCACGGAATGAATTAAGTTCTTAAGTAGAGGTACCACTGTATTATCATTTTTAAGTCTTGAATAAAATGATTTGCAAAAGTTGTTGCTTTGTTTTTTTCATTAAAAAGTACAACAAAACATATATCCATCCTAAGATAAAATACAGAAAATAGTATAAGGGCAGACTAGATGGACCATGAGGTCTTTTTCTGCCGTCAGACTTCTATGTTTCTATGTTTCTAAAACATTTTGTGGCATGTAATAGATCAGTGGTTCTCAATCTTTTCCTCATCATGGACCCCCACCCCTTTAAATACATTTTGTGGCCATGACCATGGACGTAAATCCCCAAGACTTAACTCAAGATTTAAATCATAACATTTTTTCAAGCCTACACAGACGTCCAGGGATCCGCAGACTACAGCTTGAGAAGCACTGCAATAGACCTTATCCAATTCTTGCTCCTTCTCCTCCTCCTCCCTATTTGAACCACTATTTTTCTTATTCCTTCCCTGGGATTTTTTGGAACAGTTCTAAGTCTTAGACAAAATTATTTTTTCCTAAGCTTAAGAAATTCAAAATTATCTAAGGGCCACACCCCAGTACTGGGTTTTGCCTATTTGCAACCGGGATGCAGGCCAGCATACACATGCAGCTCAACTCCACACGAGTGTTGGGATGGTATGCATACACATGTGTGTGCAGCTTAACTTGCAGTTGAGATGCAGGTACATTCCAGCCTGCTGCTTGGATGGCCCGACTCCCCCCCCCCCAGGCCCCAAACCAGGCTACCAAATTGCAAAGGTTGGGAACCACTGTTCTAACCTTCTTTCCAGATTACATTTTGTGTTCTGAAAGGTCCACCCATTATGTAGTTGTTTAATATCCCCCGTAATTTTATTCAATTTATTATCTAGTTGTTTTTTTCCAAATGGTCAAATTTGGCTTCTATAGATTATATCACATTAGTGATATAATGTGCTGTAATGTCGAGTGTAGAGTGAGAAAGTAAAGGAAGGAAAAATGTATTGCCAATAGTAAATTAGCAATAGCAATAGCATTTAGACTTATATACCACTTCACAAGGCTTTACAGCCCTCTCTAAGTGGTTTAAAGAGAGTAAACATATTGTCCTGAACTCATTTTACCAATCTTGGAAGGATGGAAGGCTGAGTCAAACTTGAGCCTACTGAGATTTGATCTGCCAAAGTGCTGACAGCTGTTGATCAGCAGAAGTAGCTTACTTCTTACTGCGCTCTAACCACTGCACCACCGAGGCTTTACCAAATTCACTGGAAATGGTGAAAAGGGGGGGCGAGAGAAAGAAAAGGAAACTTCTTTATCTTGTTTTTATATCAATACAATACAATCAGCACTCAATCAAATGGGGGGAAAGTACATTCCGAGAAACAGAAAAATCAGAACTCCAATTCTACAGATGAAGATTTGCTGAAATTTAAATTGAACATCCATGAAAATAATTCCCTCAGATCTTAAAAAGGAAAGCAATAATTATACAAATCTCAATACAACAGTTCACTTATTCAATGTTACAATGACATTGATAAAAGTGACCATGATTCATTGAACCACTGTGTAACTAAGTTAACAACTGCAAATATTCACTTGACAACTGTGGCTTAAAGGTCATAAAATGGGGCCAAACTCACTTAACAAATGTCTCACTTAAAATAAATTTTGGGCTCAATTGTGTTTGTAACTCAAGGACTACCTGTAATCATATCAGGTTTTACATAAAAAGTCACAAAATTACTAAAAGTCTCCAAGATACTTACATGTATCTGAGAAATTCCGTCTTTAACAAAAATAGAAGAAAATATAAAAAATATACTATTTAGAAATACAGTGTCTGTTTTAATCCAGCTATGTAACAGCACTGAGCTTGAGATAAATCCAATCTCAACCATGGACTCACCAATGGATTGTAAAAGTGTCCATTTTGCTAGCAAAAAATGGCTGTCCAGAAAAAAAATGAGTCAATTTTCCTTTACTCTGGAGAATTCTTCTGGCTCCAAGGTTCTTGTGCTAGCGCAGTATGAGCTGTAGCATGTTCTCCCATTTCAAGGAGTCACTCAATTTGCCATTTTCTCCACTGGAAAATACTCTTTATGCTGGCTTTCAACCCAAATATCTTACATAGCGGTTAGACACAAATGTCTTAAGATGCCATGCCATGCTTCTGGTTCATGCACTTTCTACAAAATATGTTAAGTTGGAAGACAAAGGTTATTTTTGAATTAGAGTTTACTTTATCAGACTGTATCATATTTGAGTATAAACCCTTAAACATTCTAATTGATTAACAAGTTTCAGATGATGGTTCCTCTCTTTCTCGCTTCTTTTCCCCCACCTTAACATCTACAATTTGTTCCAAGCTAGCCTGGGAGGGTTTCAGAATTCTGTGCTAAATTGCTTTGAGATATAGTGTATATGGATATTAATCTAACTACAACGGGAAAAAAGATTTTCTTACAAGAAATTAATAGCTTCTGCTGCCTATGAGTCTCAGTAATGGTTCAATTCTGGCTTTGCTTTTGCATCTTTACATCTTTTAAAATATGTATCAGTTTACCAGCCAGTTCTTTGCTTGCCAATTTCCTTCACTGCCTAATCCTTCACTGTCTCATTGTTCTGGTTTCTTCAGCAGGACTTGGCTCATACTATGGCTCTAGTGGATTCTGGCTTACTGAGTAGGTAGCCCTTGGTTAATGATGGTAATTGGGATTGGAATTTCTATCACTAGGTGATGCAGTCATATTTTATGACTGCACCAGTTAGTTAGTGACTATGAGACATTGCTCTGATCAGAAATCCAGGGTGCTCGCTAAACAATTTGGTCATAATCACATGACCACAAGGGCACTCTGCTGGCCTGAAATATGAGAACCATTTGTTCAGTGCTGTTGGAAGTTTGAACAGTTGCTGGATGTTAAATATAGACTACCTGCAGATATCTATGGTGTCTTTTGACCTGTGATGCTTTTCTGCTCAGGATTGTGTTTCACAGCCAAGTTGCCATGGGATTCCAAAGAAATAGCAAGATTGTTTGAGCCTTTTCATCGTATTGAATTTACTCTAAATGGAGAAGTGAGTAAGCAAAACAAATAAGAAAAGTAGATTTCCCCCAATTTTCATATCTATACCTTAACAGAGAATCAAATTTATACCTGCAATTGTAGTGATTTAGCAATAATAAAAAATGTTTTTCAAGGTTACAGTTTTTATCTGGTGTTTGATCTTAAAAAGGAGAAGATGCAAAAGACAAGATTTGCTTGTTAGAGTGAAGGATTTGTTCACTGTTTATTAGATACATTTTATTAGGTATTCAGTTCTGCTTCAAATATTAACAGAATCCCTGTAAGGGAAGAAGACCATGTTTTTCTGTAAGCAGTTTCCTTGGCAGGTTTCAGTGTTATCTGCAAAAAAAAATAATGTTTATTTTTCTTCATTCCTGTTTAAATCCAATCAACATTATGAGCAAAACCAGAAGGGATACAAAAGAGCCAGAAGACTCTTGTTCTTTTAAAATGCTTTCTTTGGGGCATATGTGCAAGTCTGTATGTGACACTTGGGGGAAAGGGGAGGCGTGTACATACTAAATAGAAATAGCAGGGATGGTAAAAACTTGAATTTGACTCTGTTGAACTCAACTTTGGCTTCTCAGCTCTTGCAGCTTATTTCTGTCCCAAATGGCTGCTCTCCAGGACCATTACCTTCCATCCATGAAAATGAAAGATTTTCTGCAGCCACAGCTGGTCTACTTTTTATTAACTAGCCGTGTTGCTGTTTGGCAGCTTTTAATTATTTGATGAAAGCTGCCTCTGCTTGCTTCATATATTTCACTTCTATCAATATATAGCTACAAGAACCAGGAGAGCATCTAGGGCAGAGGTGTCAAACTCAAGGCCCATGGACCAGATCCGGTCTATTGGGGGGGGCACCCTGGAAACAGCAAAAGATCGCCCCATGGTGCCTCTGCCAATGAAAAGGGAACTTGAAGGGCTAAGCGTGGCCCTACCAGGATCAGTTTCTGCTGGCAGAGGACTAGTAAAACAAAAGAAAAGGAGAAATGTTTCCCCTTTTGCATTTGAGCATGTAAGAAAGGACAGGGCAAAAGAAGGGAAAAGAGGAAAGACAAAAAGATGGGAAGAGAAAGGAAGGAAAAATAAGGAAAGTGGGAAGGAAGAAAAAAGGAGATGGAAAAGGGAAGGAAAAAGAAAAAAGGAAGGAAGGAAAGGAGGGAGGAAGGTTGATTATAATGAGAGTGAGTGAGGATCTCAAGGACGTCTCGCCTTAGCACTTGGCCACCACAGGTAACTCTTACAGGACTGATGTCAAGTTGACCCCAGCCATCCAAAACACACCCACCCTGACCACACATTCTCAAGGTCAAACATAACCCTGATGCAGCCCTCAATGAAATCAGGTTTGACACCCCTTGTTTAAAAAGAATGAACTACATTGCTTCATTTCTCAGTGGCCATTTGAAAGAGGAGTTATCTAACTTGTGAAGGCCACATTGAACACTTGTATGTCAGGAAATAAAAGTTGATTGTGAGTAAAATACTTGTAACTTGGCTGGAGTTTTGCATTATTTTTTCTTAATAAAATATTGCATCATGAAATTGGTTCATTCTTTTTGAATAACCCCATAATAGAAATGAAGTATATAATATAAGTAGAGAAATATAGTTATTAAATTACTGCATTTATAATTTAGCTTAGAATTGATAGAGATGCAAAATTAGGTCTGCCTTAAAATCTTACTTACATACTCCCTTGTTCTGTATGCCTTTCTGAGCATTGCAAACCTGTTCCATCAAGCTACGGGACCTTTTGTAGCAGATAAAGATTTAACATGGAAATTGCTCTTGCTCAGATAATCTGTCCATGAAATGATTCAACTGAAATTCAGGATAATTGAGGGAATGAGGCTTGCTGAGAAACTCAGTTAGTATAGTAAGCAGACTGCAAGCAAGCAAGTAAGCAGAGGAATGGTCTTGCCAACAGAAAAGTGATTTTGCTTATCCATTTGGACTCCGTAGTATCATCCCCTAACCCCCAACATTTTACCCTTAGACTGTCCATGGTTGACCTCTCCAGGTTCCTAAGAGGTCAGTAAGGGGCGTGCATAAGTGCACTAGAGTGCCTTCCGATCTCTGTCCTATTGTCTCTCCTATATCCCATATATCTTCTCTTCTACCCCTTTATCTTTCTTCTATTCTCTCATTGACTTATTTTATCCCATGCTCTCTCTTCTATTCCTTCTCTCATTTTATTTTCCTTGAAGGTGTCCTCTACTACCTTCATTGTGTATTATTGTGTATTGGATAAAAATAAACAAATAAATGAAATAAATTGCCATTTGTTGCATGCTTCATAAATCATGATCATCTTTTCACATTTAAAATTCCATTTTTCTCTTTAATTTAATAATAATAATAATAATAATAAATTTTATTGTCATTGTCAAAAACAATGAATTGTCATTGGCAATGAATTTACATTTAAAACAATAGTTAAAATGCAATACTGTATGTTAAAGGAACCAAATAAACAGGTCAAAGAATCTTGGGACAAATTGTATACTACTAGTAAATTTTATGAGCTTTGAATAGTATCCATTTCAATAGTAGCAGTAAATATAGGTTTTCAAAAAGTATTGATAAATGGCCATCACAAGTATTTTTTTTAGTTAAGACACAGGCATTCTTGTAGCGAGAAGCTGATTATCACAGGGTGTAGCACTTGGTCTCCAATATATGCATATTAATGAAAATGTGCTTGTTTTTGTATTGTCTTTGTGTTATTTATTATTCCTGGCTTTTAAATGTTTTAATAATTTTTAAAAATTATTACCCATGATTGATGGGCATGATATAATTTACTAAATTATTGTTATGATTGATTACATAGTCAGGCAAATGTTTAGACTGGATTTTTTAATCCACCTCTCCAGTAATTTCCAAGAATCTAGAATAGGCAGATGTTGTTTGATGAGACAGATGTTGTTTGATTGTGTTGAAAGTATCATCAGAGGGTATAAGTTGTTCCAACTAAACCTGCCTTTTGCAATGGACTGATTGTGATTTTGTCAAAACAAAGGGTGATTAAGTGGCATTCCAGATGTCTGGAATTGGACCCTAGCTGCTCATTACTATTGGTAAATATTGCTTTCTTTTGCCACAGTTGTTCTTCTATTTGCATGTTTTGATATTTTTTTCCAGTTCTCTCTCCCCCCACCCCCTGCTCTCTCCAAACGCTTCTGTATCCATTATCCAGCCTTTTTGGTCTTTCTTAATGACAGATGTTAAGTCTGGGGTGTTGCATGGCAGGTCCTTGTCTGTTTGAATTTTAAAACCTAAAGCACTATAGTTTCTTCATTTTCTATTTCTTTGTCTATTTTATGGTCCCACCAGATTGTGCTTGGAGGTAAATGGTATTTTTTGCAGATGTTTCTGTGCATATTTTTGCTATTATTGCCATTTGTTGTACAGTCAGATGGTTACATTGGTCTTTTTATCTATCTATGAGTTCTTCCTAATGATTTGGGACAGGCAGATGTTGTTTGATAGTGTTAAGGGTATCATTTCAAGATATAATCTGTTTCAAGTAAAACTTTGTAATTGACTAATGATGTTTGTTATTATATCTGAAATACCAGGCTAAGCACAGTATTTGGTCATTAGGTTTCAACAATTACTTGAATAACCTTCAGTCAATCAATTACATTACAAATTACAAACCATTAGAAAATCACCAAAAAATACACACATTAATTCTTCAAATCCTTTTTTTTTTAACTACTGCTTCTGTGGCATGGCTTGGTTTGTCTGGTGTGGCTTGGTGGACGTGCCTTGGTGGGCATGGCAAGAGAAGGACACTGCAAAATCTCCATTCCCTCCCCATTCTGAATTCAGCCAGGGGTAATATTTGCTGGTTCTCCCAACTACTTAAAATTTCCACTACTGGTTCTCTGAACTACTCAAAATTCCTGCTACCAGTTCTCCAGAACCTGTCACCACTGCCAGACAGTTATATAGAACATTTTCCAAACTGATATCAAAATGGCATGAAAAAAAAAGAAGATTGCAAGAACAAAGCAACTAGTTTGGTTCCTAGCATGGGAAGTTGATGAAACTGGTATCAATAGTGGTTAAGCTAAGATCTTTCCCTGTGCTGTAAAGAATAGAAGAAATATTAGATGAGCCAGCTCGATTTCATTTATTCTGATGGATTTGTGATATCCAATCTCAGTATGGTCAGTCACAAATGTAAGGTCTGGCAATATCTGGATGATAATCATTGACTTGCTGCCTCTTATTTTCCCTGAGATGTCTGAATTTGATAAATCAGGAATGCTACATAAAAGAGGTTGCTGTTGACTTGGATTTGAGATCAAATTAGTTGATGAGAGTACAGAAGTTCCCATTGTGATACAACTTGTTCCTTGCTTTAGTATGAGTTTTCTTATTGACTTTGTAAGCAATACTTTTGATAACCAAACAACCACACACACACACACACAAAATGAGCAAGAGGCATATTACTTAATTTTTGTGCATGTTTCTTCATTTTTGTGCTGATGAACATGGCAGTTTATGTTAGACATCTGCTTAATTTATTTCAGCAAGACTTAATTCCAGCTGGGTGTGCATATCTGATGCTCTTCAAAGTTGTCAGGATTACCACATATCCTTAATTACTGCTTACATATTGGCAAACTCTGTTAAGTAATCTTCAACAACTTAACTATTATTGCCTCTCCTCCCTGTCTAATTTAAATAAGCCAGTGTCTCTCACATAAACCAGTTTTTACTATACAATTAGGGCTTTAATCCATAACTGGGCTTATTTTTGCTAATTAGTGCCAGTACCTGGATAATCAGTTCAATTATGCCACATAGTCACCTAATCTCCCCTGGGATTTCTGACAAACATCAACAAACAGTTTAAATTCCAGAGCTAGCAAAGAGCTTCAATACACAGTAAGCTAAGTGCACCTTCTGTCTGTAAAATAAAAACTTCACTGTTTGGTAGGAATGAATGAAAGAAAGGTAACCTTCCAGCGTGTTGAAATTTAGATGCTATTTGGCATACTGTGAACTACAGTATCTGCTGAAATGGTTTACATAGATAATCAGGCTAAGAATTAGAGATACTTTGTCACAATTAGATTTTTTTAAAAGCCTGTAAGAAAACACTGTTGTGTATAAATAAGAGGCAGGTTCACTGAGGGTAAATTATTTTCTATTCTTGATTGAAAGTCCCTGCTGAAGTAATGTGGAAGGAGGTTTATTACTGAAGTAAAAAAGTGAGTATTTAAAGCATGGGTTTTTCAATGATAGTCTATTGGCAGCGTATGGTCACAATTTCTTCAGAAACTAAGTGATTATTCCTAAATATTTCAATTTGTCATATTCATATTAAAAACTGAATCTTATTGTCATCAAGTCTGAACACAACTGATTGGTTTCACTAGACCCCACTGATTGAATAAGGACACAATTTTTTGTGGACAAACTATTAGATGTGTGACAGGAAAATTGTGAGTTTAAAATCCTGATAGAAGATGAAGTAGATTGAATGACTGAGTTTTGTTATTTTTGAGCTATCTGAATGGATCCTGCAGAGTTATTATGACAATCAAAGTGGACAGACTTCATTACTGGATTTGTGAACATTATTAATCAATCAAGCAATATAACTACATTACTTGACTTAATTAAAAGTACATAGGCAGAAAATTCATATATTTACCTCATGCTCACTTGAAAAACATAATACGGTAGCATATTTGGACACATGACATTTAACAATGCTGAAGAAAATAATTTGTTTAATTTTGCACAAAGAGACATGGAATTGTTATAGTATATACTGTAGATACATATTCGAATTAAATTAGTAAGAAAATTGTCAGGAAGTAAATGCTGAGTTTTATTTTAAAGTATAGAAAACATCTAATTATACTGTAATTTAGAAAGAGCAAACAGTACATGTAGAAATAAATATATCATATTACTTTCAAATATGGTTTGATGTGTCCTCCCCTCTCTCTCTTTTATTTTTAAAATAATCTGGGGGGGGGAGGGTGTTACAAGGAATTATGTGTTGTCTGGGTGATTACCTTGTTACCTTTGTAAACTGTACTTTTCCTGTGTAGTAATACTAATGAAAGTTGCAATATACAGTATATTCACTTTCCTGGAAGTAAATTTCTTTGAATAATTGAGGTGTGCAAAGACTTGCTCCAAAAAATTGTAAGCTTGAGCAGGTAAAGACTATTCATGTCTTCACCTGATGTCTTGAGTTAAATGTCTTCATTTAAAATCTTAACTTAACCTTTAAGGTAATTGAAAATCTTGGGGATATTTTGTTCAGTTACCATGTCTTGATAATTTGAACACAGTGATGGAAAAGTGGTATATAAGTAAAATGAAAATATGTTTAAGTCAGTGTTTCTCAACCTTGGCTGTTTGAAGATGTGCAGACTTCAACTCCCAGAATTCCCCAGCTGGCTGGGGAATTCTAGGAGTTGAAGTCCACACATCTTCAAACGGTCAAGGTTGAGAAACACTGGTTTAAGTATAATAATCATAATATATCTGGCAAAAATTAGTATACCTTTGAGAGCTTTGAGTAGCTTCATCAAAACAGATACTATATTTAAATTTAGTTTAGTATACCGTAGTACCAGACTGATTCAAAAGTGCTGATGATGCTATTACATTTTTTTTTGTAGGATGTGATTTTGCTGTGGAGTAAGGCTGACCATATTAAGTTCAACTAGTCCTCTTTCAGTTAACACAGTTTTAGTTTTAAAAATGTATATATTAGATTACAGCAGAAGTATTTTTAGAAACAATGCTATTTATCTTATTTTAAAGGAGATAGAAGGGGAGGGAGGGAGGAAAGTGCTGTGGACTACAATTGGTCATATGAAAAGTAGACTTATGGTAATATTGGTATAATTTAGTTTGCATTAATTTCACAGAAAGTCCCACTCAACTGTACAGTTATTCGTTCATTCATTCATTCATTCATTCATTCATTCATTCATTTTCTATAGTCATCCATCTCAATCAGTTACTAAAGTTGCAGCTGCTATGTAACTAAGTTGCAAAAGTAAAATTTCTTGTGAAACCTTTCTTTGAAAATCCCTCAAAACCTTTCTGTAAAAATAGACAATTCTTATTCATGACATATCCACAGAATATACTACAATTGCCATTTGACTGAAACATCCATAATCTATGTTTTAGATTGGCTATTGAATCTTTTCACTGAGTCCTCAATAAGAATTGGCAGTAAATAAATTATGCATACTTTAGTCAGAAAGCATTCTGTTCTTTTTGAATTTCTGAATATAAAGTACATAGAGATTGTTATACTGCACTTGTTACTGTTATTTGAAATGAGAGGTTCCAAATTGCCTTTTCAAACCTATAACATTTCTGCTTTACACTTCCAAATCTATCTATATAAAAGCCAAATACCACTCACTCATCACAAAATGTCCAGAACTATAAGGCCTACAAGCTTGAAACTTGGCATGCATGTTCCTCTTGGCTTCTAGGTGCTCGCTAAGAAAGGATTTTTTGAAATGACCATCAGATCATTAGTATTTCTTATACAGTATTATATTAACATGCTCTGATGATAAGGAGTTAGCCTTTCTCCTCCCCCACCCCACCTAAAAAGAACTCTGTTCCAACTGTCAATTGACTTATATTAACACCCTCTGATATTAAGGAGTTACACATTCTCCATAAATTTTCAAGTTTTAACTGTCAATTATCAAACCTGATCACATAGATTTGTAGCAAAGCATCAGAATCCAGCTACAGTGGTACCTCTACTTAAGAACACCTCTACTTAAGAACTTTCCTAGATAAGAACAGGTGTTCAAGATTTTTTTGCCTCTTCTTAAGAACCATTTTCTACTTAAGAGCCTGAGCACGGAAAAAATTCCCAGGAAATTTGAGAGTGGCACGAAGGCCCAGCCAGTTTCCTGCCATTCCCTCTGGGTTTCACTCTCTCTGGTGCAGTGTATGGGAGGCAGCCTCGCGCCAGGTGTATGGGAGGCTCGCTGCCTCAGAGTCCCTCTTTTTTTATTTTTTAAGCCTTAAAGTTTTGTATTTTTTTTATTTACCTCACCTCACCTTCTTCCTTCAGCAGCGACCATCCTCATCCTCTTCTTCCTCCTGCTCCTCCTCCCACCCAAATTCAGAGCTTTTATTACTTTCCTAATAGGTTTGCATGCATTATTTGCTTTTACATTGATTCCTATGGGAAAAATGGCTTCTTCTTAAGAAGGTTTCTACTTAAGAACCTGGTCATGGAATGAATTAAGTTCTTAAGTAGAGGTACCACTGTACTAGTATAAATAATGAAGATTTTCCAAGCCCTTGACAAAATTGAAGGAACAGAACAATATGACTATTGTTGCTGATATTCTTATTTTGAAACTTCTTACAGGACACCAAAAAAACGTATATGGCTGGCTAAGCAGTAGAACTTGGATCTGGCAATAATTTGCCTCTTCCCCAAGTTACGTTGATGCTTATAAAGAAACATGAAAAAAAAAAATACATCACCTCAAATCTTCCTTATCCTTGCCAGAGAAACTGCAGGCTTATGAAGAATGCCTTCCTGCTTGAGGTCAGGATATGGTAACTTGTAATCTTGATATAAGCTGACAGATGAGGCTGTCTTTTGGACTTTGTTCATTGACTGGAAACCATCTACAATTCTGGTTTTGGTGATTCCTTTAATTCATAACGGCATGCGGTGGTCTTCCTTTGTGCTACATTAAAATCCACTTAGGGCTTAAAAATAAGGCTATCATTTCCATCTTTTTATAAGAGCATCAACATTAATCAATATGGATGTTGAATTTAGAACAAATGTGTGAAATATGTGCATGAAGTACTGCACGATGTACTACAAGCAAAAAATAATAATTTAAGGTGAAAAAGAGTTACAAAAAGCAGATGAAAAGAGTCACAAAATGACAATGGTTTGTTTATTTATTTAATTATTTAGTCAAGCATGTATGAGAAAATAAGTATAAGTCTAAATGTAACATATAAACATAAGTATAACAGGTATAAGTATAAGCAGTTTGACCCTTCTGACATACAGTCTAAGTCCCTTTGTAGGTATTGTTGGTGGTGTTAAATAGTTTTACATCAGCAGAGAAGAGGACACCATTGCTTACTATATGATTGCAAAGGTCATTTATGTGAATGCATGCAGAATTAATCTCTCCTTTCCCCTTTCCCCTGCCACAGCTGGAATCATACTTTCATGATGCCCTTGCTGTTTTAAAATGTCTATTCAGATGTTCTGAAAACAACTTATCCATTTATTTTTTTCTGTTACAAAGAAATCAGATTTTGATGAGATAAATGCCCACAATGAACTTGAATAATACATCATTTCACCAATTACTACAGAAGATGTTATTCTGTGATTTTTCAGGAAAGAGAGAGGTATGGGTTAGGTCCCACAGAGTTGGCCTTCTCCGGGTCCCGTCAATGAAACAATGTCGTCTGGCAGGACCCAGGGGAAGAGTCTTCTCTGTGGCGGCCCCGACCCTCTGGAATCAACTCCCCCCAGAGATTAGGACTGCCCCCACCCTCCTTGCCTTTTGTAAACTCCTCAAAAACCACCTCTGTCATCAGGCATGGGGAAACTGATTCCCCTGGGCCAATCCCACTTTGTGTATGGTATGTATGAGATGCATTATTGTCTTTTATATTAAAGGTTTTAAAGTGTTTTTAAGTATTGGAGTTGTACTGTTTCTGTTGTGAGCTGCTCCGAGTCTACGGAGAGGGGTGGCATACAAATCTAATAAATAAATAAATGGGCCCCAGATGAAAGAGTGGCAATAAGAAAATACCATCCTGGATTTAACAATTAAAGTTCCAAGAAGTGTTTAGGTATACAGGTTGATCATCAAATATATTCATCCTTTTTTGTTAGCTGCCTCTTTCCATCTCTAGGCATTACTAAGGAGAAAACCAGGGGTGACATTCAAACCTTTTCCCTACTGGTTCTGTGGATGTGGCTTGGTGGTGGTGAGTCATGTAACTGAGTGAGTGTGGCCAACATGACATCACTCATGGTTAGGTGGGGCCAGACCACCCTATCAAGCCATATCCATCAAGCCACGGCTACAGAACCAACAGAAAAATTTGGCCAAGTCTTCTAGCGTGTAACCTAGCTGCTTCTTGTCTCCTTCTCATGTTTGCTCTGTGTGCATGAGCCTGAGAAGGAGAGAAGCAGCCGCATTGAATGCTATGGAAGAGAGAAGCCAAATTTTTATCCTTCCCTTCACAGCAGAGACGCTCCTTTTATGCCCCTCTGGCCCACTCTCTCCCAGATGTTGAAGTACCTTAAGGGGACAGATTGTAACAGCTCCACTGTGAATGGAAGGAGAAAAGTTCAGATTCTCTCTGCTCTAGCATTTAACGTTGAATGCTATGGAAGAGAGAAGTTGAAATGATTAATAGAAAAAGAAAAGTAATGTTTTTATATATGTTTTACTTTAAGCATAGTTTTAGTGCTTGTACTTATGTATTACTTTTATTCTATGTTGAAGAAAAATAAAATTTATATTTGGGGGGGGGAAAGCATTTAATGTTGAATGCTATGGCAGAGAGAAGCTGAAATTTTCTCCTTCCATTCAGAGCAGAGCTGCTGCTCTCTTTATGATCCCCCCTGGCCCTCTCCCTCCTGGGTATCTTAAATGGAGAAACAGGCTGCTGCAGCTCCCTTCCAAGCATGCTCCTTTCCCTTTGCTGTGAAGGAAGAAAAATTCAGCTAGGTCTTCTCCTTCTCAAGCATAAACACAGAGTGGAAGGGGTGAGTGGCCAGCAGGTGAATGGGAGGGGGGTGGGTGGGCCTACCAGGGGGTGGTTTTTACCAATTCGCTGAACCACTTCAAATTGCCACTACCAATACCCACAATCTGGTTCGAACTGGTCAAATTTCACCACAATTGCACCAACACTAGCATGGCACATAATTATATATAAATAGAAAGCAAAGCCCACATTATTTATTTATTTATTTTTATTTATTTGTCAAACATGTATTATTTATTTATTTATTTATTTATTTATTCATTCATTCATTCATTCATTCATTTATTTATTTATTGGATTTGTATGCCGCCCCTCTCCATGGACTCGGGGCGGCTAGCAACAATGACAAAAACAGAATGTAAAAATCCAATACTAAAACAGCTAAAAAACCTTGTTATAAAACCAATCATACATACAAACATACCATGCATAAATTGTAGAAGCCTGGGGGGGAATATTATCTTAGTTCCCCCATGCCTGACGGCAGAGGTGGGTTTTGAGAAGCTTATGAAAGGCAAGGAGGTATAGGATAGTAGTTTATATAAACATAACATAAATAAAAAGTAATGATAAAAATGGACAATAGGACAGTAGGATAGATATGGTAGGCACAATGGTGCGCTTATGCGAACCCCTTACAGACCTCTTAGAAATGGGGAGATGTCAACTGTAGACAATCTAAGGTTAAAGTTTTTGGGGTTAGGGGAAGAAACCACAGAATCAGGTAGTGTATTCTATGCATTGATCACTCTATTGCTAAAGTCGTATTTTCTGCAGTCGAGTTTAGAGCACTTTACATTTAGTTTGAATCTATTACGTGCTCCTGTATTGCTGCGATTGAAGGTGAAGTAGTAATTAACAGGAAGGACATTTTGGTATATGATTTTATGAACTACAGTTACATCATATCGGAGGCAACATGGTTATAAATTGTCTAATTACATTATTTCAACTCTGGTGAATAAGGTATTCTGTTGCGAGCAGAGGAGTGAAGGACTTTTCTTGTGAAATATTTCTGGACTCTCTTGATTGTATTAATGTTGAATAATAAAGGATCTGCAATAAAACAACCAACCTCAAAAAGCATCTTGGACTACATCATACCTCTTAACATGTCTCACATTCTTTTATTTGTGAATTATTTGCATGCGAACACAGATACACATGGATGTTCTGATTAGGAGAGACCCAGGGTCTACTTTTCTAAATCATTGCCTCTATTTTCTTTCCGCCCCTTAAGGATATATTTTATATTTGCAGTATTTCATACACCTTTATTCTAAACTCAGTGTCAGTGTTGATTAATTTTGGTATCCCATCAAAGATAGGAAAGGTAGCCTCACTTTTGAGCCCTCAGTGGGTTTTAATGCAGCACAAAGGAAGACCACCTGTCATTATGAATTAAAGGAGCCACATAAGCCAAGAGTGTAGATAGTTCCCAGTCAATGAACAAGATCCAAAAGGCAGCCTGATCTGTCAGCTTGCATCAGATTTACAAGTTATAACTTGACTCCAGGCAGGCAGGCATCCATCCATCATAAGCCTGCAGTTTGTCTGAAAGGAGAAGGAAGATTTGCTGCAACTTATTTTTCCCATGCTTTTCTGAGAGCACAAAAGCTGACTGGATAAACTTCAAGTCATTCACTCTCTCTCAGGTCTACATTGGAAGGCACTGCTATGATTCCACATTGGATCAATGTGGTACATTGTTGTCTATAACCTTAACTGAAATAATTGTGTGTGTGTGTGTGTGTGTACAGATACATGTATATACATAAATACAGACAGAACTATTTTTTGCCTTTCAATGATCAAACACCAAAAAGCTGCATTTGAAAAAAACAAACACTAATATGCAATTGTCTTACGGTGTACCGTTCTTGTCAAGAAAGCATTTAGCTATCATCTTTTTAACATTGGCTTCTATTGAATCTGGACTCTTATCATTTGGAAGCAATTCATTATATGAGATGGTGTTTTGTTTTGTTTTTACATTTCCTAGAGTTCAGGTACCATAAGTGGCTGAAGGATGTGCACTTCTCTGAGCCCTAAAGTCCGAGGCCCTGGCCTCTCTGATATGCACCAGTACAGCCAGTGGTTGGCCAGCAGACATGAGGCTAATTTGTTACCAATGAAGGAAGATTTGGCTCTATGGCTGACAAACTTGCTGGGTAAGATTATTTCTACACACTGTAATTATTGTTATGCATTTCTAAATTTGATCTTGGACCCTGACATGCAAGTGGAAAAACCTGCTCTGAATTAAAGTTCTATCATCTGTCTTGTTTATTGTCTACTTCTATGGGCTGAATTCTAAATTCACCTGCTTTCTTATTTGGAAGGCCACAATAAAGTATTTCATTCATATTAATTTAGCATATATTTGTATAATATATGTATGTATGTATTGGATGGTTATATATAGGGGTGAATGGAAGAGGAAGACAGAAATGGCTTCAAAACAACAGCTCTTTATTTGGCAATTATTTACAATCCAGCAAAGGCGCTGTATGACAGCCAGCCCTTGTATAGGAGCTGCCAGATAATCTAGCCAATCAGCATTCAGTATTTTCCTTTCAGAATGGAGGACCTGACTGAAGCCTATGTGCTTCAGCCTGGGAATGTAATGGGGGAGGGGAGAAGGTGGGGAAAGGCTATAATAGAACTTTGAAAATTTTGTTTATTTATTTACCTGCTACCAAATATATTTATGCTGTGTTAAAAACCTGATTTACTATTTCCTTTGCCGGAAATGTTGAAGATTTCTTTCATGTAAGGTCTACCTCACATGAGTAAGGTGATTTTCATAGGCATCCTTAGGATAGGAGGAACAAGTGAAAAAAACATGTATGGCAGTTATCGTAGTGCAAACTGCACCTTAATGTACTTCTTTCCACTGTCATGATGCAAGTATGAAAGGCTGTAGTCTGTGTTGTGACACCACAATGCATACTTTGATAGCATAATGAATAGCTGTGGATATCACTATTGTGATACCTTTCCTTGGAATTAAATTGAAGTGTGAGAAGCCTGGGAATTGGAGATATAATTGGGTAGTAATGTGCAAGGCAATTTACACCAACCCTTGGCTGTAAACTAAATAAGTGCATGAGACTTCTCTCCAATTGTGACATTTTAATATAAATTTTAAGAGCAAATTCTCCTTCATCAGATGGAATGGAATGAAAATTGATGGGAAAATAATATAACCTAATTTTTCTGCATTTGCATTTCAATGTCTACCTTGGATATTATCATCTGGTTTTCTTCCCCTGTCATGTCTCATGCAGACTGGATTCTAATCTCTTTCACATATGTCCTGTATTGCAAGACATAATAAAACAAATATCATGCAGTGAAATAAAGTTTATGGTTTCAGCACATTTTCATTACTATTTAGTGATGCTTTTGAATCAGTGTAAGGGGCTAATTTTCATTACTATTTAGTAATTTTTTGTTTACTATTTATTTTTATTACTATTAAGTGGTGCTTCTGAATCAATGTAAGGGGCTAAAACATATACTGTATATTTATATATTTTAAAAGTACTGTTCAAAAATAATTTTAAAAACCAGAGATTAAATAATATATTATTTTATGATTAGTTGGTTTTCTGGGCTGACCAGATTTTTTTTTTACATGATTCATTGGCAAATTTAGATTTTTCTAAGAATAATTCACTATGCACTATTTGAAGGCATATGTATGTTTGTTCTCATTATTTTATATATGACTATTACAAGTAAAAAGTGTTGATATTTGCTCTTACTGATCACTTATATGAATCTTGGGGATAAAATTGTATTTTTAATTTGAAACGGTAGAGGAAGCAATGAGTCTGGATACTGATTTTTGCAAGACTAAAGCCTTAAATGCTCAGCATTGTAATTATATTGACTGGAATGTAACTTTAGTTGTGGAACTTTACCATAATTTTGCCATGCACTGCTTTCTAATGAACTGATGATGATTTAGCACCTGTATGTGTGAGAAAAAAAAGAACAAACCAGATTTTATCTTCTTTCTGGCACAGAAACCCTTTTTTCCAGTTAAACTGCTTCATTTACTTTCCAAACATCTTCACTCTTATTTAGATTAAACAGGTAGTGTCAGCCTAAAGTGCTTGGAGTCAAGCATTTTCTGCCCCATTCACCAATTCATCTGCTACAGAGGTTTGGTATCATATAGTGAATATGATAGGATCTCAAGCTAAGATTATAACGTTACAACAGGAAGGCTACTTCGATACATCTAATTTGCATACCTTCTTATAGCAATTTCATGTTCGATGTTGCTATTCTCTGTTCAATCTATATTTTTATGCCTCCCCCTCCTGCATCTGGATTTAAACAAGTAATTGGTTTGGAAATAGTATTGAGGTCATGAACCATGTTGATCAGAAACACAATTTGTTTGAATCACAAGCAACACTACAACAACTTTATTCAACCAATTTTGGCCATGCTTAGGATACCAGTGAGTGAACCAATGGCCCCTCTAATGTTAGAAAAAGGTGCATGGCAATTGGAAACTGCTGTGCATCATTCCCTAGTCCTATGTGCGGGCACACAATCGTGCAGCCTCTGATATCAGAAACCAGTGAGCGGCACTTGGAAACTGCTGCACATCAGTCTCTCAATATGTGCGCAGCCGCATGGTTGCACAGCTTAGAAGAAATACTGGACTGGACCAAAAAATAAGAAAATTCAAAAGACAATGTGAGACGAGGACGCAAGATTCTATAAATTACAATGAGGCAATGTACAAATTATGTCAATTTAATAATAATCTATATACATAAGTGTAGATTTGTGTAGAAAAGTTATGATGTTTAAAATGAAAACAAAAAACTTAATAAACATTTTTTAAAAAATGGAAACCACACTTTTTTAGAGGTGGGAAAATAATTATGCTAACTTGTTTTATAGCATTAATACTGTAATTTCCAGAGGTAGTGAGACTACCAGGTTCAATGAAAGATTGTACAAGCCAACTTGGACAGCCTCAAGGTAGAGAAGAGTGCTTTGCAGAGATATTGGAAAGAAATATTATAGATGTTGCAAATGAAATATTTTGAATGAAGAAAAATTTAGTGAAATGTATTCTATTGTTCTATTATTATTCAATAGAAGTTTTAATTTATCTATGGAAATACAAATCAGAACATAATGAAATATTAACATTAGTTTTATTGCAATAATTTTATAACATTATATCTTAGTATATTCAACCATTTGTTTGATGAGAAGTTCAATATTGGCCAAGAATTCCCAGGAGTATGGAATATTTAACTCTAAGGGATTGCTGAACCATAATTTGGAGCACTTCCAGTTAATAGCCTTGATTTTATTTGGCTTAGAGATTCAGGATTCCATTGGTTATGGTCCAATTCAAGATTCATTAGTAACCCAATTCAATTCAAACTGATCAAAAATTCCACTGAAAAAGGTTTTGCTTGTAGAGCATGATACAGAAATTTCAAAACATTTGAAATCTGATCACTAGTTGGCAAAAGGAAATAAAAGTAGCAAGATAGGTAGACTTGATAAGCACAGAATTTAATGTATTAAATGTCATGGATTACTTCCTTGTGTCGGTGTCTCTCTATTATCCACCAAGGAAACAATAATCATGGATATTGGAAGATGTAGTTGAGCCACATTTGGAGAGCCATATATATTCCTCCTCCGTATGTTACAGAGTAGCCAAAGGCTGTATGTATGTGTGTATGTATGTGTGTGTGTATGTAGTTTGTCAAACATGTATGAGATAACAGGTACAGTAATAGTAGACAGGATAGTGCACTTATGCACGCTCCCTTACAGACCTCTTAGAAATGGTGTGAGATGTAATTATATTTTGTTGGCTGCAATATTGAGAGTTGAAGACCACAAATTGAGGTAGATTGACCTATATGTAATTGGTATTTCTTCAATCTTTTAATATGCCTGTTTTTCTGTGAGGAAAATATGAGGAGACTTATTGAGAGTGCTTCCAGGCTTAAGAATCTACTGGATATACAGAATGCTTTTTCTGTAATCATTTCAATAAACATTATATGTAAGACTTCCTCCTCTTAAATTTATTAAATAGTTACATGAGCAAACCATTACAAAGAGAAAGAAAAGTGAGAAAGGTGACTGATGAGAACAACATGTTTTCATGAAGAACTCTGATGAATTGAAATAGTGAATTCTTTAAAATGTGAAAATGGACATACAGCAAAAACAAAATACCATGAAACAGCATGAATTTATAAACATGGTGTCAGGAAGACAAAAGCTCAGAAGGAACTGAGGCTTACAGAGTGAATGTCAAAAACAACAACAACAATCATTTAAATGTGTGCAAAATAAGAGAAAAGTTGAGTTACTTTTCGGAGAAGATGCCAAAATTGTTAAAGAAACTGAGGAGAAAGCTGAACTGCTTAATTTCTATTTTTGCCTGTGACTTTTTTTTTTTTTAAGATTAAAAAATTGTCCATCTTTTCAGCAGCTGCAGGAAAGACATGCAGGTCAAAATTGGCAAGAAAGTGGAGAGAGAACACTAGCTGCTTTGAATGAATTCAATTTGCCGGAGCCAGATGGATTACATCCCAGGTGGTAAAGAAGCTGGCAGATATGATGTCAGAACCACTAACTGTAATCTTAGAGAACTGCTGGAATATGGGGGATGTGCTAGAAGATTGAAGAAGAGCTAACATTTTTTCCAATCTTGAAAAACAGGAGAAAAAGTGCAGAAAAATATATGCCCTACAAGGCTTGGTTTCAATATCTGGTACAAAATAGTGGGTTTTCAGGTGTTTAGAAAGGGCAAAAGTGAATACTGAAAGCCAGCATGAGTTTCTTAAAAACAGTTTAGTATTTATCTTTTTCTTTTACAAGCTGACTTGTGTAATAGATCAATGATTGTAATGTGCCTGATCTTCAGTAAGGTAATTGATAAAGTAGACCACATTCTCTTTCTTGCTAAATTGGGGCAATGTGAGACAGATGATTCCAGTAATGGATTTATGCCTAGGTGGAGAGAGATATGGAGTTCTTCTGACTGCATGTGCCTGCTTATTTAAGCCATGTGCATTGTGCACGTATGCACATGGCTTCAAAATGTTTCTAAATAGGACAGAATAATAATAATAATAATAATAATAATAATAATAATAATAATAATAATAATAATGTATTAGATTTGTATGCCGCCCCTCTCTGAAGGGTGGGTGGGCAGGCCCACCCTCAGTTGCATATACTGGTTTGCCCGAACCGGCTGTATACCACCTCTGATCCTAAATCTTATGAAGATTTAGCTGGTGGAAAGATCAAAAGCAACGGGAGAAAATATTATTTTACTGAA
The DNA here is from genome assembly GCF_031021105.1 of Erythrolamprus reginae. NCBI lineage: Eukaryota > Metazoa > Chordata > Lepidosauria > Squamata > Dipsadidae > Erythrolamprus > Erythrolamprus reginae. The sequence continues at coordinate 110,796,216 of NC_091950.1, forward strand.
AGAGTAGTAGATCCTTGGAACAAACTTCAAGCAGACGTGGTTGGTAAATCCACAGTAACTGAATTTAAACATACCTGGGATAAACATATATCCATTGTAAGATAAAATACAGGAAATAGTATAAGGGCAGACTAGATGGACCATGAGGTCTTTTTCTGCCATCAGTCTTCTATGTTTCTATGTTTCTAAGACTGATTAAAAGATCTGAGTATGTTTAGCTTAAAAAAGAGAATATTTATCTAATTTAAAGTATGTATCAAATAAAGTTTAGATTTTATAATTGGCCAGAAATTAGGAATCAATGTAAGAAACAGAAAGGGAAAAAAAGGGGGGGGGAGCCTGAATGATCAATTATTTAATTTAAACATACCTGGGATAAACATATATCCATTGTAAGATAAAATACAGGAAATAGTATAAGGGCAGACTAGATGGACCATGAGGTCTTTTTCTGCCATCAGTCTTCTATGTTTCTTTGTTTCTAAGACTGATTAAAAGATCTGAGTATGTTTAGCTTAAAAAAGAGAATATTTATCTAATTTAAAGTATGTATCAAATAAAGTTTAGATTTTATAATTGGCCAGAAATTAGGAATCAATGTAAGAAACAGAAAGGGAAAAAAAAGGGGGGGGGGAGCCTGAATGATCAATTATTTAAGTATATATGAAATTATAGCTTAATTTACTAGTGGCAAAAAACCTGTACCAATTTATATAGTGAAATAGAAAAATTGTGTGTGTGTGTGTGTGTGTGTATGTGTGTGATATTTTTGCTGATAATTAAAAGGAAGGGAGTCTACTATAGATCTATTTCGGGCTCATTAGCCTTCATCAGGTAGCCACACCCTTTTACTGGGATTTGAATCAGGGGCCTCTGCCTTGTAAGGCAGAGGTCCTAGCCATTAGGCTACAGGCTCAACTCTTGTATCAGCTTGTACCAGGGAAGGGTTATGTTACACCTATAGATTATAGTTGTCGGCTATAAAAATAACTTATCTGCCTTGGAATATGGCCCCTGGTGGGGCCGACAGGCAAAATGGAGCTGTGACGTTCCTTCAATATACCAGGATGAATCGACAAAAAAATCACAGACACACACACACACACACGTATATATATGACCATAAAATTAAAGAGTATCGCGTCTTTAAATTTTATATCTGTACATATTTTTTTTGGTTTTTTTACTTTGTATTTTCATTTTTAAAAAGTTTTAAAAAAATATTTATCAAATTTATATTACTCACTATCACTCCATATCATTAAAGGTGACTATGAGTAGTGTACTAAAATTGATAAAACAGCCAATATAAAAACATCAAATAAAGAATGATAAACATGGACTCCTCAGAGGTAGCCTCAATATTTGGAAAGGCTGTCACAGGTACTCTTGCATATCTCTGCAGAGATAATTGTCAGCTGTTGATTGCTAATCCAATCCTCACCTATTTGGCAGGGGAAAGAAACACAAGCCAGCCAAAATAAGCTCATATAATCAATCCCAAACTCACTGGTGGGCAAAAGAAGAAACATGGGATGATCTGAAGTCTCTGGATCGGGAATTGGACTTAAAGAGATCTTTATAATTGTAAAAGCTATAATACAGTGTTTCATTTAATCAATTTCTGGATGTATGGATCTCACAGAGTTGGCCTTCTCGGGTTCCGTCGACTAAACAATGTCGTTTGGTGGACCCCAGGGGAAGAGCCTTCTCTGTGGCGGCCCCGGCCCTCTGGAACCAACTTCCCCCGGAGATTAGAACTGCCCCCACCCTCCCTGTCTTTTGTAAACTACCCAAGACTCATTTATACCGCCAGGCATGGGGGAGTTGAGATAGCCCTTCCCCCTAGGCCATTACAAGTTATGCATGGTATGTTTGTGTGTATGTTTGGTTTTATAATAGGAGTTTTAGTTGTTTTTATTATTTTTGTTAGCCACCCCGAGTCTACGGAGAGGGGCGGCATACAAATCCAATAAATTATTATTAATTATTATTATCTCAGTTTAAGCAATGGTCAGCCTGGCAGAAAACTTGGATATTGAAGTCTACACGTCTTAGAAACTGCCGAGATTGGAAACATTTTCTGTATGGACAAATTGAGGCTGCAAAGGGCAGCTGGTTTTAACAAAATCTGAAAGCATACACTGGTGTTATTTAAAACTTCAGGGTAGATGTTAGATAAAAGGTTTCTATGGGTGGGTCCATAGCTCTGGGCTTGGAGGGTTTCGCAGATGAGGTTAGTAACGGCATAGCCTCTCTCCTAAAGTGTTTCCATATTGTAGTTTAATGAAAAAGGTTGACTCCCATTAATTACTATTGTGGTATTAAAAGATGTGCAAATATTTTGCTGGAATGAGTAATGCATACATTAGACACCTCAAAGCTTTAAGGAGAACTCAAAGCTAGCTCTGTGTGTTCATTTTAACATTCCGGTTTGACATGGCTCAGGCCTGAGAAAACAATGAGAATTGCAAAAGCTATTTCCATGCCTCTAGAGAGGTCTTGCCTTTTGCCCAACTGATCATCCATCACCTGGCCAGCTATCAGCAGTGCTGAGACAGCTGTCTTGATTAGATTGCAAGAGAGGACAGGCCTTCTTCCCATCAGTCTTAATAATGTAAAGATATCTATTCTGATTGGTGTTTCGTATATGAGGTATACTTGTAACATGTAGCATACATATTTCTAACGATTTCAGGTTAGGTCTTGAAAATTACTTTAGGTTTCGCAAATTAACATTTTGTCTAAAACCTAAACTTTTCAGAAAAGTTTAGAGAGAAAAATAGTACAATGAAACATAATCCTATCCTATCAACTGATGGGAATGTTTATAGTGTTTCAGTTTGTCTTCTCGGGCAAAAAGGTAACCTATGTTTGTTGCATATTATGTTGGTTTTTGGATGAGAAACTACTGGAGATAAATGACTCAACTGGTAGTAACCCAAACTGTTTGAAGCCATTTGCCAGGGAAAAAAAATCTATAATTCCTAATTTGCAATTTTAGCCTCTATATAGAAAGAAAAAATAATTATGTAGATTCTTACTTTAAAAGGTTTATGGTGCAAACATAGAGCTGTCAAATGTTCCAATAGACAAAAATATATGTAGAGACAGTGATGGGCTGTCAAAAATTTTACTTCCACACCGTGAGCGTGGCTTATTTGTGAGTGTGTCATGTGACCGGAGTGGCTTGCTGGCCATGTGACTAGGTGGGAGTGGGTTAACAGTCATGTGATTGGAGTGGCTTGACAGTCATGTGACCGGGGGGTGGCTTAAAGGTCATGCGACTGGGTGGGAGTTGCTTACCAACTAAGATAAGTTTTGAAATAGGTGTTTGGACTCTTTCAGTTGATTAAGTCACATTATTTGAATAGCCACAAAAAGGACAAATGATTGTTGAGGAGCACAGTAACATTTTAAGGTTTTGTACTAAACCCACAAAGGTTATAGTAGTTATAGTACAGTACCAGATATCTTAGCTACACTGCACTGACTTGATAGCAAATTCCTTGGTACGCTGTGTACGAAGGAATTTGTTATCAAGTCAGTGCAGTGTAGCTATATAGTTTATAATGAAATCAGTCACTACAGCAGCTAAATTCCATTTTAGGAAGGAGAACCATGTTTTTGCAAGCAGATATATTCTTAAACCCAAGGACCTATAGCTATTGTGTAATTGTTAATCTAATCTTCTCTACTTCAAAGTCATATAATTAAGAAACTGCAGCAGAAGCCCAAAAACCACAATCTACGATACTTACATTTTTTAAAAAAATCTCTCTATGCTGAGATCTTCCTAGAATGGCCAGATCCAATTTTTTTCAAGCCTGTTTTAGGAATAGTGACGTTAGGAAATTGAATGCATGTCTTTAAAAACTCCCCCCAAAATGAGACACTTTCCCACCCCTTTGGAAGGAATTTTGAAGGGGAAACAATTCTGCAAGGGATCTGTTTTATCAATTAACTGATACAAATCCTGAAAAAAATACTGCATTTTTCAGAGTATAAGACATACCTTCCCCCCTCCAAAAAAGAGGCTGAAAAATGTAGATTTTTTTTCAAAGCCTATTTTTTTCAACCTAAACGAGATGCTAATGATCTTACTGGCTTACAGGTTTTTTCATTGCTATTCTCTCAGATGAAGGTTTTTTCCCAGACCTAAGTCTTTGCTGACTTTTTCCTTTGTTATTCTCTCAGAATAAGTTTTTTTCTAGCCCAAAGTCTTTGCAGGATTTTTTTTCATTGTCACTTGTTCCATAGAATGTTTTTTTAACCCCCAAACAGGAGATAAAATAATGTGCTCAAGCAGACCAGACTTAAGATTTAGGGGTAGTGATTTCTGACAGTCTCAAAATGGGTGAGCAGTGTGGTCGGGCGGTAGGAAAAGCAAGTAGGGTGCTTGGCTGCATAGCTAGAGCCTGCGGAGAGGGGCGGAATACAAATCTAAATAATAAATAAATAAATAAATAACAAGCAGGAAGAGGGCGATGGTGATCCCGCTATATAGAGCACTGGTGAGACCACATTTGGAATACTGTGTTCAGTTCTGGAGACCTCACCTACGGAAAGATATTGACAAAATTGAACGGGCCCAAATACGGGCTACAAGAATGGTGGAAGGTCTTAAGCATAAAACGTATCAGGAAAGACTTAATGAACTCAATCTGTATAGTCTGGAGGACAGAAGGAAAAGGGGGGGACATGATCGAAACATTTAAATATGTCAAAGGGTTAAATAAGGTTCAGGAGGGAAGTGTTTTTAATAGGAAAGTGAACACAAGAACAAGGGGACACAATCTGAAGTTAGTTGGGGGAAAGATCAAAAGCAACATGAGAAAATATTATTTCACTGAAAGAGTAGTAGATCCTTGGAACAAACTTCCAGCAGACGTGGTTGGTAAATCCACAGTAACTGAATTTAAACATGCCTGAGATAAACATATATTCATCCTAAGATAAAATACAGGAAATAGTATAAGGGCAGACTAGATGGACCATGAGGTCTTTTTCTGCCGTCAGTCTTCTATGTTTCTAAGTTTCTATGCTAACCAGATGAATACTTTGTAGGGCAGATTCTCCCCCCCCCCAAAAAAAAAACTAAGGTGAATCTTTATACTCCAAAAATATGATAGTTGAAAATGTTAGTCCAGCTTATTCTACTGATTTCCTTTTTTCATATGTTTTTTGGGGTTTGCTAAAGAAATAAACACCATGGCCTTATTTCTGAATAAAATAAACAGTGAAGGTTCCCTCCAGAAGTCAGGATTGAATCCAAGTAACTACATAGTCATTTCTTGGCAGTAAGGCAAAACATTTGTCACAAGTGTTTCTTCTGCAGTCTTTCTTCGACTTCCATTCTGGCCCACTGCCTTGGCATTTTCTGATTTCTCCTATCCAATATTAACTACATTGGATTATTATTATTATTATTATTATTATTATTATTATTATTATTATTATTATTATTATTATTATTATTATTTCTATTATTATTTCTGTTGTTGTTGTTGTTGTTATTATTATTATCATTATTATTATTATTATTATTTATTAGTTTTGTATACTGCCCCTCTCCGAGAACTTGGAGCGGCTCACAACACTGCCCCTCTCCGAGAACTGGGAGCGGTTCACAACAAGAAAACATTACAAATCCAATATTTAAAACAGTTTAAAACCCTTAACATTAAAACAATCATACATTTCATACAGACCATAAATAAAGGTGGAAACGGCCCAGGGGAATCAATTTCCCCATGCCTGACAGCAGAGGTGGGTTTTGAGGAGTTTGTGAAAGGCAAATACCAACCCCCTATAAAATCATATGATTTAATAATAAAGTAAATAATTAAAGATGTTCCATCCACTTTCTGCCTGATTTCCCCCAATTTTGAAGCAGGATTTTTGCACGCAAGATACTCTCTTGAATTCATAGAACTTGTATGTGTGTTGAATTAGTGAAACTAATCCTGTTTGTTCTACTTTGTGTTAGCAAGTAATGCCAATCAGCAAGCAGACAGCTATACTGTATGTACATCAGCTCTGAAATAACCCCAGGGAAGGAAGGGAATGTATCTCTTTCTGCTCATGATCCTGTGACATCACTTTCCCTAGCATCTGAATATTAAGTGAGAATTGGAAATGTCACTTCTGAATGGTGATTTGTTTTAGATAATTCATTAACTTATTGCTCATCATCACATAGAATCCTTAGTGCAGGGAAAATGATTAAAGCCCTACATGGCATCGGACCAGCATACCTCTGGAACCGTCTTCTGCCACACGAATCCCAGCGGCCGATGAGGTCCCACAGAGTTGGCCTTCTCCGGGTCCTGTCAATTAAACAATGTCTTCTGGTGAGTTCCAGAGGAAGAGCCTTCTCTGTGGTGGCCCTGGCCCTCTGGAATTAACTCCCCCCAGAGATCAGCACTGCCCCCACCCTCCTTGTCTTTCGCAAACTACTTAAGACCCACCTATATCGCCAGGCATGGGGGAATTGAGACATCTCTCTCAGGCTTTTTATAGTTTTATGTATGGTATGCGTGTGTTACATGGTTTTTAAATGATGGGTTTTTAGATGCTTTTTTAAATATTAGATTTGCTTACATTGTCACACTGTTTTATTATTGTTGTGAGCCGTCCGAGTCTTCGGAGTGGGGCGTCATACAAATCTAATAAATTATTATTATTATTATTATTATTATTATTATTATTATTATTATTATCCCATTAAAAAAACCATTGCTGCTCATTTCCCCACGTCTTAGGCAGATGTGTATGGGGTGTTGATATTGAAGGACAGGACTGCAATTCCATAAAAGAGAAACAACATAATCTAAAAATATTTCACTAGATTAGGGATCAGCAATCCACAGCTCTGGAGCTGCATGTGGCTCTTTCATCCCTCTGCTGTGGTTCTCTGTTGCAAGTCAACTCCACTATTGATAGGGTTTTCGGTTAGGACAGGTAAAGGAAAAAGGGTGCCATGCTAGGAGAAGACTCTATGGTGGGGAGAACCAGACTTCTGGTGGGCAGAGGGAAAAGGTTGTCATGCTAGGAGAAAACTCTATGGTGGGGGAGTGGACTTCCAGTTGGCTCCAGACTTGAACAGGGGGTTTCCGATTAGGCCTTTGTGGATTTTTGAGTGTTTAAGGTTGCAGACCCCTGCACTAGGATTGAAGTTTCTTGGATTTCAAGGTGATTATTATAGATAAAGAAGAAATGTTCCTTGCTGAACTCACAGTCTGTATACTGAAGGTATATTTTTCAAGTATAGATGTTGAAAGCAAAATTCATTGATTTTAATTTGCAAGTTTGTGATGGTAACAGTGTTTCTTTCAGCATCTGATTACTTTTTAAAAACTTTGATTAGGTATATAAAATAGACTAATGAAGTAGGATTAATAAACTGTAAATCATGAAACAGGATATGATTAGAATATCATATGACAATTTTACTCATGCTTAAGGTTATAAACAACCTTTGTGCTAAATGAAACTTCACTTATAGTATTCTACCATTAAATATTGTAAATGTATTAATAAATTTGTGAATAAATCTCGGTCGAATTAAAACATGCTGTTATGTTGGAAGGGAAAAAAGTGGAGCAACTATTGTATAACAGAGTTTATATACTCAAAAAACCTTACAGTATAGATCAATCATTAGACTTAACTATTAGAATTTAATGTGATAACTATTTTTGTCATAATTAAAGAAAAAAGCCAGAATGTGTTGCTATGTATTGCTGCAAAAGCAATATGCTTTTTATTTCTTAAATTAATAACATTTTAATTATGGTTTAAATATTAATGCACTTCATTAGATACCCCAAAATGGGTTTTTTACATTTTATATTTTTGCATAATGCCCAGCCTTCAGTATAACCAAATAAATTGATAAATAAATTAAATGTCAAGCTTACTAAATTAGGTTTTGATTTGTTTTATAAACTTGTAAGTGGCAAGTAAAGAAACTCTGAAATTTCCACAATATGATAGCCATTTACATTTTGGTCTTAGGCTTTGGGCAAGCTATAATTTTAAAGAGCACAAAATTACATAACAATTTAGCAACTGAGACATTAAATTAAAGAAACACGAAAAGCCATGATTCTTTACCGTGATTGAACTTGGAAACTTTAAGACCCCGTTGAAAAAAAAGATACTTTGTTTGGGGATTTGAGAGAGATTTTTTATCAGTCCTTTTTGAGTTTACATACCGATGGGGTTGTTTTGTTAAGAAATCCTGATCTTGGAATTTTGTCCTGGATGCAAGAGTCAGTTGTACTTTCTTATTTTATGGATGAACCCTTTTAATTTTATTTATTCATTTGTCAAACATGAACAAGATGGCAAGTATAGGTATAAACATAACATAAACAAAGAAATGTACAGATGAATGGAGACAGTAAGACAGAGATGGTAGCAGTAGTGAATTCTAAGACCCAATGCTACTGGCGCGACACTTCTGCACTGAAGCATTTCAGCTACCTTACTGGTTTACCGAATTGGGCCGATCTGGGAGCAACCCACTGCTGGATGGTGGGCGCTTATGCACGCTCCCTTTACAGACCTCTTAGGAATGGAGTGAGTCCAATTGCCTTTTGAAAAAGTACCTTTGAGACAACTATGACTGATAGGCTTTTTTAAGGACATCTTGGCTTTGGAGCTTTAAGTCTTTCCCTGTGTTTTAGATTAAACACAGTGAGTCATCTTGTTTTAATAAAGACTGGATTGGCATACTAAAATAATAATATACAACAAGCCATTGTTTATAATAAAAAAACCCAAAATCCCATATAACCATCATGAAAGCCAATCTTATGTAGTGATTAAGACACCTGGCTAAAACTGGGTGCTTGTGAGTTCTAGACTGACCCTCGGCTTGAAGGCAGCCACTGACTTTGAACTAATCATTCTTTTCTTAGCCCTAGGAAGGAGGCAGTGTAAATCACTTCTGAAAATCTTGCCAAGAAAACAGCAGGAACTAATCCAGGCAATTGCCAGTAGTCAACAGTGACTGGAAGGAATATAATATATAATATATTCTGTGTACAATACTGTATATATACCAACACCCGCACTATGTAACAATGTAATGTGTACCCCAGATCAAATTGTAATTAATTATTATGTTTTCTGGAAACATGCTTATTTCAATTACAATTTAAGTAACTGCCATAGACATTGTTAAGATTATTAGGCAGAGTTTTAGCTATTAAGTCATGGTTATATTAAAATGGTAGTGGAAGTGTGCTGAAAGAAATGATTTGTGGAGACCTCTATTGCATGTGGGGGAATTCTGATTCAGGCTTTTTAGCCAGCATCCCAAATTGCATTGAGAATTTCAACTATAGCTAAATGAGAATGGCAACACTTCATGCATTTTCTGCAGGCAAATTATGTTTCGGATTTTTATTTGGCTTGCACGGTATAAATGCATTTGTAGAGATTATAAAGTATCCTCATAATAGTTCTATATCTTCTTTCATGCCTGCACCCAGAGGGCCATGAAAATTAAAAAAATAACTACATTCTAATTATTCCAGTTATTTTACAACAGCATTTCTTGCAGTCTGGTACAGAACAAATTCTGTAATAGAAGGAGCAGTGCTTTTCTGTATTCCTATTTTGATGCAAACTAGGTATTGGCAAGAAAATCCTAGAAAGAAGATTTCTTCTTTCTAAGATTTTCTTTCTAAGATTCTTATAAAGATTTTCTTTCTAAGATTCTTGGACGATCAAAAATGATCAAGATGTAATAAATGGATAAGTCATGTTACTTGACTGCAACAATTTGTTTTCATGTAGTCTATAATTAGAGATATTATATAGTCTGTCATTAGGCTGTCTTAAGCCCAAGCTAATTGTGGTTCATAAAATCATCTGCTACAATGTCCTTCCTGTAAATGAATACTTCAGTTTCAACACAACAATACAAGAGCACACAATAGATACAAACCTATGATAAACTGTTCCAAACTTGATTGCAGAAAATACAACTTCAGTAATAGAGTGGTCAATGACTGGCTGTAGTTTCATCCCCAAACTCCCAAAATTTTAACCTTAGACTGTCTACTATGGACCTCACTCCATTCCTAAAAGGTATTTAAAGGGCCTGCATAAGTGCACCACTAAGTATACCTAAAGAAGCATTACATACCACTTACCAATGATAGACATTTTTATCTATCATAAAATGCTCAAGGGCAGTGCCTTTCAGGGATATGCATTACTCAGAACCTGTTCTCCAGGCGATGTTGATGAGCTAATCTAAGGGCTGTGGAGGTAATTGCCAGAAGTGGTATTTTGCCAGTTCGGACCAGTTCAGGAGAATCGGTAGCGTCAACCTGCAGATGGGCCCATGCACCTACCTAACCACCGAACCCTACCACTCAACCACGGCTCTATGCTGTCCTATTTCTGCATGTTTTGAAGCTGTGCACATGGGTGCAAATCACATGCATGAGCAAAGCACATACATATACGTGGACATGGCGCGTGCCATAACATTTGTGAAACTGTAGGGCAGAGATGGTGAATCTATGGCACATGTGGCATGAGGAGCCATATCTGCTGGCATGTAAGTTGTTGCCTTAGCTGAGCTTCAACATTCATGTGTGTGCCAGCCATCTGATTTTTGGCACACATAGAGGCACTGGGAGGGCCGTTTTTGGCATCCAGAAAACCTCTGGGGGGGGAGGCATTTTTACCCTCCCCAGCTCCAGGGAATCCTTTGGAGCCTGGAGAGGGCACAACATGAGCCTTCTGGGCTCACCAGAAGTTGGAAAACAGACCATTTCCGGCCTCCAAAGGGGTGAGGGATGGTGTTTTCGTCCCTCCTTAGGCATTAAATTATGGATGTGGGCACTTGCGCATGCGTGATAGTGCACACACATGCTTTTTTGGCACCTGAGGAAATAAAGGTTCGCCATCACTGCTATAGGGAAAGTAAGTGAATACCACTTCTGGACTAGTTGCCTCTTTGTTTTTAGTACAAAGAGCTTCTGGATTTCTTTATGCCAATTGTCCTTTTCCAGCTGGCTTGCTCTTATGTGTTTATTTATAAGTAAATTATTTTATTTATTATTTATTTGTTTGATTTGTTAAGTACGCATTGGTAGTATACAAAGATATAACAGTGTTTATATACATGATACTAGTAAGAGAGAAATATTAGGACGGGGGAGGAAGGCATGCTGGTACACTTATGCACGCTCCTTGCATACACATAATATGTATTATTATCAATGCATAATCAGTTTAAATAAATATGGATAATGCATTATTATCCTTATTTATTTAAACTGATTATGGATTCATATATAGCTGTTTAAAAAAAGTTATAGTTTTAAAAAAATGTCATATTTACTTTTTTGCACATCCTACCTTTTGCACTTACTGGTAGTAATTTTATCAATGCTGAAGGTGTTCAAAGTGGTGTTAGTAGCATTATTAACTGGAGTTTACCAATAATAAATCAATCAAAACTAAAACAAAAACAGTGATAAATCCTGCCAGCAACAAAAAGGAACAGGTATAACCTATATCCAATAGTGCTTGGGCTAATTATGCCCAGTTCTAGTAGAAGAGCAAGTCTTTTCAAGGCCCTCCATTTTTTAATTATTAGATTTGTCAGGAATTGTTTTATTGCTGTTGTGAGCTGCCCTGAGTCTATGTAGAGGGGCAGCATACAAATCTAATAATAAATAAATAAATAAATAAATAAATAAATAAATAAATAAATACATACATACAAACATACATACATACATACATACATACATACATACATACATACATACATACATACTCTCGGAATGGAAGCCAGCCAGATCTAAAAGGAAACTTCATTCCAATGGGTAGGAAACTAACTGTGAAGATTAAATAGAGCTATAATATTTATTAAACCTGAATAAGCAAAATACTCCTTTTCTGTTCCAAAAAGTATCCAATACTCCCACCATCCTCATCCCCTCAACTTATTAAGGTAAATGACATCCAGTCCATTGGCTGTTGCTTCCAGCACCTTCTCATCAAGTTAAATCATATATCTTTTGACTGGTGCTGTAGTGTAATGTCATCCTCCTCAAATCCTAAAGGAAAACTGCTAAATTTAGATGATGGAAACATACCTTTCCAGCCAATCTGGCATTGCAATCATCTGCATTTATAAGAAATGTCTCAGTATGTGAAGCTACTACATTGGCTACATGTGTTTTAAGCTTTAGAATAAGGCTCTTCGGTGTTACCACTAACTGCTGTGGGGAAAATACAGATTGGCAATCATGAAATAAAATATGTTTTGACTTCATTGACTATAGCTTTCCTCCAATAAAGGTTTTGCTATCTTTAAAAAAAAATACAAATCAGTATGTGATTTATAATGTGAGATGTATTTCTTTAGCAGGGAGTCATCACAATTTGATGCAAGCAAAATCCACAGTGCAGTCATTTTTTCCCCCACACAATGAACAATCCACAAAACTGGTGCTGATTGGTGTTCCTTTTGTATCATTTTCAGGAAAAGAAATAACAGCTGAAACCTTCATGGAGAAATTGGATAATGGTGCTCTGCTCTGTCAACTAGCAGAGACTTTACAGGAGAAATTTAAAGAAAACTGCATTGAAATCAAGTTTGGGAAGGTAAACTTACCTTAATTTAAGAAAGTAAATGCATGGAAGGAGTCTTGTTTATTTTTTCATGATTTCAATATTTCCAGTGACAATAACTAATGATTTATTTCATCTGTCATTTTTCTGCCATATGCAAAATTACTAATGCTGGGGAAAGCTATAATCTAATAGGAAATCATGATTCAATGTTTAATCAATCACTGTCTTCAATGTCATTCATTGGTGCAAAGTTGGGGTAAACATAAAATCAAATAAACGAGCATTTTAGGGATTATACAAATACTTGTCTCTGTATTAATCTTCCCCTTGGGGAATTGCATACCAGAGGGAATAAGGCAGGGAAGTTGACATAATCTATACAATTTAATTACAATTTTGGGTGGGGTGTAGAAAAGATGCAGTGATGTTTAGTTCTCTTTCTTAATATACTCTGACCTAGAATGGCCTGCTTTGAGAAACAGTACCATAATAATTTTGTAAAAGTATCTGGAAAAGCCTTTCCAGTTCTGTGGCCTGAGTTCTTTTAAAAGTAAAAATAACAAACATCAAACATAGGATCTTCCACTGTCAAAGCTGTATTTTGCTCCTAATCTGAGTTTCAATAGTATTTTTATGTATGATGCCAAACAATAGTTTATGACCAGCGGTGAGCTACAAGTCAGAATGCTAAATTGCGCTCACCGCCACGGTTCATAAGTTCTTGCGGGACCAGCATGATTTTGGTGCTGTACCTGTGGAGGTAGCAAAATTGCACCCAAGTTTCGACGAGGTTTTACCTGCGCCTCCATGCATGATTTTGCTACCTCCACGGGTGCAGCAGCAAAATTGCGCTGGTCCCACAAGAACTTACGAGCTGCGGCGGCAAGTGCAACTTAGCATTCCAGCTCATAGCCCACCTCTATTTATGACTTGATCTATAAGAAATATCAGCTATCAGGGGTTCCCAAATTTATCAATTTTAAGACTTGTGGAGTTCAACTGCCAGAATTCTCCAGCCAGCTATGGGAGAATTCTGGGAATTAAAGTCCATAAGTCTTAAAGTTGCCAAATTTGATGACCTCTGAGCTAGATGAAAAGGGTACCGAAGGTGAAAGAGCAATGAACAGGAGCTGGTGTCACACCAAATTCTGGTGGCTGTTACAATTATTCACATTTGCTTTCCCTGAAATGGTTAGCGCTGCTTCATAAATTAAAATGGAGTTGATTTGTTGCTACTTTACTATGTATTTTTTAAAAAAAATTCTTGCCTTTATTACCTTTATAAATAACTCAAAAGCCACACAATCAGTGGACTACAAGCCAGAACGCTAAATTGCACTCACCGCTGTGGCTCGTAAGTTCTTGCAGGGCCAGAACGATTTTGCAGCTGCACCTGTAGAGGCAGCAAAATCACGCAAGGAACTGCAGGTGTGTCCATGTTTCGGCATGCGCGGAAGGAAAAAAACCTTGCCAAAAGACGGTCACCCCTGCGGCTCCGTGCGCGATTTTGCTCCCTCCACAGGTGCAGCAGCAAAATCACGCTGGCTCCACAAGTACTTATGAGCCACAGCGGCGAGCACGATTTAGCGTTCCGGCTCATAGCCCACCATTGCACACAATATGCCTAACACTCCCCCCTTCATATTTTCCTCACAACAGTAATCTCATAAAGTGGATTGGGCTGAAAGAGAGCGATTGATCCCCAAATCACCCTGCTGGCTTTCATGCCTAAGATTGAAACTAGAACTCAGTTTTCTGGTTTCTAGGCTGGTGTATAGAAAAATAGAAACATAGAAGTCTGACGGCAGAAAAAGACCTCATGGTCCATCTAGTCTGCCCTTATACTATTTTCTGTATTCTATCTTAGGATGGATCCCAGGCATGTTTAAATTCAGTTACTGTGGATTTATCCACCACGTCTGCTAGAAGTTTGTTCTAAGGATCTACTACTCTTTCAGTAAAATAATATTTTCTCATGTTTTGATCTTTCCCCCAACTAACTTCAGATTGTGTCCCCTTGTTCTTGTGTTCACTTTCCTATTAAAAACACTTCCCTCCTGGACCTTATTTAACCCTTTAACATATTTAAATGTTTCGATCATGTCCCCCCTTTTCCTTCTGTTCTCCAGATTATACAGATTGAGTTCATTAAGTCTTTCCTGATACGTTTTATGCTTAAGACCATCCACCATTCTTGTAGCCCGTCTTTGGACCCGTTCAATTTTGTCAATATCTTTTTGTAAGCGAGGTCTCCAGAATTGAACACAGTATTCCAAATGTGGTCTCACCAGCACTCTATATAGCGAGATCATAATCTCCCTCTTCCTGCTTGTTATACCTCTAGCTATGCAGCCAAGCATCTTACTTGCTTTACCTACCGTCTGACTGCACTGTTCACCCATTTTGAGACTGTCAGAAATCACTACCCTTAAATCCTTTTCTTCTGAAGATTTTGCTAACACAGAACTGCCAATACAATACTCAGATTGAGGATTCCTTTTCCCCAAGTGCATTATTTTACATTTACCATTTTGCATTAACCATTTGATCAAATTGGTCTAGCGATTATGAATTTTGGTTGCTGTTTTATGCCATAATATGAAGATATAAAATAACTGATGAATGTGCAGGTCTATTCTTTCTTGAAGTTTTTTCCCCCCTTTCCATAAGCTAGATTCTTTTCTCAGGCAGTATAGATGTCATGCAAGTGAGAGCAGAAAACCTCACCCTAATCTTGTGCAAATGTGAGTGAGAGCGTGAGTGCAAGCATATTATTTCACATTCCATAGCTTAAGAATGAAAAGAAGTGGCCGCATAACAGCTTTTCAACCATTGCCAACATTTGCCAAGGCATGTTTCCGTTTTCATGGGTTCTTGGGTAGAAGCTTTAAGCTATAAACTCACAACTGAAAAATGCAAGTCTTGGTACAAAAGAGCCTTTACAGTCTATGAGAATGCTGTTACATAGAGTTTAACATACTATAAAGGATTCTTCCAAAGCATGAGATTCACTGCATTCATAATATACTGTATGTGCTACCAAAGAGTCAGATGGCTGCATAAGACTTATAGTGGAGCTCATGTCCAGCTGCTGTCTTGAAGATGTGGTTGGCAGCTGAAAACTTTAAGACACTTCAGCTGCTATTAAAAGCGATAAAGCACTCTGTAGGTAGGAGCAGGGTGATTGTTTTTAAAAAGGAAACAGCTGCCAGAAGTTCTGTGCTGGAGACAACAGCCAAACTGCAGCTGAGTGAGTGGGAGGCAGACAGCAGAGAAGAGGTTAGAAGGAAGGAAAGAGAAAAAGGGACAAAGAAGATTTTACCAATAAAGTAATTCCATGAAATGAAAGCTTATCAGTCACGTTTTTATATCTCAACAGAGTGCATGTCTCCATCAGAATTCATTGGCAGTTATTGTCTTTGTTTCATTTCCCCAAGTAAATTAAAACATTACTTTTTATAACTTAATGCATTCTTTCATATAATGGGAGCTTTCTGGTTTCTTTCTGGTGCCAAATCATGTCTCTCGAAGTAGAGCTTAAGAATTTATTGCACACTGAATCTCAAAGGGAAGCCTTCTTTTTCAATAACACAGAGATTGAGCAAGTGACTCATATTGAATCCTTGTTTCATTATATGGGAGCAAGAAATAACAAATTTTATATAAGCCATCACACATTGAGCAAGCACATTTTTGCTTAGTGGCCTGTTGTGTGGAATTCAAACCATAGTAGTTTAGCATGCTGTGTGAATGCAGAAAAAGAGTCAACTGAGTACACATTTACTTGTGAAGACAAGTAAAATGTAAAGAACAGAGTCCTACTTGGTTTTCCTATTTATTATTAAAATTAAATTTTTTATTAAAGTTTTATTCTTGATGCAACTTCTTGATGTTATTCTTGATGCAACTTCTCATACTTCAGTTTATCTGCTAAAATCACGCTACAAACCACATGTAAACGTGAATATAAGTAGGGATGGACTGAAATTGTCTTATTGATTCAAGTGTTATTTCAGTGGTGAAATAAGCTTGGTGGTTAAGAATGGTGGTGAGTTAATATTCCTGAAATATTTTGAGGGCACTAAGTAGGGAAAATTGTTTTAGGATGTTTTTTGGATGGTTCATGTGCCAAGACCTTATGCCTCAGCCACACATTTCCTTTGGCAGCATTAGTAGCATAAGTATATACTTCAGATAGGAATACAATGGTGAATAATCACAATCCAAATGATTTTCTTTCGGAAGATGCCATGTATAGACTTAAGTGAGCTGTGGTGGCACAGTGGTTAGAATGCAGTGTTGCAGGCTAACTCTGCATTCCACTGCCAGGAGTTTGATCCTGACCAGCTCAAGGTTGACTCATTCTTCCATCCTTCCAATGTTGGTAAAAGAAGGACCCATATTGTTATGGGCAATGAGCTGACTCTATAAACTGCTTAGAGAGGACTGTAAAGTACTATGAACCAGTATATAAGTCTAAATGCTATTGCTATTGCTAAAGTGATACTTGGCTTGGCTCATATTTATAAAAAAATAAAATATGAGCCTTATTTTATATGGCTCATATTTGACAAGCTTGACAGAAAGTGTTTGAACTTCAGAGTTTGAGAGGTAGGTGTTTAGGGGAAAATTTAAACAGCTATTATCCAAAAAGATATTTATATAATGAAAGTAAGATTCTCAACTCAATGCAAATAAATATAAATTTGAGACAATCTATGTTAATTATATTTCAGACTTAATACTGGTTACATTCCAACATCTCTTTCACATGAAAAATGTGTGCTGTCTTACTTTTACCTAAAAATAAACACTGGTAGTACCAATTCTAATAGCAAAATGTAGATTTGATGCTTTTCCCCAGTTTTCTAGATATTTTTTCAGAAGCAAGACAGGAAAAAAAGTATAAGATGAAAAAAGGCAGATGTTTCTTTCTTCATCTTTATGTAAGTTGATTTTCTGCCCACTGTGTAGTACCCTGCCAGGATTAAAAAAAAGTGTCAGCAAAACCAAAGATTAAATTTGCAGGGATCAAAATCATGGGGTAGATTAATCAGAGGTTGTGGCCATTTTCTCATTTAGAACAAAACATTATCTCTGAAAACTACAGTGGGCTTTGTTGACACTCATATTTCATCTTCACACAATGACTCATTTGGAGTGACTAATGCTATGAAGACCCTTCAGTGTCAGTAAGATGAGCCCCATCTGGCACTTTGTGTGGTCCTGTTAGGTTCTATCTCTTCCTACAAAGGGGAGGAAAAATATAGACTTCCTTTGCAACTTTCCTCTGTTACTGACAAGCCTTCAAAGGCCATGAGGGCACATCATTATTTTCATCTCAAAGTAACGGAATGCAACAAACTATTTTGGTCTTGTCAAAATCAATTTGGGCATGGCTCTTTCCATGATGTAAACCCATGAGAATAGTTTCAAAATGCCTGGATATGTAAAGCCCAAGACTATAAAGAATCCTATTGTGAAGAATCTGGGATAGCATAGAGTTCACATTTGGTGCATGAAATTTGTGCAAGTCATGTAGTATACATGCATTTGTGCTGGGAAAACAGCCTGAATCTGTTTCTCTAGCTGGGCGTGATGAGATACTTTGCCAATAGAAAAGACACTGTATCTCTATTCATACTCATGTATTTTGCGTAAATTATTTCCAGATTTTTTTTTTATTCCAAGCATTACAGTGCCTTCTTCCACCCACTCCCATCTCAGCTTGTTTCTTGATCAGGAAACACATGTCTTCAATTTTTATTATAACACGCTCTTCACATATTGCTGTATCTCATGCTACTGATTGAAATTCTGTGCTGTTCACATACTTAATCTGCACCTTTGAGCTTCCATATAGAATTCTATATTTGATGTATATATACTATTATAATGATCACTATGAGTTTACGGAGAGGGGCAGCATACAAATCTAATAAATAATAAAAAATAATTAATAATAATAATAATAAATAATAGTAAAAATAATAATAATAATAATAATAATAATAATAATAATAATAATAATAATAATAATAATAATAATTTCAAGACCATGACTTACAACCATAATTGAGCTCAGAGTTATGGTCGTAAATTGTGCCAGTCATTAATTGAGTCATTGCTCAGTTCCACTGTTTTGTGAAGCCATTAAGCAAACACCAGGGTTATTAACCAAATGCTACAATTGCTAAGCAAACATCTGAAAATAAGGACTGAATACTTGGAAAAAACCACCCAAAATCATGGTGGGGAGGATTGTGCCGGTGCCTACAGGGTCTGGGTGGGAGGAAACAGGCGCTGACTGAACCCTGACAAGATTGAGTGGCTGTGGGTTTTGCCCCCAAAAGATTATACCGAGTATCCATCTTTGGTTCGGGAGGGGGGAGAGAGAAATTATTCCCCTCAGAACGGATTCGCAATTTTGGTGTCTTCCTGGATTCACAGCTTAAATTAGAACAACGTGTAACAGCTGTGGCACCTTTGTACAGGTACACCAACTGCGATACTATTTGCATTGCAAGGCACTCCTTATAGCCACTCATTCCCTCATCACCTCACGGTTAGACTAATGCAATGTGCTGTATATGGGATTACTCTTGGGGAATACTCGGAGATTGTAGCTGGGCCAGAATGCAGCCGCACAAGCTGTCGTGGGAGCACCTAGGTACACCCACATTACACTAATACTCTGCAAGCTGCACTGGCTTCCCAATGCATTTCAAAGTGTTGGTTAAATCCCTATATGGCTTAGGACAAGGTTATCTTTGGGACCGCCTCCTACTGCATAGCTCCCTATGACTGGTAAGAACATCCCAAAGTCAGCATATAAACCTCATTTTCTGTACTGTAATAACAACAAAAGCAACAACAACAATAACTAACAATAACAATATAATAGGAGGATGCCAGGTTTAAACTTCAGTACAGTGTTGTCCAACTTTAGCAACTTTAAGGTGGCTGGAAATTGAAGTTTACAAATCTAAAAGTTACCAAGGTTGGACACCTCTGCTTTAGTAGCTTTCTTTCCTTAAAGACAAAGAGTCAATATTGGGCAGAGTGACCAAATATGAAACAATATCTTATAGGTCAGACTGAGCCTTATGTTTATTAACAATTAGAATTGTGCAATGTGTTCCCTATGAAACTCTATGGCAGGATGTTTTTTATTTATTTATTTATTTATTTATTTATTTATTTATTTATTTATTTATTTATTTATTTATTTATTTATTTATCCAATACACAATACATATTGAAGAGAATAGACATGTAGTAATATATATAAAGAAAAGGATAGAAGAAAAGATATAAAAATAGAGGAGAAGATACAAAGGAAGAAAATATATATGAGATAAGGGAGAGACAATTGGACAGGGGACGAAAGGCACACTGGTGCACTTATGTACGGCCCTTACTGACCTCTTGGGAACCTGGGGAGGTCAATCGTGGATAGTCTAAGGGAAAAATGTTGGGGGTTAGGGGTTGACACTACTGAGTCCGGTAATGAGTTCCAAGCTTCGACAACTTGATTGTTAAAGTCATATTTATTGCAGTCATGTTTGGAGCGGTTAACATTAAGTTTGAATCTGTTGCATGCTCTTGTGTTGTTGCGGTTGAAGCTGAAGTAGTCATTGACAGGCAGGACATTGCAGCATGAACATACGTACACACAGACCAACCAACCAACAAACAAAAGTGCGGATAGTAGAAGGAGAATTTTAATTATCCCCTACCACAATTCTTCGGTAATACTCCTATAATGACAGAAAAATAGTCAGCTATTTCAAGTACTTTACTTTATGCTAAATATTGATAATTTGTTGATGTTATTTGTTATTTTAAAATTAAGTTATGAAACAAGGATGCTCTGTTTTTATCAGACCTTGTAAGTAGGCTTTTTAGTGAAGATACATCTTTTTTGCTACTGCTTAAAAAAAAATCTGAATATTTCAATTTTTTTTCTTCGTGGTATTTAGAATTTCCCCACTTTTTATCTATTCTTTGGAGGACTATCTTGCTTTGCATATATTAAATTTGTTCTATTTCAAATAATTTTATATAAATCCACATTACCTTTGATTGTACTTGTGGTCATTGACCATTGTTCGTGCTTCTATTCCATACAAGTAAGGCAGAATATAGTCCTTAGAGAAACACTTTTTTCGGTCTCAGTGCCACTTATGACACTCTTGGACATGCATTTTGTCAATAGGAATCCAATATTAAATTCCAATAGCAAACATTTATTTTTCATAAACCTATTTTCAGTTTTAAATACACCTTCTTACATCTATTTTCTGTTCCTATTGATCACTCAAAATACAACTCAGGATAGTTGCTTGATCTCTTGTGGATTTAGTTGCAGATGGAAACAGAAAGGATAGACCAGAAATTAACCCAGTGACCTCTGGATGCTTTGATTTCTTACCTCCTATCATTTTCACCCAGTACAGTTTATGTTCTCCAATCAATAATGAGGTCATCTGGTTGATGGAAGAATTTTCTTGCATTCTCTCTTCCCAACCTATCTGGCCTTGATTCAGCGTGGATCCTCCTGCCAATTAAAAAAGAATGCAGATACAGTTTGGCCTTCATATTCAAAACTTTTTTTTTTGTTGAAAATATTGATAATAATATTCTGGTTGGTTGGATAATGGCTTCATAATAATTAACACCTAAAAGTTCACCCATGAACTCATTCAAGTAAATGGTTTAGGTGCTCTGTTAGCAGAAAAAACTGAACTATATCAAGAAAATGATTTTACGCTGACTTACGTTTAGCATTGTTGTGGGATGGGTGTGACAAAGCAACAACTGAAAGAGCTGAGTTTAAGATAAGCAGGCATAGAACAAATAAATAGATAATTGGGTAGCAGAGGTAGGTTCCTGTTTTTCGAACCGATTCTATAGAACTGGTAGCAGGAATTGCTTGTCAAACTCAAGGCCCGCCTGCCAAATCCGGCCTGCAATGAGGCTGAATCCGTCTCATGTGGCCATCCTGGAAACTGTAAAGGTTCAGCCCACATCACTTTAGCCACCCCTGCCATCCTGGTGGGTGTGCACATACACATGCCCAATTCTCTGTTGCCACATGCAGAGCAATTAAAGTAATCTGAGGGACTATGGTTAAAAAAAATATTATTTTTTTACTGTAGTCCCACAGATTATTTTCTCTGTATGTGGCAGTGGCAAAAGCAGCTGGAAAGGTTAGTGAAGGGATGTGGCTGCCCTAGGTGTGCATGTGTGTGTGTGTGTGTGTGTGTGTGTGTGTGTGTGTGTGTGTGTGTTTGGCCTGGCTGAAGGGCCTTCACGTAAGCTGGGGTGAGGTGGTTGGAGCAGCTCTGCCTTGCCCCTGCCTTGCTTTGTCATCCACCCTCTCTCCCACTTCATTTTGTTCTTTGCTACTTCTTTTCCTTGCTTGCAGGGAATCTAGCAGGAGGCTGAGCAACGCATTGAGATGGCAGTGATAAAGTGACGTGGGGGATGGAATCAGGTGGGCCACAGGCAGGACAAGGTGGAACACAGTTCCACCGACAGAAATGAAGCTGCATGCACAGCTCCAACTGACTGGCGGCAGTAACTTACTGGATTACCAGTCTCAATTTGGCTCTCCGTTTTTTCCTCTCCTGCTGCTGCTGTACATTCCTTGCTTTTTTCCTCTTTCCTCCTTCCTGGCCTCAGACAAGCTTCCCTCTCTCCTGCCCAGCTCCCCTCCAGCCTCACACGGCCACCTCCCAAGGCCAGGAGAGCCACGCTGAAGTAGTCTGGGCTGGGGCCTTTTCCCCTCGCGAAGCCCTCACTCTGCCCACAGCTGAGATTAAAAGTAATTGTGTGGCAGTAACAGTTCACTTCGATAATGATCATTCAAGCCACCCCCACCTGGTCACATGGCCGGCAAGCCACTCCTACCCAGTCACATGACCATCAAGCCACACCTGCAGTGTGGCAGTAAAAATTTGACTGCCCATTACTGAGTGGAGTACAAAGCAAGCCTGGGGTGCAGAACCTCTCTCCCTCGCTTCTCACCGGCTTACCTGAACACCGTCCCAGCCAACTGCTGTTTCAGAGAGACAGAGACAGGTCTTTCCAAACTCTGTGTGTGTGTGTGTGTGTGAGAGAGAGAGAGAGAGAGAGAGAGAGATCGCTGCTTTAGTCAGATCACCCAAGCTTCTGGCAATGGTGCAGATGAGAGAAACCACCTGAGCAGTGAGGTGGGGGAGGTGGAATATGAAGCAAGCTAGGCAAGGTGTATGGAGCTGCCCCACACACCCTGCACCAGCTTACCTGAGTGCCCCTCCAGCCAGGCACTGAGGCATTACAACTGCCACAGATGGAGGCAGAGGCACAGGGGGAGGCAAGTGATCCTGACATGCTGTGTGTGTTGCAGGCAAACCAAGAGATGGTGGGATAAATGGGTAGGCAGCCATCTTCATATCTATTAGCTGGTCTGCAGCCTACATGGTGCATCCAGATCGCATGCCATCCCCCGCCTCTTCTTTCACCTGATGCTTGGACAAGTAATCAACTCACCTATGCTGTGTTACATAGCCTGAGGCTCCTGCTAGACACCATTGGCCCCTGTGCCCTTGTCACCTCTAGTGCTGGCCACATCCTGCACTGATGACAATCTTAACTAGGTCTTATTTTTGAGGTAGAGTTTATATAGTCTGCAGAGACTAGACTGCCACACTCTTAAGTTTCCAGTCCTTTAAAAATGTGCAAACAATCAACAAACAAAACACTTTCTGTTGAAATGCAATGAAAGAATGACACAGAGATGATATACAGTATACTGATACAATCAGAATGATAAAAGCATGTCATGTTCAATGTATAATCTTAATTTGCCTCAAGGAAATGTAATCATTAAAAACTGAGGATTTAATAGCAGTCTGATTCCAGAGTGATCATTTCTGGAGATTGCAGTGCTGTTTTCCTAGCTGAAGACTTTGCCTCTGGGACACTGTGTGGTATTTGCATTATGACCAAATTTATATTCCAGCAGATTTAAGAGAAAAGAAGATTCACTGACAGCTATGTCAATAAATGCTGCCTATTAGTACATGGCTGGAACGATCCAGGTTATTGCTAATGATATACTGGTCTTCCAACTACAGGTTATTATTCTAGAAAGTGTGAGAGTTTCTCCCTCTCTTACTCTCTTTGAAGTAATTCATATTGCAGAAGTTCATTTTGTAATTTTTCTCCCAGTGTCTTGGATTTCATCTCCTTACTTTCCACACCATATTTTACTTCTCCCGACAGATAGTTAATCTAAGAATTTTGCAGCTGTACAAATAAATTTAAAGTACCAAGGCATGTGTGGTATGCAGAGAGTCCTTATTACTTTGAAATCACTAAATAATCTCTATGTATGCTCACATGTGTTTTGAAGAGTTAAATTCAAATAACATATGCATTAGTAGTTATCGGGATAATATTCGCTGCATTATTCCAGTGGTAGCCAAAGATGGATTACCTTTCTGGCATTATTGCTAAGGAAAAAGAAAAACCAAAATGGTAGGTTCTGAAATGAAAGGATACACCGTAAACCAGAAGTTATGACTCTGTCTCTAGCTCTCAAAATGGGTGTGTGTACATAATTTTAACATGCAAGCCTTGTTATAGTCTTTTACATGAGCATTTTAGCTCAGTTTGTGAAAAATCGGATTGTGCCAAAATGAATAGATTGACATTTAAAGAAAAGGAAATTTAGGGAGGGAAATTTAGGATTGAATGGAAAATGACTATGTATAAAAGATAAATGACACAAAATAAAGTTGAGAAAGATGAAAAGTTAAAGTTGTTAAACTCAGATGACAAAATTAGGCAGTTTAAGGAGGCAATATTAAGATAATAATAAAAATATACCTTGAGAAATAATATGTATATAAATATGGATGTACAAAAAAATAAGCTTTAAGAGATGTACTGTTAATTAAGTGAAGTTATGGAGATGTATTACCTGTCTGTAAATTATAAGACATATAAATAAATATACTTAGTAAAGGAATGAGAGGGAGGAAGAGGAAGTAGAGAAAAGGATGAGAGGAAAATAGAGTGTAGAAGAGGGGGCAAATGGAAGGAGGGATGAGAAAGAGGAAGAGGGATGTAGGAAGTGGGAAAGAAGGAGAAAGAAGGTAGAGGGAAAAAAGGGAGGTAGAGGGGGAGGAATGATAATAAATATTGGAAAAACAGACAGGTAACAAGAATATAAAAGATGCAAGATTAGAATGTTTGTTAAATGTTTACTGGATAGCATTGCATATTTATATAAATATTGAAATGGTTTATGGTATTTGTTCTGATGTGTATGTGAAGAGGTTTGAAAAAAAATATATTAAAAAGTATTGCTACTGTTGTGCAAGGATAATGTCTTCCAGTTTTTCAAAAACCTTCTTTTTAGAATTTTAAAGCAAATGTGTTCCTAATGTATAATTTGAATTGGGAAGGTATAACATAGTGTTAACATGTGTTAATCCATCTGGATAGAATTATTTTCATAGGATTGTAAAGCTGCTTGCATTTTTATCTTGCCTATAAAGTTGCATCCATGTTCCAGAGACTCTGAAAAATCAGGACATAATTCAGAACACACGTTTTTTTAAAAAAAATATCTAAATAGTGAAGTTGGGGGTGCTATATCATATACCTAGACAAAGCCAAATGTCTGTCCCTTCTGTTGGTTTAATATAGTATAAGAAGAAAATTCTACTTTTTCCAAACTCATCCCTAATATTGTTGGATGTTTTGAGTCTTGAACATAAGTCACCTAAGGTTGAAGCTGCGAGAGTTTGAGATTTCATAATTGCCATGATTTGTTCTAGGCAATCTCTGGTCCATCAATTTTTGCCTTAGAGTTGTTGCATGATGATCTGGAAATAGGGAGTATAACATCTGGATCTTTGTTGTTGTCAGATCATTTCCTAGTCCAGGTAAGAATGACTTGTCCCAGGATATCTCTGTGGGATGATTTTGCTTTAGGCTTCTTGTGTATTCTGACAGATTCTGATGGCCATTTCAAGTTCTCAGCAGTTTGTTACGCAATATCTAATTAGCTTTTGGCACCAGAGATGATCTGAGCTCTCAGTATGATTATGGTCAAGCAGCTTCTCTCTGTATTATCTCTATCTATCTATCTATCTATCTATCTATCTATCTATCTATCTATCTATCTATCTATCTATACATCCATCCATCCATCCAGTTGGTCGGTTGGTCAATCGGTCGGTCGGTCAGGTGTTAGATAACAAATATAGGTATAAACATGGCTATTAATACCTGAAATGGATAGAATAAAGGAGGACGTTAGGACAGGGACAGTAGGCATGTTAGTGTACTTATGCATATTTAAACTTATACATACCTCTTAGGAATGGGGCGAGGTCAACAGTAGACCTGGGAGTTTGGGAAGGAAACCACAGAGTCAGGTAGTGTATTCCAGGCATGGACCACTCTGTTGCTGAAGTCATATTTTCTGCAATTGAATTCAGTGTGGTTTACCTTAAGTTTGTATCTATTGTGTGGTCATTGACAGGTATGACATTGTAGTAAATAATTTAATGTACCTATGCTTAGGTTATTTTGATCCTGGTTGGATCATTGTATTACAAAGGAACACTATGAGATAAAATGGGAGCAGCAAATCTTAGACTGCTGGTGGAGAAATACAAAGACTAAAATTCCCCAAGCACAAATTCAAGCTCAAGTATGGGTGTTGAAGTATCTCTACCTATCTTTTCTTATTGTTTTGCTGGGCTGTCAGTCAATAGCTCTGTTTAAAGTTACTAATTTTTCTTTAGGGAGAAATGAGACAGGTAAACATCTTGACTGGTTACCACAACCACTTTATAAATAAACCAATTTGTTGCCAAATAGCTCCAAGTCACCAAAACATTGATTCTTTGGGATCTGGTTAGACAATGTGTAAACATGTTATCTTGGATTATTTTTAGCTTATTAATTCTGAAGGACTGGCCAGAATGCTTTTCAGCCCGATAGAAATGGGGGCATAATTGTCTAACCAAAGAAATTTGACAACACCATTTTATGGGAGGGTATAGGGTTAGAATAGGCTGTGCTATGTCCATTTCAACAAGAAACCTTCCATAAATCATGAATTTATTAGTTATTATCAATTGCGGTGAGTCTGCAATTGATTAGGCAGTATGTAAATAGAATGAATAAATAAATAAGCTCAAAGTTTCTTTAGTATGCTATTAGTATTAAATAACTAATAGCAAAAAGTACACAAAACCTGATATCGAAGGAGATGTAGTTTTATTGCAAACAACATAAATCATATACAGTATACATAAACATCCTTCTCTCCAAATATATCTATTAGTTCCGATGTTTAAATCTTAAGCATTCAGATTCACTTAACAATAGTGTTACTACTTTAATTCAGGGATGGGCTGCTAGCCGGAACGCTAAATTGAGCTCGCCACCGCGGCTCATGAGTATTTGCGGGGCCAGCACAATTTTGCTTCTGCACCTGTGGAAATAGCAAAATCGCACATGGAGACACAGGTGCGCCCATATTTTGGTGAGGTTTTTTGCTTCTGTGCATGCCGAAACACAGGCACACTTGCAGCTCCATGTGAGATTTTGCTATTTCCACAGGTGCAGAAGCAAAAAAGTATTACAATGGGGCAAAATTCACTTTAAAAAGAATTTATGTTGGACTCAATTGTGGTCGTAAGTGAAAAGCCTACCTGTAAATGGATCTTGAGTTATTCTTTTTGCAATCTTTGAGAATAGGACTTAATGTAATTTAACTTAATAGTTACATAATGGCCCTGAGGATATGTAGGGAAGTTGCTTTGGTTAAATTGGATTAAGTCAATTTAAAGTCACAGTATACTTTCCATGTGTTTCCTCCCTTGTAATAGTGGAAAATTGAAAGTTTGGAGAAGTTCTGAAACCCTTGCAGAACTTACTGTTGCAATTTTATGTGCAATTTTACATGCAAATCTGAAGTTGCCAGTTGTTGTTTTAGAATCAAATAGGTAAGGTAGTTTACAATGAATGTTACAAGGAAACAAGGTTTAAAGTTTCCAAATGGCCATATTGGAAAAATTCTTTAATTAAGTTACAGAAATAAAGGAAGCTTTTGAAAGTGAGCAAATATTATACAATTATTGGAAGTGATGGTGATAAGAGAAGAACTGATGTTGATAATGAAGCATGCATAATTAGATGGAATGGAAAGATGTTCAGCTTACACTATTTAGCCAGTTGGCTAAATAGATCTCTTCTACCATAGAGAGAAGGTTGACCTACAGCACAGGTCTGAAAACTCAGAAGATTAAACCTCTGGTTCTGGTGATGACAGATGCAGATTGGATCCTGCAACATTATTCTGGGACATATATCTTTTCCTTCATTTGTGAGATTTATCCTTGCTTATCTGAAGTTTCTTCTATTTCTCTATATAAATACATGCTTATAGAAGTAGTGTAAATGTGATTTATCCAGATGGAAGGTTTGCAAATGAACTGGTAATTTACAGAGAGTTCATACACACACACACACACACACACACACACACACGCTTGCACGCACGCACACACACACACACACACACACACATGCAGAAGTTGTATTCAGCTGGTTCGGACTGGTTCATGCATAGCATTGGTGGAAATTTGGGCAAGGTCGCTGAACCAGTGGCGATGGGTGGTTAGCCACACCAACAAACCGGTTCTCTGCTCGCCACAGCTGGAAAAAGAACCCACTGCGCATGCACAGAGACTTCTGCACATGTGCAGAGGGTCTTTTGCGCAACATGATGGGGAAAGGGAAAAACACTGCACACTACCTAACTCCTGTTATATTGCTGAATTTCACTGAAGTAAATTTAGATATTTTCCTTAACAACAATGATGGGGAAAGGGAAAAACACTTTTCCCATCATTGTTGTTAAGGAAAATATCTAAATTTACTTCAGTGAAATTCAGCAAAATAACAGGAGTTAGGTGGTGTGCAGAATTTTGTATGTGTTTCTACACTTTTGTCTGTGCAGTATTTCTGGAGGGATCATTGTAAATTCATGAATATATTTCCATGAAGAACATATGGAAATCTAACTGTTACTTGGAATGATATCAATCCTTGGGGGAGAAAGAAACTAGATGGAATTATATATGCAGAACTTTGTGGAAGAGTTGAAGTAGCAGATAGGAAGGAAAACTGATACTTTGAAGTAATTAAGCACAAAAGCAGGTGCATAGAAACTTAAAAAAAAAAATCTTCTGCCTATTATTATTATTATTATTATTATTATTATTATTATTATTATTATTTATTGGATTTGTATTCCGCCTCTCTCCGCAGACTCGGGGCGGCTAACAACAATGATAAAAAAACAGCATGTAACAAACCAATTAATAAAACAACTAAAAACCCTCATTATAAAACCAAACATACACACAAACATACCATGCATAACTTGTAATGGCCTAGGGGGAAGGAAGCCTATGCCCTGAAGCTGAGCTTCCAGCACTGTGCATGCATCACCATTTTATTTTCAGCTTTTTTTGAGGGATTTTTGCACTGCGTATGTGCACAAAGCGCATGTGCGCCCATAAGGGGCAGCCATGTGGCACAGGAGGAAACAAAGTTGGAACCCACCCACCCCTTTTATAATAGGCAGTGCTATTGCAAACAAATTGAATTCCAAAACTGAACAGGCAGTCACCATCAATATCATCTATAACTATAACCTCAGTTTTTTTTTAAAAAAACCCTCAGTGTTTCTAGTGTTTCATTTTCATTTATTGAAGAAAAGAACAAAGGAAAGTTTATGAGACCTTGCCCAAACTTGACTCACAGACACAAATGTTTACCTTCTCACTCCACAAACCTCATTAAGATTATTATAATAGGAGGAAACATCAATCAGTGGTTGCTATGTAGGAGGTGCTGGATTAAAACGAACAAGATTGCTGATAAAGAGTGGAAGAGAAATTAACAGGAGAATTATCGCCAGTAATACTTGGGGAGTTGGGCGGCATAGAAATCAAATTAATAAATAATAAACAAATTCATCTCTACTAAAATGGTGGATTTGCTGCAAAACAGGAATTTGTTCCCATGATGTAGCTGATAACAGACCATCTACAGGCAAGTTAAATATAGCTATGGATGTGCAAACTTTTCTTTTGAATTTAGATGTGTTATTTGGAGCATGAAACAGGCTACCTTGTGTGTGTGTGTGTGTGTGTGTATGTGTGAATGTTTTTAAATCAATCTGCAGTGGTACCTCTACTTAAGAATGCCTCTACCTAAGAACTTTTCTAGTTAAGAACCATGTGGTCAAGATTTTTTGGTCTCTTCTTAAGAACCATTTTCTACTTAAGAACCCAAGCCTGGAAAAATTTCCCAGGAAATTTGAGAGCGGCACGAAGGCCCGGCCAGTTCCCTGCCATTTTCCCTTTAACCCCGGCCATCTTGGGCTTGAAACACTCCCTTCGCTTTGGGCAGTGACAGTCCTCCTCCTCTTCTTCCTCCTCCCCCTCCCACACAAATTCCAAACTTTTATTTATTTCCTAATGGGTTTACATGCATTACTTGCTTTTACATTGATTCCTTTGGGAAAAATTGCTTATACTTACAAACTTTTCTACTTAAGAACCTGGTCACGGAACGAATTAAGTTCGTAAGTAGAGGTACCACTGTATTTAGTATGCTGATTAGGAGTTGCATCCAGAACAGCATGTTTTTTGAAGTTTCACAATGAAATGTTTTGCACTCCTTTATATGAAACTACAAGGCTGAATGTGGTCTGAACGAATAAGGTACAACCAGGGGCAGATTCCCATTTTTGCTGCCATTGGTGTGCAGTGTATGCATCTTCTGTTCTGCATGCACATGTGCCCATCCCAGCGTTTTTTGCTTCTGCACAGGCATAGGAAGCAGAATCTCACAAGGGGATGCACTGCATGCATGCACAGAAGCAAAAAATTGCCAAAATCTCACATGCGTTCCCTGGCGAGATTTTGCTTTCTGTGCATGCGCAGAAGCAAAAACATACTGGGGCACATTTGGATGCATGCAGGAGAACAGAAGCTGCACCTGCAGTGCAACCTTTGCTACCAGTGCGCTGTCCTCATCTGTACCAGTAGCAACCCACTACTGGGTATAGCTGCGATCCAGCAGCAAATTGTCCATATGAAACATGAGACATAACACAAGAGCATGTAATAGATACAAAATAAATGTAAATCGCTCCAAACTAGACTGCAGAAAATATGATTTCAGCAATAGAGTGGTCAACGCTTGGAATTCACTACCCGACTCTGTTGTTTCTTCCCCTAACCCCAAAACTTTCAACCTTACAGTCGACCTTTTCCCTTTTCTAAGAGGCCTGTAAGGGGCGTGCATAAGTGCACCAACTTTGCCTACTGTGCCTCTTTTACTGTCTTTTTATCCTTTCTATCACTACTTTCTACTTATGTTATGTTAATACAAACCATAATTCTATACTTGTTTGAACAAACAAACAAATAAATAAAATATTGTAGCACAGTATAGGATTCCATATTTTAAATGCCAAAGAGTCCACTCAATGCCCTCTGTTTGAACAAATCATCTAAGATTAAAATGTGCATAAGAAGAAACAGGCTTCAGGATAATCCATTTCCCAATTTACCATTGTCCTTTGCAACTGAATCTATCCATCTCTAGTTCTTTCTTTGCTGCTAGACCAAAGGTGTCAATCTCAAGGCCCATAGGCCAGATCTGGCCTACAGGGTACTTAGATCTGGCCCATGGGGAGACAGAAAATGACCAACCTGTGGTGCCTTTACCAGTGAACACATGCACTCCCCCAACCCAAGCTCTGTTTTTGCTGGCTGAGGGTTAGCAAAACAATCTAAAAACAAAACAAAAGGAGAAATGTTCCCCTTTTGCGTTTCCATGAAGGGACAGGAAAGGAGAAAGGGAAAGAGGACAGACAAAAAAAGGAAATATAAGAAGAGAGTAAGGAAGGAAAAATAAGGAAAGAAAAGAAAGAAAAAGAAAGGAGATTGAAGAGGGAGCAAGGGACGGGGGAGGGAGGGAGGGAGAGAAGGAAGGAAGGAAGGAAGATTATAATGGGAGTGAGTGAGGGTCTGAGGGAAGTCCTGCCTTAGCAATTGGCCACCACAGGTGTCCTGACACAAGTGATGTCAGGCTGGCAATGCCCATACTGGCCACACCCCTCTAACCACACTGACTCTGACCATGCCTATCCCACCCACCCTGGACCTCAAAAATCAAACACAACCTTGATGCAGCCCTCAATGAAATCAAGATTGACACCCCTATGCTAGACAATACCATTTAAGCTGCAGGAAAGCAATTGTTCCAGTATTCTACTTAGTGAATAAAACTGACTAAACTGCCTAGGTGATGAGTAAAATGACTCTTAGCTATAACTTAAGCTTTTCATTACTGGTAACTGGTAATCAGCTCCAAACACATTTGATTTTTCTACAGATATGTGGATAAAGTTCTTCTCCTAAATGCTAAATTTAATTGTTTTTGTGTTTGCTTGATTTTTTACTGTAGTTGAATCATTTTTTAGAGTAGAATTACCTGTTCTGCATTAAGGAAAAGGAAACACCATGTATTGTTTTAGTTAGAGCTTGACTGGAGACATGATAATATATCACTGTCATGTTAGTTTAAGTACTTTAAAATTGCCCAATAACTTTGTAATTACTTAGAGGTTGCAATATGAGACTGTGAGCATAAGGAACCTAGATTATTCATGGTGTGGCAGCTCTGGATATAAATTTATCTATTTTTAAATTTATATAAATTCCTAAGAAATACCATATCTTTTGGAGTACAAGATGCACCAAAGTATAAGATGCACCTTAGTTTTGGGGGAGGAAAATAGGGGGGGGGGGAATTGGCCTACCAGGTATTCATCTGGCTAGCATCCTTAGTCTGATCAGCTTCAGCACATTATTTTATCCCCTGGTTAGGGCTTAGAAAAAACCTTATTTGGAGACAGTAACAACGAAAGAGATTGCAAGCCAGTAAGTGCTGGGAACATTGTTAGCACCTGGTTAGAGCTGGAAATAACCTTATTCAGAGCAAGTAGAACAATGAAAAAAGCCTGCAAAGACTTAGGGCTGGAAAAATATTCTTCGCAGAGAGTAACAATGAAAGACCCTGCAAGGTAAGAGCTGGGAAGATCATTAGCACCTAATTAGGGCTGAAAAGAAAGATTCAAAAAAAGCTACACTCAGAGTATAAGACATACCTAAATTTTCAGCCTCTTTTAGAGAGGAAAAAGGTGGATTTTATAATCCAAAAAATATGGTAATATTTAAAATTAAGTGGTTAATGGACCAAGACAGAACTCAGTAACTACATTAGTTCTGAGGAGTCAGTAAGATTTGTAAATTGAAAATTATGAAATTAGAACTATCCATATATTATCTTGGTGATCCATTCTTCATTCTCCAGATTTTGTTTTTATTCTTTGAATATACTGCAAAATATATCTTAGGCAGACATTGTAATTGTTAGTTGTGAGGGATATTGATCTCCTTTAACTACCTGAAATTTCTCAAATGAATTTTAAGCTTGAAACAAAATGCTTGACAAATGTATTTGATGTAATGAGCTGATTTATTTGCACTTTACTCTGCAAAAGAGTTTCTTGGTGCCTTTGGCTATTATAGCAGGGAAATGAAAAACAAAACAAACTTTATTATCAATTTTATCATATTCAAAGCCAGGCACATGTAGACAACATATATTGTATCAGTAGACAATCATCCTCTTTACTATTTATTTATTTATTTATTTATTTATTTATTTATTTATTTATTTACTTACTTACTTACTTACTTACTTACTTACTTACTTACTTACTTACTTACTTACTTACTTACTTATTATATAGAAGTAACTTCTATAATAACAAGTATAGATTTATAGTTTGTATTAACATAACAAAGTACTTCAGTGTTTCTGAAGAATAAGCTATATAAGATTAGGTTTGTATCTCTTAGTGCTTTTTTAGCAATGTTGTTACAGTGAGATCTGGTACTTAGGTCATTGGATATGAGTACTCCAAGGTCTTTGACAGAGTGAGGGTCAGCTATGAGTTCTTTACTTCCAAGTATGTATTTAGTATTCTGATTATTTTTACCAGTGTGTAAGACAGAGTATTTGTTGGTTGAGATTTGAAGTTCCCAGTTGTTAGACCATTCAGCTAAATGATCAAGGTCCTTTTAAAGGGTAGCAGTGTTGTTGATGGTATTAAATAATTTAACATCACCAGCAAAGAGAACACAGTTGCTTGTAATGTGGTCACAAAGATTGTTTATGTAGAGTATGAAGAGAGTTGACCCTAAAACGAAGTCAACGAAGCAGTGGGTGTGATGTGCCGGTGCCTGGAGGCTGATGGGGTATGGATGGGTGTCAACAGACTCAAACTCAACCCAGATAAGACGGAGTGGCTGTGGGTTTTGCCTCTCAGGGACAATTCCATCTATCCATCCATCACCCTGAGGGGGGAATCATTGACCCCTTCAGAGAGGGTCCGCAACTTGGGCATCCTCCTCGATCCACAGCTCATATTAGAGAAACATCTTTCAGCTGTGGTGAGGGGGGCATTTGCCCAGGTTTGCCTGGTGCACCAGTTGCGTCCCTATTTAGACCGGGAGACACTGCTCACAGTCACTCATGCCCTCATCACCTCGAGGCTCGAGTACTGTAACACTCTCTACATGGGGCTACCTTTGAACAATGTTCGGAAACTTCAGATCGTGCAGAATGCAGCTACGAGAGCAATCATGGGCTGCCCTAGATATGCCCATGTTACACCAACACTCCGCAGTCTGCATTGGTTGCTGATCAGTTTCCGGTCACAATTCAAAGTGTTGGTTATAACCTATAAAGCCCTTCATGGCATCGGACCAGAATATCTACGGGACCGCCTTCTGCCACACGAATCCCAGTGACTAGTTAGGTCCCACAGAGTTGACCTTCTCCGGGTCCCGTCGACTAAACAATGTCGTTTAGCAGGACCCAGGGGAAGAGCCTTCTCTGTGGCGGCCCCGACCCTCTGGAATCAGCTCCCCCCAGAGATCAGAATTGCCCCCACCCTCCTTGCCTTTCCTAAGCTCCTTAAAACCCACCTCTGTCATTAGGCATGGGGGAATCGAGATATTCCTTCCCCCCAGGCCTATACAATTTATGCATGGTATATTTGTGTGTATGTTTGGTTTTTAATAAGGGTTTTTAGTTATTTTAAATATTAGATTTGTTATATGTTGTTTTATTATTGTTGTTAGCTGCCCCAAATCTACGGAGAGGGGCGGCATACAAATCAAATAAATAAATGAATAAATGAATAAACGAATAAACGAACAAACAAACAAATACTGCCTTCAGGGACTCCACTGTTGACAGGAGCAGAATTAGAAATGGCACTTCCTATTTTGGCCACTTGTTGTCTGTTATGCAAGAATGCTGTTTACCAATCATGCAGCAGACCAGAGATGCCATAGGATTTTAGTTTATGAAGCAGTTTGTTATGAACTACAGAATCGAAGGCTTTACAAAAGTCAATGTAGATTGCATCTATTGATTTACCTGAATCAATTTGAGTAGTCCATATGTTTTTGCAGTGTAAAAGTTGTAGATTACAGGATAGTTTTTTTCTGAAGCCAAATTGTTTGTTGGAAAGTAGGTTATTAGTTTCAATATAGAGTGTAATGTATTGGTTAATGATTGATTTCATAACTTTGCAAGTGACACTACCAAACATAATTGGTCAGTAATTTTCCACATTCCTAGGATCTCCTTTTTTGAAGATAGGGACGACTGTGACTAGTGACCATAGTTTGGGTAAGGAGCTGGTTTGAAGGATTTATTAAAAATTGTGCTTAGAGGTTCAGCTAAGGTAGAGGAGACCTTTTTAAAGAAGTAAGCACATAGACCATTGGTAAGTTGCGTAATGACTTTTTAACATTTTCTTCTGTAA
The DNA here is from genome assembly GCF_031021105.1 of Erythrolamprus reginae. Lineage (NCBI taxonomy): Eukaryota > Metazoa > Chordata > Lepidosauria > Squamata > Dipsadidae > Erythrolamprus > Erythrolamprus reginae. The sequence continues at coordinate 110,831,830 of NC_091950.1, forward strand.
AATCAATTTGTGTTAGATCATTGAAGTTGATTGAGGTGCGACTAGGAAATGATGGACAGGATCCATTACTGTTTACAAAGACTGAGCTGAAGAATGTGATAAAGAGGTTTGCTTTAAAAGTTTCATCATTGTAGTCTTTATCATTTGGTCCTTAAAGGGAAGGGGTGGATCTGGAGTCTTTGAGTTTATTGTTTACAAAATTATAGAATGCCTAAGTGGACTTTGTACGTAGAAGGTTTTCTTCTTAATTGATGTGAGTCCTTAGAGAGGGGCAGCATACAAACAAACAAACAAACAAATAGTATATTCAGTCTTAATTTGGTGACATAAATTTTTATAACGGCTTTTAAAGTTTGAAACAGCCTGTTTAGTTTTTATGCCAAAGAAGTCTCTTTTTTTGATTGAAGCTTTCTTATTTTGATGGATAATTTATTTTTCTTGGTTTTGGTGGAAATTAGAAGTATATATAATTTAATGGTTCTTTGGATTTCACATAAAAATGTATTGTAATAGTCTTCAGTTGTGATACAGCTGGAGAATATAGCATGCGAATCAAGAAATGAAATGTATGCATCAATGATATCATAGTTGGCCCTTTTAAGGTTGTAATTGGTTGTCGCTTTGTAAAGGTGCTTTCTGAAGCAGCGTAAGTTGAAATAAAATTCTATCGTGTTATGGTCACTGTTGGAAAAAGGTTCTTTTGTTTGTAGTCCCTAAATTGAGTGTAAACTGTTGCAGAATATGAGGTCTAGGCAATTGTTGAGTCTTGTATTATCAGTAACAAGTTGATCTAGTCCTAGACTAGTAATAGCATTATAAAGGTTTGAATGTATGGGTTCAACTGTAAAGTCCAGAAGTGATTAATTGCATTTTATGGGTTTTAATTTAAGGGTAAACTATTAGGTTAGGTGGTCTGGAGTTTAGGATTCCAGATGTAGAGCAGAAGAGGATTTATTCAATCAAGCTTCTGCTCTGGTAATCTCACACTACTTACCAGAGCTTACAAAACTTTTGCCAGACCCATCCTCGAATACAGCTCATCTGTTTGGAACCCATATCGCATCTCAGACATTAACACCCTTGAAAATGTCCAAAGATACTTCACCAGAAGAGCCCTTCATTCCTCCACTCGAAATAGAATACCCTATGAGACTAGACTTTCAATCCTGGGCCTAGAAAGTTTAGAACTAAGACGCCTTAAACAAGATCTAAGTATTGCCCACAAGATCATATGCTGCAACGTCCTGCCTGTCGGCGACTACTTCAGCTTCAACCACAACAACACAAGAGCACACAACAGATTTAAACTTAATATTAACCGCTCCAAACTTGACTGTAAAAAATATGACGTCAGTAACCGAGTTCTCGAAGCGTGGAACTCATTACCGGACTCCACAGTGTCATCCCCAAACCTAAAACACTTTACCCTTAGATTATCTATGGTTGACCTATCCAGATTCCTAAGAGGTCAGTAAGGGGCGAGTACAAGTGCACTAGAGTGCCTTCCATCCCCTGTCCTATTGCTCTTCTATATCTCCTATACCTTTCTTCTATTCCTATATCTCTTCTTCTATTCTTTCATTGATATGTTCTATTACTATACCTTCTTTTCTATTATTTCTAAGATATATTTTACTATGAGACTAAGAGTCTTCAGAGAGGGGCGGCATACAAATCTAAGTAATAAATAATAAAATAAATAAATAAATGAGTATCTCCTCTATAAACTTCATCGTGTATTTTACTATGTGTATATAGATATATACCCACTAAAACCCTCATTGTGTATTGGACTAAATAAATAAATAAATAAATAAATAAATAAATAAATAAATAAACAAACAAACAAACAAATCAATCAATCAATTTAAAAGTGGTCTAACATTTCGCCTACAACTTATTTCTTCTGAAACTTGTTCAGTCCTTGGGTTTGAAATTCAATAAAATAAGACTTGGTTAGATGGCAGAACACTGAATAATGTTAAAGCTACATCCTCATGATTAGGGAGCTGAAATATTTAAAAGTGGGGAAAACCATTACAGGAAAAACTGTGTGACTCTGGCCATATTATCTCCAGAAGTTGAGGGCATCTTTGCCTTCTAGAATGTATTATGCAATTAAAGGGAAAAAAATAAGTAACCCAGTGGGATTAACAATTAAAGTCATGAATGAGGGTTGAGGGGGAAAATATGCCCCCCCCCAGCCACACAGCTTTTTGGGTTAGTAGAGGACAATAGGTTAGATTAACCTATCTCACATGATTCTGAAGATAAAATGGACAAGGAGTGTATTTACCTTGCTTTCACTGCTGAAGGAGTAGTAGGATATTTTGGAAAAATAACAATAACAAATAGTAAAACAAATATAGTGTGTGTGTGTGTGTGTGTGTATGTGTGTGTGTGTGTATGAATGTGCTGATTTCTCAATGCTTTGTTTTCCTGTCTTTATTTTCCTGTCTCTATAGTATATTATTGTTTTCCTGTCTTTATAGTATGCTTATTATTTTACACAGAGTCATAATATTTTCCTGAGAAGAAATTATGGATATAATCTTCTTGGTTGTTTAATTCCAATCTTATCAGTTTTACTATTCTAAAAAAACAACAACTAAGAACTTATCTGAATAAGTCATATAAAAGCAGTGTCTGAAGTACATTTATGTATTTGTTTTTTATGTATCTCAGCTTTCTTATCAAAGAGGTGCATAATAAAAAGGTGTGTTTCAGAATTTCACTCAGTTAACATTGGTTTTGGAAATTTGGCTCCCTCTGTTAACATTCCAGCATGTTTTTTAAATCATGGATCCATTAAGGAAAAGGAAAAAAATCCAAAACTTATTCAGCTTTGTATTCCCCAGACCTCAGCAGCTTCTTTGTGGTCTCTGATTGAAGAATTACAGAAAAAAAATTAAGCATTATCACAGAAGGGGAAGAGAAATGAAATGTTTTAGTATAATGTTAAATTAAATTTCAGACAAATCAAGATTGAAATTCCCAGTGAACATTTTGAGTGACAGCATCAACTTCTCTGAATATCTGGCAATTTCATAAAAGTCAGGAAAACCTATCTATCTTGTCTATCTACACATAGGCACATACATACATGCAGTTTTATATTATCTAAATTGCTGTCCTGGGGTTGCCAGTTGGCCCTTAAAAAGTAAAGCACCATTTGGAACTAATTTTGCAGAAGAGAGGGGACTGGAGGTAATTTTTGGACAACTACCTACCATGAGATGATCCATTAAGAAATAAGGTGAAACCAAAGAAGAAAAGTTGAATATGGCAATACATTCAGTATGGTCCCAACTGCTGCTGGAATCTGCACATCATCATTATCATCATTATCATCATTATTAATTATTGTTTTGTTGTTGTCAGATTTTACTGTCTGCAAATTTAATAAGAGAGAGTCAAAGATTGGTTGTTTGGAAAGAATGGTTGTGGTTTGCAAGATTGAGGTAATGGAATAATTGATGGTAGTTCTCTACAATGTACAGGTGAAACTTGAAAAATTAGAATATTGTGCAAACGTTCATTTATTTCAGTAATGTAACTTAAAGTGAAACTTAATATATGAGAGATATTCATAACATGCAAGACAGTTCAAGCCATGATATGTCATAATTGTGATGATTCTGGGGTACAGCTCATGAAAACCCCAAATCCCCCATTTCAGAAAATTAGAATATTATACGGGATCAATAAAAAAGGATGGTACATAGAACAATATCAGACTTCTGAAAAGTATAAGCATGCATATGTACTCAGTACTTGATTTGGACCCCTTTTGAAGCAATTACTGCCTCAATGTGCATGGCATGAACGCTATTAGCCTGTGGCATTGTATGTTATAGAAGACCAGGATGGTTCAATAGCAGCCTTCAGCTCTTCCGCATTGTTCTGTGTCATGTCTCTCATCTTTTTCTTGGCAACCTATAGATTCTCTATGGGGTTCAGATCAGGTGAGTTTGCTGGCCAATCAAGGACAGTAATCCCACGGTCATTGAAGCAGGTTTTGGTGCTTTTGGCAGTGTGGGCAGGTGCTAAGTCCTCTGGAAAATTTAAGTCACCATCCCCAGAAAGCTCATACATGAATGGAAGCATATCTTTCTATCTATCTATCTATCTATCTATCTATCTATCTATCTATCTATCTATCTATCTATCTATCTATCTCTACAGATTCATCTATCAATCATCCCTCTTTCTCTCTCTCTCTCTCTCCCCTCTCCCTACCTTTCCCTCCTTCCCTTCCTCTTCCTGCTCCAATCCTGCCATTAAAACCATAGAAATATTGCCAGGTTAACCCATTCTAGACAATAGGGCTCTCGTTTAATATTTTAGTATATTTAGATATACCTTCGGAGAGGGGCGGCATAGAAATCCAATAAATAAATAAATAAATAAATAAACAAACAAACAAACAAACAAACAAACAAATAAATAAATAAATAAATAAAATACATGTATATAGTTGAACCTTTTGATGATAAATTATGTACGAGATTGTTGCAAAAAACGTTAAGGAGTGTGCAGTACCCTTGAGTTATCAAGGCCATGCACAGAGGAAACATGGGATTCCAGCAGATATCCATGAGATATGAGTAATTATTCAGTCATACAAAACAGATACATTAAAGTTTATAAAATAGTCTTTACTTTAGAAATAGCACAGTCAAGTTAAACAATCCGGTCACACACATTCAAATCAGTCAATATCTCTCAATACAATAATAATATTACAAGTCTGTCTTTGTCTTACATATCAGACATACATTACATCTTACAAATACATTAAACTATCATGGAACACACAGAGCTTACTACATCAGTCACAGTGAATCAAACACAAAGAACAGAGAGAGCAGAGAGAGAGAATCATGCTTTCTGGCTCCCTCTTATGGCAATTTGCTACACTACCTCTTAAAGCTATAGTACTTCAATACGAACATTGTTAGCTTGTTTATGTATTGCAAACACAACTGTCGTACAAAAACAGATTAAATAAATTATGTATCAAATATTTTGTTTGAGGTCATTCAAGTACCACATGCCATAGATGAAGAAAAATGATTTCTGCTAACACATTTGACACATTTCTGTTAACACATTTGATAACGTAGATGCACTGACAAAAGATGATTTTACAATAGGGTATAGTAATGTTGGGGAGGATAAAATAAGATTTTATTTCAATAGCCCACAGTGCATAAATGCTTGTGTATGTTTGTTAAATCTAACTTTCCACTATTGATGTTTAAGGTGACAAATACAAAGACAAAAAGTGCAAGGGAAAAACATGAAAAGCAAAGCAAAATGGTGAAATGATCAAAGTAATCATAACTGTAGCAAAGTTGCACACATTTTATTTATCTTTACAGCCATTCCAGTGCATTAGGTTTGCTATCTGAACAAATGGATGTTTACCTTTTGGTGGAGAGACATTTGAGATGGTTAGAAAATCACCTGCCTCCTGAAATTCCTTCTAAAATAGCCACAGACAGACTCATTTCAATATCTGCCAAATGTGCTTCAAAAGTTAGCAGAAAGAAAAGTTTTCTTGAAGATGTTAAAACTCAGACTCACCTGGAGGAATGTGTTTAAAAAAACCAGATATAAAAGTATGCACAATTTTTTAGAGCATGAATAATACTTTGAATTACTCCTGAAAAGAACTGGTACGTGAGGTAACTGTTGCCACTCTATATGTATGTTCCCTGTAACCAGATCTGTTTGATTAAGAGCCTGGCTGTAGAATTTTACTATTTACATTTTACTATCCTGTTTTATGTGTCAAGCATTCTTTGAAAACATTGACACATAAAACAGGATCCAGTAAACCAGAGAAGATGTGGTTATGTTTCCGTCTGACTTGGTCTGAACGTATGATCTGAATCCATGGTTATTATATCCATGCAAAGTAACATAGATTCATTTACTCCCATAGATTGATTTGGGCCATTGAGTTGAAAAAGAGCTCTTCTAGTTCATACTGACTTTTTTGAGAAAATGCTGAGAATGACTCTGAAGTAGACCAGCTTTCTGCGAACTGGTTGTGGTGATAGCACCACTCATAAGAACATAAGAAGAGCCATGCTGAATCAGGCCAAAGCCCATCGAGTTCAGCATTCTGTGTCACACAGCAGCCCACCAATTGTCCATTGGGATCTTGAGCAGAAAGACAAGGCAAGATCCTCCCTGACCCCTAACAATTGGTATTCAAGGGAATCCTGCCTGCCTCAAGCAACATAGAGGCGGCACATGGACATCCGTTTCAATAACCACTGATAAACTTGGCATCCATGAATCTGTCTAATCCTGCCTTGAAGCTATCAAGGCTGACAGATGTCACAACCTCTTCTGGAAGTGAATTCCATAAACCAATGACCCTTTGGGTGAAGAAATATTTCCCTTGATTTGTTCTCACTTTCTTACCTATGAGCTTTAGGGAGTGCCCCCTTGTCCTAGTATTGTGTGATGGAGAAAATATTTTTCTCTATCCACCTTTTCTATCCCATGCATGATTTTATACACTTTGATCAAATCACCCCTTAAACGCCGTCTTTCAAGGCTGAAGAAACCTGGTTTCATAAGGGAGATGCTCCATTCCCTTGATCATTCTTGTTGCCCTTTTTTGCACCATTTCCAGTTCCATTCTTGGAACATTCTTGAGGTGCGGTGACCAGAACTGTACACAGTACTCCAAGTGTGGTCTCACCATCGATTTGTACAGAGGCAATACAACACTTACCAATTTATTTTCGATTCCCTTCCTAATCATGCCAAGCCATGGAATTTGCTTTTTTTTTACTGCTGCTGTGCACTGGGTTGACATCTTCATTGATCTGTCCACCAGCTGTCCACCTGGGATGCTTTTGTGCATGCTCAGGAGAGGCGCACGTGCGTGTGCAAACTGGCAGCAAGAGCATTAGAACCCACTACTGAAGTAGACCAAAGTAAAGCAACAAGAGCGTTTTACTTTGAAATTAGAGAACTGCGTTGCTGTGCAAAGTAACAGTGAGGGCACATTTCACCCATCCTTAAACTTTTCAATTCAATAAATTCCATTCCGACATTAATTTTCTTTAATCTGTGTATGTCCTCAAATACCCATAAATCTGGATTTTGGGAATCTATTTTCACTCAAACATAATGCCCTGGATCTAGATGGTTTTTCAATTTATTTTTACTCAATTGACCAAACTGAATTATTTAAAAAAAGACTATCTGATCGTTGGCAGTGATGGGAATTGCAGCCTGGAGTTCATCCGTTAGAAAAGGCTGTTTGTTTTTGTTGCAGTGTAAAATCATATTCCTCCATATTTCATTTTGTAATTTTTGTTTTGAATATTTATTCACCTTAAATCACAGTGAACCATATCCCAAAGCAGGTTTTTTTTTTCCCTGCGACGAACCGCTACTGTCTGCATAGACAGGCTCTTAAGTTTGAAGTCCTGCAGGCAAGCAGCCCTTCTCTCAGTGAAGAATGTAGTTCTGGAAAGAAGCCAGCCATTGCTGGATACGCTAGGCTTCTAGTATGTCGAGGATATTTTTCCTCTTGGGGGAAAGGGAATAAAAACGATATTCCAGCAGTTGCAATCTGAAATAGAGCAGTCCAAGAAATTCTCCTTCATGTGCTTTTCCCAGGAGCGCAGAACAACTCATAAAGGAAGAATCTAGGAGGGAATTTACAGAATGAAAATGATAGCTTCTCCAGACAGAGCCTTTTTTGTTATTTTTGTTTTGTTTTTGAAGGTCTGAAAAATCAATGGATTATATGTTTGTATAAATGATGGCTACAATGGACAGAAAAGATTACTGAAATGATTTAGCCCATCAGGGTTCTTTCCCTTGGAGCAGCAGCCTGGCTCACTGCAGCATTCTGTCTTTTAGGCTTACTTGATTGGAAGGGAAAAGAAAGAAAGAAAGAAAGAAAGAAAGAAAGAAAGAAAGAGGGAGGGAGGGAGGGAGGGAGGGAAAGAAAGTTCCTTTTTCTTTTTTAAAGATTTTAAAATACACTTTGAGTATCTGTTTGTAAAATAAAATGATGGAGCCTCATTTGGAAAAAAATATATCAATTTATTTCTTTTTCCATATGATTTCATATATCCATAGCCTCTCTTGGGGTGTGAGCATGAACCTGGCCACATTTTTCCAGGCTGACATCATCTGTTTCACTCTCACTTTCACATCCTGCCTTAAACTGCCTGCATGCACATCAACAAGACTGAGGGTGTGGAGTGGGGGGAGGTGTTGATATTTGATAGGAGTAATTGTGTGCACTGCTGTTTTAGGCTAACTGTGGATATATACTGCTATGTCAACAAAAGTCACTTTGCCATATGGAAACCTAATTAGGTCAGGACAATCTGTTCCAAACAATGAAGAATTTCAAATCATTTTTAAAAAAGCAGTTGGGTTTTATCTAATAAAATATCTAATAGCAAAACTTTGTTAAATAAGTCTTATAATCCAGAGTTGGAATTAACTTTTTAAAGAGTTGAGGATAATAAAAAATGAGTTTTTAGTTATATATAAGTATTTGTAAATGTGTTAGGTAAGAACTAAAATGTAAGTATTTCTCCCACTTCAGTAAAAGTTTTATCTAAACTGGGTGCCTTGATTTTAAAGCCGTAATAGCCATGTCTTTTTCATTTTTATGCTAAAGTAACACAGTTCAACTGAACACCTGACTGTGGATAAGAAGAGACATTTAAATCTTTTGCCTTCTTTTCTGTTAAATTGCATAGATTTTTATTTTTATTTTGGGGGGTAGCAGACACTGCCTGCAATTGGACTTCAATATATATCAACATGTCAGCTCTGGGGAACTATTCCGGAAATGAGTATCAGTGTATAGTACAAAGATATTTCAGTGGTTTCTGCCTTTTACAATTAACCATCAACAATAGAGTAATGAGCAGTCAAGAAAAATGCTATAGATTAGTACTTGGTAAAACAGTCATGAAAGCTCTGGAAAAGATATTCTTGCTGTGATATCTTCTATATTGACAAAAAGCACAGTGCAAGCCATGGTATTTCCTCCCGTACCTCATGGAAATGAAAATTGAAGAAGCAGAATAAGAAAAGTATTGACACTTTTAAACTTTGGTGTTGGGGAAGATTCTTGAGAACGCTGTGGAAAGCCATAAAACAAACTAATGGGTCATTGAATAAGTCAACTTGAATTCTCACTTGATGCATAAACAATCAAGCTCAAATTATCCTATCTCAGACACATTATGTGAAGATCTATTTATTTATTTGTTTGTTTTTTTGTTTATTGATTTGTTTATTTATTTATTCATTCATTTTTCCAATACACAATTACATAGGAAGAAAAATAGAGATGTGGTAATATATATAAGGGTAAAAGTGAACTTAGAGGAGAGGATATATGAAAGGAAGAGAATATATATGATGGGTGAAAGAAAGGAAAGACAATTGGACAGGAGACGAAAGGCACACCAGTGCACTTATGTACGCCCCTTACTGGCCTCTTAGGAAACTGGAGAGGTCAATTGTGGAGAGTCTAAGGGAGAAATGTTGGGGGTTAGGGGTTAGCTTTCTGGAGAATGCTCTAGGTCAGTGATTGCAAACCTTTTTTTCCACGGGTGCCAAAAGAGTATGTGCACACGCTATCGTGCATGTGTGAGTGTTCACATCCATAATTCAATACCTGTGGAGGGGAAAAACCACTTCCCCTGCCTTCCCCAGGCTCCAAAGGCTTCCCTAGAGCTGGGGGAAGGTAAAAACACCCTCCCCCATCCCTCTGGAGGGTCTCTGGAAGCCAAAAACGCCCTCCCAGAGCCTCTATGTGAGCCAAAAATTGGAACTGAGCAAGGGCAACGGCTCGTGTGCCAGCAAATATGGCTCTGCATGCCACCTGTGGCACCCGTGCCATAGGTTCACCATCACTGCTCTGGATCATTCATGGTGAACCTTTTTGGCACCAAGTGCCCAAAAAGTCATGCAGTAATATAACACACACGCTTGTCAGGGCCATACTACAGAAAAGCCGAACCGATTCTAGTGTGCATGTGCATTTGACAATCAGCTGGTTGGTGTACATGCACATGCTGGTTTTCAGCACTGCCCTGCATGTGCAAAGGACAGTTGCTCATTGCACATACATGCACGCCAGAAACTCGGGGGGGGGGGGAACAGGCAAGGCCATGCATGCCGGATGACATAGCTTCGCATGACACTTTGGGTGCACATGCTATAGGTTCGCCATCACTCCCCTAGGTGAAAGGCAAGAGAAGTGGATGACCAGCAGCAAGATGGATGGATACTCATTTATAGTGAAGGTTGGTACAGTATTGAAAGACATTGAAGACCAAGCTAGGAACAAATCAACATGCTGAAAATCTGTGTGGTTGCTAAGAATTGACACTGACTCGATGGTACCTAATCAATTAAAACATAAAGTATACAGGTTTGTTATCCAGAAAAGCTTAGTTTGCACATCTAGTCCTCTTTTCCGTTACAGTGTTCCCTCTATTTTCATGGGGAATGCGTTCTGAGACCGCCCGCGAAAGTCAAATTTCCGCGAAGTAGAGATGCAGAAGTAAATACACCATTTTTGGCTATGGACAGTATCACAAGCCATCTCTTAACCCTTTAAACCCCTAAATTACCATTTCACATTCCCTTAACAACAATTTACTCACCATTATTACTGGTATTCACCATTGAATAAGACACTTAGTAATCCTGATATTTATAAACACAATTATTTATTAACAATTATTTTTTTGTTATTTATTTGCAAAAATTATTAATTTGGCAATGATGTATGATGTCATCGGGCGGGAAAAACCATGGTATAGAAAAAAACCCTGCAAAGTATTTTTAAATTAATATTTTTTTAAAAACCGTGGTATAGGCTATTCGCGAAGTTCGAACCCGCGAAAATCGAGGCAACACTGTATTCTGATAAACAGAAAGCCAAAAACTGAAAGGGAGTTAGTAGAAAAATGGGAATACTTGGCTCTTATACCCTTTTCCATCCAAGCTGCTTCACCTGACATGATATTAATATATTTAATATTAATCTGTTGCTTCTCCTGTAGAACTTCCTAGGGAGAGTGAGCCTTCCAATATGGTTATACAGATTGCAATTTTCTATCTTAAGTACATGTGGGTCTGAGTGCTATGATGTGGAATGCAAATAATGCCTCAACATCTAGTTTTTGAGTCAAATGGCCTAAACAGAGTTAATACATGGCTTGAGGCTTTATATCAAAATCCTCACTGCTCCCAAAATGATTCCGTTACTTGAAAGAATTTCCTTTACTGGAATCGTATATCAGATACAGTTAGTTTTCCAGTAATTACAGTTAAATGTAACCCAGTCAGTTCTGTGTTGCTTGTATGTGTTCCCTTCCCCATGACTATTTTGTGATATTGCCAAGAATTGTCTAAGGCTGTTTGTTTGGTTTTTTTCTCTCTACATGCAATTATGTCTGGACTCAAAGCTGGAAGGTTTTGCAGACATCATTTGTACTTCCCAGGACTTGGCTTAAATACAATCTTGAATTTAATAACCAGCTCCAGAACAGAAGCAGATACTCCATAAATCATTTTAATAGAGAAACAGAATATTATAACCAATTTATTTTTAGCCTAACTTTCTCACAGATGAGAACATTTTGAATGTGTGTGTATAATTGTTGCATCTGTATATGAACATATGTACCTTGTCACAAATAAATTCATTTAATCTCGGTGTCCCACATAAATATGCACATTTTTCTATTTGTAGAAACATTCCTTAAAATGTTCATTTGTGTCCATGAGGGATTAAGATGGAGCAACTGCTGAAATGTACATCACAATATCATGATATAAAGCTTTTTTATTTGTATAATAATGTCAGACAAAAGTTGATCGTGGATTCAGCTCTTGGCCTGCTTGATTATTCTCTATACTGTATACTTTAAATCTCCAGCCATGCATGAGTAGTTATTTTGTGATTTTTCAGGATTGTACTTTGTATTTTGGATTTGTACTGATTTGCAATTTTTGAAAACTTGATTGGTTTCTGTATAGAAGATTAGGCATATTGGTTTGGATCCATATGTTCATGTTATACTTAGTATGCGTGTCTAATATTGACAAACCTAGGTAATAACTGTAAGAAGAATGCATAACCTGAGCCAGTGAATGCTATGTTGCTGCTAAAATCTTGTCAGTGTGATCTTAACATTCTAGTAGAATCTAAAACAAACAAGTACAATTTTAAAAATATGGCACATCAGTCATGATTTCATTTCACAAAGGACATAAGTCATATCAGTGATTTGATGTCATGACACCTCCAGCACCAGAGTTTGTTTGTTTGTCCAGTGGACTCAGGGCGGCATACAGAATTAAAAACCAAATAACAGTGTAAAAGTTAAAAAAAAAAGTATAAAAACCCACAATACTTTAAAAAAAACCTATCATCCATCCACTCATCCACTAAACTCACACTTACACATCACTGGTCGAAACAAGATGTTATCACTCAACAGCCCCAGGCCTGCTGGCAAAGCTGAGTTTTTAAAGCTTTTCAGAAGGCCAGGAGTGTGAGGGCAATATGAATCTCTGGCGGGAAGTTGATTCCAGAGGACCAGGGCCCCCAAAGAGAAGGCCCTTCCCTGCAGTCCCACCAGCAGTCAACACTGCTTAGCTGATGGAACCCAGAGAAGGCCAACTCTGTGGGATGTAACTGGCTGCTGGGATATATGAGGCAGAAGATGGTCCTGTCTTCCAAACAGCCTCCAAGCACTCCAAACAGCCTCTAACCACTGGCACATGACTTCCACTGGTTCACTGAATTGACATGGGGTGGAAATGTACAGCTGTGTATCATCAGCCTACTGTTGGAAACTCATTCAGTGCCATCTGATGATTACACCCAGCGGTTTCATGTAGATGTTAAACAGTAGGTGGGAGAGAACTGATCCCTGAGGAACCCCACAACAGAGGAGCCTAGGAGTCGTTCTCTGTCCCCCTACCAACACCAACTGTGACTGACCGGAGAGGTAGGAGGAGAATCACTGTAAAATACTGCCTTCCACTCCCAGCCCCTCCAGTCGATGCAGAAGGATATCATGGTCGATAGTATCAAAAGCTGCTTAGAGGTCAAGAAGCACCAGGATAGAGTAGTATCCCTATCCCAGGTCCACCAGAGATAATCCATCAGCATGAACAAAGCAGTTGTGGTGCTCTAACTGCACCTTAAACCAGAATGATAAGGATCTAGATAATCAGCTTCACCCAAGGACCGCAGGAGTTGGAATGGCACCACCTTCTCAACAACCTTCCTTAGGAAGGGAAGGTTGGAGACAGGACGATAGTCGTTTAAAATTGCTAAGGAAAAGCTTTTGAGGAGAGGATGCACCACTGTCTCCTTAACAGGGGCAGGAAGGACCCCTCCATCCAGGAAGTGTTGGTCACTGCCTGGATCCAACCTTGTGTCACCTCCCTACTGGTCGAAATCAGCCTGGAAGGGCATGGGTCCAATAAACAGGTAGAGGAACTCACAGCTCCCATGCCCTTGTCCACTTCATCAGACGTTGCTAGTTCAAACTCATCCCATGAGTTTACCTTACCTACATTCTGATCTTGTGTTCTGTTTGATTTAAAACTTTTGCCTTCTTTACGTACTTTTAGCCTTCCCCCAGCCTTATTCTATATTGCTTCAAACTATTTCAGTCTTTTCATAGCATTGTAAAATATGATTAGGCTATCAAGTTCAACCCTTGGATCATTTCATGGACTAAACTAGTCATCCCCAGGTTGTGCCTTTATATGAGTCACGATTGTATGCAAAGATGGGCCATCATTCAAAATCATCTTTATCTTTGTGTTGCAGAAAATGCCTGTGAGGAAAATTCCCTGCAAAGCCAATGCTCCATCTGGATCTTTTTTTGCACGGGACAATACAGCAAATTTCCTATCTTGGTGCAGAGATGTCGGAGTGGATGATACCTGTCTCTTTGAATCTGAAGGGTTGGGTATGTATCAGTCAGTAACATGAGTCACTCTTTAGTATATTGCACTGTATACCACCATATATTTTAATGATTTTCATGGGATATAATCTATCTATCGTGAGGTCATGTTCTGTTTCAAAATGTAATTATATGAATGATGTCATTCTTTCTCCTCCATATTTTTGCAGTAGTCAATGGTTTATAATTTCTTTACTTTTGGAATAATGTGCATTATTTTAAGTGTATAATAATAAATCAGATTTTCGATGAAAATAAAGACATTTCAATAAACAGGTTAAAAAAAACCTTGATTCAACTCTGATGTCTTTTACATTGTAATTAGAATAAGTCTTCCACACAACTTTGATGCCCATAGCTTCACAATGGATATTTCTAATTTCTTGACAAGAAAATTGTTTAATAGACTAGTACTCTCTGCAGCTGGCTACTTGGAGATTAAGATGCTGTTGTAATCTCTGTCATTGTCCCACAGATATTGCAGAGGATGGGAATGGGTGGCAAGGCATGTTGGTATTTTGATTTTTTTTTTTTAAATGAAGCAGCTCTGAGGAACTAAATGGGTCCAGGCAGAAGTTCTTTCTCTTGGAGAATTTCGCCTTAAGGAAATGTAGTTCTGAAACCCTTAAGACATTGTGAGGACTTGAGGTGCAGTCCTTATCTCAAGTTGGTGCAGCTATTGTAGAAGGAGCTTTACATTCATTCATTTGGGAGGTTAATACATTGATTATCTTGATTACATTGTATGATTACTATACATACCAGAAAAACTGAATGATGTAGCTTTCTTATTCAAGAAAGTGAACAAAAATTCAGACTACACAATTCATTATGCTCAGGATTTTTCTATTATATGCTATTATTCTAATCACAACTAACCTTCTTTATCTTACTAATCTAGTTACTGATTTAGATCTTAATAACTAAACCGGCATCACAGTTTGAGGCTTCAACTGTATTCTTATAACTTTGTAATATGTGAGTATCATTATTCTAAGATTAAACTTATTTTGCTTCTTCCAGATTTTTTCTCTCTGCTTATTTAGCTTACTAGCAAAAAAATGTTCTGCAAATCCTCAATAACATTTGTAAAATAATGGCAAATCAGAAAAAGATCTTAAATATGATAACCAATAATCATTTGCTTCCTCAAATGATCTTTTTTAAAGTACATATCCTGAATAAATAAGAAAAGAACAAAGGAATCATATGTAATTATTTAATTTTGATATTTTAATAATAATAATAATAAATAATAACATCAAATGTATATAATACCAAATTTAATATCAAGATCTTTCAGTTAGTAATTCCTTCTGCCAATTATATAAATTTTGATTTTCATGTTTAGATAATAAATGTTAAAATATTAACAAAGATAAAATTAGCACCACTGGATAATACTTGTTTTTCTTTTATGAGATCATATGGCAGCTGTAAAAAATATTTGCGCAGATTTGAGAACACATTAAATTGCAGATAATTGCTAACCTGATTCCAGATCAGTGAAGGGCTACCAAAATTTACTTTCAACATCTTTCAGTGCAAATTGGGTGGTCTTGGTGGAGCTCCATTTTTGCTACTGCGTACCTCCCCCCCCCCCCCCAGTCCGGGCAGTAGCTGTTCCATAAACTTTGAAATCAGACTTAATATACTAAATCAAGCTGCTATTAATCTACATGAAAACACAAGGCCAAAGTTCGCTAATATTGAATCATTAAGCAGCGTTGGACCTGGGTAGTTAAGGTTAGCAGATCACAACGATATTCCAGGACTTTGTGTTAAATATTCTGGAATAAAACAATAAATCTATCACACCTATAATTTTGCTTTGAAAATATGTGTACAACACCTTCAAGGCCTGAGGAAATTTCCTTTTTTAAAGTCACTTTTTCAGCTGATGTAAAACTGGCTTGTTGATTTGTATACATAAATTTGTATACATAAATCTATAATAATGTAGATGTTTGGGTTCAAATTTGCTTGTGTCCTTGAATTCATATCTAGAATCCAAGTGAATGTGTACTTTTAAAAATAGCATATATTCCTTTTAAAAATAACAGGATGGAATTACTCTTGTCTTATATTGATGTACCACTAGCCATTTCATTCAGTCAGAAAGAGGAATCAAGTGACAATATTTTGTGCCTTATCTTGTATCAGATTGGTACCACAAAGGCACTAGTTCAGGTGAAATCCTCATCTTTGCAATGTTTTGTGCGCCTATTCATTCTTACAACAGATCTCTTTTGATACAAAATTTAGGACAACTATTTTGCTTCAGGATTGCATTTCAGCAGAAGATGAAAAGAACCAGTTGTTTGTTTGGAAATGAAATTCAGCTGTTGTGATGGAAGATTAGTGTAATGAATCAACTGGGCTATCATCAAGAGGTTTTTGTTTTCCACTGCTCAAAAGGTTTTTGAAGATGTCTAACTCATATCTGAGTTGCAAATGATCTGTTTGTCTTCTGTATTGAACTTCTTTTTCTTACATTTTTGTATGTGGGAATATTGTGTTCGCATTGTATTCTTTACTGTCATCATTATTAATGATGATTACATAATATATGTCTATTGACAGCTGTAGCTCTGTTAAATTGTTTTTAACACAAGGATATATTAATAAAATTGCAAATTTTGTCCTATTGCTCCATAAGAAAAAAACCCTCTGTAAATGCATAGAATGATTATTTGGGTTTGTAAAACAACAAGCCTTCCTTCAAAACAATTTTATTGGGTAGTTTAGAACATTGGAAAATCATGTTAAATTTTTGTAAAGAGTTGAATCTGAAGTTAGAAATAAAAAAAATAATCAATCTTTAGAATGAACCAAAAGATTACTAAGTCAGATATATATTTGAGGTTCCCAGAAATCTTCATTAGCAAGATGGAAGAATTCAATAGAGTTGTTTTCACTACTTTCATTTGATACTTTCAAACATCACTTCAGGCGATTGTTCATTTAGTTTTAACTGGTTGTATCCACTTAACTTTAATTTTTAAATCACAGGAAAAAACCCTATACTGTCTACTATCTTGTTTCCCATAGTAGCCAATTAATTAATTCTTCTGAACATTCTAAATACTGAATTTTATTAGTTTTGATTGCAAATAGTTGCCCTGATTAGTAGGTATGTAACTAGATAATCCACTATTTAAAATATTTAGAAGGTTATGGATATGATTTTTGAAGTATGTGTCCCCCTCCTGTTACCGAAGACACTTTCTTAAAAGTAGTCTTAATTTCACTTCTGTGGTTTAGTACTCTACTGCAACCATCTATAAGTGGGAGACCTATGAATAATTACACAAATAAATAAATAAATACCTATGTAGACTCTCCCAAAGATGCTTTTTCAAGAGGCAACTGAAATGTCTGGATTTTGTTTTTGTTTTTTTGTTTTTTTGGAAGATATTTCACTTCTTATCCAAGAAGCTTCTTACATGAGAGGCAAAACATCTTCAAAGAAAACCCCCCAGAAAGTCTAGTTGCCACTTTGGGAAAATAAATTAAATACATTTACCAGATCATGATAATGTTGTATAAACATTTCAGTGACTTTACAGAATCCTCTTCCTTTCATCCTTCATTTTAGCATAACCGTCTTCCAATATTACTTTAGAGAAGTATCCACCGGCTATGCATTATAATAATCCAATTTATTTTATTGCTTGCTTTCCATCAGTTTCTGGGATAACACTACAAGCAAAACTAAACCTACAGATGAGTCAGTAACTAGGGCTGGCATGCAAATCCCTATACCAGTAATTTCAGAAGATAGAATTGGTCACAACCCTTATTGTAGAATCATTCCAGGAGAAAAGAAGCCGTTTTGGACTGAACATCTGTTCTTTCAGTTATATATATCAGCTCGGTCATCTCTGCAGGAAGGATAATATTTAATTCCTTAGATATTTTCTAGGAAGACTGTTACAAAAAATAACATAAAATAGCCAATAGTGTTCAGAATATATTGTCAAAATGGAATTAAGTATATACAGTATCTATTTCTCTTCCATGGGGATTTGGGAGAGGTTGGATAAAGAAAACTATAAAACTGTTATTGAAACTAATGATAGCTGAAACTGATCACCTGTTTTTTGTATACTAAATCAATACCAGAACACTTATTTTGTGTACTAAAAATGCAAAGTCAAAAGGCTCTTCATTTTAAAATTGGAGATGTTAATGGCTGCTTTTCAGACAGCTTCTAGCAGATAGTGGCTGTGGGGCTTTAAAAAATCTTACATAAGCTCTTTTCAAGCAATCAGTTATATAAATCAAGTGTATACATAGGTGGAAAATGGAGATGAATGTATATTTCTTCCCTTTATTCTTCCTGAATTCCAGACTTTCAGGTGGGTTTTTGAAATGGGAAATGAGCCCACGCCACTTTGAATGTGCCTATCTCTCTCCATAGAGTTCAGCTCCTTAATAAAGCAAGGCACCACATTATCAGGTGAACATATGTGTATTCAAGCAAATAAGAATAACTATTTCTTCTTTGAATGCCAGCTAAATCTGTGGAAATCTCTGGAATTAGGAGAAAAAGTGGGGGCAATCTGCACACCGCATTCTATAGCCAAATTGAAGTCCTCCACATGCCTGAACACTGTTACCAACTTCTGAAGTTCCTAAGATGGAACATCAGCTGGATATGCAAAAGAAAACAGCCTTGCCCTTTTTATAATTTATTAGTAAAATGCAGGACGATGTCATCATAACAATTAAGATAATTTCCTTTAAAGACAACAGGCCAATTCTACTATCTTTCTTATCCTACCTCACTTATTTCCTGCATGTGGTGAATACTACAACAGCATTCACGGATGCTACAAACATAATACTTATGATGCAATGCTAGAACTCATGAAGTTAAAAAAAATATTCTGTCATTTGGATCCCTTTGAAATATTCTTTTTGTAGATCTGAAGACACTTTTTAAGAGAACTTTCTCCCTCCCCCTCCCAAGGTAATTAATTTGGATTTTCCCCTCACTTTTTCAGAAAAAGAAATATGTGCTTTGAAGAATTTTCTTCTCCTGTTTGTTGATTACAGTCTCTTCTGTAAAGTGAATTTGTTAGCTTCCAGACAAGTACCTTCTGCTCGCCTGTCACACCTGCTTGTTGATATTATTTTTCTTTCAGCATCAATATATATATTTTTAAAAAACCTTTTTCATCAGATAACACTTTCTTGGATGTTTGTTTGTTTGTGATTTGATTTGATTTGATTTGATTTGATTTGATTTGATTTGATTTGATTTGATTTGATTTGATTTGATTTGATTTGATTTGAATGCCGCCCCTCTCCATAGACTCATTTGGCTTTTACTATACTATAATTATATTTTTGCACATATATTTGACTTTTCTTACATAAACTACTAAAAAGCATAATTAAGGGATGGATATAAAAAACAAAATCAGCTGGGTTTCAATCAGCTATTTCATTACATGAAGTTCTTTTATCCAGCTATCTTTTTTTTTATTCAGTACCCTTTCAGCAGAGGACTATATATATCAATGGCATCTTGATATCCTGTGCCAGATTAAATTCTCCATCTGGAAATTATGTAACAGAAAGTCCCAGTTGTTTGGGGTTTTGTAGAGTAATCCATCTTCAATTTATAATCTATATAGTAGTCCCTCACCTATCGCTGATGTTACGTTCCAGACCCGGCCGCGATAGGTGAAATCCGCGATGGGGAATTTCTCCTCCTTCCCACCAGCTCCGGATGCCTGGAGGCGAGCAACGGCCGGCTAACCTTCCCCCCCCCCACTACTACTTACTCTGCACCTGAGGAAAAGAAGGGGAGGGGGGCAAAAGAATCACCGCCCCCGAGCATTCCCAACCCACTGCTATTCTTTGCAGCAGTTCGGCCAAACGTTGTCTTTTTTGCCTCTTTTTTGCACACCGCCGCCGCCGCCAACCACTAAGCGCGCCTCCAAAGACTGCCTTCTTGGCACTGGCGAGGCGGGTTGAACGAGGGGACGGGCCTCCGCCGGAGCTCAGTCCCCGCCCTGCTCATCATTCGCCCAGCCGCGGGCTGGTTGGCTTGTCCTGCCCTTCCAAACCTCTAAGCGCCGTATCTGTGCCAACGCTGACTTCAAAACCCGCGATGAAGTGAAGCCGTGGTGGGTGAAGCGCGATATAGCGAGGGACTACTGTATATACAAAAGTGAAAACCATTCACACATTAATCACGAAATCTCCAAAACCGTAAAGCCTGCAAACTTGAAATTTGCCACATACAGTATGTTCCTCTTGGCTTCTAGATGCTAACTAAGAAAGGATTTTTTGAAATGACCATTGGAGCATGAGTATTTCTGATATTATTTCATTAACAAGCTCTGATTCTAAGAAGTTCTACTCTCCCTCCCCAACTGAAAAGAAACCTGATCCAAATGCAAAACACAAGCAGATGATTTTTTTTGTTTTCAGAGGGACAAGCAGTTTTACTACAGAACAGTTGAGCTAAGCCACACTAGCCAGATGGATACCAATGGAGGCTGGAAGGCAGAGACATATCCCCCCCCTTTTTTCCCTCCTCAGTTTAGACAAATCTGTACCTTCTACTGTAACACCAGTTAAAGGGAAAAGAGGCCCAAAAAAATGCAGGAAAAGATTTACAGATGTGATTAGGACAAGTAAGGAAAGCTGCCTGTTTCTTTCATGGTCAGTTCTATGTTCCATGCTCCAGAGTCAATTCACCTGACAGCCTGGTTATCATCCAGCCAGAAAGCAAAACCAAGAATATTGTTTACAAGGAAGTACAGGGAGGAAATAATTCAATCCCTTTTTAAATTACACATTGATCTTTAAGATTTAAGTGTCAATTTATCAAGCCCCATGAGAAGCAAGGGTATCAGCTAGTAGTAGAATGTGTTAGTAGTTGGGTGTGACAATATATAAAATAAACCAACAATGTATGCTTACATGTATTAAAACACTATTGCTTTAATAGCTAGTGTAATGCACTGCCATAAGAGGGAACCCGAAGCATGATTCTCTCTCTCAGCTATTCTCTGCTATTACTGTTTGTTTTTGTGACTTTGCTGTAGTAAGAGCTGTGTGTTCATGTTGCAGAAACACAGATGTTTGATGCCAATAAGGGACCAGAGACCACAGGAGGATACAGGATACAGGATACAGGATACAGGTTTATTTGGTGCATGCATCAGGTTCAGAAGATATAAAAGCAATGTCTGAACAACGTGGATTGCTTTTCAGGGCTCTTTATACATTTCCAAAGGAGTACAAAAAACACACAGTATCAGCCAATCAGATACTAGTTGTCAACGTTTCCTTATACAGAAAGTAAAAAGAGGTTATACAATGTAGGAGATACAGAATGTACAGAATGTACAGCAAAGAGGCACTTGCGGTTAGATTGTGGGTTCCTGCAAGGAGCTATATGCCTTGAGAGCAGGTGGCTCCTTCCTGAGTACATTTCGTGGTTACGCGTTCAAGCAGGAGATGCACCCCACCCGGGCACAGAGGAAACAGAGGTGTGAAAACGGAAAGATCCTTTTGCCCGGCTCTCAGCACTTTAAGAATGCTAAGAGTACAGCAGATATGTAGGACAAAGGTCATATATAAAAAAAACACAGAATTCAGCAAGAGATGCAATATAAAATGATATCAAAGCAAAGCCCAGCTTCCTCATTTCCCCCCTCTTGGAACTCCAACCGAAATAAAGTTTATTCGGATGGGGTTTCAACCATATTACTGGAAGGGCGTTGAAGGTGTTGGAGGGGCTGGGGCTGAAGTGGCAGGAGTACTTCGTATATTGGCTCCTCACTATCGGGGTCCTGAGTGGCAGGTTCCCCTTCCTCATTTCCTCCCCTGCGGTTGTTTAGCAATTGCATGTGCCACAGAGCCAAAATCTTCTCGGAGGACTTTTTGTCCGCCACCAGCGAAACAGTGCTATGAAAAAGCTTCATAAAAAGAGGAAGCACACAAGGGACAATAACACAGCCAGCCACCAGAAAGACAACACAAGCCAAAACATATTTCATACTGGGAAAAGAGGGAAGCCACCCAGCAAGAGCATGAGAGAGGTCCAGACCTCTCCAAGTCTGCACTGGAACATGTGCAATCTTGACCATGCGATCGGTGATTTCCTCAATGACCTCCCCACTGTTATCAATCTTGATGCAGCAGTTAGACAAATTAAACTTTCCACACACACCCCCTTCCTTGGCCAAAAGGTAGTCCAAAGCCAGTCTGTTTTGCATGACATATGTGCATGACTTAACACTCTCCGAGGCCAAGTGGGCAAGACCACAGACCGTCTCGTTAGTGACAATTTCCACCACAGCCTGGAGGCGGATGAGACAGTTAAGCATATAAATGGGGGTGCGATAACCAAAGGTACCATCCTCAGCCCAGGTGGCCGGGCCATAAACCTTTACAATACGTTCGGGGGGGCATTCATCATCCTTCCAGTTCCCGATCTTAAGGTCACTAATGAGGGATCTTTTAGAGCAAACATTGCCAATTTCATCATATACAGGCACCCCAAGAACTCATCTTTGCTTCAGGGGGAGCAGAAAAAAACCAGGGCAAATGACACCAAGGACATAAGAGCCACACCAGTTGAGTGGGAGTTGGGCATAAGCATATTTTCCACAAATCCAATACATGCCATCTGGAGCAAGCCAAAGCAAATTGGTGTTTTGGGGGTCCAAAATATATGGGTTCAGGAGGCTAACATTTTGCAACGCCCGGGCCATGGGGGTTGACTGCAGACCCTTGCCAGACCACCAGGCTGCATTGTTCCACACGGACAGGCAATGCAGGTTTCCAACGTGGGCACAGCCAGCGGTGTGGTTACGGGTATAACAGACATTGCCCACCAAGTTAGAGAATAGAGCCCAGTTCCCCTCCTTCCCCGCAGTATTTGTCAGATTACCAGCCAGCTCCATGTCATGGACAAAGGTGTAATTCAACACAAGTGCTTCCCAAGTTAGTTCCCCCACAGACAAAACAGCTCTTAACCTGAAGGGTGTGTGCCACATCTTGTGCAAGTTGTACAAAAGTATTGGTTACAGCAGGGGGGGGGGCTGCCCATGTATTTAGTTTATCCATTTCCTGATAGTAGGACCAAAAGAGGCTCTTTTTCCGTCCTACTGTCTGGGTTTGGGCCGTGATTTCCAAGGACAGAATCAGGGAGGGGTCATATCCCTGGCCATCTATTTGCATTCCAAAAAACATAGGAGCTTGTGGGACCACAACCGGAGTGAAAGAAAGAGTGACAGGGTTACACTGGCCACTTTTGCAGTTCGGGGAAACACCCACAAGATAAGGAGAACTTCATCCCACCCATAGTGCCAGGGGTCCATGTAGCAAACGTAACGCAAGACCAATAGGGACAGTAGTTGTGGCCAATCACATGGCAGTCACCCCATTGGGAACAATGGCAAACATGTTTATGTTGGGATGAATAGGAGCGCTCCCAACTCAGGCTGCCACACCCGCCTTGGGGGTGGGCATTGCGGTCAATATAATAGCAGGCATCAAAAGTAAAATTAACAGGGAGATTGAGAGTGGGAATAGAGGTACGGCGAATCTCCTCTCTCCGACCGTATGTAATGTGGCAGAGAATAACATGATATTCAGTTATTTTAGTGGCCTGTTTAGGGTCATAGCACAGAATACCCCGAGACCCATTGCATCGCTGGTAGGTAGTGGCATTCACGGTGCAAGGGGGAAGATTAAAAGTTTCACAAGACGGAGGAGTAGCCGTATGGTAAACAAGAGTGCGGGCAAGAAAATTGTCTGTGCGGGTAGTTTGAATACAGGGGAGGCAGGCTGAAGGAGAGCATGCCTTGTCCCGCAAAGCCCTTCTACCACGAGAGAGGGTCTTAGGGCGGCCATCAGGGGCCCGTAAAGGGAT
Organism: Erythrolamprus reginae; assembly: GCF_031021105.1. Lineage (NCBI taxonomy): Eukaryota > Metazoa > Chordata > Lepidosauria > Squamata > Dipsadidae > Erythrolamprus > Erythrolamprus reginae. The sequence continues at coordinate 110,855,740 of NC_091950.1, forward strand.
TATCGGAGCGCGGGGCTGCAATTCATGAAGGCGGCACAAGAAGCCCCGAGTTCCATTACAGTGACAAAGAGTATCCCCAATGTGCTGGCATGGGAGAAAATCCAAGGGGGTACAGGATGGGGGGCTCTCCAGCATAATAGTACACAATATCACCATTAGGAAAACATATAGGACAAGTGTCAGGAATTGGACGCCCTCCCTTAGAGACGGGCTTGGGAGCCGGTAAAAAGGGGGGGGGGGGTTGAGTGACATAACATCTAATAGTACTCCCGGTCTTACACTGATAGAATTTGCGACCATCATGCCAACAAGGGGGCAGTCCAACCTCAGTGCAGTTGGGGGGGTCTGAGGGTGGGGTCTGCTTTTTACCAGGGGGGCCTCGCATACACTTCATGCAGGGGGGGTTTGACACTGCTGTAACCTGTAAAGGTGTAAGTGCCAAAGCAGAGGGCTCCACCGAGGGGGTGGGATCAAAATTGGGATCCGTGTCTTCGCATATGGCAACGGAATCCAAAGGCCCATCTGACTCTCCCTTTGCACGAAAGATACGATAGGCATACATAGAATTAATAGAAACACTCATCAGCAAGAAAAAAAAGGAAAAAAAATGAGCACGCTCAATACCAATACAAGGGTTTTACGGAGACAAGCCAAATGGCGGAGGGTGGTTTGCAAGCGACTCCCAGACTCCATAATAGGACAAACAACCATGGGGACTCCGGCGGTGGAAGAGAGGGCGCTGAGTACTCACCAAGAAGAGGAAGTAGAGAAAGGCTAGGAACTGAAGTAAAAGAGGAATCACTATAACGTAAACAGTTGTGATGCAATCTGGGGACATCCAGGAGGTAGGGGTCCTGGAGAGACTGCAACTTCCACCGCAACTTTGGGGGGGGTAATAGGTTTAGCGGCACCTGGGGTGGCGGGTAAGGCCGCTGCTGGAGTTGCTGGCAAACCGTTGCCCGTGCGATGGACGCGGGCTTCCGGAGCCGCGGCTACAGGGGTTACTCCTGGATCGTTGCCCGTGCGATGGACGCGGGCTTCCGGAGCCGCGCCTGCAGGGGGGGCTTCTTCGAGCCGTCCGTCCGTTGAGGGACCGCTTCCGGTGGGTCTCCTGGAGGGAGGGCTCTCCTCTGCTTCTTCAGCATGAGTTTGAGAGGATCTGTGGGGTGAGGCAATTCCTTCCATGTGGTGGGGATTGCAAGCTTGATCCTCGTCCAATTAATCCAAGATTTGATGGAATCAACCTCGACAGCAAGAGGGGAGATCATGACCACAGTATATTGCCCTTTCCATGTGGGCCTGAGAACTTCCCTGTTCTAGTCTTTCACCCACACCTCTTGGCCAGGTATAATGTTGACAAGAATGTAAGGTCTGCATTGTAACACATAATCTTGGAGTTCATTAACAGTGGCATTTAGTGTCTATAGCTGTTTAAATTTAAGGGAATCTGCCACATGAGTGGAATATTGGATCGTGGGGGGTAAAAGATTGGGTACCCTCCCATACAGTAATTCATAAGGGGAAACATGTATGTTCTTTTGAGGGGCACATGTCACAGCAAAAAGGGCCATTGGAAGCTGAGTTTTCTGACATATTTTGGCTAATGTATCTTTAACAGTCCTGTTAACTCTCTCCACGCGACCACTGGGGGGTGCATGAAAACTACGTGAAGCTTCCAAGTGATGCCAAGCATCGAAGCAATTTTCTGGGTGCCCTTATGGATAAATTCTGGACCGTTGTCTGAGGAAATTCTTGAAGGCAGCCCATACCTCGGAATGATGAGGTTTAGTAGGGCCCGGGTGACTTCCATCGGGGTTTGGAGAATAAGGGATGGCTTAGACATGTTAATGGTGGGTTTCCCTGCTTGTCACACTGCTTTCATCAAAAGGATTTGGTAGTCCTTGATCTTGTCAAGGTTACCCTCTACATAGGGGTCCCACTGGGGGTCCTCTGCAGGGAACTTCTGACCCACATGTCTCTAGGTCTAAACCTGGGGGGGGGCATCTGGTTTTAGGATTTTTTTTTTTTTTTTCCTCTTTCCTCCGATTTAAACAGGGTTCCCATTAGGTGTTGCAAGTCCATCCAATTGAGATTTTAGGCATCCATAATGGTTTTCAAGAGGCTTGCAAATTCTAAGGGTTTTTCACTATATGGGCCATAGTGCAATTTCCAATTCAAAAGATCGGAGGTGGTGAAAGGAACATGTTGGAATAGGGGCATTCTTGAGGTTTTTGTGAAATCATCTGGATCAATGACAATTTGATCCACTCTGCGAAGTGGGGCTGTGAAGGACACTGATGTGGTTTTTGCTCTGGTGCGTTCTGCAATGGGTCCTTCACTTACTGGATCTGGCAAAGACAGGTTGGCCATTCGTCCACTGGGGCCTGGTGGGGTCTCCAGTTGAGGAGTGGACCCTGAGGAGGGGGCTTCAGGTGCAGATGGGGATTGAGATCTCTTTGTATCCGGGTATTGCTGGAGGAGGGTGTCATAACGGGCAAACCTGTCAGCGTTGGTTTCATTAGGGTCTATTTGGGAGACCGGGGATCCCAGTCCCCCCCCCGAAGCGGGTGAAGGAGCGGGGGCTCCCTCACGTAGAGGGGGGGCATCCAGTGGGGTTATCCTCCCAGTCCCTAAGGTAAGGGAATCCTGTAGGGATGATTGTGCCTGTATCTGGCCATAGGGCACAAGAACATATGGTGGGGGCTGGGGCACCTCCTCCGAGCAACTAAAGAGTACGGGTTTTTTTTATTTTTTTCCATCTCCGTGGGGGGGGCTGACTGAGTCCTTTGCCCCTTTTGGTGTGGGAGATGGAACAATGTGAACTTCTCTGGGGCCGCCAGGGAGGGGATGAGTTACCTCCCCCTCTCCTAGGGGTCCTTCTCCTGAGCGTGGCCCCTGAAGGAATGGGGACCATGGCCAGGACTTTACACTGTTGGGTCCTACATTTGGTGACCCATGGAGGTGGATTTTGAGCTAGTTTCAACCAAATATCAATGTATGGCTCTTGGTCAGGATGGCCCAAGGCAGGATCAAATACAAGTCTAGTGGGAATATCGAAGGTTCCTATATCAGGCCATCCCAAGTTAAAAGAGGGCCATTCTGACATACACAGGTCATTTTATACTATACTCTCGAGTTTGATTATTATAGACCTGGTTGAAATGTTTCATTACACACTCAAGGGGGGTCTTGGGCACACTTGGTTTCCCTCCCATATTCCACCCGGGGCACCAGACAGAAAAGGGGAGGGAATATACAAGGGAGATAAGGGGTCCTTCCCTTGAGACACAAAAGGAATTTTATTCACTTCACACAATCTCTACCGGCCCAAGGTCCTGGAGCTCACAGCCACCTGTGGGAACCGCGGTAGGCAATCACACACACAACGTTTTCTCTCAGAAAACACAGGCCACCCACCCTGGGGGTCTCTCAGTGAAGAACGAGCCAAAACGAGGGTGATCAGTCCTCGCCTCTGTCCCTCTACATAGGGAGAAGATAGACTCGTACCAGTCTCTAAAAAGTGTCTACTACAGAGGCCTCGCCTTAGAACTTGCCTTTTATCTTGGAGACTCGGTTACTCTTCCAGGCCGGCGTACAGATGTCCTGATCTCTGGTTTCCTCTCTTGAGTGGTTCTTGGATCGCAAACCGTCAGCGTGGCTGCCCCGGTGTCAACAGGAAGGTCCTCGGAGAAAGATTTCCGATGGCGCCTGGACTGTTCCTCTTTCACACCTGGGGCAGACGCCACTGAGGTGGGCGTCCAGAGGGATCCAAAGTCCCGTCTAGTCCCTTCGTGGTCGCCAGAAAATGTTGCAGAAACACAGATGTTTGATGCCAATAAGGGACCAGAGACCACAGGAGGATACAGGATACAGGATACAGGATACAGGTTTATTTGGTGCATGCATCAGGTTCAGAAGATATAAAAGCAATGTCTGAACAACGTGGATTGCTTTTCAGGGCTCTTTATACATTTCCAAAGGAGTACAAAAAACACACAGTATCAGCCAATCAGATACTAGTTGTCAACGTTTCCTTATACAGAAAGTAAAAAGAGGTTATACAATGTAGGAGATACAGAATGTACAGAATGTACAGCAAAGAGGCACTTGCGGTTAGATTGTGGGTTCCTGCAAGGAGCTATATGCCTTGAGAGCAGGTGGCTCCTTCCTGAGTACATTTCGTGGTTACGCGTTCAAGCAGGAGATGCACCCCACCCGGGCACAGAGGAAACAGAGGTGTGAAAACGGAAAGATCCTTTTGCCCGGCTCTCAGCACTTTAAGAATGCTAAGAGTACAGCAGATATGTAGGACAAAGGTCATATATAAAAAAAACACAGAATTCAGCAAGAGATGCAATATAAAATGATATCAAAGCAAAGCCCAGCTTCCTCATTCAAATGATGGTTTATGTATTTGTAAGCTAGACAAGTATGCTTATAGTATTGTATATGTATTGACTAACTTAAATGTGTATGACTAGGACTGTTCTTAACTAAGATATTTGCGAAAAGTAAATAATATTTTATACACTTAATGTATCTGTATTGTATTACTGAACCATTGCTAGTATCTCTGGGCTGTCAGCTGGATATATGTTGGATCTTCACATTTCCTCTGCGTACATGTATCTTTGACCACTGAGAGATAACTCTGCACACTCTTTAACAGAATGAAACATAAAATGAATCTTCCATAGCTGAGTTAGTTCTTTCAAAGAACAAAAATAAAAGGGAAAAGATGTCAGTGTTATTATTTTACAAACTTATTTAGTTTGCTATCATCTGAATTATGGAAAGCTGACTAAAATCATTTCTTCAAATGTATTTAATTATTTGGCAACTGAACAATTTAATACTTCATGCTAAACATATATTAAAGGAATGACTTGATCATCTTTGGATGCTTACTTAAATGAAGGAATGTTAAGTAGATATGCAAATATAAGTTGGAAGAAAAAATGTTTGAAAAGTGATGCTGTGAAATATGTTCTCGTGTGACATTACTGAAAATGGGCTGTTTGTGATGATTTATGGAAAAACTTAATAACTTTATAGCTCTGCCACTCTGGCAGTTGCCAAGGCAACTTAGCCTTTTCATGAAGTGATATGAAAAAAGTGTGTAGATGGGTAATGAGCATAGAAGATGCTTGTTTTAATTCCTCTTTTAGTTCCTGTCTTGTTTTCTGTGCTTATTGTCTTGGTTAATCTAATTCTTTTCAACAGCCTTGTCCCACAGTAACTAATGGATGGAAGGAAGAAAGGAAGAAAGGGAGGGCTTAAGTGATAAATCTCTGAATGATTTTCCATAGATTTGTAAGAGGCTGTTGCTTTCAATGATTAAGCCATGGCATTAGGGCTACCATTATGCTGATCATTTATCTCATTGTGTCAATATTTCCACTTGCAAGATACATGTATTAATGGATTTAATGACTACATATTTATGCAGGGAATTTGAAAGATTGAGCCTGGAATCTGCTGTCAGAGTCAGGTTTATGTTAAGCAAAACATAACAGCCCAAGATGTGAAGATATAATATTATAAATTCAGCTCAGGCCAGAAGAAACGAATGTTTTTGTTTTTGTTTAATGAATGTCTGAGGGATTTTATACTGTTTTATACTGTTTATATTGTTGTATGCCGCCCAGAATCCAAAAGGTGTTTGGGTGGCTTATAAATTTAATAAATTAAAATAAATTAAATTTCTCTTCTCAAAGGTATGCACTGCACAGGAAGGAAAAAAGAGGCACAAAAATTGAACTTTACTTCATTTTAAATTGGGGTTGCATTCATAGTTGGAGTTATCAGATTTCTTTATTGCATGTCATTTCTACTATTTTTTACATAAATCTACTTGTCAAAATCACTTCATTCTAGAGTCCTGGTCAGCATGGCTTTTACTCTAGAATAGGCAAAGAAAAGTCTAACGTTGTCCATACAGTATACAACTAGTTCTCGACTTACATCCATTTGCCTAGTGACTGTTCATACAACACTGAAAGAAAGAGTAGCTTACAACTGGTTTTCACACTGAAAATTGTTGCCACAATCTTCATGGTTACAGGATCAAAATTTGGGTGCTTAGTAGCCAGAATGCATTTGTATTACTGGTAGTTGCAGCGTCCTGGTGTTGTGGGATCACCATTTACAACTTTTACAGCTTTTCCCCAGCAAACAAGGTCAATGAAAGGGGGAGCAGAGTTGCTTAACTACCATGTGATTTACTTCACAACTGCAGTAATCAGGGCAATAAAGGTTGTTGAATCAGGCACAACTCCCTTTAACCTTGCTAAACAAATACCAGTATAGTTCTTGGGGTAAACAAGTGATTCCAATCCCAGCCACTAATTACACCTGGATCTACTTAATGAATCTCAGGGTTCTAGATGTCTCAAGTCAGAAATAACTGCCAATTATGCTGTAATATTTGTTGTTGCCTTTTTTTTCTGAGAGTGATATTCAGTGGATGCCTTATTAGAGGAACAGGTTCACACCTCCCATCAATTAGATCCTTATGAAGCTGAAGTTCATGTAACAAATATGGCTATAATGCAGGCAGGGCCGCCGATAGGGCGGTACTACTGGGAGTGGTGTCACGGGCCCGGCCAAATTGAAAAATGGGGGGGGGGGCGCCCGCCAAAACCTCTCCAAACCCGATTGCGACGAACTCTGCCTCTGCGGAGCTTCTCCGACCGCGGCCTGCACCTTCTTCCCACCCCCGCAAGGAAAGAAGGCAGGGAGGCCGGCAAACAGGCAGGGAGCCCCGATGGCAGGGCCCTCCGGAAGCCAAGCCGCGCTGCTGGGGAAGCAGAATTGGGGAATCCGGAAGAGGGCTGAGCCCAGCCGGCTTCTCCGCCGGCCTTGTGTCCCCCCGAGGATTGCGAGGGCAAGAGAGCCGCGCCTTTCGCCTCCGGAGGTGCTGGGCCGGGGGTTCGGGGGGGCGTGAATACCGCCCGCCGCCCAGAGCCAATGGCTTCTTTTGGGCTTACTCACTCAAATTCCTGCTGCTGGCGCTGGGAGCAGGTAAGTGCACGCGGGCGGCCGGGTGGGAAGGGCGAGGCGCGAGGGGGAGGCAAGTGGAGATCTCGGACCCTCTTTTCATGCTCAGTGAGCCTTTCTTTGGAGTTGCCTTTCTTTCTTTTTTTTCTTTCTTTCTTTCTTGCTCTCTTGCTCTTTCATTCTTTTTTTTCTTTCTTTCTTTCTCTTTCTTTCTCTCCTTGCTTCCCCCTTCCATTTCTTTCATTCCCGCTCTCTATTTTTATTTCTATTTCATTCATTCATTCTTTCTTTTCTCTTTCCTTCTTTCTTTCCTTCTTTCTTTCATTTCTTTTTCTTTCTTTCTCTCTTTCTTGCTCTTTCATTATTTTTTCTTTCTCTTTCTTTCTTTCTTTCTCTTGCTTTCTCTCCTTCCTTCCCTCCTTCCATTTCTTTCATTCCCCCTCTTTTTTATTTCTCTTTCATTCTCTTTCTTTCCTTCTTTCTTTCATTCATTTCTTTTTCTTTCTTTCTCTCTTGCTCTTTCATTCTTTTTTTCTTTCTCTTGCTTTCTTTCTTTCTCTTGCTTTCTCTCCTTCCTTCCCTCCTTCCATTTCTTTCCTTCCCCATCTCTATTTTTATTTCTCTTTCATTCTCTTTCTTTCTTTTCTCTTTCTTTCCTTCTTTCCTTCTTTCTTTTGTTTCTTTTTCTTTCTTTCTCTCTTTCTCTCTTTCTCACTTGCTCTTTCATTCTTTTTTTCTTTCTCTTGTTTTCTTTCTTCCTCTTTCTTTCTCCCCTTCCTTCCCTCCTTCCATGTCTTTCATTCCCCCTCTCTCTTTTTATTTCTCTTTCATTATTTCTTTCTTGCTTTCTTTCTTGTTCTTTTTCTTTCTCTCTTTTACCTCCCCTTCCTCTATTTCTGCTTTTCTTTCCCCTTCCTACCTTCTTCCTTCCCTCCCTTCCTTCAGTCCTTCCTCTCTTACTCTCCCTTTTCATACGTTTCATTGCTTCCTTCCTCTGTTCCTGTCCCTTCCCCCTTTCTTTCTTTCTTTCCTTCCTTCCCTCCCTCCATTTCTTGCTTTCCTTCTCCTTCCTCCCTTCTTTCCTCCCTCACTCCCTTCTTTCACTACTTCCTCTCTTACTCTCCCCTTTCACACCTTTCCTTGCTTTCTTTGCACCCTTCCTCTGTTCCTGTCCTTCCCTCTTTCTTTCCTTCCTTCCTTCCTTCCCACTTTCCGTCCATTCATTCACCCATTCCTCTCTTGATCGCCCCTTTTACCATTCCTTCCTTCCTTCCTTCCTGCCTTCCTTCCTCCTTCCTTCCTTCATAGCTTGCCCTCGCCTTTCTTCCCTTCCTTCCAGATGGGAGTGCCCCCTCAAGACACCCGCCCAACTGCTGGTACCCTGCTTTTTCTCTCCCCTCGTCCTTTCCAGCTCCTCGCCAGTAGCTGCCGACTGTGGGATCCCCCTCCCCTCTCCCCTCGCTAGAAAACACATGGTTTTGTCAACAAGGCCTCTTCCAAGAAGGGAGAAGTGCCAAGGAGCCGTAAATAAGCCTCGCTCCGCCTGACCGATGCCAGGAGGCTCTTTCTTTCCCTCGCCACTCCTGCTTCTTTCTTTCTCCTGGACGAGTCCACACAATCGGCTTAACCCAGTTCCTGAAATAGCCTATGGCAGTGCTTCCCAACCTTGACAACTTGAAGATATCTGGACTTCAACTCCCAGAATTCCCCAGCCAGCGTTCGCTGGCTTGGGAATTCTGGGAGTTGAAGTCCAGATATCTTCAAGTTACCAAGGTTGGGAAACACTGGCCTATGGGACCGCTTTGCTTGGCGTGAAGCGGGAAATGATCCCCGGGGGATGGAGTGGCTTGGCGACTTAAAATAGTTTTAAAATGGTGGGGGGGCCCAGACACTTAGGCTGTATGGGGCCCAAAAATTCCTGATGGCGGCCCTGAATGCAGGAGTGAAATGCTCCTGGTTGGATCATGCCTGTCAGTTGTCGGAGAGCCGGTTAGGAAGGGAGTGCAAGGCTCCACCTACCTCTCCAGATGCTGCCATTTGGTTTTTTTTACCCTGTGCGCATGCACAGAACACTTTGCATATGCACAGAGGGTAAAAGAATCCAAATGGCGGTGTCGGGAAGCTGGGTGGAGCCTCACACTCTCTTCGTGACTGGCTCTATGATGACCAACAGGCATAACAAACCAGGAGCATTTCACTCCTGCTATAACGTTCCTGTCCAAATTTAATAGAAAAGGGCATTGGACTGTTTTATGTCAATATCTCAATGTTGCTTATGTTGGACTCTTAATTCCATTCTTGAGATAAATAATAGATTCTGAATGTGCATTTCTTGCTTGTTTTATTGTAATTGTGGGTAATTCTGCTTATTTCAGGGAAAGGAAAAAAAGGGGGGGCTGAGATAACTTAACATGCATTGATACAACATTTGAGGTAAAGCCTGAACAGAGAAGTATAAAAGGCCCTTTTGTCTTATAATTGACATCTTTGTGCCTTTATATTAGCCATACCCAATTTAGAAAGTATGCTGTGCTTTTCCTGTCATAACACATGCTACAACACACATAGCTCTGCTCAAATGAAGTGAATGTAACTCATGATGGGTAGGAAATTATGACAGGTTCTACAGTTTGTGCCATATGCATAGAAATTAAAAGCAGTTGTTGTAATTGCTTAAGTCAGTGTGGCTGGTTCAGATCATAGCCTATTAGCTTTATGGAATGTGATCTGTTTGGCTACATATCCTTTCAATTAGACAAATTGCTTTCTTTAAAAGATCTTTTGTGACCAAAGATACAACTAAAATAATCTCTTTGTGGATTATAGAATTGTTTAAATAATCAGGGCCCTGAACTTCTTTTCCAAATTGTTTCTTTGCAGATAGTTTGCATTAAAAGTTTGATTTTTTTTCTGGCCAACTTGTTCTTAAAGGCATTCTTGGGTTTGCAAATGAGGTTACTATCAGGTCACACAAGAAAGTTTGTTGTTAGGTGGAAATCAGAGAGGAACTACGAGAATTTCGCTTTCCAGAAGATGCAAATATAGGGTTGATTTGATTTGGTTTGATTTTAATTTGAATTGGACCTTGAGGCAAGGTTGATATGAGTTCCAGAGATATCTTGGGAAGAATGAACATATTCAGAAAGAATAAAAAGATTCAGAAAAATAGGTGCTAAATCCCCCTGGAAGTAAGGAACTAATCACAAAGGTTAGAGTCCAACCCCATGTGCATATACTCATACGTGTATGCACAAAAAAACCCTTCCCCACTATGTGTGCATCTGACTCTGTGTGTAACACTTTGTTTAAAACATGTCATTGAGCTTTCACTATGGCATACCTAAGAAAAATTGTAGGTTTATTTTACAGCTTTCTTTTTTTAGAAAATTAAATGGGTCGGGAGCAATTGCCTCAATTGTGTTTTCTGTTTCATAGATGAACTCCAGGGAGACACCTATCTTTTTCTCTGGCAGCGTTACATTGACATTTGCCCAGTACAATATATTCCATATGTTCCTATTCAAAATAATCTGAAGACTGTATCAATGTAGCTGTAGCTGTTTATACACTGTGCAGTAAACGCACAGAAAAAAAATGAAAATCAAAATGTATCACTAAACATATATAATTTCCAAACCACTGATGTTGGATATTATATAAGTTGAGATTTACTCTAGCATTTGTTCTTACAATAGATATGTCTGCTGCTTATGTATTCTTCAGACGCATATGATCCGATTGAAAAGCTTTGATAGATGAAATGTACATATTAAAAGTGATGACAGGACCTTCAGTCTGTTTAGATATGTAGTCATGAACCATTAAGTCCAGCTCTCATAATTGATGACAAATTGTGAGAGTTCTTGTATGGAATATCTGAAGGGCATGACAAAGAACCAAGTCACTGGCATTTTCTTAACCACAGGACTGATTCCATAGACAAGAAAAATGTTGTAATCAATGGGATAAACACGGAGTTAAGAAGAGAAGGAAACCAAAGAGGAACAGTCTGTAAAACACCATTAAACTTTTTTCAATTGCAGGTGGCACTTGTTACACAACAAAATTTAATATTTATTTATTTGTTTGTTTGTTTGTTTGTTTGTTTGTTTGTTTGTTTGGTTGGTTGGTTGGTTGGTTGGTTGGTTGGTTGGTTGGTTGGTTGGTTAGTTAGTTATTTAGTTATTTAGTTAGTTAGGTAGTTAGTTATTAGATTTGTATGCCGCCCCTCTCTGTAGACTCTGGGCGGCTCTATATTTTATTGTAGAATAAAATATAGAACAGTTTTATCTTGTAGCATTTATTGTCTGGTGTTAAATGCTTTTCTTTCCCTGTTCATCATTAATCCTGTTGACATGGGCAACAGGGAGACGAAGATCAGCCTAAGGAAATCCCACTTGTAATATTGCAAAGCTTTGTTATAGGATAAACAAGGAAAAAGCAAAAAAAGAGAGAGAAAGAGAGAGATTGATTTGTACATCATTTATTCTTTATGGTTCAAACTCCCCCCCCCCTGCAAACGATGAGGAAATTGTGTATTGTGTGGGTGGTTTCTATCTACTGCCAAAAGCTCCTTTTAAAGTACAACAGTGTTTTTTAATTGACAATCAATAGTTCTGTGTGCACTTGCTTTGTAAACGTGCAATGCTCTAATTTCAAATAAGTGTGACTGTCCTGTGTTGTTTAATGGTTATAGGATATGGAGGCAATGAACCTTCATCTTTTTCTTCAAGGAATCTACTGAACAAGAAAAGGGTTTGCTTTTTAGCTATGCTAAGCATGCCTAAATATATGTGATTTGTTTTTGGATTTGCTTCACAATATTTTTTCCCCACCATCACTGGTTATTGTTACATGTATGCATACCTATGGCACACCTACATGTGATTGATTCAGACTCATTTTGATGCAACACACAGCAGGACCTTTTCCACATAAGTGGACCTGGTTCTCATTTACAGCCTCCTTTAAATAAAAAGCCACCCGGTAGGCCACCCCTTATGATATATCATTTTTAGCCTTACAACATTGGAATAAAATCTACAGCATGAGTTATCAGTTTTCTGCAACTGTGACTTCTCTCCAACCTATTATGTTTTCCAATCATATGTAATGGTCCACTAATACAGCAATTATCCTGTGAGAGTGACACTGAATCTAATGGACCTAAATGTACTTACTTTGTTATTCCACCTTGCATGGCACCTAACCCTAGACTAATAGTTAAAAGTGCACTGTAATATAAAAATAAGAGTAACAAATAGTAGAGAAACTATCATGCTTGCCAACAGTGCATGCACTTTTCATTTCGTGCCTTACAAATTTGTAAGAGTGTAGTCAGTGGTGGAATAAAAAAATAATAATTATTGGGTGTGACTTGGTAGGTATAGCATGGCTTGGTGGGTGTGGCAGGGAAGGATGCTGTAAAATCTCCATTTCCTCCCCACTCCAGGGGAAGGTTACTGCAAAATCCCCATTTCCTTCCGATCAGCTGGGACTTGGGAGGCAGAGAATAGATAGGGGCGGGGCCAGGGGCGGATTGCTGCCCAGACAGAGGGGAATGCAGTGGGGTAGCAAAAATGGAGCTCCACCCCAGAGCACCCAATTTGCACTGAAAGATATTGAAAGAAAATGCAGGGCATCCTGCATAAGCCACACCCATAGCGTGGTAGTAAAAAAATTTGTAGCCCTTCACTGGGCAGGGCCAGTCAGAAATAGTATTTACCAGTTCTCCGAACTACTCAAAATTTCTGCTACCGGTTCTTCAGAACTGGTCAGACCTTGCTGAATCCCACCTCTGAGTGTAGTGTGTATTTATCATTAGGATGCAATGACATTTTATCAATTGTTAGTTGTTTCCTTCATAGTGTTGCTGTCTAAAACTTCAAATTAAATTATTTGGAAGTTCTGCCCATGATGAAACTCACTTATGAGTAGAATGTGTTCCATTTCTTATTGAGGTGACCGAACTAATTGATTAACCCAGGGCTTTTGCTTTGGAATTATATATTTAATATAATTTTTTGAAAGTGCAATTTAGGAGTCTCAGTTTCGGTATGTGGCTAATACAGTCTGAAATGTTTTCAGTGAGTGGCTTTCCAAAGCAGCAAATGAATTAACTAATTCTCCTCCCTCCCAGTTGCATCAGAATAAGTCTTCTTTTTTTAAATTCTGTCTGTGTCTTTCACGAAGTATGCTTGAACTATTCACAGTTTTGTGTTTTTCTTACTGTGATTTATTTACTGTACATTTTTATTTGTGTTATTGCATAAACAATGAATCTTTAAAGTTATTTAAAGTCAGTCACCCTCGACTGATATAGAATGTGGCTAGCAATGTGCAATGTGGTTTTTTCCCCCAGCATAATGTCAGTAGAACATATTGATAATGATGATTTTAATCAGTGTTGAAGACTGGGTACAAGAAAAGATTCAATGCCTGAAACTAAGTGAACAATATTTAGAAAAGCTAATAATATTTGCGGCGCAGGCGGAGTAATAGTCGGACACAAGGTGTGGGTATAACGGGGTCACTTTTTATTCAAACAACTTAACTTCTTAATTTATTAATTTATTTAAAACATTAACCCCACATGACCTGCAGGGTGCAAAATCAAATGGGGGCGGAATAAGTGCCCAATTCAGACAGAGCAACCCTCGGGCGAAAACTCCTTGAAACTGGGTGCGGGTCATGATAAACTACACCTACCCCCTGCACCCTTACTACGCCACACCTGGCGTGTGGGATGGCTCGCTACTGGTCTATGTTAAACTCCAGCAAGCAAGCCACAGGAGCGACTCACTCCCCGAACCCAGGCCGGTCGAGCCCTGTAATCCGAGAAGGAGCTCGCCCCTCACCTCATTAGAGGTGCCCCTAAAGGAGCTCACCAGTTGCTATTTATTTTATTTTCCGCCCCCTATCGGCCACCCCTCCCCACCCCAGTGACCCTAAGGGTGGGGGGGGGCACTAGATGGTGGGGCCACCCCCTAACCACACTCCCACGCACAGAGTGGAGTAGGCGAAAAACAATCGCAGCTCGTCCAATTCATGCTGCGACTGCAAAAATTCCTACTCGGCCCCCCGGAGGGCGACCTATCATATGCACCCTGTAACAGAGGGAGGGTGGGTGGGTGTCTCACGATGCTCCGGGCGAGACTGCTGCGCCACGAGGCAGCCCCCTTTTATAGGGCTGCCCTGCTCGCCCGGCCAATCGGTGCCCACGCACCGCACCACGTGGTCACGGCACCCCGACGTGGGTGCCGTGACTCCGCCCACCAACATGGCGGCCTCCTTCCCCGCCGATCGCCGCAAACCCCACCGGCCGGTAAGTCGGCTGTGGGCATTGCGGCGCAGGCGGAGTAATAGTCGGACACAAGGTGTGGGTATAACGGGGTCACTTTTTATTCAAACAACTTAACTTCTTAATTTATTAATTTATTTAAAACATTAACCCCACATGACCTGCAGGGTGCAAAATCAAATGGGGGCGGAATAAGTGCCCAATTCAGACAGAGCAACCCTCGGGCGAAAACTCCTTGAAACTGGGTGCGGGTCATGATAAACTACACCTACCCCCTGCACCCTTACTACGCCACACCTGGCGTGTGGGATGGCTCGCTACTGGTCTATGTTAAACTCCAGCAAGCAAGCCACAGGAGCGACTCACTCCCCGAACCCAGGCCGGTCGAGCCCTGTAATCCGAGAAGGAGCTCGCCCCTCACCTCATTAGAGGTGCCCCTAAAGGAGCTCACCAGTTGCTATTTATTTTATTTTCCGCCCCCTATCGGCCACAGCAGGGGGTAAAATTTTTAATTTATTCCCCCTGCTCCCCCCCCCCTGCACATATATGTGCAGGCACCTCTGCAGGTCTGATATAATTTATCTCGTTCCCGCTGACGGCCAATTGCTCCTCGTCCTGTCTATACAGTCTATAAAGGCTGCCCTATCTCAGGGTGGCCTATCACTCCACCCCCGGCCTGGACAACCCGCTTTTAACTGCTCTGTTTACTCTCTTCCCGGCCCCGTCCACCACCTTAAGTATTCTAGCATGCCTGCCGGCACCTCCTTGACAGGATGTTGGACCACCACACGCACAGGTCAGGCCACCGCTCCACGTTCACTTGGAATACCCTCCAGATGTGCCACGGAAGCTCGACACCTGACATCAACCCACATCGTTACCACCAACGGGTGATACCAAACAGCCCGGCACTCCCTGCGCCTTCCCACTGTTGCATAACAGGGGAAGAACCACACGCCACCGCAGGCCCCGACGGCCCAGCCACCGATCGACCGCTCGATGCTCCATCTCCCACTGCGTGCCGGGCGTTGTCTCGTGGGCCCTCCTCTCGGCCCAGTACACCATGCTGTGGCCACATATCAGGATTCCGTGTCGCCTGCCCTGCATTCAGTCAAGAGGAGGGAGGAAACAAAACAGGATCAAACATGACGGCACCGACAGGACCCCTCCCCGCCCCACTCACCTAAGGGCGGATGTACGTCCGGAAGGCCCCCCATATCCAGCGGCCCACTGTCTTTATCCAGCCTGCAGGAGCCTTCGAGAGCTGCGAACGACGCTGCACCTCTCCTAAGGAGTGGGTCCCGTAACGTCTGGGATCCAGCCCCAGCCTGGCCCGCGCCTTGGACGGGACAGCCCAAAACTTGGTACCTGGTAAGAGGTTCGCCAGACACATAACAAGAGAAAAACCCGGCTCTTTGCCCCAATGGGCCCAATACTCCACCAAAGCCACCGCCGGGCACGCCCTCCGGTTGTCAGCCCGGGAAAGTCTGCCGTCACACCTCGACCCCTTCGGTCTGTCTTGGACTGGCTACGCCTCCAGGACTCCGAGCCCCTCCGTAATTCGATATCCCTGGCGGTAAAATCCTGGCCGAAGCAATCGGCTCGGGAAGCCGCAAGAACCTCATAGACCCGGATGGCTCCAAAAGACAAAGTCACCGCAGCCCTGTGGTACCCTGCTGCCGCCTACTCAGAGCGGCAGAGCCGGCCCCATAGCTCGTAAAGCCCCATCAGGTGGGTGAGCTCTAGGGGACGCCCACTGTCACCCAGGACCTAGCCTATCCCTCTAATACAACCCTCCAGCGTCTTCCTCACCCCGAAATCGCCAGTGGGGTCAGGAAAGCCCCGTGACCTGGCCCCGAAGGCCCGGCCGGCAAGCACGCCCCCAATCGTCCGGGCCGGTAACCCCGGCGCCTGCGGGGTGCGCAGAATTTGAGCAAGGTGTTCCACAGGGGCAGGCCAAAGCTGATCGTATCTCCTATCAGGATGAAAAAACCCCAAACTTCCCCACTTGCCCGCTGGTATGGTCCCCTGTTGCTTGGGGCCAAGGACAAATCCATGGCCTCACTTGCGTCGGCCCCCACGGGGAGCCACGGATGCTGTGGGGCTGCTTTCGGGTGCCCCTCGGCCTATGGGGCAAGAAGCCGGGACCTGGCCTACTGTCCCCCTGCCGGTGCAGCCGCCCCCCCCTTTGCAAACCCCCGGAACGTGGCGGGCCCGGTAAAGCATGCTATCGGCCAGGCATCTCGCTACCATGTACCGGACCAAACCCTTTCACCCCTCCAGTGCTGTAGGAGAGCGTGTGCACTACGTGTCCCACCGTCATGTTGTCACACCAAAATTGGCCGTTCTCCCGGCACAACTGATGGCAACCGCTCGATGGCCACGGCAGGTGGGAATAGCCCCAAAAAACGCCAAAACCCTACAGATAACCCTGCCGCGACACTTCTGCTGACAGTCTGCCCGAAACCACGCTTCCTGCCGCCACCACTCCAAGACCGGCCGTGCCCGCGCGTCGGACCTCCCTGGAAGTCCGCCTTCAGCAGCATATACTGTCGCCGCAATGCCACACCGGTGTACACGTCCCGAAACCATTGCCACCCCGAGTTCCTCCCAACTCTCCTATACAACCCTATCCTGTGGTCCGTGTGTCACGCCAACCGTCTCCCGATACAGGCTAAACGTAAAAAACCCCTACCTAGCGCTATCACTTTACCAACAAAATTCAACCGGCCAGCCATCTCCTGAACCTGCTTAAGAGTCACTTTCCTGGCGGCTCGGGAAACCCTCACCGCAACCGTGAGTCAGGTCAGTTCCCTGTCGGGCAGCCCGCACCTTTGCACCATCGACTCTATCCCCGTACCTGTAACCTGAGCCCCCCTCCAAAGATGAACCATGACCTCCCGAACAGGGAGCGGGGCACTGAAAAAACCCCCATCGGCAGGGCCCTATCGGCAAGAACCTGTCCTGACTGAAAACCTAACAGGTCAAAATCCCCCCGGGTATACAGGCAAAAGCCGAAAGGCCGACTTGATAGCACATCTCCCCATCAAAGCCCCTACCTCGCACGCCCGGACCATCGCGACGGCCGTCTCGAACGGTGTGTAGCGTACTGAGCACAGCTCCTCGGGAACGTGAATGTTTACCGATCCACCCGGAGGAAAAGACAGGTGGTGTATGAGCCGAAACCCCCTCGCAGCTCTCCTGGGCACCACCCCGGGTGGGGGCACCTGCGGTAAGGGAAAAAACGGGGGGGGGGCACAAAAGGGGGCCCAAAACTCGGTCCCCGCGCACCTCCCGCGCAATTTTGCCCCACACTTCCTGACCCACAACTACCACCGGCCTAAAGAGCATCGGACAGGCAGGCCACGCGAGGCCCCCGGTATGGGATCCCGAAGCGAGCATAAAATCAGTGCTCCTCTTGGGGCGGTAGCCGGTGAGCCCGTCCTTCAATCAGTCCAACCAAACTGGGGCAGGGCCCCCTACTGAGAGCTCCTCCCGGCTGGGGTTTGGCTAGGGCCCCGGCATCTTCGGAGCCGGCCCTTCCCCCTCCCCCGCAACAAGCGGAGGTCGGGTGCCGGCCGATGCACAAAACGCAAGCGCGGCGGGAACGGAAATATGACCTTGAACAGGCCCCCCCCCCTGGCGTCGCACTCGTAACAACACGGCGGGCCCCGAAAGGATGAACCCGCTGCGCCCCATTGGCCGGGGGCCGGGGTCCCTGCTCCTATCCCAAGCCAATGTCCATGGGGGGCGGCGAACCTACGACAGGTCTCCTCATATTGCTACCAAGCCTCGCCCCCAAACCCCTGATAAGCTTTCAGAATCATGTTTGTGTACAAGATGAGCTCATGGGTCTTATGGACGTCATCTTCCCCAACCACAGAGGGTAGGCCAAAATGCAGACGCCCACTCCGCGCCTTTGTCCCTCTTGCCGTCCCTTGGCCGGCCTGAGCCATCCTTTGATGTATCCCTCTTCCCAGCGCGCCTCTTGGCCAAAAAACCCATCTACGCCCCTTCTTCCCAACCTGAACAGCCGTGAGCGGGCGCCAGGTCCTGTGAGCTACCCGTGTCGTGCATTTGTCAGCCCGTCGCCAGCCACGTGGCCCCCTCAGGAGGGGCCGCCGGTGCCTAGGCACAGGGCACTCACCCCGGCGAGAAGAATCAACGACTGCGTCCTCGGGGCCGGAGGCCATCCTCCTGGCCTTCTTCCGCTTGCTCTTCCGTCTGCACGCCGACCATCCAGTGCTCACTGCGGGCGCTCAGCCGCCTCCGATGAGCCCCGAGACTCCTCTGCGCTGTCATCGCGCGGGGCCCGGCCCAACCGGACCAGCCTCGCTTCCTAGGCCTCTCACCCTGGTCCTCAAGCAAGGAAGACAGAAGATGTGAGGAAACCGCAAGTAAATCCCCCCACCCCCTGCTCACTCCTGGTAGGCCTGGCAGCGGGGGCCCCTGCCTCAGACAGACGTGGGTCAATGCGCAGAGGGCCCCCTCCTCCGCCCCAGTGGCCTAGCCTGACCCCACCCAGCGCCTTGCAGGTAGGGCCCAGTCCTGGCAGCGGCCCCCCGTCCCCCATAGGACCGCCTTCGCCCGATGCGCGCCCCCCCGGGGACGCACCTCCCCCATGGGGCTGACCCCCTCGGCTGGCCTCCAGGCCAGCCTAGCCCCCGAAACCTCGCTCCACGCTCGCCCGGGGGCCCGCGTACTACCGGTGCGGCGGGGCTCGATTGGGGGGGGGGGGTGCCTTGCCCTCCGGCCTGCCCCCCCCGAAGCCCACCGCCGGGCCCCCGAACGGCCTCTCCCTCCCCCCGCCATGTGCCGCCGCTCAATGCGCCTCCAAACCGTGTGCGGGGGGTGCCGCCTAAGCAAACTCAGCCTCCAGCCGCCGCTCGCGTTCTCCCGGAGCGGCGGGGCTCAACGGGGGGGGGTGGCGCCTGGCCCCCCGATCCGCACACCCCGAAGCCCGCCGCCGGGCCCCCGAACGGCCTCTCCCTCCCCCCGCCATGTGCCGCCGCTCCATGCGCCTCCAAACCCTGTGCGGGGGTGCCGCCGAAGCGAACGCAGCCGCCAGCCGCCGCTCGCGGCTCTTCAGGCCTCAAAAGGCCGCGTCGATCGGCTGCTCCGCCGGCCTCCGGGCCTATGACGCAGCAGCCCGAGCCGGCAGCAGCAGCAGCAGCCTCGTCTCACGATGCTCCGGGCGAGACTGCTGCGCCACGAGGCAGCCCCCTTTTATAGGGCTGCCCTGCTCGCCCGGCCAATCGGTGCCCACGCACCGCACCACGTGGTCACGGCACCCCGACGTGGGTGCCGTGACTCCGCCCACCAACATGGCGGCCTCCTTCCCCGCCGATCGCCGCAAACCCCACCGGCCGGTAAGTCGGCTGTGGGCATTCTACTGTATATATGGGATAAATGAAGGTTTCATATGAAATAATCATTAATAATTGAAAAGTACCCAGTTCTGCATACTAGGTTTTAGGCAAAAAATGAATGTATCATTCATCCTGAAGGCAAGTTCCTCCTTGCTGGATGTATGATTTAAATGATTTTCTAAGTAATAAACCATCTTATGTCTCCCAACTTAACAATTAATTTGACTTTTACCTTCCCTTAATTGACATGACCTAATTAACCTTACTAGGTTTCTTGGTTATTCATTAGCTTTAATTGTCCTACTTTCTGCATAGTGTATAAACACTATATATTTAAATAGCATCCTTAATTTTTCTTTATACCAAGCTAAAATCCTTTTAGAAATTAAGCTGCATGTATGTATGTATGTATGTATATATGTATGTATGCATGTATGCATGTATGCATGTATATATGTATGTGTGTGTGTGTGTGTGTGTGTGTGTGTAACAAGAGCAAGTACATCTGAAAGTGCAGTGGTACCTCTACCTAAGAACGCCTTTACTTAAGAACTTTTCTAGATAAGAACCAGGTTTTCAAGATTTTTTTTCCTCTTCTCAAGAACCATTTTCTACTTATGAACCCGAGCCTGGAAAAATTTCCCAGGAAATTTGAGAGCAGCATGTAGTCCTGGCCAGCTTCCTGCCATTCCCCCTTTAATCCCGGCCATCTCGGGCTTTTCTGGGCTGCCAAAGGATCCTTTCGGTGGCGCTTAAGGAGGTTTTGGCAGTCCAGAGTGAATGGAGCATTTTCCTTTCACTGAGTACTTGGAGAGGGAATAAACCATTTCGCTGTGGTGACTCCCTCGTGCTGCCTCCCATACACCAGGCACGAGGTTGCGTCCCGGAGCATCTGGGCGTGGAAAGGCAAAAGTGGGCACTTCGCCCCAGCCTGATCAGCGAAACCAAGGAGTCTGTGAAGGAAAGGTGCTAGCTACAAAGCGAGACCAGAGGGGATCCCTTCATCATGGGAAGGAAGAGTTTGCGAAGAGGGGTGGCATACAAATCTAATAAATAAAAATAAATAAATAAAAGAGGAAGCAGGTAGCAGCAGCAGCCGCCGCCTTTCACTCAAAGAAGCAGGAGGTTCCCCCCTTTCGCCCGCCTGGGTTTCTCTCCCTGGCGCAATGTATGGGAGGCAGCCTCGTGCCAGGTGTATGGGAGGCACATGCTCCTCCTCACCGCCTGGTCATGGAACGAATTAAGTTCTTAAGTAGAGGTACCACTGTAATTATTTTCATGAATATGGCTGTGTAACTTGCATATGTATGACATTTTTATTTGTGTGTAATTACAATTGTCCCGAAAGTTTTGTCAAACTTAGAAGAGGAATGGTACTTTTTAATTTAATGTGCCTAATAACAGGGAAGAAAAAAAATGCAGTTTAATTTTTAAATTTTTCTTTTCTTTTTCTTTAAAGATATGGCATCTCATAAATAGAAATAGCAATTCTAGTTCCACAAAATGCAAAACGTTATCTTTACATTTCTATAATAATAATTATTAATGAACAATTATTATAATTGTTTTGTTCAAGAGCTTCTCTGGATAATCTTGCTTTCATATAAACTATGGCATGACATTGTTAACATAGCATGGAATTTTTAAATGATTGAATGTCTATATTGTCCTATTTGCTTTAATAATCATTTCACTGTTTGACATTGTTCATCATGAAATGAGATATAACCAGATTACTATGATCCAGATGCTGAGAAACAAATTAATTTGCTACCCCAAAATGAATACTTTTTTAGAAACAAACTTTTACTTCTGCATATTGACCAATTACCACCTTTGTCATTTCTTGAAATGTTATATTGCTTCAAAAATGTAAAAGCTTTTTTAAAAAAATATCCCATGGGATATGTCAGAATTAATTTATGTTAAATATTATTTTAATGTGTACATTAATTTAGGTGGCCCATGTGAATCAGTTTCCAAGAAGTTGTTTTTCATTTTGGCCTTAGTAGGGTGATTGTTGCCAACACATACAGAGTTCAAAAGTATGACATAAAATGTCTGTGAGAAGCAAACTGGTGAATTTTTTTCCACGTGGTATTCCATAAAACTTTAGATGCCTGAAAAAAACTTTTAATTTTGCCAAATATTTATACTTTGGCAACCAAAGAATATAACTTTAAAATGGTCCTATGCCATTATTTCAAACACACTTTATTCTCCAAATCCCCTGCTTCATTTATTTAAAGATCTTATTAGTTGTAACTGTTTAATGTACAGTATGTTTCAAAGAGTGACTAGTTATGTTTGTGATTTATAACTTTAAAAAAAAAACATATACATATAACTTATTGAACTCACTACACCCATTAGCACCTTTGAATTTTATTCTACAATCCTTTGTTTATTTGAAAATATCTCAGAATCTTAATTTAGGGCTGCCACTCTGGAAGGGAAAATGACTTACCCAAAAGTGATTAATTAATGATTAAATCATTTACAACAATTTACTGAAGAATAGAGGTTGTTTTTTAAAAAAAAAAACAACCTATAAATTTCTCATCTTTAATGAAGCCTGCATGTTTCATATCAGATGTCATCTGACAAAAGTTGTCTTCTTCTAATACAACACATGTCATCTGTATCTTAATTTTTCAATAAACCGTGGTAGCCTTATTGTCATTTGTCTGTGTCAGCCATTCAGTCCTGTAGTTTAGAATTCAACATATTACAAGCATGTATCATTAAGTGCTTCAAATGCCTTTGGCCTAAATACTTTTGTCTCCAATTTGCTTTTACAGTCCTCCACAAGCAGCCCAGAGAAGTGTGCCTTTGTTTGCTTGAGCTTGGAAGGATTGCAGCCAGGTAGGCAAACTTACTTAAAGAATGAGCAAGAATGTCACCGTTGGCAGCAGACGAAATGGAGATAATTAGTGGTTCAGTGCACTGACAAACTAACATTTATCCTACTCTGGGTCAAGGCAAAGGTCCAACTATTAGTACATGTAGAGCATATTGGAGGCATTTGTTCAAACAAAACAGTCAAGGTTTTTTTTTCTTTTAAAGAAGTGATAGAGCGTGTTATTTCAAAAAGTTGGAGGGGGATGAATCATCCTGGAAAAAAAATGTAATAGAGGATTGATTGATTGATTGATTTTATTTATTTATTTATTAGATTTGTATGCCGCCCCTCTCCGAAGACTCAGAGCGGCTCACAACAACAGAACAGTACAAATCCAATGATTAAAACAATTTAAAACCCTTAATATAAAAACAATCATACATCTCATACAAACCATGCATAAAGCAGAAACGGCCTAGGGGAATCAATTTCCCCATGCCTGATGACAGAGGTGGGTTTGAAGGAGTTTGCGAAAGGCAAGGAGGGTGGGGCAGTCCTAATCTCCTAATCTTTCGTCGACAGGACCCAGAGAAGGCCATCTCTGTGGGACCTAACCAATCACTGGGATTCGTGTGGCAGAAGGCAGTCCCATAGATATTCTGGTCCGATGCCATGAAGGGCTTTATAGATCATAACCAACACTTTGAATTGTGACCGGAAACTGATCGGCAACCAATGCAGACTGCGGAGTGTTGGTATAACATGGGCATACCTGGGGAAGCCCATGATTGTTCTCGCAGCTGTGTTCTGCACGATCTGAAGTTTACGAACACTCTTCAAAGGTAGCCCCATGTAGAGAGCATTACAGTAGTCAAACCTCGAGGTGATGAGGGCATGAGTGACTGTGAGTGTCTAGGTAGGGCCGCAACTGGTGCACTAGGTGAACCTGGGCAAATGCCCCCTCACCACAGCTGAAAGAGCTGTGCACTGAGGGGTATGCCCAAGTTGCGGACCCTCTCTGAGGGGGTCAATAATTCCCCCCCCAATGGACGGACAGATGGAATTGTCCTTAGGAGGCAAAACCCAAGTAGTACAGGGTCCGACTCATGAGGGAGGGGGCATGCACCCGACATGGTATTCCTCTCTGAGCAATTGAGCAATGGTCTGAGACTAATGGGCTTAGAAGATTCCTCCATAAAGCATTTGACATGTTCAAGTCAAGAGTATTTGCTTCAATAACTGGGATCTTTTTGCTTTGGGTCCTTATTGTAAACAGTAATATGGTAATCTCTCTTTGCACCATAATCATCTTCTTCATATAAATTGTGTTTTTTTCTGTTTACTCCAGCACAAGTAAAATCAAATCGAGATGACTTTTGACTTATTTTGTGTTGAGGTACTCATTACCCGGTTTTCCCCAAAATAAGACATCCTTTGATAATATGCCCTACTGGGCTTTTGAGTGCATGGCATTAAGGCCAAGGACTTATTTCAGGGTTCAAAAAAAATATAAGACAGGGTCTTATTTTCAAGGAAACAAGGTAATACAGGAGGTGGAAAAGAAATTTTATTACAGTGCTAACAGCAAAAAGTTAGGAAAAAGGAGCAAAAATGATGGAGTTGCAAAGTAAGTAGTAAATAAACCCAACTTTATTTTTTTTTAAGTTTCCAAACTTTGAAAGAATACAGAGCAAACTTTCAAACGTTGGGCTGTGGATGATAACGCTGTTCCAGATTGGATAGGGAAGCAGTAAGAATTCACACCATCATCTCAACAAATGCCCAATGTTTGATGTAAGAGTTTTGCACACATGCCAGCTCCCATGGTGGGCTGAAATCTTGTAGTGCCATGCATATGCTGAGGGGGGGGGAAGGGGGCCACCCCCAAAGCCTTTAGTACTTCAAGTGAAAATATGTGACAGAAACCACAGCAGATAATATTAACCAACAATAGAAATACAAACAGACCAAAAGATAATGCTGTGAGGAAGGCAAAACATATGCCTGCCAAGATAAATCATGAATGACGGTCTACCCACCCAGAGCTAATCTCAGTCTAAATGTATAAAGTTCAGTAAAATGTAGATATGGTAAGAAGGCTACGCAAACCCATTGCATTAATTTATTTTTACAATTAAAAACTGCTCTATTAAAGCTGCCATGCCTGAGTGTGGGCAAAAAATGCGGGTTTCTGTTTGTGACCATCGTCTCCATGAGGAAATGAACTTGTGTACCTACCGTTTTCACCAAAAGGAATTTTATACAATTAAGGCTTTTCATATAGAGAACATGGAATTCCAAATAGAATGGAGGCATCTTATGGAATGAAATACTTCCATAATTTTGTTCTTATAGGGAACTCAAAAGGAAGGGAAAAGAATTCATAGATGTCTCTTAGATCCCTAGAGGGTCATATAGTAAAGAATATTAATTCTCAGAAGAAAGATATGAAGTGAGAAATTCCTCCCTGTTACATACTTTCCTTCCAGGTCCATTAAGCTTGCAAGATCCAGAATTTTATATTTACTGTATTTTTCGGAGTATAAGACTCGTTTTGAGGGAGAAAAATAGTGCGGGTGGGGATCTGCCTACCAAGTATTCATTTGGGTAGCATCCTTAGTCTAGTCAGCTTCAGAACATTATTTTATCCCTTGGTTAGGGCTGAAAAAACCCTGCTTTGGAGTAGCAATGAAAAAATTCTGCAAGTCGGGAAGATTGTTAGCACTTTGTTAGGGCTGGGGGAAAAAAACTTTTTAAAAGCTACATTTGCAGTATAAAACGCACCCAAATTTTCAACCTCTTTTAGTGGGGAAAAAGGTGTGCCTTATACTCCAAAAATACGGTAATTGATACTGATTCCTGGTGATGTATGACACATATCTTGTGTCTTGGCCTTTATCTGATGACAATCTAGAGCTCTTCCAGAGAAATATTCCCAACCCTGCCTATCAATTTTATTCTATATTCTCCCATTTTGGTAAACATAATAGTTGTTTGCAATCCATCATCCATTTGCATTATGTGATCAAAATATGTGAGCTCCTACTTGCTTCAATCCGGCAATAAGCCTTAATTTGTTTAAGGACCGATTGATTAGTTCTTAAGAATCCATAATACTGTCTCCAAATCTCTAATTTGAAGGAGTTTGTCCACATTCTCCCATTGTGAATACTTTTCCACAGCCTTATATTACCATTGACAAATCTATATCCTTAACTATTCTGAGGTTTGTTATCACTGAAAGTTAAGTTATGTCTGTCTTGCAAAGACCCATAGGCTCACTATTCTCCATTTAACCTTTCCACTAAAGGAGTTTATACTTTGCTGGGTGTTACTTTCAAGTGAATACAGTTTCTTATCCCACCATATTAAAAAAAGTAATAAATTACAAGGAAAAAAAGGATTGATTGAGCAGAGTTGAATAATCAAATTTTCATAGCAATTTAATCATCCTTTAGCATGTATCAAGATATAAGCATATGTAGATATAGTTCCATTTAATATAAAGGATGAACAAAATAAGGATGACAGCTAGGCTGAGACAAAGCACTCTAAAGCCATGGAATAGGATACATTGTATTATAAGATGTTGAAGTGGAAGAGAAAATGGATTTGAATTCGCTTGAAGAGCACAGGAACTATATCTGGTGACTAAGTGTATAGTCAAGGTCCAATGGGAGTAGCATAATTTACGGCCTCTCAGTATTTACGTGTCTGTACTAGATACATTATTAAAAATCTGCGGTATAGAATTAGAAGAAGAAAACCCAATTAGATAAATTTGATTTGGATCTGCACTGCATAACAAACAGCACTGACATTTTTGTATTAGATATATTTGAATTCTCTACAAATTAGAAAAAAGTATTTCCACTGTCTCACAGTGTAGCACTGTCTTTTCCAATATGTCACTGTCTTCTTTCCTATGCCTGCATAATAGCTAGTAATTTTGAGCCTCAATATTTCTGGAAAATCTGAAAGGAGGGGGAAAAAATCTTAAGGCTATGAATTGCTTCTCAATCCCAATAATAATAATAATAATAATAATAATAATAACAATAACAACAATAATAATAATAATAACAACAACAAAACAACAACAACAACAAAACAACAAAGAATAATAATAATAATAATAATAATAATAACAACAACAACAACAACAACAACAACAACAGATGAAACAATCGATCACATACTCAGCTGCTGCAAAAAGATCGCACAGACTGACTACAAGCATAGACACAATGCTGTGGCACAGATGATCCACTGGAACTTGTGCCAGAGCTACCATCTACCAGTGGCAAAGAACTGGTGGGATCAAAAGCCTGAAAAAGTGGTTGAAAATGAGCAAGCAAAACTACTGTGGGACTTCTGACTTCAGACTGACCGAATTCTGAAACATAACACACCAGACATTCTGATTGTGGAGAAAAAGAAAGCATGGATCATCGACATTGCAATCCCAGGAGATAGCAGAATTGAGGAGAAGCAACTAGAGAAATTAGTGAAATACGAAGATCTAAAACTTGAGTTGCAACGACTCTGGCATAAGCCAGTGAAAGTGGTCCCAGTGGTACTTGGCACGCTGGGCGCAGTGCCAAAGGATCTCAGCGGACACTTGAAAACCATCAGAATTGACAAAATCTCCATCTGTCAATTGTAAAAGGCCGCTTTACTGGGATCGGCAAACATAATTCGCTGCTACATCACGCAGTCCTAGGTGCTTGGGAAGCACCCGACTGGTGATGAAATACGAAATCCAGCATAGTGATCTTGTTTGCTGTGTTGTATTGACATAACGATAACGATAATGACAATGACAACAACAACAATAACAACAACAACAATAACAATAACAATAACAACAACCATAATAATAATAATAATAACAACAACAACAACAACAACAGATGAAACAATCGATCACATACTCAGTTGCTGCAAAAAGATCCTTTGGTACTGCGCCCAGCATGCCAAGTACCACTGGGACCACTTTCACTGGCTTATGCCAGAGTCGTTGCAGCTCGATTTTTAGATCTTCATATATAATTTATTAGGCTTGTATGCCTCCCCTCTCCGAAGACTTGGGGCAGCTCAAAAGAATAGAAGCATGCCCAATAGCTTTGTAACAAGACAAATTATGTATTAAATGCTGCAATATACGTAAGTTGTGCCTTTTGACCCAGGGTACGTCCAGATGATCAGCCATTAAAATTACATATCTTTATTATTTCAATTTGCTTGAATGGTTCAGATTGTTCTGATCATTTCAAATCATTTGGAAATTGGAACAATCAGTAGTGACATTGATTGGTGCAAAACATTTTTTTTTCTATTGACCAGCCAGTCAAGCCTCCATTCACTTGACTTTATACCATGATCAAATGCAATCAGTGATGGCATTATAGGGTCATAAGAAAGGGCTCATATCTACTGATAGAATTGTCTGGAAGAGCCCTCTGAAGAAGAGCAATTCATAAGTTCTGTGTCAGGGCTGTATGACTGTGCCTGAAATCCAAAATTAAATGGTAATGTTAATATATCATGTAAGATTGTGTTAATACCAATACAGTAATTGCTTTTCCCCAGGGCTATCCTCAGAACCTATATAGGCCTTGGGATTTATTTAAAGCAAGAATTTCTAGTGTGATCTTTACAAACTTTGTTTTTTCACAATTTTCAGCAACTTATGTCAATATGATGTAATTGATTTATAAATTCATGATTCAATCTATCCTTTTAAAAGGTTTGGGGTAGAGCCTTCTGGATTGATAAAGCTGGAGAAAGAGATTGAACAAGAAGAGACACTTTCGACTCCTCTTCCTTCTCCTTCCCCTTCCCCAACAAAGTCCCCTGGCAAAAAGAGCACAGGAAAACTCCTGGATGATGCAGTAAGTTTTGTTATACCTCTTAGAGTCTTATTTTGTTATATTGTATCTCTTAGAGCAGGGGTCTCCATACTTGGCAGGTGGTTCTATGGAAAACTTTTTTAAAAGATGCAGCAGAAAACAGGACATTGAGTAATTTTGTTAACAAGAACTATAAAATAGTTCTCCCAGCTAGTGCCATTCAAATATGATAGACTTCATTGCTCATATTGGCTGGAGACATGAAGGTTTCCAATTGGAGCCAAATATAACTAGTTCTGTGAGTGTGGCTTGGTGGGAGGGACTTGGTGGGCATAGCTTTGTCATGTGGCCATTGACCCCCTCAGACAGGGTCCGCAATTTGGGTGTCCACCTGGATCCACAGCTGAGCCTTGATCACCATCTCTCGGCTGTAGCCAGAGAGATCTTTGCCCAGGTTCACCTGATATACAAGTTGTGGCCCTATCTGGACCAGGAGGCTTTAAGCACGGTCACTCAGGCCCCTGTCACCTCCCGTTTTGATTATTTCAATGCGTTCTACATGAGGCTAACCTTGAAGAGTGTTCAGAGACTGCAAATAGTCCAGAATGCAGCCGCGTGAGCCATTATGCTCCACGAGATGCACTGGCAACCAATTCGTCTCTGGTCACAATTCAAGGTGTTGGTTATC
The DNA here is from genome assembly GCF_031021105.1 of Erythrolamprus reginae. Taxonomy (NCBI): domain Eukaryota; kingdom Metazoa; phylum Chordata; class Lepidosauria; order Squamata; family Dipsadidae; genus Erythrolamprus; species Erythrolamprus reginae. Next base: position 110,884,790 of record NC_091950.1, read on the forward strand.
ACGTATAAAGACCTACATGGCTTAGGGCTAGACTATCTATCTATCAGGATCGTCTCCTGTCACATACCTACCAGAGACCAATAAGATCACACAGGGTTGGCCTCCTCCAGGTTCTGTCAACTAAGCAAAGCAGGTTGGCAGGACCGTGGGGGAGGGCCTTCTTTGTTGCCACCTTGGCTCTATGGAATCAACTCCACCTTGATGTCCGTACTGCTCCCACCCTACTGGCTTTCTGAAAGGCCACAAAGACATGGCTTTGCTAGCAGGCCTGGGGGCCATGAGACTAATATCTGTCATGGCCAAATTACATTGAATGGTATTTATGTGTGTTGCCTGGATTGGTTGAGTTATGGGTTTTTAACTGGGGTTTAAAGTTTTAGATTTTCCATATCTGACTTTTTTTTTTACTGTATTTGTATTTTTATATTGTTGTAAGCCACCCTGAGTCCTTCGAGATTGGGCTGCATAGAAGTCGAATAAAATAACTAACTAACTGACTAACTAACTAACTAACTAATGTGCCTGGGTGGTCATGGCTTGGTGATCATAGTCATGTGACTGGGTGAGCTCAAAAACCAACTTTTACACATCACACACAACACAAAAGCCACACAACTGATTCACACACAATGAAAAAGCACACAAAATGGCCCCTGCAACAACAAACAGGAACCTGGCAGAGCCAAAAGAGCTCAAAAACCAATATTCACACTTCACACACAAACAACACAAAAGCTACATAACTGATTCCTACACAACTGATTCACACACAATGCAGAAGCAGCTGGACTTCACACAAAATGGCCCTTGGAACAAGTAGGAACCTCGCAGAGTCACAGTTTGGGTGAATAGGTAGTAAAAAAATTTTTTTTTTAAAGTAATCAGGTGCACCGCCCCATCATCAGAACCTTTAAGAAAAATTAAAAGCATTTTTTACTACCAGTTCCATGAACCAGTAGAATTTGTCACTATCGGTTCTGGTGAAATGGGCTGAACCAGTAGCATTTCATCCCTGAGCTAGTTAGCATCTCAATAAATATGCTTCAATGTTCTTTTAAGAAGGTATTGAATAGGATATGATGTCTAATAGGTGTTTGGGGATCAACTTAGAATATTTAAATAACAAGGAATTTTAGATGCTTGAAGAGTTTTAAAAGTGGAAGGTTGAATTGGAGAAGTACAGGGAATTTATGTGGAGAGATGAAAAGAATCTAAGGTAATGCAGAGTTTTGAATAGAATGACTAAGAGCTTATGATAGATCCATATTTTGAATCTTTTTCATCTCTCTAAAACAGCCTTGAAATCTAGGACTTTCTTTATGCAACTAATTTGGGTACCGGTACTTATCCTAACAGAATAATACTTCGTATTCAGTTCACAGGCCAGTCTTCTCTTATATAAGCATGATAAACTATGTTCTAGAACATGAAGAGTTAAATGAGAAAGTAAGAATCATACTTTTAAAAGGACCCGTTTCTATGGCAACTCCTATATCGCAGGGTAGAAGTGTAGCTAGCCACCTGGGAATTACAAAGCACTCCTTAAAAGCCCCTGTGCCACATAAGAACTATAATGAACAGATGGAGTTTAGTGTATAATTTGTTGAAATGCAAACTTTCTTGGGGTCAGCACTTTCCCCCCTTCCTGTGTCTTTAACTTTTCAAACGCTCTCACTATGGCTGTCAGAGGAGAAATAGATGCAAAGTTAGTGCGTAGCAATGAAAAAACATTATTCTCGCAGGAGAGGAAAAAAGGAGGAGAAAAACAGGAATATATGGTAGCCCTTCCCAACTTACTGCCTGCTAAGAAGTTGCACTGTAAGTCCCATCATTCCTACTATCATGGTCTTGCTGCCTCCAGGAGATAAAAATGAAATGCATCCTATCCAAAGAGTATAAGGAGAAAGAGATGATTCCTATGACCTCCATCATTCATAGAATAAATCTTATCTATGTGTTGTTAATGTACTAGGAATTCCACTTGTAAAACAGCAACAGAATAAAGGAAAAACATTACTGTGTTTGTTAGCAGTGAATCATGGAAAGACGGCAATTTAAAGAAAAGAAGAAGACTTTTGTTTATCCTCAAAGCAAATACTCCTAGAAAAACAATGCTTACTGTCAAAATTTTCTTTTGCAGATGAACTTATTTGAAAACGTATGTGGCCTTTATATTATATATATATTTTTATAGACAGCTGAGATTTTGAAAATAAATTGAAACAAGATTAGCTTTCATGTTATGAAAGGGCATCAGATTTATGTGCCTAACTTCCAGAAAAATCCTGCATAATGGCATATTTGCTACCATATATACACTCACATTTTGGAGCCCCCTGTGTGAAGGTATACATATGGTGTACGTATTCATCATGTTATAAAATTATATAACTGCTTCCTTGCTTGGATAAAATAAAATAAGGAAATCTGCTGAAATGTCCAAGATTCAAGCAATTACAAAGAATCCAAGATGATAAATCCCCTCCCTGCGATAGCAGTAGGACTCCAATTGAATTAAGTTTAGGGCAAGTTTAGTTAAAGTGAAGTCATTGTTTATACTAGGCACATTTTCTGGCTTGTTAAAATGGAACGAATAAAATATGTGATAGAACATTTGTTTTGGTGACCTGCTGATGTGGTTGATTGTATGATTGGCCGCAATTGAGAACAGATCACTGGATTAGCTCACCTTTTGTCTGATCCAGTAAAGCTGTTTTTATTCTTATTATTTGAGAAATACATTTGTTTAAAAAGAAAAGAATGCAAGAAAGTTTAAAACACTATCTTTCCTTAATAGATATTTTAGCAACATATTTATCTTATTCTCCATCTTCCTTTACACATTGTTTGGTTATGAACCAGATTTACCAAGGTCTCTCGAGTATTAAGCTGAAGTGGATAAAATGTTTAAGAAATGCTCTTCATTGTTTTATTTGAAAACAACACATTGGGTCAATTTTCATCATGGAACACTGTGTTATGTAGATATTATTCATCCACATGCCGATCAGCAGCAGTACTTGAGTGTCAGATTAGAATTCAGTCAACTAAAACTTTTCTTTCTATTAAGTTTCTGTTCTTTCAGTTCATTGGAAATTTGAGTTAAACTAAATATTAGCACAGTTCAACAGTGTTTCACCTAATTGTGGTTTCTAAAATAGTAGACACCAATTTATTGTGAATTTAATGCAATTACATATGGCTGGGTCATCAGGGGGAAGAATATGCAATACAAAACACTTAAACATCATGGAAAGCTACCATTGGCAGTTTTCATTCTGACACACTTTTTATAGATAGCTAGTGGAATTAGCTATTTTTGGATTATCCTTCAGATAAGCAAGCATGAATGCTTCCTTATCTGAAGCTTAGATATAAAATTAAGTACAGTGGTACCTCTACTTACGAACTTAATTTGTTCCATGACCAGGTTCTTAAGTAGAAAAGTTTAAGAAGCAATTTTTCCCATAGGAATCAATGTAAAAGCAAATAATGCCTGCAATTGGGAAAGCCACAGGGAGGATGGAGGCCCTGTTTCCTCTAGGAGATTCCTAGAGATTCCTAGAGAGGCACCATGGAGGCTTCTCCCTACCTTTTCCAGCCCTGTTTCCTCCCAGGATATTCCTAGAGAAGCCCCATGGAGGCTTCTCCCTGCCTTTTCCGGTTACAGTTTGGGAGGCTCGGGTTTGTAAGTGGAAAATGGTTCTTGAGGAGAGGCAAAAAAATCTTGAATACTCAGTTCTTATCTAGAAAAGTTTGTAAGTAGAGGTGTTCTTAGGTAAAGGTTCCACTATATGTGAAAAATTGTGTTCATTGTCTTTTTAGCAATAGCACATAGATTTATATACTGCTTCACAGTGCTTCACCATCCTCATTTTACCATCCATGGATGGATGGAAGGCTGAGTCAACCTTGACCCTGGTGAGATTCGAACTGCCAAACTGCAGGCAGCTGGCAGTCATCAGAAGTACCCTGCAATACTGCACTCTAACCACTGTGCCATGGTGGCTCTTTAAACTTAAATATCAAAATTGAGTTACTGTACCTTAATACATTACCACATCCATATACAGCTATACAGATTCTCATGAATGCCTAACACAATAAGTGTGTGTGTGTGTGTGTGTGTGTGTAACAAAGCTGGGAAAATTCTATTCTTGGAATCACATGCAGACCCCGGCACTTTAGGAGACTTTGCTATGCTTCCCATCACCAGATGATCAAAATGATTACAAAAGAAACAGCTGAATGAAATCATTAGCTGAATGATTTCTTCCTGAAATTAATGGCAGAAAGCCCAGCAGCCTCATGTCTGCTAGCCAGTTGGGTCATCTCAGGGTGAAATATATATAATGTTCAGGAGACTGTTGAATTACTTATGAGTATATACCAGTGTATGTGTCTCAGTGTATGTAAAATTGCCATTGCACACATGCATGTTTCCCATGTGTACATATGTAAGTATATTTCAACCCTTGAGGCTAAACATGCTACATTTTGAAATTCAATTGGTGACAACTGAGTTTTAACTATTTAAATTAAGTACATAAAACCAGAGACATCCACAGTAGAACATCAAGGTAGAAGTTTAGGACTTTCTCAAAATAAAGAGCTAGATCTTTTGCTCTATGTACATAGCTAATGTGGTTTAGCACAAACATTTAACCACTTCTGCGGACACCTCCTACTGAAAAAAACCTTGAATTTAAACTAATTGCATGTTGTTGTTGTTTTTAAAAAAAACTGTATTCCTGAACAAATGACCAGACCTCAAGGATACTGTTTAATACATAATTTAATTGCACATCATTTTTTGGATTGAGAGGCAGAGATGTCGATATTTTTTCACATATAGTTAGCAACTAAATTAGGGCATTTAAAGTTCAGGGTATGAGAAATATGTGGGGAAGCTATTGAAAGGATGCAACAAGTTAGTATTCCTCATTTTTGTATGCCACTTGGCCTTTTGTTCTAGATGAAAAGTGTGGAGGAAGTCAAGATGTTAAGGAAGTAACAGGCCATGATGCAATCAGATTGTAAAATGGTGGATAAGACAATTCTAATTCACTTCCCATTTAATAGCTCTCTTAGCTCTTTCCAAAAGGCCTTTGGAGGGAGGAATACTTCAGACTAAAATAAGAGAGAGACTTAATTCTTAATCTTCCTTGTAATAGGAATAAGGCAGAGTAAAGTTATATTAACTATCTGTATCCAAATAAGAGGTCCTGTAACTCATTGGGTTTGCCTATTGAAATCACTGTGTTGGGAAATGTAGAAATACAAAAACTATAAATTCAGGAAAATATACAATTCAGAAAAGTCTGGATATTAGTCTATATCTGACCGAGGAGTCAGGACATAATCTGAGGTAATAGATGACTAATGCAGATGATACATTGAAATTATCACTTTTTTTCAGGTGAAACATATTTCTGAAGACCCTCCTTGTAAATGCCCGAGTAAATTTTGTGTGGAGCGCCTTTCTCAGGGAAGGTACAGAGTTGGAGAGAAGATCCTTTTCATCAGGGTAAGAAAAAAACTACAATCCCTTTTGTGAAGTGAAATATAAGAAGTAAGCAAATGATTGAGAGAAATGATCATGAAAGAACTGTTTTGTGACCTGTGCTATCATAAAGAGCTATGCAGGAGCATATAAAATAAATCAATATTGAAGGAGCGGTGAGCAGGATATCATCTACTCTTCAGAAGTCTTACCTACTCTTCTGAATACTTGAACACTCCCTCCCAACCAAAATTTGTTCTCTTCATCCTGTTCATTGAACTCCTCTTTCTCTTTTTCCCTCATTCTTTCCTTCTTTTTCCACCATTCAATCAGCTATAATCCTGCTGCGCTTCCTGTTTTGTTTTTAAAAAAAAGAATTTGTGATACTGATTTTGGAAGACCTTCAGGGGCAGCCTTTCACTTGTACTATTCATATGAAAAACAGTTTGAAATAAGGCTATAGTTCAGATACTATTTTCAATATGATTGCCATGATTATCAACTTCTAGCTGTATGTGCCTTTAGAATATTGTTTTCTCATCAAAAACCGCAGCATCAATCAACAACAAACCAATTATGTATTGTTGACAAGAAAGTGACATAAGTAATTAACTAATGCAGAGAGTGAAAGAATGAAAATAAAATTAATAAAGGCAAAACCATATATTTAGGCTCCCATTTCGAAGTATTTTAGATATGATGGCTAAGAACTGTATGCAAGGCAATTTTTGGATGTAATATCTTCAGTTGTTTTTGATTGCAGATTCTATTTTTCCTTGTTTATTTCTGCTTTCATATGTGTGTATGAATACATTTTAAGTATGTACAAGATGCATGGCTATGTATTTTGTCTGTCTGATAGCCAAAGAAAAAATAATGGATTACTTTTCAAGTTTTATATTTGTGGAGTGTTTCTATGGATTAGTGGTTTTATGTTCAAACATGCCTGAGACTTGTTTTAGCAATAATCATTGCAAGGAATGTAATTCATCTACTCTAGCAAATCCCAGTCTCAGATGGTAAAATTCTCTTTGATTTCAATTTGTATGGATTTGTTGCTCTTTCACCACCACCAACACCAACACCACCATGGTCTTTGGAACAAACATAGAGCAAAACAAGAAAGTGATATAAAATAGACCAAAGGTCAAACTAAAGCATTAACAACATATTACAAATGGAAACGATGAAGCTTATACAGTACAATAGCAGTAACAAACCATTAACTTATTAAATATATTGTGAGATTAGGAAAAGGTCATAGTTTATTCATAGAGTAAATATTATAGAGGCAAAAAATGTATCAGGTTATATTTCAGGTAGGACAGTAGAAGAAATCCAGACATTTATTTTCCAATAGTCCTTTCAGGCCCCATCTTCATATCTGAAAAAAATAAATAAATTAGGATCTTGTCTTATTTGCTAAATATCCTGTTGGTTAGATTTATGAAGAACTAGTCTCAACTAGTGTCAACCCACAATATGGATGTCTCTATTAGGATGTTTTGATGCATATATAAACTTGTAGATGACTTGATCCATGGTAGTCCAAGATTTTAGCTCATGTGGAAGGATCAAATGATAGAAGCTACATCTCAATGACAGATAGTTATTCTATTTCTAAAGGTTCATGGAAATCAATGTTGCAAATGAGTGTACCAGCTGCTTAATATTTATAGAAAAGCTATTGGAATGTTAATTTAAAGGTGAAATTAAGAATTATTCTCTGATCTTTTAAAAAAATTACTTATTTACTTTATTTACAGATTTGGTCACTGTCTGCCTTTTGCCAAGCAAATATTACTCAAAGAGGAAAATGATCTTTCTCTTTTAAGCTATTTGTTTGTAGCCAATTGTAGCAGAGTAAATTAGAGATACATATTACCCACTAGCCATTTTTTTTCAAATTGAGGTAAACATATAACATATATATATTATCTGTCAGAGATATACCAAAAGTTGGTTTTTAGATCTTTGATTCCAGAAAGATTTTCTAGGGTGAAAAAAAATAGTGAGCAGATAAAAAGCAACAAATAAACTGGAGAATTTCTTCATGCTTTACACACACAGACACACCTTATGTGTGTCCATACATATGTACAAACTGTATATAGAGTTCCTCTTTGTCTCCTGTGTTATAATAAAAAATCATTGGATTCCAACCATCTACTTTTCATCAATCTTTCTAAGAAAGTTTTTACAAATTTAGAAGATAGTTTGGAGTGTGGTATAGTTATTCTTGGGCAATTGTTGATTGGGCAAGTTCATGTCCTGACTTGGTCCTTTTATCCATCAGTTATATTTTGATCTTCTTCTGGCAGCATACCCTTGCATGCTATTGTCTCTTTGTGCACCTGTGCATTCAGATAGACTGTGTGTGTTTTCTGAGATTTCACATTAATCATCTTGTTCATTAAGCTCAATATCCATCATGATCACCAGAAAAGGTTATTTCCTGGGCAAGCCTGAAAAGAGATTCCATTGTCTTCAAATGAATATTCTCTTAGGTTCAGCAAACCTTTCAGTTTCTGTGTATCCAAAGTGTCCTCCAATCAAGCTGTACTTTGCTTTTCTTAGCAGATGAAAACTAGGTTAAGCTTCTAATAAACTTAATAATCACTCAAGTGAAGGGACTTGTTGCTTTTGGCATTCTGAAAGCACTTTCTGGTGCAAATTGACAGGTCGGCATTACTGAAAAGGGATAATGTAAATCTGTGTTGAAGGTGTATTCTTTATATAGCCACACTAATCTCTATAATACAGAAACTAGGTACAGTAAGTGGGTTTCATATATGGGAGTTGCCTGTATATTTGTCATCAGCTTTATGAGTTCTGCATTTGATTCTTTCAAAGGAATCTGAGATCTCAGAATTAGATAGTGTGACTTTCTGAAATTGAAGAGACAGAAACAAATTTCATCCATTCAATTTATTTATTACACTTTGCTACTGAAAGTGGTTGAAAATGATCAACCTTGATGAAACTTTTTATAAATTATAGAGTTACACTGAATTTGTAACTTTATGTATAGTAGACACATGATTTGGATCTTCAACTAGAAAATTTTTAGAAGAATACAACCTGAGCAAAGATGCCAGTGTCTGTATATCTTATGTGCATAAACATTGGAAATATATTTCTTATGAATGGAGACATAATTATATTATTCTACTGTATATAACCAGACTATGGAATATCATTTAAAGCATCTTCCAGCACATATGGAAACCTTTTTTTATTTAAAAAGTGGCTAAAACTATTATTTGCTTTCCTAATTATATTAATTCCTATTTAAGTAAGATTAAAGTAAAAGATATAGGAGGTAAGGAAGAAGAGTAGAAACAACTACACTGAAATTAGTGATAATAATGTGTGAATGTTTTTCAAATATAGAAATATATAATATGGTTTTAGATTCACAATCTTTGAAATTGTAAACAAAATTGAATCATCATCGTATTTCTATGGTTTAACTCAATTTTCCCAACATTCAATAAAATATATGAAATTTTAATCTAATTTTGGGAGAAACCAAGTACTTATAAAAATGAAGTAAAAATTGTTACTCAAGTGTTTTCATCCAAGTTGATAAACAGATGTTTGCCAGCATGGGAAAAGAAAACTCGTGGGACTGAACAATATATGTTGAATATATAGAAACGTAAATTGGAAATTTAAGAACTGGGCCTTCAAAACCTTTTGCATAAATGGACACTTCACATTTTCATTTTTAACAATTAAACTTGTTTTGCATCTAGATGATATTTGGGGAATTGGATACATTTTTGCCAAAGGTAAAGATAACGAAACTTGCATTTTTAAGCTATGTAATTTCATATTTTACCCAGATATTTAGCAATATTCTTTTATAATTTTAGAGATCTCAAACTCAAAATAAAGGATCTTTGTGCAATTCATGTTTGGATAAAAGCAGTACATTATCCCGTAAATCAAGAGGAATGTTTATCTGAACCACATGTTTTAGACTATTTAAAAAAGCAGTGAAATTCTACGATGCACAGGAAAGAAAGATGATATTTCATGTCTCATTTTGTTGGTTGGATGATATTACATGCATCATAACCTCTTAATATTTCATTCCACATTAACCAATTTGATATCAAACTTCCCCCAACACACACTTAATCTTGATCATTCTATTTACTTTACTACATGCACTATAGCCAACAATGTGTTTTAAATTTACAAACCAAAAATGATTCTAAGAATCACTTTAACAATTAAGACAATAATCTCAACCAATTTATTTTGAGCAAAAGGCACTGTTGCCTTTTCTTGTTGAGGTGATGCATTCTTTGTTAAGAATCCCATAATCAGCTGTTACTGTCCACTGGAAACTGGTTGCTCATCTAATAGTGGTCTGCGATCTACCATTTCCTTGTTCGATATACATTAATGAGCCACAGTGGTGCAGTGGTTAGTGCAGTACTGCAAGCTACTTCTGCTGAACTCAGGCTGACATCAGTTTGGCAGATTGAATCTCATCAGGCTCAAGGTTGACTCAGCCTTCCATCCTTACGAGGTCAGTAAAAAGAGGACTTGGATTGTTGGGGGCAATATGCTGACTCTGTAAATCTCTTAGAGAGGGCTGTAAAGCACTATGAAGCGGTATATAAGTCTAAGTGCTATTGCTAATAGGCAAGCATATTTCAGAAGAAATAGTAACATTGGTCCACTATTTTATCTTTCTAACAAAACAAAGCAATAAAATTGAAAGGATTAAAAAATAAGATTGTACACTTTATTATTTGGTTTTGTAATTTGGAACAAACTTTTTGGTTTTATAAACAGATCAATGTTAGTTCTTTACTCTAGTCACTCCAGATAATTTGACTTCCATCATCCAAATCATTGTGTCTTATGAATATTTACATGTTCTCCCCACAAATAATGGGGGAGGTATCAAAGACTCTATCATTATAAAGGTTTTGGAATATTATTCTAAAAAGCTTAGCAGAAAATTAGAGCTTCTGAATTAAATAAAGCATAAAGTTATAGATAGGAAGTAGCTATGTTTGTACATTTGTACATTTATTTTTTAGCACATGTGTGCATCAGAAAATGTAAACAAAGTATTTATATATAAAGTAAACAAATGCATTTAATGGTTCCTTGATCAAGACCTTTGATCTTTTTAAAGAAAAAAATATTGCAGACATTTATTCTGAAAGGATTTAATTACATGACTACCCTCTGAAAATACTTCTGAAGACAAGGTATCTCAAAATTACATGTAAACTTTGTGAAGCATTTCAAGGATGCTGCCATATTCCTAGTGATGGGGAACATTGTATTAATCTTTATCTTGTAATAGAGATGTTCAATAGATGTTCAGCGAGATAAGTTTGTTTAGCCAAGGAAACCAGCTAAAATTGAGTCCTTGAGTTGGATCAAACTTTAACTGAAGCACAGTGATTAGTTTTGGATTCTACAGATTAAAATGTCTACAATGGATATGGTGATCAGGTAGAGATCCTGCTTTATGAGAAAAGATTGAGAGAGTTGCATTACAATTAGCATATAAATAAAAAAATGAAGACAGTTTAATTCCCATCTTCAAATATTAGAAAGGGAGCTGATCAGTAACAAAGAGAGAAAAAAGTTAATTAAATCTTAGGAAGCGAAAGCATTTCCAATAGCTCTTTAATGGATTTTCCTCATTAATTTTTTCCCCAGTCAATACCATCTACAGTATTAGAATAGTATAGTAGTAAGTTTCAATTAAATAATTCCATTTTACCATCACAGAAAATGTAAAATATTAAACTTTTTAAAGTAAGCAAAACAGTGAATGTCTTACAGTGTTTTTTCATGGAAAATTACAAAGCCAGCTATTTTACTTATAGAATATAAAACAAAATTTTTAAATTATTCCAGGCACAATTCAAGGTGTTGGCTATTACCTATAAAGCCCTATATGGCTCAGGGCCAGACTATCTACAGGACCGCCTCTTGCCACATATCTCCCAGAGACCAACACAGAGTTGGCCTTCTCCAGGTCCTGTCGACTAAGCAGTGCAGGTTGGCAGGACTGCGGGGGAGGGCCTTCTCTGAGGCTGCCCCAGCTCTATGGAACCAACTACCGCCCTGATGTCCGTACTGCTCCCACCCTACTAGCCTTCCGTAAGGCCACGAAGACCTGGCTCTGCCGGCAGACCTGGGGACCATGAATTGTACATCTTTCATGGCCAAACTGTATGAATGGTGTGTATGCATGTGATTATGACTGTTTTAATAACAAATGGATTTTTATTATGGAGTTTTAGTTTTAGATATGATATACGACTTCTTATTGTTCTGTATCTTTTTGTATTTGTATTATATTATTTTGCAAGCCGCCCTGAGTCCTTCGGGATTGGGCTGCACCAAGTCAAACAGACAAACAAACAAACAAACAAACAACATTATTAATATATTTATTTATTTATTTATTTCCAGACTGAATTGCATGTTCAAATTATGAAGCACTTCAAAAAACGCTGGTGATAAAGAAAGTTATTGCTTTCCTTATTGAAATATTCCAAATTTTTGAGATTGATCTGTATTCTTTAGTTTTAAACATATTGTTTTATTTTATCTATAAAACTATTATGTTTTCAAGGGAAACTAATTTTGGAAAATGAACTCTCCATTGGGAATAATTAAGTCTAACTGAAAAATAAATATAGGGTAATAGTTTAGCAACACCTTTGACAAAATATGTGAATGTTCATGTTATTTCATGGGTATTACTTTTTAAGATAAACAAACCTATGATATCATAAATATGGTTTGGTTTCTACCATTATGTACATTAAAATATCAGTTTCTTTAAATAACACTTAAAAATAGTGTTTGGGATGAGATTTGTATTCTCTCTCCGAATCTTTAGAAAATTATGTTTTCCAAAGTGGGGAGGATTTTCCCATTACACTTTTCCTGTGTAAAAAAGAGGTTTTCGCTCTACCCTATCTCTTTCCTCCTCAGTATTTTTAAAATGGGAAGGTTAAAAGTTTTCACATTAATTTATAATATGATATTTGGAATCGATGTTCTGTATCATTACTGGAACACTAGATGGATTTTACTGCTTTCCCATTCAAATTTCTGTTCCCTCAACACAAGCATTGGCAACAGGCCTTTTGGTGAACACATCATTATTTACTTAGTGGTGCTCGGCAGATCTTTGCAATTGGATGGTATTGGCAATGTAGGACCTCTGAAATCCTGGAAGGCAATCCACTATTTTCCAACTTAAATCAATTAAGAATCATCAGTAAAACGATCCAGATTTTATGCACTATCTCTGTTCTCTCATTGGACTTTGCTTGAGCTTTTGGACATTTTATTATTTTCATCCCTCTTGCTTATTTCACCCACATCATTGCCTGAAATCTCATGGTAGTACCTAATGCTTGAAAATATTCCCGATTCCTGCGATAGAAAGAGGAATGAATGTATATTTTTTCTTACAAGCTAATTGGATAGCATGAAAGAAATGAATGTAATAAAAGCACAAGTATGCTTGTTAAATATGTTTTAATTTATAAACTTAAATGCCAATTAACAGGAGGAAAGAGAGGTACAGTAGGTTAATATAACAATATTTTTTTAATGTAAACTATTTTACCAATTTTAAATCATCCTTACTCAGGATCTCTCAGTTTTAGGTAAAACTTTTAGAAAATACAATATTGTTGATATAAAAGGTTTTAATATCTTGTTATCCATTATTATGACATAGAAAGTTTGATACTACCTGAAAAAAGCAACATTGATTTTCATGTGGCTTGAAGATCTTGAATTAAAAGAAGATCCCTGCAGATTTTTAATGGAGCTAACTTTGATGAAAAAAAGGTGGGCTTGCTTGACTAACCATCCTATTACTTAAAGCACATCATAAGAACATAAGAAGAGCCATGCTGAATCAGGCCAAAGCCCATCGAGTCCAGCATTCTGTGTCACACAGTGGCTCACCAATTGTCCATGGGGATCTTGAGTAGAAAGAGAAAGCAAAACCCTTTCTTTCCCTTAACCCCCAACAAATGGTACTCAAGGAAGTCCTGCCTGCCTCAACCAACATAGAGGAGGCACATGGACATCTGTTTCAATAACCACCGATACACTTGGCATCCATGAATCTGTCTAATCCTGCCTTGAAGCTATCAAGGCTGACAGCAGTCACGACCTCTTCTGGAAGTGAATTCCATAAGCCAATCACCCTCTGGGTGAAGAAATATTTCCCTTTATTTGTCCCTGTTTTCTTACTTACATCAGAAAAAGGATGGTGGCCCCTTCTATTACTAATAATTGCTTTTCAAATTTTCCATTATTAAGGCTGCCTGCATAGTAAAACAGATATTTATACTGAATTTGGTCTTGTTGTAACTACAACAATGTGAAATTACAACTGCCATATTTTTAGCTGATGTTGGCTTCATACACTTTGAGTTTTTACCAAAACTAATCTCATGGTTTTGAAAGCTATATATAAATCTATATGCTGCGGTTCCAAGCAGTAGTGCCTTTCGTAATTGAGAGATGGACATTTTATCAAAATGTAAATTTTCTAATTGCAATTCAAGATATCTTTTTTGTATAGCATCCAGGGTGCACTCATGGCAGCTTAATGCCATAATCTTTAAAATGTTCAATTTTAAAATCTTGATAGTGAAAGGAATAAGGAATATGCCTATTATAATAACCATGTATAAATGTGACCAAATTCCCTGCGTTAACCAATGAATAATTGAAAATGAAATGCGAGAGTGACTCATTAAAATAAATGTGGCGAAAAAGAAAGGTTTCTTTTCATCTCATAAAGCACTTCAGAAATCTTTATTATTGATAACATGGTATTGGTATTATGAATTAATGTTCAACAGTATGTGTGTAATGATAATCACTAGTATTGGTTAAAAAAAGTTACTGTATTTTTCGGAATATAAGACGCACCTTAGTTTTGGGTGAGGAAAATAGGGAAAAGAATCTGCTTATTCATCTGGCTAGCGTCCTTAATCTGGTCAGATTCAGCAAATTATTTTATCCTCTGGTTAAGAGCTTAAAAAAAATATTCTGAGAGAGTAACAATGAAAGAGCTTTCAAGCCAGTAAGAACTGGGAACATCATTAGCACCGGGAAAGAAACAGTCTGAACAAGTAGAGCAATGGAAAAGCACCCTGCAAAGACTTAGGGCTTAGAAAACATTCTTTGCACAGAGTAACTTCCAAGCCAGTAAGAGCTGGGAACATTGTTAGCACCTGGTTAGGGCTGGAAAGAAACTTACTTAGAGCAAGTTAAAGTAATGAAAAAAACCCTGCAAAGACTTAGGGCTTGGAAAACTATTTTCACAGAGAGAAACAATGAAAGAGCCTGCAAGATAACAGCTGGGAAGATTGTTAGCAGCTCTGAATGTAGGGGTTTTTTTCCAGTTAGGGTTGGAAAAAAACCCCTACATTCAGAGTATAAGACGCACCAAATTATCAGCCTCTTTTAGGGAGACAAAAGGTGTGTCTTATAAACTGAAAAATATGGTAAGTTCAATTTTTTGTAACACCCAGAGACTATTAGCAGAGTAAAATAGATAGCATATAACAAATAAATAAACTACATGGACACAACCACAGATTTGTTATAGATGGTCACATAATCAATTACATGTTTAAACAAGAGAGGTGTGTGATGTTGTATAATGTTTCAGGTATCATCACAAATTGTTCCAAGTAAAGCTGCTATTTGCAATTGATTGATTGGGATTTTGTAGATGGCAATGGACTTATTAATTTGTCAATCTAACAATATTAAATACTTAAAGTGATGGCTCCCTTTGTAAATCTAATTACAAAACTTATTTGCCATTCATATAAATAATTGCACATTTGCTAGTTTGGCTATAGTAATAAACACAGCATTTTTATCAGAGACAAACAATTTTACCTTTTATTTTGAGCTATGATTCTTGATTGTTATTATACACAGTAAATTGTATCTGTTGCCTTTGATTCACTGGCTAGCTTTGCATTTCATATTAGAAAAAAAATTCTCATTTATATATCCATAATGTGAATACTGTAAGTTTAGATCTAAAAGCAAAAATGTATGGAACTTGTAATTTATTGTTTTTAATATGACATGGGTCTGGTTCAATTGATTTTGCTATTTTCTTTAATAGGTTTTTTAAAAGTTGTTTTTCAGAAACAACACTGCTATTGTTCAAACTAATTTCTTGTTTTGTATAGGCAGTTACTTGTTATGTCATGTCGCTTGCCATGATTTACTAAGAGGAGAGGAAAAGGCTCATATAACATTTTGAGACATGTATAAAAAGCCTGTTTCCTTCCCCTCCTCCTATTTCTCTAGGGCATACGTTTATACCAAGCCAAAAAGTGATATCATGCTTTGTTCATGCAGAAAGTGTACATCAGTCCCCAATTCTCTCTGGAGCAGAAATGATCCCTGTTATTTATTCATTTTATTTATTTGATGTTGCTAGTTTAAATGCATGAAACATGCACATTAATCGATGCATAGTCGTGATCAGAATAAGAAATCTTCCGCAGTTCTTAATTGAGGTCTAAAAACACACAGATTCTTGGGGTCTGTTTTAACCCTCAGTACTCCTAGATAGACATTGGTTTTATACAAAATGAACTTGCCTATATTTCATTCGAACTATATCACATGTCTCATTATTTGAACCTATTCAACTACCTTCAAATATGAGATGAAAGTAAAGATCAGCAAAGGCACCTGCTGAAGCTAACTTTGAAATATATCACAGCAGTGAGATGCTGATTTCAAACTCTTTAGAATGAACTTTAGTATGGTGAGTCACGGTTCAAGGAATCTACATTTTTAAAATGATTGAAATAAAACTCTGGAGGATTTCTGTTCTTACAGTAGTTATCAGTATTTTACCCTATTACAAGGTAATCAAATTCCATTTTTCTGAGATTTTATTAGCAATAGCACCTAGATATATACCGCTTTACAGTGCCAAATTGTAGGCAGCTGGCAGTCAGCAGAAGTAGCCTGCAGTTCTGCACTCTAACCACTGTGCCACTGTGGCTAATAGTATCTCATAGTTTACTATTTATATAATTTATCCTTTATCACCTAAATAAAACAGGTCTGTTAAGGAAGAAGATAAAAATAACTGGATCTGGGGGGACGGGAAGAAAGGGGTTTAGTAGAAAGCCAAAGATTAAAGAAATGTTTAACTGTATCAAAAATAATAGGATTCAAAGAAACTCAAATAGAAAGTACTTTGTGACATTTTTGTTTTATATTCAATAATGGAAGAAGCACCATGCATATGATGTTTAGTTCTAATAGTTTAATAAATCAATCAATCCTGAAATCTGAGTAGTGATTTCTGCTCAGGAGTTCATTCCTCCCCCATCTCACCCCCATTTTGTGCTATCCTAATAAACCATAAATGTTGAGAGTGAGAATGCTTAGAAATTGTGTGTGTGTGTGTGTGTGTGTGTGTATGTGTGTGTGTGTGTGTAGTTTTTCTACTTGGAAATGTTGGTGAACTTCATCTAGTTTGCCTTCCAAAATAATCTTTATTCTTTCAGAAGTATTCATCTCAAAGGAGATATAAACTAGAAATTTCCAAATTCTCTTCCAAGTTGGATTGAATTTATGCATTTAGAAAAGGACCCACTTGTAATGATTCTCCATTTCTTTGTTTGGGCAGTTTACTTAAGTAGCCCTAGCTAAAAGTGGTTATGAAAGCTTCCTTGGATACAATCCTTTGGCTGGGAAATGGTATGAACATTTGATAAATAAATCAGTACAGTTAATAGAAATTATTTTTTTTAGAAAAACATCCAAGATTCTCCATATATATTACTATATTTACAGCAGCACGAAACTTACAACTTCAGCCTGATGATGGTGAATGTGATTTCACCGAAACGTCGCATAGACACTCAAAATATTACCCGGGGCAAAACCAGAACTCAGAACAATCTACATATATATATAATTTATATATATATAAATTAGAGGTGAATGAACAAAAGCTTAACTTTTGAAGACCTGATATTTTTGCACAGAGATATACTTGCTTTTGAAGATGATTTGTATCTGCGTAATCTTTCAATCCTTTATGGATATGCATGCTTGCACAAATGTATGGAGAGCCAGTTTGATCTAATGGCACCAGGCTAGAAACTAGGAGACCATGAGTTCAAGTCACACCTTAGCCATGAAAGCCAGTTGGGTAATCGTGGGCCAGTCACACTCTCTCAGTTCAATCCATCTCATAGGGCTATTGTGAAGAAAATAGAAAGAGGGCAGAGAATTAGGTATGTTAGCCTCTTTGTTTATAAAAATTGATAGATAGATAGATAGATAGATAGATAGATAGATAGATAGACAGACAGACAGACAGACAGACAGACAGACAGACAGACAGACAGACAGACAGACAGACAGACAGATATCCTGTAGGTGAATAGATAAGTTCAAATTTAGAAAGGAAGCCGATTGGCACCCATTGGAATGGAAGTATGACATTGAGATGGGCAGCTATACAAATTGAATTAACAGAAATTCATAAATAAGTAGAGAATAGTCTCAGGATGGCTTTGAATGGAGCACATGTTGGGAAAGAGGAGAGGTAAAAGATTTGGCTGTTCCATTAATACATGAATATATTAATTAAGTCATATGGGGGCTGTGTACCCGGACCCCCTGTTCTTTCTTAGAACTGAGATGGAGACTATAAAACTCTTTCTTAGGAAAGCTACTCACCAGATATTTCTTTCTGTAAAAGGCCAATTTCTACACCAGTTGTTCGCGCTGAAAGGAAATAGAAGGATAAAAGCTCTCATATATTCTGTTACAACAATCACTATTGTTCTGGCATTTAGAGCACATTTCTGGTCCAAACACTTTGCCAAAGTCTCCTTTCTTTATTTCATTCTTCTTCTGGTCTTCTAGTTTACAGAGAAAGATATAAAAGCTGATGAACATAAAGGCATCCAACGTACTCAGATTTCTTGTGTTAAGGATTTCAGCAAAGTTTTGTCTAAATGCCTCCATGTTGCATTTGGCAACACCCAGCAGCCAAGATGGTTAATACTAAGCACAGATCATTTATCTTCATATCACCATCAAAACTACATGACTTCCATATCTTCATATTTAAACAATACATTTTGGAAATTTCCTTTGGAACCTTTTGATTTGATACCCTATACAAAAATGCTTCTATGGAAAGTTACCACTAGCACTAATGTATTACACTACATTCTCATTAGAATAGAATCACTTTATACTTTATTCATTAAATGATACAAGGATGAAATAAAATAAAGTTCTTCCTCATATCTATAATGCTCCTGAGGCCAATGTCTGAATCCTATAAAGGTGATAATTATAGTAATAAGTAGAACTGGTTCTTTTAAAAAAAGTTGAAAGTAAGTAAGGTATTCAAAAGTATGCTATTTTTCATCACTGTTGTAAATGCAATCAGCAGCTGTTTGAGAACTATCTGAATATTTTGCCATAGTCACATTGAATTTAATTTTTATCTTACTTTGAACCAGCTTAGGTATAAATTTTGACATGGAAGCAACATGTAGACTAAATGAATTGAATCTCATTGAGCCATCATTGAAAATATTGTGTTGCTAGCGCTCAGCACTGATATTAATTACATTATCAGAATTGACCATTATCACAGACCATACCTATACAAATGAAAGTGGTACCTCAGATTATGATATCACAGGTTTTTTTTTAAGTTAGGATCAGGAAACAGGATCAGGATCTGTAACCATCATGGGGAGAGGGGTGGCATACAAATATAATTAATAATAATAATAATAATAATAATAATAATAATAATAATACAGATGCATGTATTCCAACCCTTTGTGCCTACCAATGGTGGGGGTTTTTTGCTACAACAATAGTTCCTCACCTGTTTGCAAAGGAAGCCTCATGCAGGGATGGGTTCTAACTAACCTTGCTGTAGGTTCACTTCCTCCCATGCCACAGGGCCACACCTCACATGTGCAGTGGTAAAAAATAATTTTAAAAATCCAAACAAAAGCCAAAAAGATGGCAACTGGATGTACAGTACTGAAAACTGTGCATGCACAGAAGAAAAAACCCCAGAAATTCCCCCAAATAAAAAAATACCACCACCCCCAAACACATACACACACAAACAAAATCAAAGACAAGATGGTGACCACAATCAGGTGCCGAAAACCTGTGCAGAAGAAGAAAAACAAAAAAAATTCAAAAGAATTTCAAAACCCCCAAATTCTGGAAAAATTCAAAAAAAGAGAGAGATGGTGGTGCCCATAGAACAGCACCACCAAACCGGTTCGGTGGTGATGTCACCAGCAGATTACTACTGGTCCAAACTGGGAGAAACCCACCTTTGGCCTCATGTAATCCTAGCATGTGTCTACTCAAAGCTAGCCCTTTTCCTATAGAGGAGTTAGAACTGGTCCAACAGCCAATGCTGGCAGGATGGTGCTCCAGAAAAGGCAGACTTCCAGGTTCTGGTGTGCAAATCCTATAAACATCTGGCTGTCATCCATGCGCATACCGGGTTTTGGCACTCTGCGCATGCAAAGGGATCATGCTCTGGAAAATCTGAACTTCTTGGTTGCTGGTGCACATGCGCACTTGACAATCAGATGGCTGCCACACATGTGCAAAATAGATTTTCAGCACTGCTGTGCACGTGAAGGACAGCTGATTGTCATTCACATATTCATGCCAGAGACCTGGAAGACAAAGCTGCAAGGCCTCACATGCCAGGCAACATGGCTTCACGTGTCAGTTTGGGCACGCATACCATGGGTTCGCTATCATGGTCATAGAAGAAAGGAAAAATGATCCTGCGTTCTTCTCATTAATTTTGCAGAGAATTTTTATGCAAAGAGCTTTGGCAATTTACCACAAATATTGAAGAGAAGTACATAACATAACCCTTCATAAGAGTGAAGCACAAAGACCCCATAGTTTCTGTGGTCTCCCCCTCCTTTTGCATTATTCTCACATTGCTAAGCAACCAAGGTCACACTGCTTTGTATCCTGTGCTATATGTTCTGTCACTTTTAAAGCTGCCCTCCCCCCCTCTTCAAAAACATTGTCATTATTTGGGAGCATAATTAATAGATTCTAAGGCTGTGATGACTTTCTCCAATCATTCTGGTTTTCTGGCAGGGTGCTTCATCCAAGCCAGGGCAGCCACACAGCTGAGGCTCAGCTAGCTGAAGTGCTCTCCCTACCGAGGTTTAATTAAAATTTCTAGCTAGTACAATCTGTCATTCCTGTTTTGAAAGCTGCGGTTCCTGCAGCCCAGAGTGGTTCCAAGTGTACATTTGCAATTTTGATTTACATCTTCAAAGCAGCCTTCGCATGTATAACGCTGAGTGACAGCCAAATATGTCTGTGCAGTGTTTGGGCCAATGCTAATTGGAAGCAACTAGTTCAACACAATTACTCCTTGCCTTGTTCCTCTTGCAAATGTGTTTTGGGAAAATGGCTTTTAAAAGTATACAGTGGGCTCCCAATACTAAGTTGGGAGCATCAACCATGATTTGGAAAAGTGAGGATAAGGGGGGGGGCTAAAATTGGTGTTTTAAGACTGGGAGTGGTTTATATCCTTATCTTAACAATTAAACCATTGTTCATAAGCAGGCTGGATCTCCAGACTACGCATCAAGAACAAAACCCTAGCATTTCCTGATGTTGGGTGATATATAGCTGCGGGAGGGGGAGGATCATTGCTTAATTTTTTTAAAAGGAGCCAAGGCTTCTTTTAGTGGTCCCTGCATTATGAAATGCTTTATCTTGGGAGAAAAGTCTGGTAATGACCTATTCCTCCCCCAGTGAAGGGCTACCAAATTTTTACTACCACACTGTGGATGTGGCTTATGCAGGACACCCTGCATTTTCTTTCATAATCTTTCACTGCAATTTGGGTGCTCTGGGATGGAGCTCCATTTTCACTATCTCACTGCGTTCAATAGCTTTCAAATATATCTTTGAGATTTGAAGGCGGTGTGAGCTCCAGCCTTTCTTTTAGGTGGATGACACTCACCAGTCATACAAAAGAGGTGAAGCTTATGGCTTGGCAGTGCAAGCCTGTGGTCCCTTATTTGGGTAATATTTTTAATCTGGATTTTTGGGAGTGGGGATTATAATAGCTAGGGAAAATAAAGGGCAGTCGTTTGATTTGATTTTGATTCTGTTATTCATGTTTTGTTTCTTGGATGGTGAGAAAGCTTCCTCCTCTCCCGCTATCGATAGAGTGGCTTAAAATTTTGTTATATCCAGCCAGCCAGTTAGCCATCCCATAATAAGAGCCGCAGTGGCGCAGTGCTTAGAGTGCAGTACTGCAAGCTACTTCTGCTGATCACCGGCTGCCAGCAGTTTGGCAGATCGAATCTAATCAGGCTCAGGGTCAACTCAGCCTTCCATCTTTCCGAGGTGGATAAAATGAGGACCCAGATTGTTGGCGACAATAGGCTGGTTCTGTAAACTGCTTAGAAGGGGCTGTAAAAGCACTGTGAAGCTGTATATAAATCTAAGTGCTATTGATATTGCTATTCCATTTCTACACCTAGCCAAGTGACTTGTTTGGGTGATTTAAAAATTCTATTAAATAAATGATTCTAAAGAAGACTATTCCTAAATTCTCCCATGAATTTAGTGTAATTGATATGAAATAAATATGCTCTTGGACTTCTTGTCCAACCCTCTGCTGACCATAAGAATTTGGCCATGCCAAGTTTGGGGAAAATATTATCCAAGCAACTTGCTTTGCATCCTACTTATCTTATAGTGCTGAACAGTGGTTGCCAATTTTTAAAACACAACACACCCTCCCCCAGCTTTGGTTTAGGATCAAATAGACAAATCATAGGAATTAATATTTTGAAACTATGAAACTCAAGACTTATGGGATTTCCAAGCCAGTTCAGATATTTTCCCCAGTAATAATTGTATGTATGTATGTATGTATGTATGTATGTATGTATGTACGTACGTACGTACGTACGTAGGTAGGTATCAAATCTTTGCTCTCCTACACACAAGTTAGTGTGATTCGCACACATTATACAGAGCATGTCTGCCATCTAGTGATAGATGTCATATTTGCAACTTCTTTGACAACTATTATTTGAGATTTCCAAGTTATTAAATTGGTGACAGAACTAATAGGTTTCTTGGAAATTATTCACTTATGTCGTATTTCCTCTTCATAGTGAGATGCAGACCTTATTAATATGTAGAAACATTGACTTATATATTTCATATATGCTTTTCACGAAATGACAGGCATTTCATGTGAGGGCAGCTCTTTTGTTATATGAATGTCCTTTCTTTCTTCCCAAACTATTCTAACCATATCAGATTAGTAAAACAAATCAGTCTATTTCTTATTTCAGTAAATCATTTTTTAAATTTAGTTTTAACACAAGCCAATCTTATCCACATGCCCCAAATAAACACGTGATCTATTAAGCCATCATCCTTCATCTGCATTTCTTCTGAGCAATTTCTCTATATATTTCTCTTTCTCTTTCTGTCTCTCTGCCTCTCTCTCATATAAAATTTAAATGAAATATGGTAACATGTTATTGGTACATTTTAAAAATGTACACAAAGGAGAATACAAATACATATACAAATTATTTTGCACTGTATACATGCGTATATAAATGTACAAAATATTCATTCTGGTATTTTGTTTCATGTTTCCTAATCAGAGTATCAATGTTCCAAAATGTGATAATATAGGCTTGTGCTTCAGAAAATTCAAAAGTTGTGAGGAATTGTTTCAGTCATCCCTAGCATCTTGCAATAGCAACAATTCTTGAACCAGTTTTAGGAAAGTCAAATGAAACTTGGACAGAAATAAAAAGTTGACCAGATGTGAATTCATTAATCTCCACATGAGCAGAGACATTATCAATAGAACTTCAATTCATCTGAATTTAATTGTCTCTTTAAAGCAAAGCAAAGTTTTCACAGGCAATGGATTTTTTAAAAATTTCATATTTTGCTGACCTAAAGTACAAATGAAACTGGCTTTACATCACTAACTAACATATTTGCATTAAAGGTACTGTGTATCAATTATGCCAACTAATCTCAATTCTATCACATGCATACAAGGCTTCTTTCATTGCCTTTTCTTCTTCAAAACTCTTACTAGCTGCCCACTTTTGCATTCTATCTGCATTCTTCAACAGCCATGCATTTTACTACATGTTTCATAAGTATGCCATTCCCATTACTCTCAACCTATTTGAGAGTAACCACTTGATCTTGATGGGCTTCCAAAAGAAGTACATGTTTTTGGTTTGTTCCTTGAAGCAATGTCATCTGACACTGTCCAGAAAGTGTGCCTTTTCCATTGCAGTGCCTGTTCTCTGGAAAGATCTTCCTCTAACTGTCCTGCAAAAACATTTGACCCTGACCCTAATAGCCTTCAGAAAGGCACTGAAACCCTAGTTCTTTCCATAGGCATTGAAACCAGAGTGATAGGATTTGTTCCCTGGAGGGATGTAAGGTAAATTTGGATATACAGTACCCTTATCCCTAACCTTTGTATAAACATACATCTTGGATTTCCTACATGTGGTTATCATTCTTTTCCATGTGTATTTGTTCCCTTGTTATCATACTGTTACAGAGTAATTTACACAATTGCTCATAAAGATCCATAGAAAGAGATGTGCTAACTTGGGCTATAGTTAATAATCTATTTTGAAATATGTAGACTTAGCTTGCAAATCTTGGACAAGCCTTGTGGCAAAATATTTATGGGACTATTTTGGTGAGTAGAAATATCTAATATTTTTTACAGAAATAGTATGGATGCAAGGCAAAGATAATTATGATGCTGTTTGATATAAACTCAGTTTGATTAATGAAACTTTTAGGAGCCTCTATAAAGAATTGTGACATATGGGAAACTTCAGATATGAACTCCACAGAAGATTCAATGTATAACATTTAAGAAATTTATCTATAATGAAAGGGAAAATAAAAGAGAAAGATTGTTGTTTTTTTCATTGATCCTCGAGATAATTTAAAGAATAAAACCATGGTGATTTCTGGAGTCATCAGGAAATCTAATATCCTCCAAAAGGCTACTATTTAAGTAAGAGAGTTGAAGGAAAGTTGAAGATTTGTAGATTAGCAATTTCAGGACCATGGACAGTGTTACAAGTGCTGTTGTCTAAACATTTTCTGCTTAAATTCAGGATCTTAGAATTGGTTGTGTAATAGTTTAAGAGGTAGATTTCTCAACAGTGATTAGTAACAACTTATTTGAGCTAAGGGATCTGGTGGGAACTCCATTCCACTTCTGTCCCAATTTATATTAAAATCTAATTCTCTATGGAGATTCAGAGCTGAAGAAGCTTCTTGTATGAAAAGTGAAATGTCTTCAAGGAAAAACAAGAAACTCCAATATCTTCTTGAAAAAGTACATTAGGTTAAAATACTAACTTTGTTTTCTTTCCATTTGTTTACTGTCAAGTAATCAAAGAGTGGTTCTTTTTTTCTCCTTTCTCTTTTCTAGATTGTTGATGCTGCAAAATTCTGTATTTGTTTGGAGCCATGATATTACATTAAGATGTTTCTTCTGATGACATTCAAGTCATCTTTCTGACCTTGGGTTTGCATGTGAATAAAAAAAGAACAAGAGATTTCCTAATGCAACACAAACATTCTATTTCCTTTTTAACCCAAAAACTATTAAGAAAGGAGCATCGAAATTATTTCAGCTTTCTACAGATAAAGTTCCCTTTCATATTAAAACATAAGGTTCTGACATTTCACAAATGGATGCAAGAATGTCAACACTACTAAGATATGTCTCTATAATTACAATGACCATCATGACTAGGGGAAAATGCTTTCAAAGTATCACATTTTAAAATTCCCAATATTTTCCCCCTAGCTAGAAGGATGACCTCTAAAGGTTTCCATTGATTAATCCCCTCCAGAGCTTATGAATCTTTCATCTTTTCCTAATTTGGCATGAGAATAACAGCAGTTGTTTTAGCTTGTGAATTTTTCTTAAGGTCAAGTCTGTTGTGCTTGAAATTTATATTATGTTGCCGTTCTTATAATTAATCCATCTTATATTACTATTTTATTTCCCCAGTTAAGGATTGGAGGGAGATACCAACCAATAAATCAAATGTTAGGCATATCTGAATGGCACATATCATATAAAACTCTTTAGTTGCATTCTAATTGTATAGTTGTCTTTAACTGCATGGCTTTTAACTGAATTAGTTGCTGCAAGTTTGTAATCCCCCCATTGTTTTATTTAATTGAATGATATTAACAATAAAACAATATGTAAGAGATAAGAAAAAAATAAACTTGATTTTAATTATTAGAAGATTAAATAAATTTGGGTTAAACATGCTTCAACTTTCACCTTTCCTAAAATATTTACAAAGTTTAAAAAATATTAAATATCATAATTGCAATTGTAAAAACTAAAAGAAAGAACAGAACATGTCATTCTTGTAGCCCATTATTTCTAAAGCTACTTTTCATGCATCTCTTATTTATTTATTTATTCATTCATTCATTCATTCATTCATTCATTCATTCATTCATTTATTAGATTAGATATGTCTTGTCAAATAAAAAATGTTCCTCTTCTGCCATTTTTTTCTAAAATGTTATTTGGACACAATCCATCCACAATCAGAATAGAATAGAATAGAATAGAATTCTTTATTGGCCAAGTGTGATTGGACACAAAAGGAATTTGTCTCTGGTGCATATGCTTTCCGTGAACATAAAATAAAAGATACACTATTGACATTGTTGATATTAATTTCTGATTCCACTTTTCAAAGTATCCTGCGGTATTTTTAATTATTACAATATAACATTTCTAAAATATTATAATATTTTGTGTCATTCTGTAGTTCTTAATCAGATTTTGTATTCTCCTTTAATTAAAAACGTTAGTTCCCTCTAGTGTCCAATTATTGAAATTGTCATCTTTTATATCTTTAAAATAAATCAAGTTTCTCAGACAAGGGTTCTTTGTAATTAATTATTTCTAACTTATCTATTTAAACTTTTCAAAATCAAAATTTTAATTATCTTTCTGCTGTTTAATTCATTTTTATAATTAAAGTATTATTTCATTAAGGATTGAAAGCAGACTAATCCAGACCAATGTTTTTAGGCTTGTTGATTCAAAGATCCCTAATATCTAAAAAGCAATTAATAGTCAATTTCCTAATATAATTACTGGAGGAAGTGTGCAAACTTAGTTTTCTGTTAAAGGTTTTTCTTCCTCCTGGGTTTTATGCAGTGTTTTATCCAGAATATTTATTCAAAGTGCAGTCTATTAACTGCTCTAAATTTTTTCTTTTGTTTATAATATATAAAATATTATATTTACATTTTACTTTTCCCCTGCAATATTATTTGGCTTGTTGTTGTCGTTAGTTGCAAAGTGATGTCCGACCCATCAAGACCCCATGGACAATATTCTTCCTCCAGGCCTTCCTGTTCTCTACCATCCTCTGGAATCCATTTAAAGCTCAAGCCTAGTGTGATTCCATTCAGCCACCTCATTCTCTTTTGTCTTCGCCCTCTTTTGCCTTCAATATTTCCCAGCATTAGAGTCTTTTCCAGTGAATCCTTCCTTCTCATTAGGTGGCCAAAGTATTTGGATTACATCTTCAGCATATGGCCTTCTAAAGAGCAGTCAGAGTTGATCTCCTCTAGGACTTATTGGTTTGATCGCCTTGCAGTCCAAGAGACTCACAGGAGTCTTCCCCAACACCATAGTTCAATTATTTGGCATTCGGGCTTTCTTATGGTACAATTTTCATAACCATACATTGCAACTTGGAAAACCATAGCCTTGACTATACCCACTTTTGTTGGCAGGGTGATATCTCTGCCTTTTAGCATGCTGTCTAGATTTGTCTTAGCTTTCCTCCCCAGGAGCAAGCATTGCAGATTGGCTGCAGTCCCGATCTGCAATGATTTTGGGGTCCAGGAGAATAAAATCTGTCACTGCCTGCATTTCTTCCCTATCTATTTCCCAGGAATTGAGAGGGCCAGATACCATGATCTTAGTTTTCTTAATGTTGAGTTTCAAATCAACTTTTGCACTATTTTGTGCAATATTTTGGCTTGGCACTTTTATTTTCTAATCTTGGCTTAATTGCTTCTTCTGGGATTAACACAGATTTGGGTTATTGAGAGACAATGATAATTAACTGTATATATTAAACTTCCCAAACAAACTGATGTCATGTTTTGTGAAAAACCTAAGTCATCAAGTCATCGGGAATACACAGCCCCTCACTGAACAGTTTTTCGATTACTGCTGTAGTATTTGTGGAAGTAGTAAATGTGATAATCCATTTTTAACCATTTATACTGCTAGTGCTGTGTTATTGTGGAGCAGGTTTTTATTCTGAGGTAGTTATTTTGCTTTCAAGTTAATATATAAATTAATATAAAACAAGGCTTTGGTTAGTTTACTTTCCTTCTCCTAAAAACAAGACCATATCTTCTGTGGATGAACTTCCCTGTTTATGGTATAAGCAGATTGGAACAACTATTTATTTAATATTATTCAGTGATACTCATAATACTATACTCTGAAAATCAACCATTTTTTTAAAAAAAATATTTTAATGATGATTAAATATTAAGATTGTCAAACGGATATCCATTGTGCTACATATCCATTGTTCTTATTTATTTGTGCTGAAGACTGTTCAAATTAGATATTCAACTTTCCTATAGGGAAAATAAACAGACTAGAATATTGAATATGGCTGTTTTACCTGTCATTTAATGCTTAAAGCTGCAAAGTGTTTTGCAAAAGATACATTTTTGATGCAGCATTTTGATTAGTTTATTCAGTGCTATAAAAATGCAATACCATCCCAAGTTGTAAAATTAAGACCTGCGTATGAACAATAGTAATGGCCCTTTCGTCCTGATCAAATTGGTGTATGCATATCTAAAGAGAAATATTTGACTTCAGTGATTCCTATAGGCTAAATTACTCCAATATGTTGTTTATGAAATGGTCCCTGAAGATGCTCCATAAATTGCATCTGGCCCGGAGTACTTCACAAATACCTGATCATCACTCTATTGCAACTGTTTCTCTGCTTGCTGATTGTTCTCTAAGTCAAATGTGGATTATTTTCAATAAAGTTGATCTGGTTTGTGAACTCTCTTAAAACTGGTCTGGTCTGTGGATGGTTCCCAGTCTGTGACATGCCAGAAACAGGTCACAAACAAGCGAAGCCTCATCCATGGGATGCAAGTAGTGCACTAAAACTCTCTCTCCACTGTTCTGTCCGGCTCTCTGATAGAATCCTCCCAAAAATTCACAGGTACAAATTTCAGACACACACACGTTTGAAAATTCAAAACAATGTTCTTTATAATGAAAATTCACTTAAACCAAGCCCTCTTTTGGTATAGCAAAGAGCACTCGTCTCCAAACAAACTGGTAATTTGTACAAGTCCCTTATCAGTTCTGTGATACTTAGCTTGCAGCTGTGAGGCAGTTCACAGTCCTTCTTTCACAAAGTGAAACACACTTTGCTCTCGTTCAGTTTCAAAGCAGGGAAAAATCAGCACACAAAAGGTCAAAGTCAGTAAAGCAGTCATGAAACACAACGATCAGATAATCCTCCACAATGGCCAAACCCACAGGCTGCTATTTATAACAGCCTCACTAATTACCACAGCCCCACCCAACCACAGGTGGCCTCATTTTCTTTGATAATAATCTCTCAGTTGTTGTTGCCTATGCATCGCTCTCCGCATGCGTGGCTGTATCATTAACTCTTGTTCTGGATCCAAGGAGGAGCTAGATAATTGATCTCCTTCTGAGCTGTCTGCCCCACTCTCCTCCTCCCTGTCACTCATGTCTTCTTGGTCAGAGGAGCCTTCATCAGCAGATTCCACCAGGGGCAAAACAGACCTGCAGCATGTGGATGTCTCCCCCACATCCACAGTCCTTGGGGCAGGAGCTGGGCCAGAGCTAACCACAACATCCACAGAAGTGGTCTCTGGTGCTCAAAAGGTTGGGGGGCCACTGGTTTAGAAGGGGTTCATAAGCTATAGTTATTTCCCTAGAACCTCATAACAAGAAAAGGCACATGAATCTAGATTTAGCTATCTTTAGGGAGGCAATATTTTCTGCCACAGAATTGGATACTAACAATGAACTAAGCCTCCAAAAGTGGTTGCTCTATCCATAATAGGATCGTGCACAATACCAGGCCTTTCCACTTCTCAACAGTTGATAAATGTAAATTCTGTCCTTTGGATGTTTTAACTTTCCTTCTTTTTCCCCCCATTCCTTTTGCTAATTTAGATGCTGCACAACAAACATGTAATGGTTCGCGTAGGAGGAGGATGGGAGACATTTGCAGGATACTTGCTGAAGCATGACCCCTGCCGAATGCTGCAAATATCTCGGGTGGATGGCAAAACTTCCCCCATCCAGAATAAGTCTCCAACCATCAAGGACCTGGCTCCAGACAGCTACCTGGTGGTTTCTGCTCATTACAAAACCAAAAAAGAGATTAAGTGAAATTGCCTTCTCATTTTTTGGGGGGGACTTGGTATATGTAGACCAATGCTATTTTTCATGTGTAATCAAATTAGTTGATGCTTTGAAAGGACTTCTGGACTTAACATGCAGACTGGAAATGGCAACCCATTTCATGGATTGTTGAACGGTAGAACTATTTATTTCTAGTACTGTACCTTTTCATAGCAAGTTAGGCTTGGTAGGTTAATTACGAAAAGCAGATTTAAAAAAAAAAAAACAGACATATTTTTAGCCTAATTATTACTCTATGAATGTACTCGTAGGATAATTAAAAGAATATGAATCATGTTAAATTTGTTTCAAAAAGCAATAGGTTGGATTCCCAATAATTTGCCACAGCAAAGAGTTATATTCAGCTTAGTAAGGAAAAAAGCACAGATGGAGAAGGATAATGTAATGGGAAAAACATCTGGAGAGCTAATATTGTAATATACAATGCCAGACAAATATATACCGTATTTTTCAGAATGTAAGACGCACCGGAGTATAAAATGCCCCTTAGTTTTGGGGACGAGAATAGGGAAAAGAATCTGTTTACTAGGTATTCATCTGGTTAGTGTCCTTAGACAGCACATTATTTTATCCCCTGGTTAGAGCTTTAAAAAAACTTTATTCGGAGAGAGTGACAATGAAAGAGCTTGCCAGCCAGTAAAAGCTGGGAACATCACTAGCACGTGGTTAGGGCTGGAAAAAAACATTTGGAGCAAGTTAGACCAATGAAAAAAAAACCTGCAAAGACTAAAGGCTTGGAAAACATTATTTTCAGGAAGTAACAGTGAAAGAGCTTGCAAGCCATAAGAGCTTGGAACATTGTTAGCACCTGGTTAGGGCTGGAAAGAAACATTTAGAGCAAGTAGAGAATGAATTTTTTTTTACAAAGATAGGGTTTGGAAAACATTCTTCGCAGAGAGTAACAATGAAAGAAATTGCAAGCCAGTAAGAGCTGGGAACATTGTTAGCACCTGGTTAGCTCTGGAAAGAAACTTATTCGAGCAAGTTAGAGCAATGAAAAAACCCTGCAAAGTCTTAGGGCTTGGAAAACATTCTTTGCAGAGAGAAACAATGAAAGAGCCTACAAGGTAAGAGCTGGTAAGATCATTAGCAGCTAGTTATGGCTGGGGGGAGGGGAAAAAAAGCTACATTCAGAGTATAAGACACACCCAAATTATCAGCCTCATTTAGGGAGGAAAAGGGTGTATCTTATACTCCAAAAAATACGGTATATATTGTTCAAAGAAAAACAGCTCCTTGTTTGTACACTATATCACATACAACTCCAACCTTTGACATTTGTAAATCATTATTCACAGGTTAACATTTAAACATGTGAACAGCCAATTTAATTTTCTCAACCAATCAAGAATGATCACTAAAGATTAGCTTTATGTAACAAATTGGTGAATTTATTCCATGCTTCCAGGCTGGTTCCTATATAGAAAGAAGAAGAAGGAATTCCTATATGTGTAATTATACACATATTCATATTAAATGAATGGAACATTGGGAAAATATATACTTGCATCAGGCAGACCCATATTCATAAATAATTGCTGGGTCAATTTGCTAGTCCATCTACAAAATGAAATTAAAAATAAATAAAAGAAATCCTCTGTAAATGGGTGGCAAATGCTTTTGTTTATTCATATTAGAAAGTAGCTTATGCTGATATATATTGTGAGTTTGTCCATTATGTCTGCCTCTGGCATATCTCAAAATAATATCTATATGGCTTAAGGCTCTACAGCATACCTGACCCATTCGGTCAATAGCCATCCAGGGAGCAACAACAACTTTCCCTTCATTCAAAACTCAACACTAATGACACGGTAAAAACATAACAAACATGCCCAGAAAAGTCAGGATTCATGCAGTAGGTAGTTAACACCAGTTAATTTTGGCTACATGGACAGTGGCAAGAAATGAATAATAGCACCTTAGTAATATTGCTCTTTAGAATTAGTAGATGTTTTGAAATTATGGACATCTGTGAAAAATTATTGGGAATGTTTTTAAGTTACCAATTTCATTCAGGATTTTTTTTTCCATATTAACCTGAGATATATATAGAGACTGTTGACCCTTTGAGATAGTCTCTGCTTTTGAATTCCATTATATTTGGACAACCTGAAAAAAAATGAAAATAATATGTGAATTCTCTGTAGATAAATAATGGGAAGGGAATTGCCATACAGATCTCTGTGATATATGCAAATGCTGGGGTTTGGGTTATATGTTTTTTTTAATTTTCCTTGACTATACTTGATAACTTTGTGCCTTGCTAGGGAAAAAAATCATTGTTCAATAATTATTTGAATGGTGACTGTATAAATGATGTGATCAGCTGAAATCACATGGTGTATTAGAAATAAAGATACTTTAGAAACACTTCTAAGAACTCAATCCCTCCCCCCCATTTTCTACATAAATGAGTGTAATAAACCTACTTGAATTTCACAATCATGTATAAACTACGTAGGTCTCCAAAAGTGATTGCTCTATCCCAGTGTTTCTCAACCTTGGCAACTTGAAGATATCTGTACTTCAACTCCCAGAATTTGCTGGCTGGGGAATTCTGGGAGTTGAAGTCCAAATATCTTCAAGTTGCCAAGGTTGGGAAACTGCTGTATCCACAAGAATAGCCATGATACAACACAATATTTTAATCACAATGCTCCAATTTGGTTAAGACCTTGAGGAATGGATAACTTAGCACTGGCAGGAGTTGCATTTAATTTTTCATTAGGCTTATTTGAAAAGTTGTTTGTTTGTCCAAAATTAATGATTTCCCAATACAAAGGATGCAAAAATATTGGTTGTAAGATCTCCGTTACAATCAAAATAACACCGCAGCCCAGCAACAAAACAAAAGAGGGTGGCCCCACAGCTGCCCTGGCAGACCATTTGGAGCCAATCAGACTGCTAACCTCAACTATGTTTATCTTAAGCTGCTTCCTCTGTGTGTGATTCCACATCCATCTGGAATGTTGGCATATCACAGAAAATACCACTTTCACATTGGAGCAATGGGTGGAAGCTCGTCAGATGGAAATTCAACCTAGAAATAAAGTAGAATTTCCCCAACGGTAAGAACAATTAATCAGTGCAACAGCTTGTATCCTGAAGCTGTAGGTGCTCCATTGCTGGAGGTTTTCAAGAAAAATATTATTATTGTTGTTGTTTGTTGTTCTGTCGGGCTCTCTGGTAGAATCCTCCCAAAAATTCACAGGTACAAATTTCACACACACACATGTTTGAAAATTCAAAACAATGTTCTTTATAATGAAAATTCACTTAATGCTGTTCTGTTTAAGAAAAGTAACAAATCTTCTGTTCCCGGGTCACCCTGACCCGGACCGAAAACTCTTCATTTGCAGTGCTTATGTTTGGTCTTTTTGAAAGCTTTTTTCACTTGGAAAGTAGTCTGAACATTTCTGCACACAATGATATGAAAATTGAAATGAAAAAAGTAAATCTTATTGGTTTATTTTGCGGATATAATGCACGCCCCCCCCATTTTTGTGAAATTTTTTTCAATTTATGGATAGTTTTGCTTGCAAAATGCATTCTATTTTACTAAAGTTGGTATGGGATTGGTAGCTTGAACATTTCTGAACATAATGATATGAAAATTGAACTTGAAAAATTGATGCATATTGGTTTATTTTGTTGATGAAATGCATGCCCCCCCCGTTTTTTTAAAATAGTCTTCACTTTATGGATAGTTTTGCTAGCAAAATACATTCTATTTTACTAAAGTTTGTGTGGGATTGGTAGCTTGAACATTTCTGAACATAATGATATGAAAATTGAACTGGAAAAATTGATGCATATTGGTTTATTTTGCACATAAATGTATGCCTCCCCCCGTGTTCAATTATTTCAATTTATATAAAAATTATGCTGTTAATTTCAAACTTACATACTTTTTTTTAGTAAAATGGATTTGTTTCATAAAATTAGTCCTCTGGCTACAATGTGGTTGATTTTCAAAAGGATATTCCAAATATTTCTAGACAAATATGTATAAACAGTGACAATAATGGCACATAGCAAGGCCGGGGGTGGGGGGTGGCCTTTTTGTGGCAAAAATAAACCAATAAGAACCATTTTTTTCAGTTCATTTATATTTTTCTTATATTCAGAAATGTTCAATTTAGTATATCAAACCTTTTGGGGGGAAATTCCTTAGGGATTTGTAGCCTTAAAAAAATAGAAATTGACACGAAATTAAAAAAGGATGGGGGGGGAGGGGCTTTTTGATCAAAATAAAAATATAAGTCTCAATTTTTCCAGTTCAATTTTCATATCATTATGTTCATAAATGTTCAAACTAGTTTTCCAGTTGAAAAAGTTTTCAAAAAGATCAAATTCAAGTACCTAAAAAAATTATTTTTGGTCCGGTCATATACGAACAGAAACAGACTCGAAGTTATGATTTTTTTTTGCCTAGAAAACAATTAGCCACCACCCCAAAAATATTTTTTGATGATCAGCATTGTTAAATTGAGTAAATGAATGCCTAAGATTTTAAAGAATATTTCGGATTTGGAGGATAAAAAAATAAAAAGTGAAAATGGTTGCAAGCAGCCGAGGGGGGGGGGAGGCCTTATTTCTGATATTAAAAAACCAATAAGAATCATTTTTTTCAGTTCCTTTATATTTTTCTTATATTCAGAAATGTTCAAGCTACCAATCCCACACCAACTTTAGTAAAATAGAATGCATTTTGCAAGCAAAACTATCCATAAATTGAAAAAAAAATCACAAAAATGGGGGGGCGTGCATTATATCCGCAAAATAAACCAATAAGATTTACTTTTTTCATTTCAATTTTCATATCATTGTGTGCAGAAATGTTCAGACTACTTTCCAAGTGAAAAAAGTTTTCAAATTGACCAAACATAAGCACTTCAAATGAAGAGTTTTCGGTCCGGGTCGTATGTGACCCGAACAGAAGATTTGTAACTTTTTTTGCCCAGCAAAAACTAAGCCCCCCACCCCCCAAAAAAAATTCTCATAGAGAGAACCCCTGAAATGATGAAAAGTCATGAAATTTCAAGTTTCAGATATGCAGGGAAAATTTTTTACAGGGACTCAAACTTGGCTTCGGGTCGCATACGACCCGAACAGAACAGCAGGTTAAACCAAGCCCTCTTTTGGTATAGCCAAGAGCACTCGTCTCCAAACAAACTGGTAATTTGTACAAGTCCCTTATCAGTTCTGTGATACTTAGCTTGCAGCTGTGAGGCAATTCACAGTCCTTCTTCTTTCACAAAGTGAAATACACTTTGCTCTGGTTTAGTTTCAAAGCGGGGAAAAATCAGCACACAAAAAGTCAGTCAATAAAGCAGTCATGAAACACAACGATCAGATAATCCTCCACAATGGCCAAACCCACAGGCTGCTATTTATAGCAGCCTCACTAATTACCACAGCTCCACCCAACCACCGGTGGCCTCATTTTCTTTGATAATAATCTCTCAGTTGTTGTTGCCTATGCATCGCTCTCCGCATGCGTGGCTGTATCATTAACTTTTGTTCTGAATCCAAGGAGGAGCTAGATAATTGATCTCCTTCTGAGCTGTCTGCCCCACTCTCCTCCTCCCTATCACTCATGTCTTCTTGGTCAGAGGAGCCTTCAACAGATTCCACCGGTGGCAAAACAGGCCTGCAGCATGTGGATGTCTCCCCCACATCCACAGTCCTTGGGGCAGGAGCAGGGCCAGAGCTAACCAGAACAATTATTATTAATTAGATTTGTATGCCGCCCCTCTCCGAAGACTCCGAAGATTGGACAACATAATGAGAATGTGCCCACAAGAAATAATTGTGGGATATCTGTCCTGGGGCCATAAGGCTACTCAGAAGGACTCAATAATAGGTATGGTCAGGGAACAAAAAGTAGAGAAACACATTTTAATGTTGTATATATAAAGCCAGATGCCTTATCGCATTTTAGAACACATGTAGAGAATTATTTATAGGGCAGAGGCTGCAATTCAATTTTGCCAACTGGGGAAAGGACCAAGGGAAACCTGACATTATGTCCTGCCGGCGACAACACATTATGATGATCTCATCATTGATCTTAAGGTTGGAAATGGACATTTGATCTCGCATACACTTGTTTTTGTAACAGATCTTGCATACATCACTTTTGATCTTGCATACATCACTTGTTTCTGTAACAAAAATTATATAAACAAAATTAGTCCTTTCACTAAGGACTAATTATTACATCAGGGTGCTTCAAAGATTATGAATTAAAAGCTGCAAAATGCTTAGTTAGAATAACTTTGTCACTTTGAATATACACTAATCAACATACATTAAAATGAAATTTTCTTGAATATAGCATACATCCATACTTTAGAGTAATTGCATAAGGCAATTTACTTGAACCAATAACTAAGTTACACATTTGGTCAAGCACTATTGAAAGATCCTAAAGACCAAAAGAATGTTCTTTTTAATATACCAGGAGTGCCTACCAAGGGGTGCTTTCTATTAATTCATGTTTTCATGCCAGTAGGTGTTAGAACCAGCCACTAGTTTTGTGAGATGAGCTATGTACATTTAAAAATAAATAAATAAAATGTATTGTTTTAGGAAGATCTTAGGTAGGTGGTAATTTGGTCTTTAATATGTTGATAATCTACCAGGTAATAAATGACAGGGGATAGATAGCCTGTTGCTGCTATCAGTATAATACCTTTTGCTTAAATGCTGTGCATGGAAATTCCCTTTAGGAGGGTGGGTAAGGTCAAACATGTTTACCTGAATTTTATTTAAATAAATATTTATTTAAATAAATCTTTAAAAATTTAGTTGAACATTACTTGGTCTTTGGGTCATCCCACCCAAACTATACTTTAATTCAATTCAAGACATCACAAGTCTTTATCATGTATGTGAAAAGGTAGTAAATGTTTCAATAAAGCCAAATTTCTAGATGTAAATGACAGCAGGAAAGGAGATATAGAGAAGAGTGTGACCATTGTACACAGTGAATTCCAAGTAAAACCAATAGGCAACTCAGTTAAAGTGCTTCTGCCAGCTTGTCTGAGATCTTGGTTTCATTCTCCTAGGTAGCTTATAAAGAGGTCTTTATAGTTTCTCTTCTCACCCAGCTCCCTTTCACGATTTAAGTCAGTTTTATGTGTAATTGAAAAACAGTTGTTTTGCATTGACAGCTGTGCTATTCAGTAAAAGATAATGAGCCATAGATAATGTCCATCCTCTAGCCAGCAAATGAGAAATTATCTAGAATGGTGTTTCTCAACCTTAACCATCAAAAGTTCTGAAATACAATAAAAGTAGAATCTACATACAACTCCAAGTCTCAAAATGGCACTTTAATCATGGTTTGCATTATTTTCCAGAGAAATTTTCTGCATAATAAAAAAACAATCTAGATAATTCAAAAATAATTGTTATTGGTAGATTGGCATTACATTAACAAAAGCAGTAAAAGAGAATGGTACAAATGTCCATTTATCATCAGATTTTATTAGACTGTACTTTATTAATGCACCAATACTATAATGCACAAAGATCAAAGTGGACACCAAATGGTTTATTAGCTCAACTGAAGGA
This sequence comes from Erythrolamprus reginae, assembly GCF_031021105.1. Classification (NCBI taxonomy): domain Eukaryota; kingdom Metazoa; phylum Chordata; class Lepidosauria; order Squamata; family Dipsadidae; genus Erythrolamprus; species Erythrolamprus reginae. The sequence goes on from NC_091950.1 coordinate 110,922,517, forward strand.
AAATGGTACTGTTAATAAATGAACAAGGTTATCATAACCCAGTAACTGGAAACAAAGAGGAAAAATTAAAATAGCACTATTATTTTATAGGAATCTAAAAAACCTCAGAAATAAATTGGAAAAGGTGCATTTCAGCACATGAGTATTAATGTACCATCTGCTTGCAAATCTTTAAAGCTGACACATCAATACCAAGTGCTCTTCTGAAGATGCCTCATGACCCAGAAATGGTGTGACTGCTTTAAAGAGATGCAAACAGTTAATGACACTCAAAGCACTTTTTGGAATTTTAATCCAAAGCATTGCAATAATTTAACAGCTTAAGTTATTTTATTGCAACAAAGGTAGGAATTCCTGAATCCCCATTAATTTTTTTAAACACTTAATATTGAATTTATGTGCACAAATGAGAAAGAGGAACGTGTAAGTTGTGACATGAAGATTTAAAGTTTTTTTAAAAAAAAGAAAGCTGATTGTAATAGAAAACAACATATTTCACTGAGGTTAACAGAATACGGTTAAGCAATCTGTTTAAGCTACGTTGATTTATATCACATTTTAAATGGGAAATTTAATTTATTATTAGCCAAATTCTTGTCAAATAGTCATTATTTTTTCATACTTGTCTAGGATGCAAAGGGGATGATTCAGAAAAAAAAATCATATATACATTTTATTCTTTCATATACAACACTTGTCATTATTTTTAAATATATTTCTGAAGCATTTGTTTTCAAAAAATCAATATTTATAATACTGGGAATAAGTAAGAAGCAACTATCTTTATTTCTGATACAAAGCAAGATAAACGGCACCTTCATTTCTCGCATAAAAGTCGATACTATTCCTTGCTTAAAATTCAAGATACGTGAGCATTTCCTATATTAGTTTAGAAGTTCAACAAATGTAACTCTTTCTTTTCCCATCACTTCCAAATAAGCTACAAAGGGTCATATGAGAGAATAATTACATGTTTATATTTATCCAGTATGTTAATATGAATGACATCATAAACATATTTTTAAACTGGATGCATCTGTAGAATAATGTACTCGAACCACTTTTTAAGAATTAAAAGTAATGTTTATAAAGAGATTTAATCATAAAGTAGTAGAATCATATAGCTGTCCTTTCATGAGTTTTTCGTCCAAAAAGCAGGACATGTTTCACCATATTCTTTCATTTGTTATTTTTTAAAAATAAGAGTCTAGTATTTTGGCCTGTATTTTTATAAACCCTGCAGATAGGCATAACATGTGTAAAACTAAGACACAAGGATAGGGATGTTTCACCTCAGCAGTTAAATGTGTAACCAGCAGAAGGCACTAAAGCTGATTCTGAAGTTCTTACTCTTAAAACAAGCTTGTTGGTTTTAGTCATTTAATCCAGTGTGAGGGATTCAAGGTTTGTGGACTGGATTGAACTGAATCCTACAAGTATAACATGGGGTAAGATGGCAACAAGTTTAACAAGGGGCACTTTGGAAAACAGAATTCTTCCCCATGATCATAAAGGCATGAAAATGGCATCTATTTATGTAAGTAACTCCCACAATGCAACCCTCCAGTACATTTAGACATGCAATGTTACACAATAAGGCAACACAAACAGGAAGAGATTGGTTTGGGACATCTTTGCCAGGTATTGTGAAGTGTTGTTTCATCCTTAGTGCACATATCTCACCTACCCTGGTACAATGGCAAAATACTGCTGCATCTTCGGAGGCAACCAGCAAAAGCCAAACAATTAACAAGTTTAATTTCATCTGCAGCAACTGACAAGTTATTGGCAGGACAAAGCTTCACCCTTCTTCATTCTGAAGCCACTCGGTATTTTATCCAACCTGCCACTAAAAGGAAAAACACAGAAATGAATATTAGCTATTTTTTAGGGGTAAGGACATTATTCAATTTCTCACCTGAGAGCATAACCTTGTTGTATTCCAAACACACACACACACCATCCCACCTTTCCAGGATGCTTTTAGATTATGAAAAATCTTTCTCAAATAAGTATTTTGAAGGGGGGAAAATAAGTAATAATGATATTTGTTTTCGAATGCATTTGGAACTTTATTGTATTCCAAACAGCAATTCTGGACCATGAGTATATATAAAGGAAGCAAATGCATTTTGCGATACAAAGAAAAGTTATTGTGCAAGAGAAGTAAAGATTTATGCAGCAATTCCAATTATCACATTTAAAATAAAGTCTGTATGAATCTATCACAGTTATATCCTGACATTAGTTTAGCTACCTTATTTTTTGGACTATAAGACACACCGGTATATTAGGCTGTTAAGGAGTGTGCAGAACCTTTGATTTATCAAGGACATGCACAGAGGAAAATGTGGGATTCCAGCAGGTATCCAGGAGATATGATTAATTATTCTGTCATACAAGACAGATACAATATCGTGTATAAAATAGTGTTTACTTTAGAAACAGCATAGTCAAGTTAAACCGTCCCGTCATTCACATTCAAATTAGTCAAGAAACTCTCAATACAACAATATTATTACAAGCTTGTCTTTGTCTTACATATCAGACATACATTACAGCTTACAAATACATCAAACTATCATCAAACACACAGTGCTTACTATGTCAGAGAGCAAAGAGAGAGAATCATGCTTTCTGGCTCCCTCTTATGGCAATTTGCAACACTACCTCTTAAAGTTAAAGCACTTCAATACATACAAGCATTCATTGTTAGCTTGTTTATATATTACAAACCCAACTATTTTGTACATAGTACTAACAAAGACACACCAAGATTTTCAAAGAGGTAAGTAAGGAAAAATAGTTTTTGTCCTCCCCGGCCCCTAGAAGTACTCTGCAAGTCTCCCAAATACTTTGTCTGCCCTATTTATTTATTTTTTTACAAAAACAGGGGCGCTTTTGCCTTCCCCAGTCCCCGGGAGCACTTGCGGGTATCCTAAACCCTCTGCACACCCTGTTTTTTTTGCAAAAACTGACCCATTTTTCACCCATTTTTGTGAGAAATGGGGCACACATAGGGTTTAGGAAGTCTGCAGAGTGCTCCTGAGGGCTGAGGAAAGGCAAAAATGTCCCCTTTTTTGGAAAAAAATGAGCCACTTTCACCATTTATTTTCAAAAATGGAATGCATAGAAAGTTTGGAAGGCCTGCAGAATGCTCCTGGGGGCTGGGGGGAGGCAAAAACACTCCCACTTTTGAAAAAAAATAAAAAAACCCTAGCCTTTTCTTGCCTGTTTCTTTCTCTGGAAGCTGAGCCATGGCAAATGGACTTCTTTTCTTTGTTGGTTTAAGACTTGGATAAGCAGCAAAATGTTTCAAACAAAAAGAAGAAGAAGAAGAAGAAGAAGAAGAAGAAGAAGAAGAAGAAGAAGAAGAAGAAGAAGAAGAGGGAGGGGGGAGGGGGAGGAGGGAGTTGCTATGACTCAACTTCCAGACATCTCTACCTTGAGACACTATCTCAAATCTATACACAAGAACAAAGCAATGATCTTGACAAGATAATTGATCAAGCCGCCATATGCTGAGATCTGTCTAAGGGATTTTTATTTTAAAGTTTCAATACAGAAAGAAACACTCAAAAGAGACGTAAGAGTGACTGATATCAAGCCAGGTACTTTGATACGCTTTATGAGATACTGAGGAAAAGAACACCAAAAGAAAGAATCTTCCATAGCCTATCCATTAGACTGGCATTATAAGAAACAATAGGCTGGAAGAGCCTGGCCTTTGATCTTATCCATCCAAATTTGATTCTTCATTTCTTACCCTTAGATTGCCTTTTTCTGGTTCGTGGCTTCCAGATTCAAGACGTTTCTCCATTTCTTCTTGTTTTCGTTTTTTTTGTTCCACAGAAGAGAGATTCTTAATACCACGAGACGCAGCCTTTAGAAAAGAAACAAGAAGGGGCATTACATTACATTACATCCCATTTTTCTACAATCACAGCAAAATAAATGTAGTTCTCTAATCTGTATTCCATGTAGAACTCCAATAAATCTGTATTAAATTGCTTTATTTAAGTCAGGGAGGGCTGCACATTTAATCTTGAGATTTTCAGCCCAACTCCTCACCACATACATTGGAATAATAAATTTGAGCTACTGGAATTTGAGCTACTGGAATAATAAATTTCTGCTACTTCTTCTTGTGTTTCTTCAAGAACATCAGTGATATTTGGATTGTTTTAGACATAAAAGCCTGTTAATCTGCAGGTCTTGCTCTATAAATTACTATGAAAAGCTCCTCTAAAACATTATTGAAAACATTATCTTGTTGCTTCTTACTACACACATCCACAATCTTACTACTTCTCATTAATAAGCACCGGGTACTTATTTTTTGAGAAGTTAGTTGTAGTGCTGAGTTTCAGTAGAACTTAAGACAAATCCGGTTACCAATAGTATAATAATGGCCAGTTTGCATTCTTAAGAGATGCTGGATCTTTCTATTTGTTCACATTCATTATATGAGGTTTTATTTTAATCTATTGCTGTTCCAAATATCCAATTACAGGTACCTCCATTTGTCTTTTTTCTGCTGCTTCCGCTAGTTGCTGCCTTCGCGTTTCCTGAAGAAAACATATACATATGATTACAGGGGTATTTCACATCATCTATGCAGAGGTAAAAGACGGGATTTCCTAAGGGTTTTCCAAATATATTAGAACCTTTCAAAACCCTAGAAACGAGCATTCATTTTTAAAATGCCAATTCTGCTCACATTATTTAATGTTGACAAAGAGAATTGCCAGAGAGAAATCCTTAGCCACCATAAGGAACCAGGTAATTCCACCGATGGGGGGGTTCTGTCATCCAAATAAAACCAAGCAGAAACATTTCACGGGTCATTAAACTACACAGATGAAAGACTAAATGTGCTTCGAGCTAAATAAGCGAAAAACCATTTTTGTTAGCTACTTTTATCTTGAGTTTGTTATTCCTGTTTTAGGCCAATCAAAATTCCAGCCAATAGTCAGAAGTCAAATAAATCAGCCTGTCTTATCCCCCAAACTGGGAGTATTTTACCCCTGGCTTACCCCCAGCCTCTTTTCACTGTCACAGATCTTCAGGAACTTCTTCGGCTATGAACAATTGCAGCTAGGCTTCCCATACCTTGGCCCATTCCGTCTGCAGTTAGCAAGGCTTTCCTGAAGTCCGATAACAGAGCTCTGGATTGATTCCAAGCTCTGTTATCGGCTAGAGGAGCCTTCAGGAAAACCTTGCGGGCTGCAGAAGAAATGGGCTGAGGTGTGTAGACCTGGTTGGAAGTATCTGAAGGTAAGTAGTAGGGCAGCTCCACAGCTTCAGTGAGGCCTGTATGCATGTGTAGGAGGAAGCGCAGGAGTTGTGAGCATATGTGGGGGAGAGGGCATTGCATTATGGGTGTGGGCACCCGTGGGCACGCTATCTCATGCGCATATACCCCTTTAGCACCCCAGCCCAAATAGGTTTGCCATCACCGAGATATAGGGTTAAATTTCAGTGATTTTCCTTGCTGCCTTTTGTGGATTGTACATTTAGAAGAATAGTAGGGGAGGAGATTATAAGTGTGTTCTGTTGAAGAAACTTTCACTTTATCATGGGAAAAATGTTTTTGGATCCCTTTGAGATATTCCCAGAATATCTCTGGATCCCAAATAGCTCTCATAAACTTTCTTAGAAAATTCAAATGATGAATGGCTGCAATTCCATATTGTGGAGTTGTACCTGCTTGTCACAACAAAGAAGAGGGTTAATACACAACATTTTGTAGCAAGGGCAGATAAGAGGATCAGAAATTGCTTTTTAGCAAATTAATGCTTATATCAGTGAATATATTTATTTGTTAGTAATTTCAACTTCTACAGCTGATCTCTTATATGCAACTCTGGGTGGCTTTCAACAATTAAAAACAATAACATAAAAAGAAATATAGAGGCAGTTACATCAGAGTGGGCAGGGTAGAAGCCAAACAATTATCAATGAGCAACTCAATAGCAAATTCCAGGTTCTTTTTATCATATGTGGTGGACTTGCATTGAAGCTAAATATATTGCACTATGATTAAAGAATGATTTGAGGAAATGTTGAACCAAAAATTAGAGTTTAAGCCAGAGAAATTCTTATTGGGTATATTGCCAGAAAATTCAAGAAAGAAGAAATTTACTTGATTGTACATGTGGTACATTTACTTGATTGTACCCAAATAGCATATGTTCAAAAATGGAAATCAAATGTGATTCCAATGGAAGAAGTTTTAAAGAAAATATTAGACTGTGCGGAAATGAATAGAGTGACAATGAAAATTAAGGACAAAGAAGTTTTTGAATACTATAAAATATAGGTGAAATTTTATGACTGGAGAGATAATAAATTTGCTTTAAAAAAGGAATGAGTAAGGATTAAAGAAAAAAAGTGGGGGTATTAGCAACAACACCATCAACCCAGAGGAGGAAATAGGCCAGGAGATTGCACCAGATAAAGGATATACACCTAAGATAAACTTAAATACAAGATTGAAAAAATAATAATATAAGAGTGGGTTTGGCAAAATTAGAAGAATATGGAAAGAAACTGCCAGTCTGTTTTAATGAATAGTTATTAGAACTTCATTCAGGGAAGGATTAAGAAGGAAAAATAGGAAATAGGAAGAGAAGGAGGAGACAGATGGTGGAAAGGGGAGAGAAGGAAGGGGGAGAGATATTGACAGAAAGTAGACAGGAGAGGAAGGACAAGTGAAAAGATAATGGAAATTCAGATTGGCGCATACTGACAGTAATAGTATTAGATGAAAGCCAAAGCAATGTATTTGTGCTGATATTTTATTATGCTTTGTTTATGGTGATGTAAATATTTGATGTATGGAGGAATTTTTTTAAAATAATTTTTTTTAAAAAGAATAGTGGCTCACACAGTCCCACAGCATGTTCTCCAACACACGTGACTCCCAATCCCTAAACTTTTGGATCTTATGCATTAAAGGAAAAAGAGTTACTTGACTCTCCTGAAATAAGGAAGCTATCCTGGCCCACCTCTGTGGAAAAAGCTGAGACTTTAGGAATCTGATGAAGTCAGACAGGGCCAGAATTTTGCAAACTTTGGGGTAAATGCTATTCCAGAAGGCAAAGGCAGCAAAAAAAATATTGTGACCTGAAGCATACTAACTCAACTGTAATTTTTCAGATGGGCAGAGGTAACCTGAGGCAGAAAAATCTTGCAAATATACAGGCTCTAGGCTACGAAGGGCTTTAAATTGGTTGGGCCCAATGGCAGTTCTCTTCTGGATAAGCTGAACAGCCCTTCATACCATTTTGTGAGGTAGCCCCACAGCATGTTCTCCAACACACGTGACTCCCAACCCCTAAACTTTTGGATCTTGTGCATTAAAGGAAAATGAGTTACAGTACTTGTCTCTTCTGAAATAAGGAAGCTATTGTGTGAGGACCTTTCAGTAAGTTGGAAGCAGACCACACCTTTGCATTAACTCTTCTTGAACTCACATAATTTGCTGCAACAGCGGTGAAATGCTCCAGGTTCACTCGTGCCTGTCGGTTGTCGGAGAGCCGGTTGCGAAGGGAGCATGAGGCTCTGCCCAACCGCCACCATTTGGGTTATTTTACCCTCTGCAGATGCACAGAATGCTTTGCACATGCGCAGAGGGTAAAAGAACCCAAATGGTGGCGTCCAGGCAGGTAAGCGGAGCCTGGCACTCCCTTCACAACCAGTTCTCCAACGACCGACAGGCATGAGCGAACCGGGAGCATTTTACTGGCTTGTCCTTTTCAAACCTCCAATGCTATACACACCAACTTTGGAGTAAAATTCAATCATAGAAAACAAAGGACTTGCTTTTGCTTGTAGCTAAGATTTTAACTCCCTATCAGTCAGCTGCGCACACCAGAGAATTCTCATGCCACCTCAAACATTTCATGAAGAGTGTCATTCCTACCCAGATCATTTCCTTTATAAGGAGAACTGAAGCTATGTGTGCAACCAAGCAATTATTTGACATTCCCGGGAATGAATCAAATGTTTTGAAAACAAACAGGCCTTTTCTACCAGGGATTATGCACCCTACGTTTTATTCTCTCTTTGCTGTTTTTGAAAGATGGCACTGTCATTGTTACTTTTTTGGTGTGGTTATGTAGCATAGATCACTGCACTGCAATTTTGGACCTTTGGGTACACACTGCTCTGGTTGGTCCAGTGCACAAAGGCAAGATAAGTAAATAATAAAACAGACAGGCCCTCACCTGTGAAAAGAACAATTGATCCTGAATTAAACAGTTTAAATTTGGACTACAAAGCACATAGTGGTTTATTTATTTATTTATTTTTTATTGATTGATTTTGTCCATTACACAATGAGGGTTATATTGGGTATACATATTATAGTAAATATATAATGAAGGTTATAGAAGATATACTCATAGAAAAATATATCTAAGAAAGAATAGAAGAAATAGGAATAAAGTATATCAATGAAAGAATAGAATAAACATAGGAAAGAAAGTTTGTAAATATTACAAGGCAGAACCTGGGAGTAAGTAAACTAAACAGGGCTTGATTTTGGAGAAATCCTGGAAAAAAACAGGGCTTTGCTCCTACTTTTTTAAAAAATCGTAATCTAACTACTAATAATCAATAATAATTAATAATGATTAATAATATTAATATTATTAACAATAACAACAACAACAACAACAATACTTTATTAGACTCGCATGCCGCCCCTCTCCGAAGACTCGGGGCGGCTCAATAAACTAAGAGGGGGAGAAAAAGGTCGGCGAAGATTTAAGGGTGTTTTAGACATGTTGCATGAAGGAGAGTTTTAAAAAAAACAATCTGGAATTTTTCGGAAGGCAGACGCCGAACGACACCTGAGAAGGGAGAAGGAGAAATCCCCCCCACCCCAGCCACCACGGAACGAGTTTCGGTAGCCCCATCTCGGCCCAACTTACTGGGTCCGGCGTCTCCACCACTTGGTCGGCGGTTCCCCCTAGGCAGGGCAGGCACAGACCCATCCCGACTCGCCTGCAGCACTTTCCACGGGCAGACCCAAGCGGCGAGTGCGAGCCCCGCCCCGCCGTCCTTTGACCAGCGGCTCCTCCCAAGCTACCCGCCGCCGGCCTGCCTTCCTGTGCGAGCCGCGGACGGCGCCACCTGCCGCCCTGGAGCCGGAGGCGGGGAAGCCCTGGCGCGATCGTGGAAGAAAGCAGAGTTCCCGTCTGCGTGGGTTTCGGCGAGTGGGAGAGAAGGATGGAGAAAGTTTTAAGAACTTCTGCCGCCGCAGCGTTGGAGCAGTCAAGGCCTACTGTTGCCTGGGCGTCTCCGTTGGTTATTTCTGAGGCTACGGCAAATGCATCTCTTTAGCGAAGGCGGCAGGGCCGCGCTGCGAGCGTTCTCCGGGCGCTGAGTGCAAGGAAGATTGCAACCGTTATTTTTTATTTTATTGATTTTGTCAAGCCTATATATGATTACAGACAAAGTACAAGCAAAGGACCGTGCATAAGCGCACCACTGTCCTACTGTCCCATTGTCCTCTTTTTTTTGCATTATTTAGCCATGGGATTAACTCCCCCCTCTCTTCTGACTATAGCACTTGAGAATAGTATGACTGTGTCCTATCGATTGTTTTTAATGTTAAGGGGTTTTAATTCTACTTTTATTATTTGGATTTGTATTATTGTTTACTGTATTTATTGTTGTTGTGAGCCGCCCCGAGTTTTTTGGAGAGGGGCGGCATACAAATCTAATAAATTAAATTAAATTAAAATTTATTCATTGGATTTATATGCTGCCCCTCTCCAAGGACTCGGGCCGCCTTACAACATATTAAAAAACAATAGAAAATATTCTAAATCTCTATTTTTAAATTAAAATTAACCAATCTAAAATCCCAATTTATTTTAAAAAAAACAACCAGTCACTCATTCTAACGAACATGCTGTTCCATTCATCAGCAGGGCCTCATGTCTAATGTCCCCCCACAAGTGAGTCTTCAAACTCTGGCTGAAGGGTGGGATGGAATGAATATCTGGGGGGAGCTGGTTCTAGAGGGTCTGGGGCAGTGGTGGGCTATGAGCCATAACGCTAAATTGTGCTCACCACTGTGGCTCGCAAGTTCTTGCAGGACCAGGGCAATTTTGCTGCTGAGCCTGTGGAGGTAGCAAAATTGCAAACGGAGCCGCAGGTAAAACCTTGCCGAAACATGGGTGCAATTTTGCTACCTCCACAGGTGCAGCAGCAAAATCGCACTGGTCCCACAAGAACTTACGAGCCGTGGCGGTCTGGCTTGTAGCCCATCGCTGGTCTGGGGGGCCTCCACAGAGAATGCTTTTTCCCTAGGCCCTGCCAAGGGACATTGTCTAGTTGATGGGACTTGGAGAAGGCCGACTGTGGGACCTATTTATTTATTAGATTTCTATGCCACCCTTCTCAAAGCGACTCAGGACAGCTTACAACATTGTAAATGCAAATAATGTATGTGAGAAATCTAATTATTTTTAAAGGAATAATCAAAATTAATAAAAATCTTAAACTCCTTATACAGTCATCCACATTCATCCAGTTCAATCATTCATATCGGCTGGGGACTATCTGGTGACTCCCGGTCCCCATGCCTGCTGGCATAGGTAGGTCTTCGGAGCTTTACAAAAGACCAGGAGAGAGGGGGCAGTATTTATCTCCGGAGGGAGTTAATTCCAGAGGGACGGGCCACCACAGAGAAGGCTCTTCCCCTAGCCCCTGTCAGATGAGGTCGGCAGACAGGACCTGGAGATGGCCAACTCTGTGGTACCTACCTGGCCACTGGGGCTCATGTGGCAGAAGGTGGTCCTGTAACATTTTTACTTATGTTTGTACAAATTACTACTATTCTATACATTGACAAATAAATAAAAATAAATAAAAAGTATAATCATGATTGTGAATACATAAGACATAGAAGCATGGTTATTAGTATGTGAGATGGTTACAAAGGGACATTAGGACAGGGACAGTAGACACGTTTGTGCACTTATGCATGCCCCTTACAATTGTAGAATTGAATTGAATGTGATTGGACACATAAGGAGGTTGTCTTGATTCACATGCTCTCAGTGTACATAAAAGAAAAGTTTGTCAAGAATCATAAGGTACAATACTTAAATGATACTCTGGGTATATAAAAGCAATCCAATCATATTAGGAACCAGTCAATGTGAATTGTAAGGGTACAAGCAACAGTTACAGTCATACAGTCATTTGTGGGAGGAGATGGATGATGGGAACAGTCTAAGATTAACATTTTTGGAGCTTTGAGGAAGAAACTAGAGTCAGGTAGTGCATTCTAGGCATTGACCACTTAGTTGGTGAAGTTGTATTTTTCCCAATCGAGTTTGGACCGGTTTACTTTAAGTTTGTATCTATTGTGTGCTGGTGTATTGTTGCGGCTGAAGCTGAAGTACCCTAGTACGTTACCCAGAAATAAACTTAACTTAATAGGACTTTTTTTCCCTTCCGATTGGGTTGAGTCCTTAAGTTGGTGTTGGTTTCCTCTGGGCCCTGTGCTGCCCTCATTGACTGATTGATTTAACATAGGACCACTTATTATTATTATTTGTGGAGTCCCGGATAGCATTTCCCTTGAAGGACTGTCACTAGCCCCTCTTCCGAAGGGAAGGTGGCAAATTCTGGATATTTGTGGAACCAACTCTTCCTAAGAATATCTATCTATCTATCTAGCTAGCTAGCTATCTAGCTAGCTAGCTAGCTATCTATTAGATTTGTAGGCGGCCCCTCTCCGTAGACTCGGGGCACTGCACTGGGTCAGTTCATTTTGTAATGTGGAATCTCAGAAATGTTCTCTGTAGTTAATCCAACCGGGTGGAATAGCCTCCCACCTAAAATTTGAGAGTGGGGAGAGGAGTCCTACCCTTTCAGCCTTCCAGAAGTTAGAAAAAAACTTGATTCTTCTCTCACCATTGGACTAAAATGGAGTTGAGTCAGGAAATCAATTGTTGGTTAATTGGTGCTTGCTAGGAAGAGTATAGTCTGGGTATAGTTTCTTTTTTATTGGTTGCTGTGAATTCCTTGATGGCTCTATGAGATTACCATATAATTCTATTAATAAACAAATGAAGGGTGGGAAGCAGTGCTACAAAGAGACATAGATTGAAAGTTTGGTCCTTGCTCAGAACAGGCAAGCTTTTAAAAGTAGGAAGGCTTTCTAATTAAAATTATTCTATTTGCAAATATTTTAATGGAGATTTCCTTTCATTTATTTTATTAAATCTGTAGGTGGCTTTTCTGTGTAAAGAAACACCCAAGACAGCTTATAATTACAATTTTTAAAAAATGTCCTAAAACTATTACAATTTAAGTCAGAAAATAGTTTAAAATTTGACACAAGAAATGTGATTTTTGCAAAAAAAAAAACCACCAAAAAACTACCAGGGGAGTAAGGGAGCACAGGAATCATAAACCAGCATAGAACATTCCTTGCCACTTATTTATTTATTAGGGTTGGAAGGGACCTTGTGGCCCATCTAGTCCAACCCCCAGCCCAAGCAGGAGACCCTACACCACTTCGATCAAATGGCAGTCCAATTTGCCCTTGAAAGTCCCAAGTATTGGAGCTCTCATAACTTCCGCAGGCAAGCTGTTCTACTGGTTGATCGCTTTCACCGTCAGAAAGTTCCTCCTTATTTCCAGGTTAAATCTCTCTTTTGTTAGCTTCCATCCATTATTTCTTGTCTGGCCTTCTGGTTTTTTGGAAAACAGCCCAACCCCCTCCTCTCTGTAGCACCCCCTCAGGTATTGGAATGCCTCTATCATGTCTTATTGAAAGACAGTATGTGGAAGCTTTTAGACTATTCTTATCATTTAAGCAAATTACATCTTGTCCGTAAAATGGTCCACAAATATTTTTTGCTAATTTGAAATTAACATTGTATAAATGGACAAGAGCTTAATAAGGTCTTTTCAGTTGTTAGTAGAAAGTAATAGTAATTGGAGTTGGATTTTAAGGTTTCTTTCATCCCTAAATTATTACTTGTATTGATACATAAATAATAATGTGATGTGCAGATAATGAAAAACCTGTCAAAAAGTTATCCATATGTTAAAAAAAAGTCATCTGAAAGGGATTAGTATGTCCTCTTGAGTTAATAGCACAGGATTGCTACCTGTCTCCAAGAATTCGGCTTGATAAACAATATATCTTCCTGTTCAGTTTTTTATTTAAGATAATAACAATTACTTGAAAAGAAAAATGGCTTAATGCTTTATTCAATTACCTTCATGATGAGTATAAAAAGATTGCTTTCCCCTTGATGTGCTTTTCAATTTTAATTTGAGTGGTTTTAGAACAAATTGGAAGTGAGAGAATGCCTCCATATCAATAGTAGGCAATCAGTGCTGACAGGTTAAGAACTGATATATGCCTTTAATATCCACTTCAGGGTGAGAATATTTCAATTTAGTTTCAAAGCGGTCTTTAATAAATCATGTAGTGCTTTGTCAAGTCAAAGCTATTTTGAAAGCTAAAGTTTAGAGAAATGAAAAATATTATAGCAGATGTGTCGCAAAATCTGAACTGTTAATAGAAGGATAGTGATAAAGCAAACAGAATATTTAAATTATTATCCATTTCATCATGATAACTTCACTGCCCACGTCTGGAATCCATATGTGAATATTGCATTTGCAATTAACTGCAGAATATGTAGCAACTTTATATTTTTTTCTCATGTAATACAAGTAATCCTTGACTTATGACCACAATTGAGCCCAACATTTCTATTAAGCAAAACAGTTAAGTGAGTTTTTCCACATTTGATCACCTTTCTTGCCACCCATTTTAAATGAATCACTGTAATTGTAAAGTTATGAACACGGTTGTTAAGTGAATCTGGCTTCCCATATTGACTTGCCTTGTCAGAAGGTCACAAAAGATCATCGTAAGACCACTGGACACTGCGACCGTAATAAATATGAGTCAGTTGCCAAGGCTCTTAATTTTGATCACATGACCATGAAGAAGCTTCCAAGAGTTGTAAGCGTGAAAAAGGGTCATAACTTGCTTTTTTTCCAGTGCTGTTTTAACTTCAAAAGGCCACTAAACAAACTATTATAACTCAGGGACGACCTGTAGCAACAAAATCATGCTTCAGTTTCACAAATGATTGGACTGTTCAATCCATTCAGTTCACAAAGTGCTTTTTTTAAAGAAAACCAAATTCATTGTCTAGTTCAGGGGTTTCAAACTCAAGGCCCGCAAACCAAATCCTGCCTGCGGGGTGCTTGGATCTGGCCCGTGCGGCTGCACACTGGAAACAGTAAAGGACTGGTCCACAGTGCCCCTGCCAGCAAAAATGAATCTTCGGGAGGCTGCGCCTGGCCCACCCATCCTCCGTTTTTGGCCATGATGGCCTCCTGTAGCTTCTGCCAGCAAAAATGGAGCCCAGGCAGACCACACATAGGCTCCCTGAGTTCCGTTTTTGCTGGTAAAGGGCTGCAGGAAGCCATTGTGGCCAAAAATGGAGCCTCAATGAATGACGTCAAATTGGCTATGCCTCCCCCACCCCGGGCTCTGAGGTCAAACACAACCCTGATGTGACCCTCAATGAAATCGAGTCTGACATCCCTGTTCTAGTTTGACCATTTCACTTGTGAACTAGATGTCTTTTCACATGATCAGATCATTTCCAAAGCTCTGTTGAAAAGGAAATCTGTGAACTCTATATAGGCCTTACTAAACATAATTTTAAAAAAATCAATAGGACATCTAGTCTGTTTTGTTTTCTTTGTCTACAGAATGAAAACTAACTTTAAAGCCCAGTGTGTTTAACTAAATTCATTAAGATGTTTTCTGACTCCTCGGTTTAAATAAACCACTTCTTAGTATTTATTCACCTTAACCATAGTTGTATATTGTAAAACAAGCATGCTGATTCATGGACCTGTAAGCTTTTGCAGCTTTTTTTTTTAGTTTGAATGGAAAGAATTTTAAAACTTAATTTAAATACATTCAGCTTTTTTTATTATTAAATCCCATTCTCATGGCATACCGTAGTTGTGCTATTTGTGGTTTTCTGATGCCTTTCTGAGACAAATAAAATCAGACTCTAATGTAATTTCCATACATTGGTTTAGCACATGCAGTGCGATTATTTAACGATGGGTTATGGATTCATGTGTTGTATAATTGTAGCTTCTTGGCATTTCTCATGACACACACACACACACACAGTTCTTTTTCTTTCTACTCTGAGCAATTATTCATTTTTAGCTGCCTCCCCCATTGAATTACTGTCGTCTGAAATTTGTGCATATTGATTAATTTACTCACAATCTCTTTCTTCCTTTTTCTCTTGGCTTTTCAACCTCAGTTTATCTAGCTATTCTAAATCTTCATTTTTTATCTGTGATGAACTTGGTTTGATTACTTGGTTGTAAGCTGCCTAGAGTTGCCTATAGGTGAGATGGACAGCGCATGAAATAAATAAATTAGTACATATCCTGTTTCCCCAAAAATAAGTCATCCCCTGATAATAAGCCCAATTGAGCTTTTGAGTGCATGGTAATAAGGCCAAGTGCTTATTTCAGGGTTCAAAAAAAAATAAGAATAGGGTCTTATTTTGGGGAAGACATGTTATAGACATACATACATGCATGCATACATACATGCATACATACATACATACATAGTGAGTGCTTGTACATGGAAAGGGAAATTGTCTATACACATTGCTCAATCTACAAGTAACATATGCATTTGAAGCAGTCCTTATATTATATATAACAAAACAAACAACAACATCTGCATAGTGTCCCATGTGCAATGTGATTAGCAACTCCAAGAATTGCTAATTCCAATGTTGCTTTTACCGGTAATCTTGGATAAATGCTTTTCAGAATCTTAGATCCAGTCAGCAGACTTTGAAATATTAACAACACAACAGCAAATCATTATAAGTATTGTGATGTCACTATATTGTGTTGTCAAGTATTGTGTTGTCACTGTCAGCATAAGTGTTGTGAGTGCTCCAACACTGGAAGATTTTAAGAAGATGTTGGATAACCATCTCTCTGAAGTGGTGTAGGGTTTCCTGCCTAAGCAGGGGGTTGGACTAGAAGACCTCCAAGGTCCCTTTCAACCCGGTTATTATAATTAAAAGTAGTACAGTATTCCCTCAATTTTCGCGGGTTCGAACTTCGTGAAAAGTCTATACCACGGTTTTTCAAAATATTAATTAAAAAATACTTTGCGGTTTTTTTCCCCATACCATGGGTTTTCCTGCCCGATGACATCATATGTCACCACCAAACTTTTGTCCACCTTTAATAAATAATTTTTTAATAAACTTTAATAAAGAAACATGGTTATTAATAATCTAAAAGGTTGCTAAGGGAATGGGAAATTGCAATTTAGGGGTTTAAAGTGTTAAGGGATGGCTTGTGATACTGTTCATAGCCAAAAATTGTGTATTTACTTCCGCATCTCTACTTCGTGGAAATTCAACTTTTGCGGGCAGTCTCGGAACGCATCCCCCGCAAAATTGAGGGAACACTGTACAATTAAATGTAAGTATAATCAATAGCAAATGCAGTAGCATTTTTTAAAAATTATTTTTCATAATTATTTTAAACTAATGTTTTAAGGACTACTCAGAACAGTGGTAGGTTGCTCCCAGTTTGGACTAGTTTGCATGCCAACCAGTAGCAAAAATGCTTTCAACACACCACTGGCTGGTTAAATAAATATATTTAATGTAGTGTTTTTCTAGAGATATGTTGGTTGGCTAATTGAAGATTTGACAGAGCCATAGTGCAAAGTATCCTTTCTAGTGCCATGATGTGTTATTAATTACTTTGTGCTCTGTAACAGGTGCAGAAATCAAGCATACCACCTTGTCCTCTGTACCTTCTTAGCTCCAGTGATATATTGAATAGGACAATAGCATTAACAGATGCTCACTTTCCATCCCTCTGGGATTTCCGCTTATATCCACTTTCTAAAAGGAAGAACATATGTTGCTTAAGCATATATTCTATACATGGCTGCAGGAGCTTGTCCATCATGCTACTTTGTAGGTTTTTGTTTGGCTAACTATGATGTGTGACTGCACCCCAGGAAACCAGAATTTAAATCCAATGCTGGGGGGGGGGGGCGCAAAAATTGTGTTAGATTTCTGGGCATCTGAAATTATATGATCTTGTGCTTTACTGCAGTGAAAAGATCGAGTAAAAAAAATAGTGGCTTTATTTCTCTTTTATGTTTAGCAGGTAAGCGGGTAAATTTTAATTTACATTTCTGGATCAATTTTACAGAAAGGGATTTAAAGGAATGTAAGCTTTGGACAGGGTGTTTTTGTATCCTTTTGTCTCTGTTCTAAAAGCTGAGCCAGAATTTGAATTCAATTATGGGTTGATTTGTTGAGAGAGCCAATAACAGCATAGGGAAATGTAGCCACATTTTTCCGAAAAATTGGGAGGAAAAAGGTGCTGGTGAAATCTTCTCAAACATGTAAAGGACAAGCTAGAGTAGATAAAAGAGGGAAGAGAAAAAAACACATACGCATATTTGAAACCTAAAATACATACAGAGAATCTAATTTCTGTGCCTTATAACTTATAAGTAGTTTTATTGGTACCACTTTTGGGCAAGAAAAACCTCATAAAGTATGGCAGCTACCTAATGGTTGGCTTTGGACTTATAAAAGCGTTTTTCTGCTTCTTCGGGTTCAATAAATTTGGGAAATCCCAGGATAATGGTTAAGAGATAGCCAAGTTGAATTGATTGTAGGATATTTTATTATTGGAAAAATTATTCTTTGCCCTAAGAATCACAATAACCTATATCTTCCATTTCTGCTTAATGTCCCCCAAAGAAGTATAAGACAGATTTTCATTCCATTCTCTCTCTATATATCTATCTCTGTCTCTCTCTTTCTCCCCCATCTCTCTCCTCCCTCCCTCTCTTTCTGAATAAAAATGCACGTCATCATTATATTCCTTCTTTTTCATAGTTCTTGCTCTCCATTCATCCCATAGCTCAATCTCATAGTGAGGAACTTTGATATACAACCTTAAGAAAAAACTGAGTCTGCATTTTTGCTTTATAAACAAGAAGATTCCTTCTGCTTTTCCCTCTTGTATTACCCTCTGCATTCATGTGTTAAAAAGTGAGTATTATATCTTTTCCAAAATGTTTTTGAGACAGGTATGTGTGTCACAAAGAAATGTCTGATCCGAAAGGTGAACATTCAGCAGAAAGGATGATCACGTGATGCCTTTATTAATTTATTTCAAATAAATTATATTATGTTATTTTGGATGTCTAAAGCAGTACAGTTTTTTAAATACTTATGACCAGAGTTTACTTATGAGCCTGAGCAAAAGATGCTGATGCTTTAAAGAATTGGGAGACAAGTATTACATGTGTGTCTCCCTGGAGCAATGTCTTTGAATCAAATCCCAGGGCTATAAAAGCTATCCTTCTTAGCTGCAATCATAAAGCAGTGACAAAGTAGCTACAAATATACGGTACCTTTAGAGCAGTGGCCCCCAGCCTATTGGACACCAGGGATTTGTTCCATAAAGAGAGGCCTTTCTACGGGTGAGAAGGGGTATAGTTTAGTGCAGTGATGGCGAACCTATGGCATGGTGCAACAGGTGGCACGCGGAGCCATATCTGCCTGCACACGAGCTGTGTTGCCCTAGCTCAGCTCCAACATGCATATCTGTGCTGGCAAACTGACTTCTGGCTCACCCAGAGGCTCTGGGAGGTCATTTTTGGCTTCTATAGAACCTCTGGGGAGATGGGGAGGGCGTTTTTACCTTCCCCCGGCTCCAGGGAAGCCTTTGGAGCCTGGGGAGGGTGAAACATGAGCCTACTGGGCCCATCAGAAGTTGGGAAACAGGCCTTTTCCAGCCTCCTGAGGGCCTCCGGGGGGGGGGGGGAAGCTGTTTTCACTCTCCCCAGGCATTGAATTATGGGTGTGGACATTCATGCATGTGTGATAGGTGCGCCTATGCTCTTTCGGCCCCCAGGGGAAAAAATGGTTTGCCAACACTGGTTTAGTGTGTTGCCTGCATCCCTTGGATGGGGCTTTACTTCTTTGCATGGACCAGTTTCTGGTATGCTGTGGCTCAGTGCCAGTCCACAGGCCAGGGGTTGGGGACCTCTGCTTTAGAGAGTTTATCCAATTCTGCCTTTTCATATCATCACATATGATGAACAAGTTCATATTTAATGAGTAAATTCACATTTAATCTCTTGGGGTTAAGTAATCTTAGCTGCTCAGCTAAATGATAACATGAGAAATGATCAGATTCCTACAAATAGTAATTTATATATGTGATGGTAAATGGTCAATATGGTTCATCACACTTACTCATTCAGTGTCATGAGACTGATGAAAAGTAAGTTGAGTAATCAAGAAGTTAGTCCACATCATTAAAGATCAGATAGAAGTCAGGGAAGGTTATATCAATTAAACATGGCGTAACCTTATTGAAATAGAATGGTGTCTAATAGCACATTGTAAAAGATGTAATGCAAACTATAAAATGGGATATGCAATCAAAACAAAACTGGTGTTTTAACACAAGCATATTGCAGTAATTTAAGCTGTATAAGTTAAAAACTAAGAAATAAGGGCCCAGTGGCAAAACTACGTCTTCAAACTTTTTAAAGGAGTATCAGAATGGAGACCAATTTTCATCTCTGTAGGAATGATGCTCATAGCCAGGGAGCCACCACAGAGAGGGCCCTTCTTGGTCCCATTAGATGGGTCTCCTTAATAGAGGAAAATTATAACATATCTTGCCTCCCTGCATCTAGTGGATCAAGGTAGATGTAACTGGGGAAAGGTAGTTCTTCAAATACATGGTCCCAAGCCATGTAGGACTTTAAAGGTGACTTTAATTGGACCATGAAACGAATTGGGAACTAATGTAGTTCCTGCAAGAGAGTGACTGGTGTGAAGTGGATTGGACTGAGAGAGCAGTGGACTGGCTCAAAGTCACCTAGCCGACTTTCATGTCTAAGATAGAACGAGAATTCACAGTCCCACAATCCATTAAAAAAAAATTTCCATAGGTTGACAGGTTTTGAACATATAGAGAGCTCTTAGCTAATCCTTTGGCAATTTCATTGCTATTGGCCAACAAATAGCAGGATAGATTTAGAAAGGTTTAAGATAATTTAAGGCAAAATCTCTTTTGCTTGGGTGACTAAAGGTAACATTCACTTTTATAAACAAGCTTCAAATATTCCTGCAATGCAGTTCTATATTTTTAAAAAGAAGCAAATAAAAGTTTCTCCATTTTTTAAAAAAATAGGTTTTAAATAATCCCTTATTTTCCTAAAATATCTGCTTCTATTTCTTTGAAGTAAATCTGGCATTGTCACTCTAAAATGATTTATTAAGTGTCTCATCCCATCTGGTGAAAAGTGATTTTTTAAATTATAACCTAAGCTTCCCACACTAATAAAAAAAGAAAGATCTAGTTCAATTTTCAGAATCTTACTTTGACTTCAATCACCACACTGAATCAATTAGACTCAGACTGATTGGCCAATGTGTTTTCTGAATCACTGAAGTCCATAACCAAATTTGCTGGTCATGGTAAGCATATATTGTATACTATATCCAGGAATTAACTGAGGAAGGCCAGTGTACATTGTGACTGATGATTAGGTCATCAAACGCATTGTCACTTTTGAGAAATAATATTTTCCACGGGCCAATAAATTTAATCTCTCTGTGACATGGAGTTTTGTCAATTACTTAGGGTGCTAGTTTCTGGTAATAGCTTGTTGTTTGCTCTTTGATGTTGATATCAAATAAGATTAATTCCAACTTATTAACTGAAATAGGTACAGTGGTACTTCTAGTTACGAACTTAATTTATTCCGTGACCAGGTTCTTAAGTAGAAAAGTTTGTAAGAAGAAGCAATTTTTCCCATAGGAATCAATGTAAAAGCAAATAATGTGTGTGATTGGTGAAACCTCAGGGAGGGTGGAGGCCCTGTTTCCTCCCTGGAGATTCCTGGAGAGGCCCCATGGAGGCTTCTCCCACCTTTTCTGGCCCTGTTTCCTCCCAGGAGATTCCTAGAGAGGCCCCACAGAGGCTTCTCACCGCCTTTTCTGGCCCTGTTTCGTCACAGGAGATTCCTAGAGAGGCCCCACAGAGGCTTCTCCCTGCCTTTTTCGGCCCTGTTTCCTTCCAGGAGATTCCTAGAGAGACCCTACAGAGGCTTCTCCCCACCTTTTTCTGCCCCGTTTCTTCCCAGGAGCTTCCTAGAGAGGCCCCACAGAGGCTTCTCCCTGCTTTTTTCGGCCCTGTTTCCTCCATGGAGATTCCTAGAGAGGTCTCACAGAGACTTCTCCCTGCCTTTTCTGGTTACAGTTTTGGAGGCTTGGGTTTATAAGTGGAAAATGGTTCTTGAGAAGAGGCAAAAAAATCTTGAACACCCGGTTCTTATCTAGAAAAGTTCGTAAATAGAGGTGTTCTTAGGTAGAGGTACCACTTTACTTGTATTAGCTAATTTTCTCTTTTTAATCTTTTCTCACGAAATATTAAAAATAGCACTTTTTTCTAATTTTTTTCTCTATTTTTTTTTCCTAAAATGAAAACCAATCTCTAGAATCCTAAAGCGTACAAACTTCAAATTTGCCACATATGTTTCCTCTTGGCTTCTAAGTGCTCACTAAGAAAGGACTTTTAGAAATGACCATCAGAGGGGATCATGTGCACATGCTGGGGATGATTAGGATGAAAAAATATCCAGGCAGCGCCTAGTCATCAGCTACTTCCTTATAAAAACACAAGCTGTTCTACAGGTTATGGCAGCTGAAAGCAAATTTGGATGCTTCTTCCCTGTAACATTGTAAATCATATCACATCACTGGTATGGAGATTCTAGCCACATTTTAAGATGGATTATAAACTGCTATCATTATGAAATCCTTGGCACATTGTTTTCCAGTGAATATTGTGTTTTATTTTGAAAGAAGCCTATTTGTGTTTAAACATTAGCTCTTTTTTCCCCTACTGAGCCCACCAGAGGGCAGTGTATAACAAGGTTTTGGGCTCATGACAATAAAATCCATTCATTAATATATTTCCGTAAATATTATATGCTGTTAATACTTGTTAGACTTTTAAGCTCTGCAGTTTAAAAAAGGTAAACACAAAATGTATTTTCATAAAGGACTAAAAAGAACGCTTATTGGGATTTTGTTTCTTTTCTTTATGATGATATCAGCAGCTAACAAATTGTTGTACAGGGTCAGTACCCATGTTTCTTAACCTTAGGTACATTATAAGGCAGTGATGGCAAACCTATGGCACTGGTGCCACAGATGGCACACAGAGCCATATCTGCTGGCACCTGAACCGTTGCCCTAGCTGAGCTCCAATGTGTATGTGTGTGCCGGCCAGCTAATTTTTGGCTTGGACAGAAGCTTTGGGAGGGCATTTTTAGCTTTCAGAAAGCCTCCGGGGGGATGGAGGATGGCGTTTTTACCCTGCCCCAGCTCCAGGGAAGCTTTTGGAGTCTGGGGAGGGCGAAACACAAGCCTAGTGTTGGAAAACAGGCCATTTCCAGCTTCCAGAGGGCCTCCGGGGGGAGGGGGAAGCTGTTTTTTTCCCTCCCCAGGCATTGAATTATGGTTGTGGGCACTCACGCATTCATGATAGCGCACACCCACGCTCTTTCGACACCCGAGGAAAAAAGGTTCGCCATCACTGTTATAAGGTATATGGACTTCAACTCCCAGCTGGTTGGGGCAGTCTCAAAATTTCCTTCAGTTTTCCTTCTGTGCATGCTCAGAGAGCAAACAAATACAGTGGTACCTCGTGATACGAACCCCTTGTCATACGAACCCGGGGTTCGGAAATTTTTTGCCTCTTCTTACAAACTTTTTCCGCCTTACGAACCCGCCGCCTGAACGCCGAACCGGGAAGTTTGGCAAAAGTTTGGGTTCAGGTGGCTGCCAAGAAGCCCCGCCGCCCGGCTGTCACCTTTTGAAACAGCCGGTAGGCTTCTCGGTGTTCTCCCGAACTCCGAACCTGGAAGTTCGGCAAAAGTTCGGGTTTGACGTTCGGGTTCAGGAGAACGATGAGAAGCCCCGCTGCCCAGCTGTCAGCCTTGCAAAATAGCCACGGAGGTGTCGGCCGGTCGGGAGGCTCAAACGGAGGTGGGTAATCCCAATAAGGAATTCCATGGGCAGAGCTTTGACATCACGAAGACGTCCTTCCTGGAGTCCACGTTTCGGCTGGCCAGGAAGGATGTCTCCGTGCTGTCAAAGCTCCGCCCATGGCATTCCCTATTGGGATTCCCCACCTCTGTTTGAGCCTCCCGACCGGCTGACAGCTCCGCGGTTCCTTTGCAAAGATGACAGCCGGGCGGTGGGGCTTCTCAGCGGCCTCCCAAACCTGAACTTTTGCCGAACTTCTAGGTTTGGCATTCAGGAGAATGCCGAGAAGCCCCCCGGCTGTTTCAAAAGGCAACAGCTGGCCAGCGGGGCTTCCCGGCGGCCTCCTGAACGCCGAACCTGGAAGTTCGCCAAAAGTTCAGGTTTGGCGTTTGGGTTCAGGAGGACACTGAGAAGCCCCCCGGCTGTTTCAAAAGGCGACAGCCGGGCTGCAGCGCCCAGTGGAGCACCATTTTTGCGGGGGGGGGGGTGTTTCTTGCACGCATTAATTGATTTTACATTGTTTCCTATGGGAAACATTGTTTCGTCTTACAAACTTTTCGCCTTACGAATCTCCTCCGGGAACCAATTAAGTTTGTAAGATGAGGTATTACTGTAATTGAAAATTAGGGCGGAAAAGATGGCGCAGACATAGACCGCCAAAGACAGCACCAGAGCCGTCATGCGCAAATTGCATAATCAGTGATCCGCTACCAGAATGGCTCACTGGACCACACCAGTAAGAACCCACCTCTTCCTGAGCCGGTTCTCTCAGTTGTGTCATAGGTGCCATCTTCTTGGTTTTTGCTTCTGCGCATGTGCAAGTGGTGGGGTTTTTTTAGTACTATGCATGCTTGTGCATGGCACATCCCTGAGCGAACCGGAAGTAGCAGAATCTGGAATCCACCCCAATACCTATAATATATATCTCTATGTCCAATGATATCTGCTCTACAATGCATAGGAGTTCCATACACTGTCAAGCAGAGGGCTTTGTGATCAGCTGCTGTTCAGAGTTTAAGCTGCATAGATCTTTTGAAATCATTGTTTCACATTTTCCAGGCTCCAAAGGCTTCCCTGGAGCTGGGGGAGGGTAAAATGCCCTTCCCATCCCCTAGAGGCTCTCTGGAAGTCAAAAACGTCCTCCCAGAGCCCCTGTGAGACCCAAAAATCATCTGGCTGACACACACATGCACATTGGAGCTGAACTAGGGCAACGGTTTGCGTGCCAGCACATATGGTTCCACATGCCAGCTGTGGCACCCGTGCCATAGGTTCGCCATCACTGCTCTGTAGATTGTAGTGTTGCAAAACCTATATTGCACAAAGATACAGTATCAACTTTGGCAGAAGCTGCAGTGGGGCGAGCTATGTTTTGTTGACAGATGGGAGTTGAAAAGTCTTCCCTTGCCCTGAATTGACAAAATACAAGTCAAGTAGACAGTTTCATAACAGTTTTTCTTGACTACTTTAGTATTCTAAACTACCATATGGAAAAATTCTATGCAGGTGTAGTTTAATATAGTGTTGCATTATATTCTTTGCTGCTCTTTCTATCCGTCTCTCTTGGTTTATGTTAGGTTATATTGTCTGTCTGTCTGTCTTTCACACAGACACACAGACAGGGAGATAACACAGAGACACACAGAAAGTTTTAAGTAGCCCCTTAATTTCCCCTGCCTCCAACCATTGCTGGACTCCAGGACTCCAGTGCTTCTGTCAAAGGGACTTTTTTCTGTGACTAACAAAAAAGACTTGGGCAGAGCACCAACTTTCATCCCCTTGGACTTTTGTCTTCCCATAGTGAAGCTTCGTAGTGCTTTACAGTCAGATAAACTGTTGACAGGCTTAATTTAAATGGGCAAATGTCTTATAAAATGCCAGCACTCTAAAATAAAAAAAACCCACTCTTTTGCTTTTTCTTTATTATAAAGGTCACACCTTTTTTGCTATAATAGCATTCAGAACTGGTGGCATGCCCTAGTTGATTTGAGCAATCTCTAGGTCTAATGTCCCTTTTTCCAAGTTTTCAAGTTACAGTCAAGTGGGGTTAAAAGTCTCACGCTTGCACTGTTCTATATGCTGCAGTCATCAGTCAAAAGATGTATCAGTGTGGCAGTGTTCTACAATTGTCGTTTCAGCTTCGGCAAAAAAATAAAAATAATCCTGTGCTGTGATAGATGAGTGTTCTGGGCCTTGAGAGGCTGCAGCTTTTATGTTAGAAGAAATTTAAAGCAGCTTTTCTGAAATCGGTGTCCTTTCGATATATTGGGACTGCAGAATTTTCAGTCTGACAATTCTGTGAGCAGCAATCCCGATATATAAAATGTGGAATGTTGATATGCTGTGACCCGAGTGTGGGTGATCTCTCTCTCTCTCTCTCTCTCTCCCCCTCTCCCTCCCTCCCTCCCTCCTTCCCTCCCATCTATATGAATATGTTTCTCAAATACAGTAGTACCTCTACCTAAGAACTCCTGTACTTAAGAACTTTTCTAGATAAAAACCAGGTGTTCAAGATTCTTTTGCCTTTTCTTAAGAACCATTTTCTACTTAAGAACCCTGGAAATTTGAAAGCAGCATGAAGGTCCGGCCATTTCCTGCTATTCCCCCTTCTCGGGCCATCTCGGGCTTTTCTGGGCTGCCAGAGGAACCTTTTGGTGGCGCTTAAGGAGGCTTTAGCAGTCCAGAGCAAATGAAGAATTTTCCTTTCTCTGGGCGCTTGGAGAGAAAATAAACCTCTGCCAGCACCCAGGGGGAAAAAATGCTCCCTTCTTTCTGGGCAGCCCAGAGCGAACGGAGCATTTTCCCCTCACCTCACCTCAACTTCTTCCTTCGGCAGCGACTGTCCTTCTCCTCCTCTTCCTCCTCCGCCTCCTCCCACCCAAATTCCAAGCTTTTATTTCTTTCCTAATGGGTTTGCATGCATTATTTGCTTTTACATTGATTGAGCAAAACCCCACACAAATGTCTTTGACAGATGGATGCTCAAATTGGGGGAGGAACCAGAACAATATGTGCATAATGAGACCACATAAAGGGTAGAAGTGCGGTCAAAAAAGAAAGTGGAGCTATTCATAATACAAATCACATTTTACATGATCCATAGCTTAACTTAATATCTATACAGGTAGTTCTTGACTTACAACAGTCCATTTAATCACTGTTCAAAGTTATATTGGCACTGAAAAAAGTGACCCATGACCATTTTTCACACTTATGTCCATTTTTCACATTTATGGCCATGTATAAATGTCATGGTTGTATGAATGTCCCTGGATCATGTGATCATCTTTTGCAACTTTCTGACAAGCAAAGTCAATGGACAAACTGGATTCACTTAACCATGGTTATTAATTTAATAACTCAATGATTCAGTTAACAAATGTGGCCAAGAAAAAATCATAAAAGGGGGTAAAATTTATTTAACCTATTTCTCATTTAGCAACATAAATTTTGGGCCCAGTTTTAGTCATACATTGAGGACTACCTGTACTCATCCTGAAATTAACTTTACATTAATTCCTCCCAACTCTACTAAAGTTTTTATTGTCCTAAAATGACTAAAATCTAAGTCTAATTGCTATTGCTAAATTTAAATTTATTTTACTGAAAACGACATCTGAGCAGAAAGAACTTTATACATTTTTGAAAAAAGAAGACATTTAGGTTGCAAGTTTTCTCTTCATGCCTTAATTAATTAAGCTGTGAACATTCAACCTGGATTGCGGAGAAAAAGACAAATGCTTAGGTAGCCAATAGCTCTCTCCTTTCCCAATCCCTTTTAATTATGCTCTAAACCTTTGCATTGAATTGGAGTTACAGGGACAAAATGGATCTAAGCATTTACTGGCCCTTCCTAGACTATGTGAAGTTCACAACAGATATCTTCCCTTGTGCCCAGAGAGAAAAATATTTACTATTACCTCCCAACTTCCTGATAGTGAGGCGAGAGTTCCACTTCTAGGCTACCATGCTGCTCAGGCAATAACTCCACTTCTTGATTACGTACAATCAGCTTTATTTTTTACTACCTCACATCATATGTTTCTGACTGGTCCAACACATGGCAACTCCAAATCTCAACCAGCAAATGCTCTGTCCTACACATCAGCAAAAAGAATCAGAACTTCAAATACAAACTTAATAAACAAATGATCACAGATAATCCCCGCTTGGTCAAGGACCTCGGAATACTAATAACTAAAGATCTAAGTGCCAAAGCCCACAGCAACAACATCGCTGAGAAGGCCT
Organism: Erythrolamprus reginae; assembly: GCF_031021105.1. Classification (NCBI taxonomy): domain Eukaryota; kingdom Metazoa; phylum Chordata; class Lepidosauria; order Squamata; family Dipsadidae; genus Erythrolamprus; species Erythrolamprus reginae. The sequence continues at coordinate 110,949,936 of NC_091950.1, forward strand.
CAAGAGTTGTTAATCTAATCCTACGTAGCTCCTGCTCTGGAAATCTCACACTATTTACCAGAGCTTACAAAACCTTCACCAGACCCATCCTAGAATACAGCTCTGTTTGGAACCCATATCGCATCTCAGACATTAATACCCTTGAAAATATTCAAAGATACTTCAAAAGAAGAGCGCTTCACTCCTCCACTCGAAACAGAATCCCCTACGAAACTAGACTTACAATCCTGGGTCTTGAAAGCTTAGAACTACAACGCCTTAAACATGATTTAGGTATTGCCCACAAGATCGTATGCTGCAATGTCCTTTGTGTCAAAGACTACTTCAGCTTCAACCACAACAACACAAGAGCACACAACAGATTCAAGCTTAATATTAACCACTCCAAACTTGACTGTAAAAAATATGACTTTAGTAATCGGGTTGTCGAAGCGTGGAACTCATTACCAGACTCTGTAGTATCATCCCCTAACCCCCAACATTTTACCCTTAGACTTTCCACGGTTGACCTCTCCAAATTCCTAAGAGGTCAGTAAGGGCCATACATAAGCGCACTAGAGTGCCTTCCGTCCCCTGTCCTATAGTCTCTCCTATATCTCGTATTTCTTCTCTACTATATCCTCTATAACCTTCATTGTGTATTATTCAAATAAATAAATGAAAATGAAACGAAATATATTCAGAATGAGAGTTCATCTCCTTCCCTAACCTGGGATACCAATTTCTCTCTTCAAATTAAAAAAAAAGAGAATTTCTCTTGATTTGGAAATGCAGGTAGTGCTCAACTTATGACCACAGTTGAGCCCTACATTTCTGTTGCTAAGTGATTGTTTTGCCCCATCTTACGAACTTTCTTGCCAGAGTTGTTAGGTGAATCACCATATTTGTTAAGTCAGTAAGATGGTTGTTAAGTGAATCTGGATTCCTCATTGACTTCCCTTGTCAGAAGATCACAAAAGATGGTCACATGACCAGTATTGGGTTTCTACCTGGATGGGAGGGGAATGGCGTTACGGTAGTGAAAATGGAGCTGTGTACGCAGCTCTGGCTGACCGGCGGACAAGGATGTTGGAATGAGATTTGGCTTCTGCGCATGTGCAGGAAGCAAAATCTTTCAAGAGGACATGTGGGCGCATGAGATTTTGGCAATTTTCAGTGGTTTTTTGTTTCCGCGTAGAAGCAAAAAATCACCGAAATCTCATGCGCCTGCATGTCTTCTCACAAGATTTGCTTCCTGCGCATGTGCAGATGTGAAATCTTGCTCCAATGCACATGCACACCTGCTGGTCACCCGGAGCTGTGCACACATCCACACCAGTAGTGGAGGTAAGTTGCAACCCTCACCTGCACATGACCCTGGGTTCCTGCAATGGTCATAAATATGAGCCAGTTGCCAAGCATCTGAATTTTGATCATATGATCTTTGGGATGCTGCAGCAGTCTAAGTGTGAAAAATGGTCCTAGGTTACACAGTCACTCATGCCCTTATCACCTCGAGGTTCGACTACTGCAACGCTCTCTACATGGGGCTACCTCTGAAGAGTGTTCGGAAACTGCAGATCATGTAGAATGCGGCCGCGCGAGCTGTCATGGGTCTTCCCAGATATGCTCATGTTTTGTCAACATTCAGGGGCCTGCACTGGTTGCCAATTGGTTTCCAGACACAATTCAAAGTGTTGGTAATGACCTATAAAGCCCTACATGGCATTGGACCAGATTACTGTTTAGGTCCCACAGAGTTGGCCTTCTCCAGGTCCCGTCAACTAAACAATGTCATCTGGCAGGACCCAGGGGGAGAGCCTTCTCTGTGGCAGCCCCAGCCCTCTGGAACCAACTCCCCCCAGAGATTAGGACTGCCCCCACCCTCCTCGCCTTTTGTAAGTTATTAAAAACTCATCTTTGTCGCCACGCATGGGGAAACTAACACAACACCCCACCCCACCCAATTTTCAAGGCTGGTGTATGGTTTGATTGGTTGTGTGATTATTTTATGTTATTGTAAGGGTTTTAAATTGCATTTTAAAATTGGATTTGTACACTGTTTATGTTGTTGTGAGCCGCCCCGAGTCCTCGGAGAGGAGCGGCATACAAATCTACTAAATTGTTATTGTTATTGTTACTTACGGGACCGCCTTCTGTCGCATAAATCCCAACGGTCGATCAAGTCCCACAGAGCTGGCCTTCTCTAGGTCCCGTCGACCAGACAATGTCATCTGGCGGGGCCTAGGGAAAGAGCCTTCTCTGTGGTGGCCCCAGCCCTCTGGAATCAGCTCCCTCCAGAGATTTGAACTGTTACCCCCTCCTCACCTTCCGCAAGAGCCTTAAGACCTATCTATGTCGCCAGGCATGGGGCAACTAGCACAAGCCCCCACTTCTGACCGTTAAAAGTTATGTGTGGTTATGATTGTTAATATCGATTGTTTCTTAAGATAATGAGTTTTAGTCATAGTTTTAATTATTATATTTGTACCTATATTGTTTTTATTGTTGTTGTGAGCCGCCCCGAGTCTCCGGAGAGGGGTGGCATACAAGTCTAATAAATTCTTATTATAATTATTACTTAATTATTATTATTATTATTAAGTAATTATTATTACTTAATTTTCATTGCTGTTGTAACTTTGAACAGTCACTAAACAAACTCTTGTAAGTTGAGGACTACGTGTAGCTTTAAAAAAAACATTTCAGTAGGAAAAAGAGTTGTGGAGAGCAGCAAAGATAACCATTTCACAGTGACAATAAATTTGTCAGTTTATTGCATACTGGAAGCAAAATTAAAAATGCTTCTTTCCATGCTATTGTTTGATGAAGATTGAAGCAGATTGCACAGACTATGCTTGTGTCAGTAATATTTTGTATGTCAAATTAGCATTGTGAATTTCGGGGGGGGGGGGGGGGATATCGCACAGCAAGCTGAACAGATAGTTGGTGAAACAAGGAATTTGAATAAGGGTTTATATTCTGACCATCTACAGTGGTGATCCATAAATGGAGGATATGGCTATGTATTTTCATGGCAACATTTATTTGGCATATATATATTGCTGATCTGACCTTTTCAAAATTCTGTATTTTGAGAGCAATATTCTGATACTCTCTTCTTGTTTGCAGATCCTTTTTCTGCACGGCTGCTCCTTATGATTGCATCAAATCTGCAAATAGTTCCCTCTCCCAGATAAAACTGAAATACACCGGCAGAGCAGAATTTGAGTTTTTTTCTTCTTCTTGAACCTTGAGATTTCTTGTAACGTTCATTCTATTTATTTTATTTATTTTTATTTATTTATTTTGTCCAATACACAATGAGGGTTTTAGTGGGTATATATCTATATAAACAGTAAAATACATGAGAGAGATATAGAGGAGATACTCATAGTAAAATATATCTGAGAAATAATAGAAAAGAAGGTATAGTAATAGAACATATCAATGAAAGAATAGAAGAAGAGATATAGGAATAGAAGAAAAGATATAGGAAATATAGGAGAGCAACAGGACAGGGGATGGAAGACACTCTAGTGCACTTGTACTCGCCCCTTACTGACCTCTTAGGAATCTGGATAGGTCAACCGTGGATAATCTAAGGGTAAAGTGTTGGGGGTTTGGGGAATGACACTATGGAGTCCGGTAATGAGTTCCATGCTTTAACAACTCGGTTACTGAAGTCATATTTTTTACAGTCAAGTTTGGAGCGGTTAATATTAAGTTTAAATCTGTTGTGTGCTCTTGTGTTGTTGTGGTTGAAGCTGAAGTGGTCGCCGACAGGAAGGAGGTTGCAGCATATGATCTATGATCTTGTGGGCAATACTTAGATCTTGTTTTCTCACAGAGACTGAAAATTGTCATTTAAGTTTTAATATCTTTTGCCATGTCCTTGGATTAATTGCAGTATCATATTTATTTGGAGCAAATAAATCAGTTACATTTCTCCTTATTGTGGAAGTAGAATCTACCACAGACCTCTTAAAATAGAGAATCTGACAGAATGGTAGCTATTTTCATACCTGATGCTTAGCTATTTCTTTAAAGTCATAATTGTTTTGAAAAAATATTGATGTACTCATGCATAATACGCTTAATAATACAGTGTGGATTTGCATATCTTTACTATACAAAAACCAAGCCACTTTAATATATAGCCCAGTGATTCTCAACCTGTGGTCCCCGGCAGTAATGGGTTGCAAATCCCATCGCTACTGGTTTGTGCTTTGCCTGCACAAAAGTATCCGGGATGGGTGGGCGGAGCCTCCTGCCACCACCGCCAGTTCGTAGAACTGAGCTGTACCAGTAGCAAACCACCACTGGTCCACAGAACCGGGGAAGGGAGGGGTATGCGATGTTGACATAGGGAATCTATAAAGGCTTGAAGAAATGTTAAGATTTAAATCTTGAGTCTTGGGGAGTCCATGGCCATGGTCTATGGTGAAGAAAAGGTTGAAAACCGCTTATTTAGCCCAGTGTTTCCCAACCTTGGCCACTTGAAGATATCTGGACTTCAACTCCCAGAATTCCCCAGCCAACACTGATTTAGCCAATAGCAGCTGAAAACCTGAACGTGTTATTTTAGTATCTTGATAGAAGACAAACACAGCAAGCTGTGAATAATAGGAAGGAAAAAAAATGATGCTAGGATAATTCAAAGGCTGGGCTGAGATGATTCAGGAAATGTCTCTGTTATATCTTCTCTAACAATTGGGAAATTACTTCCTAGAAAAATTATCTTCCTCTTTTTTTATTTCCTCCTCGTTTAGTTAAGAAACAAATAGCACAGCATTTCTGAGGTGTATTCATGTTCTCTGACAAGCTCAAGCCAGCTGAGAAAACTAAATGTTTTCTGGGCTCTCAGAATGCCACACAGCAGCTGTGTGTTACTCTGGTGTTCAGAGTGCCTTCATTTACAGCAACGATTGGTTAAAAGGCTTAAGCCCCTCTTGAGCGTTGTGAGCGGGGGTGTGAAAACAAAGCATTCTGGCTTTTGAATTGTCATACACTCTTCTCTGATATATCTTAAGCTACACAAGAGCTGTGCTCCCACCCCTCACTAAATGTCACACTGTTTTAATTGCTGTGCCTTTACAAGGGAGGTGGTGGCTCTAGCTGAGTGAGCGAATGTGTAGGCTGGAGTATAAATAAGAGAGAGCTTTTGTAATCTTTGCTCTGTTCCCAGCAAGGAGACTTCCCCTGCTATGAACCCAGGGGACCATGTTTCAATGGTGAAAGCAGATTTTCCCAAGTCAGAAAGGAAGGGGTACTGCTACTGCCTCTCTGGCCTTTCCATCTTCCACCTTTCACAATACTAGACAATACAGTCTCAACAGTAGAGACCTTCAAATTTCTAGGTTCTATCATATCTCAAGACCTAAAATGGTCATCTAACGTCAATAATGTCATAAAAAAACCACAACGAAGAATGTTCTTTCTGCACCAACTCAGGAAGCACAAACGGCCCAAGGAGCTGCTGATACAGTTCTACAGAGGAATCATTGAGTCTGTCATCTGCACCTCTATAACTGTCTGGTTTGGTTTTGCAACCCAACAAGACCGACCCAGACTTCAGAGGA